>NC_141693.1:68061798-68661798 GCF_964263255.1 Lissotriton vulgaris
TGGGAATTACCTTGAATGCAAATAGAATCAGAACATTATCTACAGATTGTCAACAGACACTGCAAGTGGATTTTAATTAGTTGACACAGAACTTGTTGCCATGAGGTCTATGGTAATGCAGAACCGTCTTGCTTTAGACATTCTGCTAGCTAAAGAGGGAGGAGTTTGTGGGATATTACATGTCCAACACTGCTGTACTTACATACCTGATAAGAGTGGGGATATAGAAATGTACATAAAGAATTTAACAGAATTACATGCTGGAGTTGAACCTGTTGAAGATGAGAGTTTTACAGAGCGCTTGGCTAAAAGATTCGCAACAATTAAATGCTGGTTTCAAGAGATTGGTAGTTCAATCATTGGGAAAATACTTTATCCTGTAATAGTTATAGTCATAGTGACACTTTTGCTAAATAATTAGCTGCATGATACACAAGAGAAAGAAATTTGTAAGGGAAAAGAAAATAGTTTATAAGCTCAGAAAAGAACAGGAGAAAGAAATAGAATTAGAAGAGTTTCGTAGAGCCCAATATGAGAGTTGTAGACAGACTGCTGAATCAAAGGTTTAGAAATACTAATACAGAGTATGTTCAAAACATGTTTATATAATTAAAATTTTGGTGAAATTTTTGGGTGTGGTTTGGTGATTATGAAATCACCAGATGAGGGAGTTGATGGTGCGAGATGTTGAATGAAATTTCGTTCAAACTCGCAAAGTTAAACTTCCATAACAAATATAACAGTACTAATAGCATGTGTTGAATTTATTAACCAACTTAGTTTAAAATTGCAGACATTACATGCGGGACTAATGTGCTCCTATGTTGCATTTGCAAGGGTGTGGAAAAATAATAAACTAACCTTGTCTATCGTCTTTGTCAGTATTAAATGCGGCTGTTTAATTAATGGCATGCGGCTATCTTTGTGCTTATGTAATGTTATGTCTTTTCTGTGGCAAAAAGCTTGTGGAGGAACCTTATGGCCTAATAGAAGAAGGTTAATATAAACGCTGCTATATGTGCTTTGGCCAGGTAACATAATTAACCCGGTTAATAATTAGAAGGGGGGCGGGTAACAGAATGGGTCTCAATTCTCTAATTAATTACTGTTTTGTGTTTGTTTGAATACTAGTTTCCCTGAGAGGCCTTTTAGGCCTACAAAAGATGGCATTTTTTAAACCTGTCCAGAGAAGAGCCTTGCACACACGAGAAATGGAAAGTTTTAATACGTCGACAATTTGTCAGAAATTACTGTTGAATAAGTCGTGCATAATGTGCTAATGGAGTTTTGTCCAAGGACAGGAAGCTTATAATGCCTGCCAAGATTAGAAAGTAAAGGTTTGTGCTCGGGCGAATGTTTCATTTTCGAGGAAGCTAAAAGGATGGAAAATCTAAGAACAATAAGGGCTTATGATGTGCCCCGGACTTGGTCCGGAATGAATGACATAAGGATGGACTGACACAGCTCAGCCAATGACAGATTTGGATTTATGAAGAAGAATGTAGAATTTAGCTACTTTAGCTAGATAGAAAGGTATAAAACCTGGCTCATGGGGAGGAGGGAATCTTTCCTCGTTTTCTGATTCCTGAAGAACATGACGTGCTGTTGGACTCTTTGGCGCACGTAAGGACAGCAGTATTTAATGGATTTTCTTTAGGGTGAAGAGAGTTTTAGATAGGGAGATAGAATTTAGGGAATGGGAACTTTATTTGCTTTAATTCATGCTAATTGGTTTTTTCCTTTAAAATGTCGGTCTAATAAGCCTTTTCCTTGAATGATGCTTTCACTTTGCTAATAAAATAATGACCTTTGAATAAAAATGCTCTTTCTTTGAATAAATAAAGCTAATAAAATTAGATTTTTGAAACGACAAGGTGGTCTTGTTTATTCATGGTCTAGTTATCATTAGTTGATCCAATCGCCTTAGTGACTTAATTAAATGTCATATGATTTTAAAACCATGGTAAGAAATGATAAACTGCAGTTGTATATAATTTTATAAATAGTTTGTGAATAGTTCTGATTAATTAAGTCACATGATTCAGTCGCTCAAAAATTGTCTTGTTAGTTTATGGGCCTTGGTAGTGATTCATGAGTAATGGTGAGTATTGTGGAGATGAGTAGTGTTTGTGAGACAGTTTTTCATTAGGAGCGCTGGATCACTAGCATACACAGCAAATGTTTAACAAATCAATTTTATATATGTAAAAGTAATGTATTTCTGTCCAAACAGTAAAAAGTGCACCTTAATAGTGGCCCAGAACTCTGCTCAAATTGTCACCCCTAAAGTTGTGCACATCTGCAGTGCAGAACATTAAGTAAGATTGAAAGAAGTGGGTATAAGTGTGCTCAAGAAATTTTAATCATAATAAGCCATTTTATCCCATGCTTGTCTGATCTGATGCTTGTCTCCTCTTTTTTAAATATAACTGAGAACTGTAAACTGTGCACTTCAGCAATAATAATGACAACATGGATGGTGCGTCAAAACAATGAAGAAAGCTGTGCGCATCAATGATGTAAATATCAACAATAATGATGCACAAGAGTAATGATGAAAGCTGTGCGCATCAGCGACGTCAATGTCAACCAAGATGAGCATATGCAATAAAGAAAGCTGTGCGCATCAGCGACATTAAGCCAATCAAAGATGATCCGCATAAATAATGAGGACAGCTGTGCACATCAGCGATGTAAATACAAACAAAGTTGATGTGCATAAATAATTAGGAAAGCTGTGTGCATCAACAAAGTTATACTAAACAAAGATGGCTTCCAAAGCTGCTCCGTGGCGTGTGAGTGAAGTGTATCCATTGACATCACTCACGCAGACACCATTTAGTTGAGTGCGCATGAGCTTGTGGAAGCAGAAAGACTGTGCCGGAGCTTGTGCAAAGTCACAGGGACAGCGTGGCTTGCGGGCGCTGGCTCGTGCAACGTAGCGCGTTGCCCGATCCATCCCGGCTTCCCCAAACTTCAGCACGGACCGCCAAAATTAAAATACAGAGTACTCACTTTTGAACAGTTGAGCCAGCGTGGCCCAGCCTCCCAACAACAAACAGGGATGTGAGAGATCTCACTGGCACACGATCCCTGCCCCTCACCAAATCGCTAGTGAAGGAGGAGACGAATCACCGAAATTGAGGCAGTGCATCGGGGAATCCATAGGAAGAGTCAAGACACCAGCTCGATCCTCGCTCAGATCAGCCCGAAGACAGCTGAATCACAGCAAGCAAGCAAGAAGGTTGAAGGTAGGCTCAATGTGTTGGGGTCCTTGTTGCACAAGTCGGTAGTTCCAGTCTTCTTGCCAAATGTAAAGGATGCAACGTAGCAGCATAGCGTGAAGCAAGGTATAATTGTTTTTTTTACAAGAAGTTAGAGGATAAACGACCCCATCCAGCATTCAAGACCTGCAACTGTCAACTGACAAGTTGATTCCATTTTTCCAAAAGATCCATTCCACATTCTAAGTTCAAAAATAATTGTATTAATCATAAAATAAGGCATCAATACAGAATAAAGGAAGAGAAATAAGAGGAATAAAGGAAGGGGAAGGGGGAAACAAAGAAAAAATAAACAGGATATACTTTACAGGGAAATTAAATAACAACAGACTTATCATGGGCAATAGGACTAAAAGGGATACAATAATTGTACATCAGAAGCAAATGCGGATAATGACATAGTAGGTAATAATGCAGAAAAATAAAGGAACTGAAAAGGGTATCAGGGGGGTTTGGGAACCTCCTGCTGAGCAGGTCTTGGGCGAAATGAACGAGTCACACAATTATCCAAATACATTGTAACAGGGGACCAAAAATCTGCACGTTTGGCTGCCAATTGGGCAGGAAACACAAAAGCAGTATCAAGTCTATGATTATGACAAACATTATACCACCATGCTTTAAAAGAAATGTTAGAAGAAGTCTTCCAATTGATGGTAATCTGTTGGAACGCACCCGCCAATCATTCAACATTCTAGACAAAGTAACATGGCAACAGGAATACATTCTAAGAAGGAACACTACAGGCTTGCACTGCATGGTACATCAATTTCTTTAGGAAATTGGGCATGCAACGCACATCTTGTGCTTGAGAAATTAGAGCATGTGACATTAAGCAAAAGGCTTCACTAAAGTCCCATGATGTGTAAAGCAAAATAACGCTTAAAGTATTCTTTCCCTTTCATAGTGACAGAGTATATGTATTCTAAATGGTTTAGAGTTTGGGTAAAATTTAAGTGAATGGTTTATTGAATTATGTGAAAGCGTGGTCATTTCTGCTTTTTGGACATATTTCGAAAGGAAGTAGTATCACTGGTGTTGCTAAGTAACGGTTTTACCGGTACTAGTACGGTGACAGTTTCTTTCAGTCAGGCTTCAAAGAGGTTGTTTTACAGGAGTTTTTTCTAGGTTTTGGATACGGATTTGCGTAAAAAGTCTGTGTTTTTCAGATTTAGATTGAGGTTGTATTGGTTATTTACAGTTACTCTATTTTTAGATACAGTTTTAATAAATATATTGGGTTATCGTATTAGTTTAATAGGATTAGTTATGGCAGATCAAGCTTTAGATGAGTCAAGACAGGTAGGCAATTTTAAAAATGTAATTTCCAAAGAGTTGAGGGGGTTAGTTCAGGAGTCAGTGAGGGTGGCGTTATAGCAGAAGAGAAAGGCTGGTTTTAATGAGGAGGATGAATATTTCTAAATATCAGAAGGAGAGGACAGAATTATAAGAGATCCAGGGGTAAATGCTCAAGGAAAAGTAAACACTTTGATGTGCCATGTGAACAGAGAGGAGTCCCAAGCAGCTCGCAGAGACTGCGTGCCCAAAGCAACATGACAGATGGGCAGGTGAACCCTGCATATGATGATGAAGATGAGTACATCATGGATGTGGACTACAAAAATTCATTTGATGAGGAATGGGATGGAAGTACCCATAGTAAAGACGCTTCGAAAAGCACTTTTATTGACTCTTTTGGTGAGAAATTATTTGCTCCGAGGGAGATTAAACATCCTCTGGGATCTGAATGGTGGCCTCAGCCTTATATGGCATAACTATTTTTTTTAATGAATATGGAAGCCTTTAGAGAAAGAGGAATGCAGGTTTATGGGTGCAGAATGTTCACAACCTATAATTGGTGAGAAAGAAACTCTAACACCTAATTTCGACCCTGAACTAATTATGTATGTATTTAAATTAGGTCCTGATCCTAGAAAAGCATTAGAATGCTCACTAAAAAATGTGAGGATAAACTGCTGGATGTGCTGGATCCTCTGGCCAGGATGTTTGACTAAGTTGAGGATGTTTACATTGAAGCGTCTAATTTATGAGGACTGGGCACACACAAAACAAATGAATTAGAGATTAATTTTGGTATCCGCAGAGTCTGCATTTTGGGCAATTGTCTTGGGGTTTCCAGGAGGGTCTTAAGTCCTTGGATTCGTGAAGGCCAATACAGAAGTCGATGAGGGTCTTTTTTAAATGTTGGCTAAAATGAGTTGCCAAATATGCCTGGGGTTGTTGAAGTGTACAGGAAGAAATAACTGTCCAGGCATGCCGTTGATGGGTCAATATTTGTTTGTCTTCCAGTAATGACTTCCTTTTGGCAATGGAATTAGCAATTTTGCAGAAACTGGCTTGGTCAATTTTTTTGTTCCATGCTTCTAGCAGTGCGAGCTCCATATGGCAAGTTTGCAAGTGAATGGCCCAGGGCTGGGTAGATTCAGAGTCGATTACTTGCCAACAGACTTTATTTAAAGAGTCTAAGTCGGCAGCACGAAGTTTGTGACAAAGTTTGACGAATCTTGACTTAGACCGAAAGATTTGATTTTGGAGTCCAAATTCTAATCGCTCCTGGGCTGGTGAGGAGCATTTGGGTAGTTTAAATACATCTTTGTAAATTTTATTTAGTAAGTTGTTTAATAAACCAGCCTCCCCTCCAAGCCATGTGGCCAAACCGTACTATAGAGTAGGTAAAATCTGAGCGGCCATTACTTTTAAAAGGTGGGTGTAGTTTGGGCCACCCAGTTTTTGTAAGAGTCGCCTATATCCATAAATTAGCATCTGGGACTTGGCTTTTAACACCGTTGAATGTTCTTTTTTTAAGTTGTCTTTGCCGAGGGTAACCCCCAGATACCGATAATATGGCTGTTCCTCTATTGCAAGGTGGTTAGATGTCCAACTGAATTTGATAGACTTTCGCTCTGTAAGGCGTACTACTTTTGTCTTTAGTCCGTCCTCAGTTGGAATTTTGGACGTGAGGCTTGAACCCTGACCTTGTTTGACCCTTGCCCAAGTGTCAGTGTAGAGGAGCATGACTGAGTTGAGAAGATTTTTTGACAGCCCCCACTCCTTGAGTTTTTCCCAAAGTCTCTCCCTACTGACTCGATCAAAAGCTGCTCTAATATCGATAAAGCAGCCGTATAACCGATTGTTCTTCATTTTGGCATTTTCCATCAGGAGGGCTAAGGCTGTACGGTTTGTTATGGTCCCTGTCCCTTTTCTAAAGCCTGTTTGATAGCTGGGAATTAAGTTGTTATTGTCCACCCATTCCTGAATCTCCTCCAAAATGCAAGAGGCGTATAATTTGGTTTCCACATCTATTAGAGATATCAGCCGATAGTTCCGCGGTGATCTCCTGTGTCCCTTTTTAAAAATCGGGTGGATGATGTTTCCTTTCCACGATGGGGGCTGCTGCTTACAGGCAAAGACTTGGTTAAACAGGGCGGAAAGATGAAGTGCCCAAACATCAGCACTATATTTGTAAACTGCATTGGGGAGGCCATTAGGTCCTGGTGCACCTTCAGTTTTGAGATTGTTAATGAGCCTTTTGACTCGCTCACTGGAGAATAATTCCGTCTGCATCGTCAGATTATTGATCCTTCCTATGTCGGTGGGATTTGTTAACTTATCTGACGGTCCTTTCATGTAACTTGGTTTCATGGTTGTGATAGAACGATGGTTGTTTTCAGGAGGAGAAGAGTCCCTTTTTAAGTAGAGATTTTTTATATGGGCTTCCCAGCTTTGTTTGCTAATGCCAGGGTCCTGAGACCTTGCGTCAGCATTGTTTAATTTATTAATGATGCCCCAGAAATCCCTCGTGTTTAGTTTTTTACTGGCTTCTAGCAATTTTACCCATGTCTCTTCCATGTGTGTGGTCTTGGCTTTCCACACCATTTTACGATAATATTTTCTCATGCTCCTAACAAGGAGACATGACATGGAGCCCTGGTTGCTATTCGTTGTTGCCTTCCGTTGCTCCTGGGCAATTTTTCTCTTTTCCTGTCTTAATTTGTTGTTAAACCAGGATTCCCGTAGGAGTAGTGGGCTGTGATGCGGAGCGAGAGAAACAGAATGTTTGAGGGACAAATTCTCTAGCAGATTTTCCCAAGTTGAAACCTGGTCTTCACTTTGGTCATTTTCATGTTTTGAAAAGAAGTTACTTGCAGTTTCATAGATGGCTTTCGTTCCGTTGCCCCTCCATCGCAATCTTCGTAAATTGAACTTCTCTGGCTGATGAGAGAGGACAGTTAGCTGTGTAGGCTCCGACACCCCTATATTGATCCATGTAATTTGAGAGAAGTGGTCGCTTTCGATTCGTGTTGCTATTTCATAGCCCTTCACTGAGTCAAGCAAGTTGTTACTAATTAGAGTTTGATTTCTGGAGTGTTTTTATGAGTTTGATAAGAACGGCCAATTTCTCTTTTTTTTTAGTGCGATCAGGGTGAATGTAAATATTTATTAATAGCAGTTGAAGTCCGGATTTAATGGAGAGCTTTGTTACCTGGACCCAGCTTAGACCCACATCCTGTTTTTCCGGCTCCCAATTAAATTTCTCCGAGATGTATGTGGATAGCCCTCCACTAGGGTGCCCGAACTTGGACGTTCTCTCGGCAAGGATATGGTGTTCAGTAAAGCTGTGAATGGCTGGGGATGCCAGGTTCCAGGTGTCTTGTAATAAAAGGATATCATATTTATGAAAGAATGTTTATGTCTCACTGTCTTGGTCCATACTACTAAATCCGTGGATGTTCCAACTAAGCATGGGCGAATTTTGCGAATTCGCGATCCGCGAATTTGCGGATTCGCGAATTCGCAATCCGCAAAATTCGCGAATTTGTGCGAATTTGCGGATTTTTGTTTTTTGCGTGTTCGCGGGTTTTTTGCGTGTTCGTGGGGTTTTTTGCGTGTTCGCTGTGCTTTTTGCGTCTTCGCGAGCCGCTTGCATAGCGAAGTTACCCATGCAGTCGTTTATGGGAGAGGGAGAGAGAGGGAGATAGATAGATAGATAGATAGATAGATAGATAGATAGATAGATAGATAGATAGATAGATAGAAAGAGAGAGAAAGAGAGGGAAAGAGAGAGGAAGAGAGAGAACGAGAGAAAGAAAGAGAGGCCGGATCTCTGAAGGGCCAGATTCCTGAGTTGCCCCTACAGAACATACAGCTTTTTATTTTTAGCAAAATGCATATGACAATTGTGCTGTAAAGGTCTCTTTTAGTTTAACCCCTCCTGACAACTCAAAATGGGTGTATTTGCCATCCTCTCCCTTCTTCCTGTTTTTTATATCTGTAAGTGCTTCCTGATGAGGTTTAATTCCTTGGACAGGTGCCTCGTTGCCTACTTGTAACTATTCTCTGACCCTGATTCAAGGGTCAGAGCAGGGTCAGAGAATAGTTGCAAGTAGGCAACGAGGCGCCAGGAAGCAATTAGCAGCAGGTGTCCAAGTTGAAGTTAATTTGTTTGTAACCCTTTTGTAAAAGGTTACAAAGAAATTAGGTTCAACTTTTGCACCTGCTGCTGTAACCCTTGCTTGGCTGAAAATTCGTCCCCGCTGATTCGCGGATCTTACCGCGATTTCGCGAGATTCGCGGATTGCGAAATCGCGGAAAATCCACAAATTTGCCCGCGAAACGGATTTTACGCCCACCCTTAGTTCCAACTGCAAATGCCTATTTTAGTAGTTTTGACCCTGTCCTAAGTTGCATGTTTGGGCTGTATGCATTGTAAGAGATGTTTTTTTTTTTTAGGAATACTTTTTTCGCCCAGGTGGGTAGGTGACCCACCTGGGCGAGGATGCGTTAGGAGTGTGTCTATTCCACCAACCTCTTGGACTGATGTAGCCGAAAGGGCGTTCTGGAGACACGAGAATTGCTTGCGGTCGATTAGCTCCTCCCTGCTTAACTTCAGTGTACTTTTTGCGAGCGGGAACAGATATCTCGGACGCGTGTGTTGTGTAAGGGTAATTCCCCAGTGTTCGAATGATCCTCTGTTTTCAAAGATCTTTGCTGCTATCTCCTTGGAAGCCAAGGTTGTAACAGAAACTTTGGTGTTTGTATGATCATTTTTTTGTCCAAACTCAACTGAAACTAGGTCTTGGGTAGATATACCTCTAAGCTCAGGAACAAGACCAAATAGTTTTAACAAGTTTCCTCTGTTTAGGATGTCATGCATGCCCTTTGTCTGATATTCGGGGATGAATGTCGAAATTGGTTCTAGTTCTGCAGTTGGAACTATTAACGGGTCTTGTGAGCATAAGACAGAATGGTTGGAGTTGCTTGCAGAACAGTTTTTGGTTTTTTGAATCGCGTTTCCTATGATACCCTTTCCCCTAAAGCCCCTTACAGGAGGATGAGTGGTTCGTAACATATGATTATTTTTTGATTGAATTACGGGGTTTGTCAAAACTGTGCAGTTGCGATTTTGCCCGTTTTTTGTTATTTTAATCGGGGTAATGGTCCTTAGTGAGTCGTGGGTTCCTTTTTTATGTTGAATTGTTCCCATTGAGTCCATTGGTTTCTGTTTAATGCAATGCCGGTCGTTCCCTATTTTAGTTATCTTTATAGGGGTCAGGTCATATGCTGCCTGAACGTGAATTTGATCACTATTTCGTTGCGTTCTGGTTGGTATTGTTGCTCCATTAACCCCTTCGATGCTCATGACGAGCTCAGCTCGTCATGAGGCACAGTGGAGCTGTGCTTATGACGAGCTGAGCTCGTCATGAACAATGGTATTCATAGATTGTCAGCACATGAGGGGAAAAGTCACAGCAGCCAAGGTGTTAATGATCGAAGGTAGTGGCTCAGGTTGGCGTTTTTTTTTTAGCGGGCTGCCCGCGACTGTTATGTTATGTTTGTTATGTTATGTTAAAATGGGACTTTTATAGCGCAACGGCTACTCCAAAGGAGTGTCCCGGCGCTTTGTGCTCCAGACCTAAAGAAAGAGCTGGAAAACATAACAGTAAAAAACAGGAGCCTAAAATAGGAAGCGGACTATCCGGAGAACAGCCAAGTTTTTAAGTCCTTCCTGAAGACAAGCAAGTTCGAGGTAGTCCGCAAGGACACCGGTAGAGAGTTCCAAAGCTGAGGGGCAAGGAATCTAAAGGACCGGCCGCCTAGACGAGCCCTTTTGATACGTGGTACCCGAGCCAGAGCCAATGTTTCCGACCTGAGAGATCGTGTAGGTCGGTAGAAGTCCAACCTCTTCTGGAGATATTTAGCACCATTACCATGCAAGGCCTTATGGGCTAGGGTCATGGCCTTGAACAGTATCCTCTTCCGTACAGGGAGCCAGTGGAGGGAAAGGAGAAGGATAGAGGCACTAGTGCGACGATGCAGGCCAAAGATCGCTCGAGCAGCAGCGTTCTGGGTCACCTGCAAACGCTGAAGGAGATATTCTGGCAGACCCAGATATAGGACATTTGCATAGTCCAATCTGGATCCTATAAGTGCCTGGACAGTAATCCTCCGATGTTCCTCAGAAAGAAGGGGAAAGAACTTACGCAACATTCTGAGGATCCCGAAGCATGTTCCCGTAAGAGTAGAGACCTGGGATTTGAGCGAAAGCTCATTGTCAATTTTTACTCCCAGGTTCTTAGCCCACTTAGATGACTGAGTTGGAGGGAACATGTCAGCAGGCCACCACCCATGCCAATCTGGTTCCGATGGGCATCCGAAGAATAGTATTTCGGATTTATCCGAGTTGCACTTGAGGCTGTTGTGTTGGAACCAATTAAAAACAGCCCCAAGGCACTCACGGATCCTTTCTCCATCGAACTCCTCGCCCTTACAGCAGGTGAACAGAAGCTGGGTGTCGTCAGCATAGGAGACGATCCGGGCCCCATAGGACTCTGCCAATGTCGCCAGAGGGGTCATAAGGATGTTAAATAGAGTGGGGCTCAATATAGAGCCCTGAGGCACTCCGACTCCCAATGGCGGCATTTCGGCAGACCCAGGTGGGACCCAGACCGTCTGCCGGCGGTTGGCTAGGAAGGAACGAAACCAGTTGAGCACCGTCCCCCCCAGACCGATGTCGTGTAGTCTAGTGAGGAGATCCTCATGGGGGACGGTGTCGAACGCCGCCGACAGGTCCAACATAACCAACATTACCCTGCCTCCGGCATCCAGCACCTCCTTCACGATCTCAGAAACTTCCAGGAGCGCCGTCTCGGTGCTCAAGTTGGAACGAAAGCCCGACTGGGATTCATGGAGCAACTCGTGTGACTCCAGGAAGTTAGAAAGCACGCTATGTACGTGTTTCTCCAGGATCTTGGTAAGTGCTGGAAGGAGCGAGATTGGCCTATAGTTGGACGGCACTTCTGGGTCAGGATTAGGCTTTTTAATAAGAGGGATGACCATGGCCTGTTTCCAGGACTGGGGCAGAAATCCCTGACAGGGAAAGATTAAGAATGGGATTGGCTATGGGGTTAACGGCGTCTGCCATTCTCGCTAAGAATTTTGCTGGGCAGGGATCTAGCGGAGATCCCGATTTAAGGTTCCTCATCAAGGCTAAGGATGCAGCAGCCGAAAGAAGCGGGAAGTCTAACAGAACTGGGCCTAGAGACGACAGGAGAGTTGTCTCAGTCGGCAGAGTTGATGGGTCATCTATAGGTCTCAGAGGAAAAGAGTCCTGAATTTGCCTAATTTTGGTGGTAAAAAAATTAGCAATGGTGTTGGCCCAGGTCTCTGCCGGAGCGTCCTGAGCTGAGATTGACCGCGGGCTGGTGAATTCGCGCACAATCGAAAAAATCTCCTTACAGGAGTTTGCCGCGTCTTCAATCCTTTTGGCAAAATAACATTTCTTGCCCTGAAGTATTAGATCATGATATGACTTCAACATGGTTTTATAGAGTTGTTTAGCCTCAGGCTCATACTGGACTCTCCAAGCCCGCTCAGCGACTTTGCATTGCCTACGATGATGAGCCAATTCCTCCGTAAACCAAGGGGCCGAGACCCGTTGGGCGGCGGACCTGGGTGGCTGTAATGGGGTGACTGTAATTGGATTTCCTAGGGAGGGTGTCTACTTGCTCTTTAAGCTTGGACAAGAGCATTTCACCATTGATGTTGTTTCTGGTGGAAGTGTCCAAGCTGATTTTGTGTTTGTACAAGCGATCAGTGCTTGCTGAGACTTACTCAGACCTTCAGATGATGCCTGATCTAGGCCACAGGGCTGTACCCACAGTTTAGAATTTTCAGACAAGGCATTTGCCTGAAGATGGTGTTGACCTTCCAACATGTTGATGGCAGTGTTTGAGGAGATATTTACTGATCCTTTGTCTTTTGGTGGATCGATCAAAGGTTTTGCAAAGAAGTTGTCAATTGTGATCCTTTGGTTACCTTTTGGTTTGGACCTGGCTTTTCTCGTCCTTTTCCTTTGCTTTTTCGTAAGGTTTCCTTGGAGCCGAGGATCGGGATTTTCCGTGCCCTTGAATGAATGGACAGTCGAGTTTGAAGATGCTATGTGCCGAACCTTGGATAATGTGACGAGGCGGAATACCCGTCCCTGTCTGGACTCTTATGTGATGAAGAGTGAGTGATTGAAACGCTTGATTTACCCGTGTTGTGATTTTCTCCTGATGGAACTAGATTTATCGACTGATTATTTCCTTTTTTGACTACTCCCAGAATGTCATTTAGGATTACGGGCAGTGATGCCAGTTTCTCTATGATGCTCCCACAGCCGCAGCTGGACGGTTGGCTTGTGGAGCCTTTGTCGGTTGGGGCCTGTTTTAAAAGGGGATGACCGAGGTTTCTTTGTTAGTCAGAAGAGTGATAATTGTGTCTGTTTTAGAGCTAAGTTGGGCGATATGCTCTGCGATGACATTTATCAAGTCTATTTGGACCTCCATCTTGTCTGATTGAAAACTGAGAGCCTTTATGGCCTGGTCCAAAGTGCTGATCAAGGTGTTCCCCCAGGACCCAAAGGGCGCTTGGCTGCAGTGGCTCTTTTTTCGCTCTTCCCGTTGTGTGGTCGTGCTTGTTGAAGAGATTGATATAAGAGACTACACAGGTTTTTTTTGTTGGAAACTACTGCTTCCAGAGCTGTCATCGATTAGGATTCTATGATTCGCGCTGGGGTCAAATACATTATGAGGCGTGGACGCCACTGGGCTCCGGCTTTGCTCCTCAACCATTTGGTCGTAGTCCAGATTTGAATCTAGGTTTAATTCTTGCAAGGATTGACTTGGAACTGGGATCAGTGTTGCATTATCCAAATTAGAAAGGTTATGTCCAGGCAAAGAGTCAATCTGGTTGACTAGCCTCATAGACCTCTGGGTTAGTTGCGTTTTTGGTCGTCCAGGTCCAAGATCAATTTGGGGATTATTGCGGTCGATAACATGATTCATTACCCCCAAGTTCGATTTGTTATTAGAATCATTGAAAAAAAATTCAAGTGAATCCTGGCCAGAAGATATGGGTTAGGGCAGGACTAGTTTTTGCCCAGTCTTGGTTGATTTCATTTTGGTTAATGGAGAACTGGAGTTATGAATCATTGCCTGCACAAGTTCTGGTTTTTTTGTAAGAGGCTTGAGCGGTTGCTCAATTGACAAAGCCGGTTGAAGTTGCGTGGGAGTTTCTAAAATTTTAATTTGGGCCGTCAATGATTTGCCAAGATTTGGGGTTCCCGGTGTCTATGATTAGTTGTCTTGTTTGGTTGAATAATGCTTGGTAAGTTCTTAGCTTCCCTAGTTGTTCCCAACAGTGCCGATACGGGGTCTTTCAAAAAGAAAAATTTGTTGATCTTTTGCTGGGTTCCTAATAGTCGGCCAGGGCTGTCTAGGGGCTGAGGAGGTCATACTATCGCTCTTGTCCCCTCACCATCGCACCCCCCTTGCGGCAGAGCAACTAGGGCCGGAATTACTTGTGCTTGCTTTAATGCGTCTGACTTCTTAATTTTTTTACTGCATGGTGCTTTGTTTGTTGAAGCCTGCCGTTTGGTACCTGAATGCATTTTTTTGTCCTGCACAGTTTTATAAAAGTTATGGCTGGCGCAGAAGCTGGATGGCCGCTAGTTAGAGCGAAGGTGAACCAAGGTGGAACGCCAAGGGGACAGTTGCTGCCGACGAGCCGGGCTTTCAGGAGGTGCCTCGAGTCAAATCGGACCTAGTCGGATTGGCCTGGGCAACCCCCCGAGCTCTTACTTAGCAGCTGCCCCTAACGGCGGCCGCGCTTGTGCTTTTGTCCCTGGGCCTCGCCCTATACTTGGCCGGCCTCTCTCCCTTCAGCTCCCCTGAAGTCCTGGAGCCTTTCGTCGTGCACTCAGCCTGCCGCTCCCGAGCCTCCCAGGACAAGTTTCGGGGAACGAGGGCGGCTTCAGCGGGAGGAACAACAGTATTAGCGCTGGGCCAGTTGGGCCAGAACTGGGCAATGCAAGCTGAGAAATGACAGGGCGCCCTCCACTTGTCGCCTGCCTCTCATCGTCAGGCAAAAGTGGCAAGCTGGGGCTAAATAGGGGAAAAAAGGTCCTCCCTTCCTTCTTTCTCGGTGTCCCTGTCACTGACACAGTCCCTGAAATGCAGAGAGGCAGAGAATTACCTCTCGGACATCAAACGTCAAACGGGCCAGGAGTAATGGAGCAATGGAGGCAATGGAGGCAAAGCTGGGGCGGGGAGCAATGAGCAGCAATCAATCAATCAACAACAGTGGGTGGCGGCTGGATTGTGTAGCCACCCGCTCATTTACTCGCCTGCCCCCTGCAAACGCCAGACTCCACGCACCTCGGGCACGCCAGCCGCTCCTCTCCTTCCTCCCCTCGAGCTGGCTGGTCGGTTCGGGTGTGAGTCCCGGGCCGCGCCTGCACTTTACTGTGTGGCCGCCTCTCGGCCTCTCGGCCTCACGTCCGCGCGGAGTGAGGCTGAGGGACGAGCCGAGGGCAGGGCTGGGCTGGGCTAGGCTGGGCTCCCCTGGTGTAAGGATCCTCTCGCTTCACGCCGCCTCTACCTCCACCGTCTCGGCTTCTGCTCTGCTTCTAACTGACGTACTGCATTTACCAGGATGCAAAGGGGCGAACTGTGCTGGGACTGTGAGGCAGTGTGCTCCCAACCCCCATTCTGTTCAAAAGGCTCCCTTGAGCCAGCAAGCTGACGAGCTTTGGAGATGTGCCTGTGTGCCTGTGAGTGGTACTGTGACCTGAGAGAAACTTGGCAGCACTTCCAGCAACCCCAGATGATTTTTCTTCGCTCTCTAATACTGCTGCTCTCTACTGAAGATTGGCTCAACCCAGAAACACGTGTCTAGAGATATACAGCAATGACTGCACCAACTTTGGTGAAAAACTCCAGCTAATTTGGAAGTAAGTTTGAACTGTGTACTGCATTTACCAGGATGCAAAGGGGCGAACTGTGCTGGAACTGTGAGGCAGTGTGCTCCCAACCCCCATTCAACTACAAGAGTTAACTTGACATTTGTTTTTCTGCCTGAAAGTTAGGCACACAAAACTCTGCCACAGGTGTTTTTAAATTGTAAGCTATTGCTAAACACAACACACACCCCTTGAGGTTAGTGCCCCCTCCACAGGTCAGCAGCCAGTGTGGCAGCACCAGGAGCCCTGCCCTACACAAGCCATGTTTGTAGTAGAAAAGAAGGACAAAGGATGAACTCTTGTGATAAACTTTAAAATACATGATATCCCCCAAAAATTATTACTGGTAAAACATCTGTTTAAGATAACATCATATCTGTGTTAGAACACCAAAAATACAAAGCAATAATTCAACAAGAAAGACCCCTGTCCCCTCTTGTACAGAATCACCATGAGTGTGCTGATCCTCTAAGTGTGATTAATATCTATTGAGCTATTGTGCCAAATTGATGAACATCATACCTTGCTCAATTATCATATTTCTTTGAGGATCTTTCACCAGTCAATGCTTAGTATATAGGTAGAAAACAATACAGGGGAAGAGATCACCTACTGTGAGAAAAAAAATAACAATATATAACTATTTATATTTAATCCCTTCTATTAAATACGTACTATATATCATCCTATAATTTTATATCTCTATCTAATTACCCCAAAACAGAAGGAGAATTTTTGCTTTTATATGTCATGTACAAAATGTACTTATTACTCACATTGAAGAATCAATTATTTGTTTAACACCTTGACTGCTAAGGCAATTCCCGCTGGGTGCTGACCTCCTATGAATACCATTGTTCATGACGAGCTCAGCTCGTCATAAGCACACAACCAGTGTACTGCATGACCAGCTGAGCTCGTCATGAGCATGGAAGGGGTTAATGATTTGAACATGTAACAGAAGGCCCTACAAATGGAAAGGCTTAATGTCCACCCCCACATGGGTTCTGCAACTGAAATAAAATTGCAAAAAATACATCTGTATAAGAATAAAATGTCCAAGAGCACCAAAAATCTATTTAAACTTTTTTTTAAGTCAATCTAATATCATTCCCCCACAAAACACAGTAAGAGCGGAGTACTTTAAGTAGCCCCTGCTATTCAGACCCTGTACTCTTTAAACACAAATCCATGGTCATACAGCTTGGGACAAACCTAATATTGCACTCCTCCCCTATACAATATCTTTATCTGGTTATCCCATGATTCCAGGTTTAAAAAGTGAGCCATATACAATCATACAACAATACGTAGTATTCTAATATCCAGGCAGAGTTGTCCACCCACCTGCCAAAAAAAATTGTGGTCAATTAATATAAACTAAACTTTTAAACGAGGAAAAACCCAATCTCCCACTATTTTTAAAAATCCAAAAGAAGCTAAGTTGCTAATACTCACTTGTGGAGTGGTGAGGTTCACTGGTTAGAGGCGGGAGACCTGGGAGCCGAAATCGGCCCGGGACCAGGGTTCAATTCCCGACGTGGCAGGGTTGTGGACTAGGGTCAGCGGACTCGACAATTCTCGCCTCGGTGCCTACTCTAACCAGGTGTCCCACTCGGCAACTCTGGGCATTAGCTTGCCTAATCTCCACAACGGCCCCATCAACGCAGGGGATGCCTGGCTCCACCTTGGGGATTCCCAGTAGGGACCATCCAACAGGGAAAGCCAGGACGGGTTCCCCAGCGGTATACAGCGCCGGGACGCCCCTTTGCTGGGGCAGCTGTGCGCTTTACAAGTATACAACATTTAATTTAACATTTGTGTCCCCAAAACAACCCCACAGAGTAGCAAAATGAACTGGAAAGTCTTCTTCTGTTCCAGCCGTTGGGTGCTGGGACTTTTTATAGTATCAATCAACCAATCACGACCTGTACAAATTTAAAGTGACCGATCCATCAATACCTTTCTATAATAGCCCTACATCAGTTCACTTGAGCTTCAACTTAAATGCCAGCGGGTAGGCCAATGCTCTAACGCTGTGTTTCATGTACTAATAATACACAACACCGTAGGAAAGGTGTGGCACAGTGGCCAGAGCAGTTGACTCCTGATCGCAGGCTCATGGCGCGATCTCCGGCAGCTCAGCACCATGCAACTCTGGGCAATAGCTCACTTAATCTTCCTAACGGCCCCCAGCGCCTTGGAACCTTAATGGGTGATATGTTTGCGATTTACAAATATAAGGCTCATTCTTCCCTCATTACCCTGTGTCCCCAAGTACTCATGAAATGTTTATAGCGCGTATTTACCCAGAGGTGTCCGAGCGCTTCCAATTAGAACGAAGTACATTACATAAGGAATTCTGAGTAATGTGATAGTCATTGACAATACATATATCTACTACAATTACTCGTGGTGAGAGTTATAGATATACAATTCTCTCAAGATTACATTTTAAGGAAAGTTGGAGCAGTTAGGGTTGAACAAATGCATGTTACATTTAAGCAGCCACTCGCGCTCATTTGCCCATCAGAAGGGCACTCTTTTTTTTTTTTTTTTTTGAAACCCTTATTTGTGTAGATGGTGACATACAAATACGGGCCTACAACCCAGAGGCCGGCCACGGAACAAACTGGAAAGCACCAATAGCAATAAAAAGTATGGAGTGGTTACTCAATACTACACAATGCTGCGAGTCCATAATGCTAACCGAGCGTAACCCCCCGATACAGGATCACAGAAGGTTAATTTTTATATTAAAGAATAAAGGATCGGTCGTATAATAAGCGTCCTGGTACACATGACGGGGAACAGAACCAACAACATTATAATAGGGAATCCATAGATCAGTCATCAGATTAGTCCAAAGCGCTCAACCCATAGATGCCCTTGCTATCCTTCTTCAGTCAGTGTCCACCCGCAACCTCATGTGCCCAAAGACAAGCAAAACATCACTCACATGATAATCAAATCATCAATGATACGGAGAAAGTTGCAATCACTATACAGCCCAACCCGGAGAGTAAAAGAAAACAAAAATATTAGAAAAAAGGAAAGGGAAAGGGGACTCCACGTTACTGTACCCGCCCCACGGCGATAATGGCGATCAACAATCCAGACAGCAAACATTCTTACGGGCGGGGCGGCTAAGTCAGGATAAGCAAAACTTGAAAGTACCATATCGTATAGGAATACCCAAACCCCCCCCCCCCCCCCCCCCCCGGGCACACATCCCGCGGGGATCACGCACAGTCATGGAGACCCAAGAAAAGGACACAAAAGAGCCATAGAAACAAAGAACTATCTAATAGACCCCCATCCACCCGCCCCACCCTGCACCCCTGCAGAAGGCTATGGCCTACCCCTCCCTTCACTGCTTATATGTGATATTCAATATGTTGGGATTGAGGGCTGAATTATAAAAGTCACTTTTACTCTGTCTCTTCCTTCATCTGAATACCATTACGACGGGTTTTAAATGGCTTGCACAGGCACTGTAACCCTGGGCCATGAGTGTGAACATGACCGTTACACGGGCTTGCTTGCTACACCAGCCTCACGGTGATGTGACAAACCCCATTTCCATAATATAAACGAATGGATTCGATGCACCTATCTAAAAATATCGGACTGTCTAAGCACTGAAATTCTCAGTCAACGCAGTGTAGACAAATTATAACTCTTTTTTCTGGCGAATCACCTCGCCACTAGCGCATATTATTGCTCGATCCAGCTCCCGAAGCGATGAATGCGGTAATGGCCGATCTCCTGGCAACCGACAGGACGCCATGACGTATGCGCGTCGGTTGCCAGGTTACGAATAGAACTACGGCAGGCTCCAACTTGTTTCCGCATTCCATAACGCGACTGGCAGTGGAAGCGGTGCGCTATTGAGTGGAACGCAGGAGAAAGAACAATCTACGCGTTTACCATTAAACAAGGGGTATGTTGAGATTTAAAAACCGAGCGAGTTTACTAGGTTTTCAGGCGACCTTTGATTTAACTACAGCATTTCTAACGGGGATGTTTTTTCCCCTTTGCAGCATTTGATGCCTAACTCGTTTGGATAGAAACCTTGCAAACACCCGTGAACATACACGTTGGGTGAGTTACCTTTGCGGTATTGGCTTGGGGATACAAAGTTATTGAACCCTCTGTTGAATAGATAACAGACCCTAAAATTGTGGACCTCTATATAAAAATGGGCCCCCTATATAATTTTTATAATTCTTATTCTTGCATCCCAGCAAGTTTTTGAGTAATACACTTTGGTTAACACTGGGAATTACCTTCTGGGGTTCGCCGTGTTTTCTCCGTGATGCATAGTTACACATATGGGAGAGAGGGCTTGTAGCACTAATGGCTACCGTTTCTCTCCATTTTTACAGTAAAACCTTGGATATTGTCATAACTGGAGTGCGGACCTATCGTCGCACGTTTTTCTCGTGTCAAGGCACCACGGAAGGGTGAGTGCTTTGTTAGGATGGTCACTAGTGGACTCTATTGAAACCATACAGTGATACTTAGCCCCATTGTTCATTTATCATTACAGGTGCCTAATTCATTTTAATTGACGTGCACTCTGAGAGACTCCCCTTATCACACCGTCCTGATGAAGACCCGTTATTGAGGACTCAAACAACCCGTTGTTTGGTTGGGTCGAAACGTCGACGACATTCCCCCTTGGAGCCTGTACCTATTGACCCGTGTCCCTTGTTTCCCCCCCTCCTCCCCCTTCCTGACAATCCTGTTGCAAATTGGTGCAAATTAAGGACTAAGGAAATGTACATAGAATTAGGCTAGTAAAAAAGAAGTATTTTTTACAAGCATTACCTAGGACAGGCTCGTGTTTCTTTGTATATGAATGACCTACACTAACTTTCTGATCCTCTTGATCATTCACTTGAGCACTTACTTTATCTCTTTCTCTGTGCACGTTCTCTCTCTTTTTAAAAAAAGTGTATTTTGACTTATGATTTATGTAAATATATGTACATAGATTCATTGTTTTTCAATTGTTGTTATATTGTATATTAAATTGACTGTCCTGATTGGACTTTTTCCTGGTTCTATTGGTTTATTGGCACCTAATGTGTGATTTTTTGTTGATGTGGGCTAGTATCACTATTGTATTTAAGACTACAGATTCAGTCTTGTTGTGGAATGAATCAAATTGACAAAATGTTATGATCCTTTTCAATGGTAAGAATTATGTCAAGGACCAATTGTTGTCTGTACTACTGAATACCCAGGTCCTTGGACTAAATTGGGTCAACCCCTGTTGTATAACAGCTTCCTTGTGCAGGAATTCCTGCGAGGGTGTCGTCTTCTATGTTTTCCAAATTGTTGGGACTTATCCCCTGTGTGTTTGTAATATTTAAAAATTGCTGAGAAGTGACCTACCACAGACTACATGGCAGAAAAAGATACTCTATCTTACAGCGAAGAGTACATCAATAAATTGATAGAGACCCAGGGGAGTGGCAGCTTCTTGGGTAGGAATACAAATCCAATTGATCTAACTCTCAATGATAAAATCAATAAACTAGAGAGATTGGAGAAGAAATTAATCCGTACTAGACTACATGGCCATACACTAACACAATACCTCCAAGCGAATGTAATTCCCATTGGCCTACAGGTGAGAAACGAACCGGCTATCTTTATTGATAACCCGAATTTCAAAGGCAAGTTTAGCTTCATCAGCAATAACTGTTCCAGGCACTGGATGGTGCTTGGGGTGGAGACAGCACTAGAGGAGGTAGAACGTTTGATGAAAGAAATATCTGACCTAAGAAAAGAGATAATAGATGACAAGGCTCTGAGCAATGCAAAAGAAGCTCTTGAACGCCTAGAAAAAACAATAAAAGAATTTGATGTATTTACGCAATCCACTAAATTGGATAAATTGGCAAAGGATCTAAAATTCTATGATAAAAAAACAGTTTATCCGTATCTAGCTGAAGGGTACTATAAACAGGACAAGCAAGGCAGATTTGTTACCAGGGGGCGAGGAGGGTTTAGGAAGTACAATACCTTTTCTGACTCCTCGGCCACGAGTAACTCTGATAACGAACAGGAGAGACCAAGCACTAGCCACCAGTACTCTGAACATCAAAATACTTTTTTAGAGGAGGAACAATGGGGAGGATATCAGAACAGGGGCCGCCCCTGGGGGAGACCCAGGGGACGGGGCCAAGCCAATTGGAACACAGGCAGGGGAGCAACTGCGAAGAAACAAGTTTGTTTCAACCAGGAAGCTCACGGGGAGATTCGGACCAGACGGCAGCATTACCAGTGGTGAATGTTGACTGTGAGAGCCCAGTAATAAATCTATCGTCATATATTCTAAAACCAGCGGAGTTGAATATATTAGAGAAGGGGCTCTCTTTTGTCCCAACCAATCTACCCAATACATTTGGTCTGAAAACAGAGTTGCATCAGTTCTTTCGTAAAGTGAGACTGAAGCACCACTTTAATAAGGTCCCAATCCAACCAACTTTTACCAACACTGGCTTACGACCTCCATCAACTTTCACCTCTACATCTCAGATGGTATCGCACAAAATCCTAGCGTTTGAACAGGTGGTGATGCGGGACGTGAACCAAGTGCTAAGTGAAAGAAAATATATCAAATACAATATCAGTAGACAGGAACGTATGGCCCTTGAATCCCTAAAACAGAATACTGATATTGTAATAAAACCGGCGGACAAGGGTGGGGCCATCGTTGTCCAAGGGAGAGACGAATACAAGACAGAAATCCTTTCGCAACTAGGAGTAGTGGGCAACTATAAAAAACTCAAATCAGATCCAACAAAAGAGATAGCGTCTAACATCAAATCTATCACAGACAGAGGACTGGAGGAGGGATACCTATCTAAACAAGAATATAATTTCTTAAACAGCTCCCATCCAAGGCTCCCTACGATTTACACACTCCCGAAGGTGCACAAGAGGCTCGATAACCCCCCAGGCAGACCTATAGTGTCTGGCTGTGGGTCTGTTCTAGAACCCCTCTGTAAATACATTGATATTTTCTTAAAACCAGCGGCTGAGGAAACAATGTCCTATGTACGAGACACCATGCAAGCGATACAATTGGTAGATGGCTACATGTTCGACCATAACAAAAACTTTTTAGGCACGATGGACGTTACATCACTTTACACCAATATCCCACAGACAGCAGCTATCGAAGTGATCAGGGAAGTTTTAGAAGAGCGCCCCAAACCATGTCAGGTACCGACTCAATTCATTTTAGATCTACTTGAGATTGCCATGCGTAAGAATTTCTTCTATTTTGAGGGAGACTACTATGTGCAGACACGCGGAGTGGCCATGGGGGCAAGTTTTGCGCCGGACCTGGCCATACTCTTCATGGATGCATATGAAAGGGAATTCATATATAATAACACCAATCCTTACTTCACAAACATCAGGACATGGCGTCGTTACATCGATGATGTCCTGATGGTTTGGGAAGGAAATGAGGAAACCTTGATGGAATTCCATGGATGGCTTAATCAGCGATCTAAGGATATACAGTTTACCTTAGAATATAGCAAAAACAGAATCAACTTTCTCGACATCAGTATAGTGGAAGAGGAGGGACTTTTACATACTACCCTCTATAGAAAGTCTAGTGAGAGGAATACCCTGCTTAGATACAATAGCCATCATCCGCGCAATCTCAGGGACAATTTACCTTATGGTCAGTTCCTGAGGTTGCGCCGGAATTGTACACGTAAGGAGGATTTTTTCAATGAATCTAAGTCACTAATGGATCGCTTACTGGAGAGGGGCTATCCTCAACGGTTGCTGAAAAAAGCCCGAAAAAAGGCCTGGTTTTGCCACAGAGAATTCCTTTTGGAACCAAAAACCAAAAACAATGCTAGTGATGAAAGGATAACATGTGTTACCACATTCAATACTAAAAGCAGTGAAATTAAAAAGATTATAAGTGCGCATTGGCATTTGGTGGCTGATGACATAGGGATTACGACGCCACCATTGTTTGCCTTTAAAAAGGGAAGGAGTGTCAGGGACTATGTAGTCCGATCTCTGTTACCTAGCATATCCAGGGATGCCCAATCTACACTATGGAACACACCACCGGTATTGGGCCACCACAGATGTGGATCGTGCAAAGCATGCCAATTAGCAGAAGAACTAAAATCATGTACCCACAATAACTATACACACATAATGAAACAGCACACCAATTGTAACTCAACTGGGGTCATATATGTGATTGCATGCCCGTGTGACTTCTGGTATATAGGTCAGACTGTCCAAAAGGTAAAAACTAGAATCCTACAGCATTGCAGCAGGATCCGCTGTAGGGTTCAGGGGGCCCCTTTGGTTGAACATTTTACAAAATTTGGCCACCCACCTGAAAGTTTGAAATGGTGGGTATTAGAAAAGGTCACTGTTAATGCAAGAGGAGGCAATTTTTCAAACTGTCTAAGTGTTCGTGAGTGTAAGTGGATGCATACCTTTGACACTGTAAACAAGGGCCTCAATGAATATGAGGAAACAACGAGACAGTGGGCAACTCTTTACAATGGTTGATTCTCCTCTGGCTACATTGAGACTCTCTTTACCGGATTTTTCAACCAAATATCGCACCCAGGAATCTTATTTTGGTGCGTTATAAAGATTGTAATGTTTTGAAGTTATACACTCTGTATCTGTAATACTTGCTCGTGTATATCCATGTTTTTGAAATATTTACACTGCTTATATGTGATATTCAATATGTTGGGATTGAGGGCTGAATTATAAAAGTCACTTTTACTCTGTCTCTTCCTTCATCTGAATACCATTACGACGGGTTTTAAATGGCTTGCACAGGCACTGTAACCCTGGGCCATGAGTGTGAACATGACCGTTACACGGGCTTGCTTGCTACACCAGCCTCACGGTGATGTGACAAACCCCATTTCCATAATATAAACGAATGGATTCGATGCACCTATCTAAAAATATCGGACTGTCTAAGCACTGAAATTCTCAGTCAACGCAGTGTAGACAAATTATAACTCTTTTTTCTGGCGAATCACCTCGCCACTAGCGCATATTATCGCTCGATCCAGCTCCCGAAGCGATGAATGCGGTAATGGCCGATCTACTGGCAACCGACAGGACGCCATGACGTATGCGCGTCGGTTGCCAGGTTACGAATAGAACCACGGCAGGCTCCAACTTGTTTCCGCATTCCATAACGCGACTGGCAGTGGAAGCGGTGCGCTATTGAGTGGAACGCAGGAGAAAGAACAATCTACGCGTTTACCATTAAACAAGGGGTATGTTGAGATTTAAAAACCGAGCGAGTTTACTAGGTTTTCAGGCGACCTTTGATTTAACTACAGCATTTCTAACAGGGATGTTTTTTCCCCTTTGCAGCATTTGATGCCTAACTCGTTTGGATAGAAACCTTGCAAACACCCGTGAACATACACGTTGGGTGAGTTACCTTTGCGGTATTGGCTTGGGGATACAAAGTTATTGAACCCTCTGTTGAATAGATAACAGACCCTAAAATTGTGGACCTCTATATAAAAATGGGCCCCCTATATAATTTTTATAATTCTTATTCTTGCATCCTGGCAAGTTTTTGAGTAATACACTTTGGTTAACACTGGGAATTACCTTCTGGGGTTCGCCGTGTTTTCTCCGTGATGCATAGTTACACATATGGGAGAGAGGGCTTGTAGCACTAATGGCTACCGTTTCTCTCCATTTTTACAGTAAAACCTTGGATATTGTCATAACTGGAGTGCGGACCTATCGTCGCACGTTTTTCTCGTGTCAAGGCACCACGGAAGGGTGAGTGCTTTGTTAGGATGGTCACTAGTGGACTCTATTGAAACCATACAGTGATACTTAGCCCCATTGTTCATTTATCATTACAGGTGCCTAATTCATTTTAATTGACGTGCACTCTGAGAGACTCCCCTTATCACACCGTCCTGATGAAGACCCGTTATTGAGGACTCAAACAACCCGTTGTTTGGTTGGGTCGAAACGTCGACGACATTCCCCCTTGGAGCCTGTACCTATTAACCCGTGTCCCTTGTTTCCCCCCCTCCTCCCCCTTCCTGACAATCCTGTTTGAAATTGGTGCAAATTAAGGACTAAGGAAGTGTACATAGAATTAGGCTAGTAAAAAAGAAGTATTTTTTACAAGCATTACCTAGGACAGGCTCGTGTTTCTTTGTATATGAATGACCTACACTAACTTTCTGATCCTCTTGATCATTCACTTGAGCACTTACTTTATCTCTTTCTCTGTGCACGTTCTCTCTCTTTTTAAAAAAAGTGTATTTTGACTTATGATTTATGTAAATATATGTACATAGATTCATTGTTTTTCAATTGTTGTTATATTGTATATTAAATTGACTGTCCTGATTGGACTTTTTCCTGGTTCTATTGGTTTATTGGCACATTTTTCATTGGCTTCTGTCATTGACCACTGTAAACTGTGTCTCATCCTTGGTCAAAAGGCCTAGTAGTCCCTCCTTAGTACTGCCTTGTCTCACTTTGTAACCTCCCATGGTAACACCCCCTGTTACGTGTGCTGTTGCTTGGTAGGCTTTCATTACAGCCTCCGAGCACTATTTTCTTCAATAGCTTTGTTCTGCCTGCTGTTACAGGCAGGACACGCTCTCTCCTAACACTTTAAAAAAAAATGATAGCACCCATTTGCAATGCAATAGGTCTCGTTTTATTTTGCTAATGCTTTGTTTATTTTATAGATGCAGCCAGCATAAGTGTATATTTTGTATTTCCCCATTAGGCACTAATTATGACGTTTAATAGCAAAGTGATCTGCATGTCATTCTGTCCCATAAGTTTGTCAAGCGTGTGTGCTGCATTATATGCAGAATCCTTATGGTGACTAACTTTTAGATAACCACTTGTGTTAAGCTTGGACGTTTTTAGGTCTCGCTATTCGATGCGCACGCATCGAGCTTGCGAGGATATTGGGCTTTAAACAAACTTTAACTAACTGGGCGATTTGGTGCTGTGCCCGTGGCTTTTAGGTCAATGCGCAAGCGCATTGACCTAAAATGCGCGTGCACATCACCAAATCGCCGTCTGTTCCCTCAGCCGCACTCCTCCCACACCTTTGAAGTGAAGCTTAGCTTCACTTCAAAGGCCCCTGCTGCTTAACACCCTCATCACCGCTCGGCCCCCTCCCCTGCCCGCCGTGTCAAATTTCTCCTCCCCCCTTCCCTTGTCTGCCTTCCCTTATCGTGATAAGGTCGCTCTCCCCGCTCGGCCCCCTCCCCTACCCGCTGTGTTGCATTTCTCCTCCCCCCTCCCTTACAATCCCACAACACTGCTATCAACACGCACGCACTCAAATCAAACCACACTCCATGTAACATGCAGTGATCAGGGAGTGCCAATTGCTCGGAATAAGTAAGGAGTAATTTATTCAGAAAATATATGTTTTTGCTCCGATGAGAGCACTACAGGAAAGCTGTTCTTTAATTCATTCATCCACATCGCTTGGCCTCGGTTGCGCATCCAACTGCCCCCATGAAACACCTTAATTGGTGCGCGCTCGTTGTCCTCCTGGCTCATGAAGTCATTGCGTTCCTGAATAATAGAATTATTATTCTATTCCAAACCATATGAATATCGGCTGCTCCGCGTCCCTTTTTTCCGGAGTCCTGGAACCCTATTGTCCGCGCCCCCTCCCTCCCCTTCTCGAGCCCCTGTCACTCATTTGCACAGAATCGCTCGTGGTCCCCCCAGGGGGCTGCCTATCGCAGGATTTAAATAGCAGCTCGGTACCCTGGGATCGTCGTATCAGGCTGCGGCCCTTCTCTGCCTTCCCTCCGTCTTGCATCGTTTTAGGACTGGGCAAAGTGCAAATGGCTTTTTATGTAACAGCGGAGCAAAACCGTTTGGTCGGAAGGTATTTTGTTTTTAAATCATTTTTACTCGCCTTCAAAACTCCCGAAACGCACTGGAGAAAAGGCAGGCATGGCTGCAGCTGTTGCTTGCTGTGTGCAGTAGGGGGAAGTGAGTAAGTAAACAAGTACAACGTGTGGTGGGAATAGTGTGTTTTCTCATATTGACAATTACACACAGTTAGATTTACAACCCAACTCCGTTTTGCAGTGGGCTACATTTTTTTAAACAATTTTATATAGCGCCAACTCGGCCCGAAGGTGTTGGTGCGCTCTTCGTGAGCACTGTTTACATTACACAAGGACAAGTTCATTTTGGTTGGTAGGGGGCGAGTAATGTGATTTTGCCTAGACTCACAAGATGTCCAGCTGACGCTGCGACTCGAATCTGGTTTCCCAGTCCCTGCGTCCGCTGCTCTGGCCGTTAAGCCACAACCATGCTTAGCATCGTTTTAGAACTGGGCAAAGTGCCAATGACTTTTTATGTAACAGAGGAGCAAAAGCGTTTGGTCGGAAGGTATTTTGTTTTTAAATAATTTTTACTTGCCTTCAAAATTCCCGAAACGCACTGGAGAAAAGGCAGGCATGGCTGCAGCTCTTGTTTAACGTGTCCTCACAGCACATTCCCAGCCAGAGGCATGCATATATATGAATAACAATTAAGCGACTCCAGGAGCTCCGTGGAGCCCTGGAATGGCCTCTAATTGCATCACTTTGCCTTGGATTTAATTTCCTGGCTCTCCCTCGGTTTTTCATTTCTCTTCTTTACGGCCTCTGTGCCTTCTCTTAAACAATGTAAACTTCGATCTGTCTTAATTTTCACGTACCTGAAGGGGGTAGTGTCATTTTAGAAAGTTGTATTTGGTAGTTTTGTATGTCTTTCTTAACTCGTTTTGGAAATGTACACTATTATAGTTGATGCTGGTTGCTGGTGGCAGCCGTGTCTTAGCTATTGGCACACAGTGTAGCTGATGGGAACGATTTTTGCTGCTGGCGACGAGCTTATTTCACAAGGGTGCTTAGAACAGTAGCCCTTTTGTTTCTTTGATTTGTGAAGTAGTTCATAGACTAAGTGTTTTTATTCCACTGGGCTGCTCTCCTCAGATGTAGCATCTTAACCGAGTTAGTACTGAACATAATCATTTTCAGAATTCAGAATTCTTACTTTGGCTCAATGTATTTTTCCTGTTATAATGAACTTTAGCGATAGTTGCATTATTTGGGGAAGAGTGTAAAGTTTACTAGGAGCCGTTTTCACTTTTTAGGCCTGAAACTCTAAAGTCTACACATTCTTTACAATACGCAGAGCTGTCTTTCACACCTATCAGGGTAGTATTAATTCTCTCTTGCTATTGGTTCTTTGATGTATCCTTTCCCCTTCTATTAAATGCTTCCATTGCAGTGCACAAAGGACTGTTTTACATCTAAAATGTAATTGTCACTGTTTTTTATCTCATGATGTATTGCATACAGAAAATGTTAGTTTTTTTATCACAGTAGTCTTTTTAAAATATTTTAATCGGTGCTCAATGTGCGAGCCAGGTCTATTGCCTTTGTCAATGCTTATTCTCTTTGATAACAGCATATACTTTGTCCAAACTGGTGATAAACTGAGTGTTTGGAATAATTTTTATTGCTTGGATGTTAAAGGATTTAAATTAAAATAACCTGAACGATGATAGAAATTGATTGCAGTAAAGAATCAAACGTGTCTATTTAATGTTACTCTTAAAACTTACCTCTCCGGTATGTCCCTCCGCTGACATTTTCAGCTATTCCATCTTTTATGTAATCCTGGCCACTTTAGGCCACGTTTAAGACCAAGATGGTGTTCCAGGTTTCGTGTTGTGCACATCAGCAACAATGTAGTTAAAAAAATAAAAAAATAAAAATACCGGCTTCAGTACTTCCGTATGAACTAGTCACACCCTAAAATCATGAGTCCAAGGAATACGCATTTCTGGAATGAGTGATTCTAAAGCTGAATTGCTGGCTGTTGCTTCCAAGCTATGCTACTTCCGGGCTAGGCCACAAAATGACAAAACATACCCTTTGTTCAGACCAAATGTATGTTTCAGCGCTTTGGCACAAACACCCTTTCACCATGTTTAATATGATGCTATTTAAGATGCCTGACTGGTTTTCAGCGAGGTGCTCCTGTTTATGAAGAACTGAGGCAAGCGTGACAGATGGCAGGCGCAATTACTTTAACTTAAAACAGTCCTTGTATGTTTTTGGACATTGATAATGCTCTGCCTAACTTCAGGCAATGGAAACCATGTCGAGGATGCGTGACTGGGTTATTGCCTTGCTCTTGATTCTGTAAAGCGCTCGGATACCTTAGGGTCTAGCCAGCGCTATATAAAACTCATAAATAAATAAATAGCTGATCCATTACATTCTTGTGTCCCTCGGTAGCTGCCTTAGGAGAAGATACTATAATCGTACAAACTTTTTGCTCATCTTACAAATTGTTGTTTGTCTTAAACCCATGGCATTAGAACACTGTTGTCTATAGCCTCTTAAGATGTATGACTTGAGCACCTTCAAGCCACTAGGATCTTCGATACATAGACACCTTTTACCAGGCAACATTGTATGGTGTAGAAATCTCAGACGATACAGCCCACATTGAAGTAATATTATGCCATACAAATTACACAACTTACAAAAAAGTGTAGTGATGGGAAACTGATCGCACTTCTTTTGACATGTGCAAATTTAAGTAACATTTCGATTCATTTGTATTTTTCACGGGGCAGTTGGGTACATTTGCATCCAACTACCCAAAATGCAAAACCCACTTGAGCAATGCCTCTAGTGTTACACAGAAAATCTAGAGACCAACGCACTCCTGTAGACAAACTTAAAATAGTCAAACATACATATGTGTGATGCAGTCTGTAGATGAGACATGTTCCACACTGCACATTCCAATGTTATTCAGATGTTTATGTATTTCTCTTAGATGGTACAAGCAACAGTTGACATGTGTTTCGTCACAACAGTGACTTTTTCAAGGCTAGATGGTCACAGTAACGGAAGCTGGTTCACACCTCTCAATAGTTCTTTTCACTCCATCCTTACCTGCCGTGCTCCACCCAGCTTTCAGAGCAGTGTCCGTGTGCGCTAATAAGTGACTTCAGGACCAGGGCGTGCCAAGTGCGGGTAGAATTATGGAAAACAAGCCAGCATCCATCAACGCATCCACCACCACCACATCCACCACCACATCCACCACCGCATCCACCACCACTACATCCACCACACCCACCACCATCACTTCCACCGCCACCACATCCACCATCACCACCACATCCACCATCACCACCACATCCACCATCACATCCACCATCACATCCACCACCACCACCACATCCACCACCACATCCACCACCACATCCACCATCACCTCCACATCCACCATGAAATACACCACCACATCCACCACCACATCCACCACCACATCCACCACCACCACCACATCCACCACCACATCCACCACCACTTCCACCGCATCCACCACCACCACATCCACCACCACATCCACCACCACCACCACATCCACCACCACCACATCCACCACCACATCCACCACCTCATCCGCCACCTCATCCACCACCGCATCCACCACCACCTCCACCACCACCACACCCACCACCATCACTTCCACCACCACATCCACCACCACTTTCACCACATCCACAACCACCACATCCACCACCACCACATCCACCACCTCCACCACATCCACAACCTCCACCACATCCACCACCACCACCACATCCACCACCACATCCACACCACATCCACCACCATCACCACCACATCCACCACATCCACCATCACATCCACCACCACCACCACATCCACCGCATCCACCACCACATCCACCACCACATCCACCACTTCCACCGCATCCACCACCACCACCACATCCACCACCACATCCACCACCACATCCACCACCACCTCATCCACCACCTCATCCACCACCGCATCCACCACCACTACATCCACCACACCCACCACCATCACTTCCACCACCACCGCATCCACCATCACCACCACATCCACCACCACATCCACCACCACATCCACCACCACATCCACCACCACATCCACCATGAAATCCACCACCACTTTCACCACATCCACAACCACCACATCCACCACCACCACATCCACCACCTCCACCACATCCACAACCTCCACCACATCCACCACCACCACATCCACCACCACATCCACACCACATCCACCACCATCACCACCACATCCACCACATCCACCATCACATCCACCACCACCACCACATCCACCGCATCCACCACCACATCCACCACCACATCCACCACTTCCACCGCATCCACCACCACCACCACATCCACCACCACATCCACCACCACATCCACCACCACCTCATCCACCACCTCATCCACCACCGCATCCACCACCACTACATCCACCACACCCACCACCATCACTTCCACCACCACCGCATCCACCATCACCACCACATCCACCACCACATCCACCACCACATCCACCACCACATCCACCACCACATCCACCATGAAATCCACCACCACATCCACCACCACCACCACATCCACCACCACCACATCCACCACCACACCCACCACCACATCCACCACCACATCCACCACCACTTCCACCGCATCCACCACCACCACATCCACCACCACCACAACATCCACCACCGCATCCACCACATCCACCACCACATCCACCACCTCATCCGGAACCTCATCCACCACCGCATCCACCACCACCACATCCACCACACCCACCACCATCACTTCCACCACCACATCCACCACCACTTTCACCACATCCACAACCACCACATCCACAACCACCACATCCACCACCTCCACCACATCCACCACCACCACCACATCCACCACCACATCCACCCCACATCCACCACCATCACCACCACATCCACCACCACCACATCCACCACCACCATATCCCCCAGATCCAACACCACCACCACTATATGTGTGTGGCTCTGTGTGTGTGTGTAGGTGCAAATGCAATGTTCTTGGATTTTCGTCACAATAAAATACACTGAACATAATCTTCACAAAAGTTATTTACAGGGGGTGTGGCCAAGATGGCGGGGTGAGCGGACGCTTCCTCCCGTAGCTCCTCCGGCCCGGCTCAGCTCGAGCCCCGATTTCAGCGCTTCTCTCCCCCCGCGGCTGCTTTGCGGGTGAGAGGAATGTGTCGGAGTTCCTGGTGCACCTACTGATACTACTTTGACTCCTATCGCCCCGGGGGAAGTACCCCGAAAGTTTGCTTAAAGTTCGGAGCACGGAGGAGAGCCTGGGAGGCGGAGCGTATTGCAGTGCTGTCCAGGCGCCTCGGCTGGGCCTGGTGCTGAAAGCTGGTGATCCCGAGTGTTCGGTCCCGACGTGCTCCGGAGAATAACAGCACTCCCCGGCCGAAGCCTACGTGACCGGTACCACCGACGCGCAGCAGACCCTGGACCTTAGCTGGCACTTTGGCCCCTCGCTACCGACAACGGTGCATGGCGCGGCGTGGGCCCCGGACCTGGCGGAGAGGGACGGAGGCATCTAAACGGCTGCCGACCTGGGCGAACCCACTGGCGGACTGTGAGACACTAGCTGTGGACTTTCCTTGCTTATTGTGCCCCGGGGGTCGCCGACGGTCTCGCCAGCACAGGCCGCTCTATTGGGCCCCGCCCTGCCGCCATCTTCTCCCTGAGGAGCTGGAGCTGGCGACCTCCACCCGTGCCTTTGGCGGGCAGGTGCCCACTTTCGCATTGGCTCATGTCCTGATCGCCCAAGGGGTGCGCTTCTGAAAGGCCCTGACTTTGGCCCCCCTGATTGCCACCTTGGTCGGTACAACGATTGTCACGCCCCGGCCTGAGCCGCCATTTTGTCGCTTGTGACGCAGCACCCTTGTCCTCGGCGGGGTCTCACATCTGGTGCCCGCAGGCGACTGAACGCATCTACAGCGGCCGGCCCTGAACCTTGCCCATTGCAGTGGCCACGATGACTGGGAGAGGAGGCTCGAGAAGGGGCGATCGCACTCTGCCGGACATGCTCAGCAGGGCCCAGCAGCTAAGGGACAGGACGCAGCAGTCGCCAGGGTCCTCCCGGGCCTCGGCAGACGCAACTGGAGGCGAACCACCGGTCACGAGGTCCTTTATGGAGGACTTATTTAGCTCCCTCAAGGACGACTTCCAAACGCTAAAGAAGGAGGTGGCCAGCGAGGTGCGAGAAGTGCGCAAGGAGGTGGAGGGCCTTGGTGAGCGTGTTGACACAGTGGAAACGGCGGCCCAGCGCCGTGACGAGGAGATAGTCCATCTCCAGCAGGACGTTCTCCGCCTCTGAGAGCAGTGTGTCGAGCTCCAGGCCCACTCTGAGGACCTCGAGAACAGGTCCAGACGGAACAACATCCGGGTGCGGGGTGTCCCATCAGCGGACGAGGGGACGGATCTGGTGGCCTATCTACAGGACTTGTTCCGGGAGATTCTGGGAGAGGACGCAGAATTCCCGATCCGCATAGACAGAGCGCACAGAGTGGGCCGACAGCGCCAGTCTTCAGCACCCCCACCGGACATTCTGGCGTTCCTGCCTGATTTCCCCTTGAAGGAGCGCATCATGGCGGAGGCCCGCAGGAAGCAGCCTTTCACTTTCAGAGAGCGGCCTGTGGCGCTCTATCAGGATCTGTCCGCCATCACGCTGCAGAAGCGCAGGTCCTTCCGGATTACTACAGACTTTCTGCGGGAGCACGAGTCGCCCTACTCCTGGGGTCACCCCTTCCGCCTCATCTTTCGATGGAACGGAGTGCTACACCAGCTGCGCTCCCTCCAGGACATCTGTGCGGTGTTGGGACTCACGGCCACGGAGGAAGACGGAGCGACGCCCACGTGGAGGCGCTCGGAGAGACGGAATCGGCGGAGATCGACGAGGAGAAGATCGTCAGCGACGGTGAGCCGCCCTGATTCCCCTACCATCAGGGCAGATATGGAGGAAGCCCTGAGAACGGCGGCCAGGAACTTGCCTGACTCCAACGGCGTGGCCTTGACGGCCTGATTTCACTCCGGGGGGAGAGATGCTTAGCTTCTACGATGCTGGGTTGGGGCTGGGGGTTGGGAGGGAACGGTTGGAGGTGAGTGGCTGAACGTCCACTTGATTGTTTTCTACAGACTTGCCCGTCCGGGCTGGACTGAGACAATGGGGTGTTTTTATTTGTTTGTGGTTTTGGCTAGTTGCCATGGGTTGGTTTTGGGAGGGCGTAAGAGTTGTTTTGTTGTTGGTGGGGTCCCGTCTGATAATGCCCAAACACACGTGAGGCCGGTCCTGGCCTTCCCTGCGCTCCTGCCCCGCGCGCCCCCTCCACTGATCCCTCACTTGCTGCATAGCGCTTCGATCCCCTGGGAGCGATGCCGTCCTTGAAGGTGGTGACCCTTAATGTTAAGGGTCTGAACAACCCTGTGAAGCGTAGGGCGATCCTTTCCCTGCTAGAGGGGACGCAGGCGGACATTTGCCTTTTGCAGGAAACTAATTTACTTTCCAAAGATTGTCACAGGCTGCGCTCCGCCAAGTTCCCCACCCAATTCTTCTCTTTGGCGGCGACCAAGACTGCGGGTGTAGCCATTCTTTTAGCCAGCTCCTTCAGGGGCGAGGTATTGTACAAATATGCCGAGCAGAAGGGGAGGCTCCTAGTGTATCGCATGCGGCTTGGGGGTATCGCCTTCACGGTTGGCTCTGTTTACAGCCCGAATGACCACCAGGATCGTTTCCTGGAATCAGTGTTGGTGGACGTCACTGCCTCGCCCGATCGCCATGTTGTCTTGGGGGGAGACCTAAATATGGTCTTCGACTCAGCTATGGATAGGTCTGCCCAACGCTTCCCGCAGACGGGGGAGCTTTCCCGAGCGGTGCAAGACCGGATTGCAGAGATGGATCTGCATGACCTCTGGCGCACTATGCACCCCACCGATCGGGACTATTCATACTTCTCCCACGCGCACCGCACTTATTCGCGGTTGGACTACCTCTTGGTGAGCGGACCGCTTCGCTCGGCCGCCACGGCAGCAGACATCGGGGTTTTGTCCCTGTCCGATCATGCACCGGTGTCCGGAGTCTTTGCTTGGCCGGCAGCCCCCCCTCCAGAGGGATGTGGCGGCTTCGGGATACTCTTCTACATAAGAAGTCGGTGGTGAAACGAGTGGGGGAGGTCATTCAGGAGTATCTGGTCCACAATAGCAACTCCGACACGTCTCTAGCGACGCAGTGGGCAGCCTTGAAGGCGGTCCTCAGGGGGGAATTTATCTCCATTTCCTCGGCGGAGAACAGAGAGCGGCAATGTAAGAGGGACGAACTGACGGCACAAGTCAGGGAACTTGAGCAGGTTCACCGCCGAACGGGGGCTCCTCGAGTTTGGAGGCAGCTGAAAGCGGCGAGGAAACTCCTCTCTGCGCTAGATCTAGATCGGGCGGAATACGCAGCGTTGCGTCTGAAGCATGCCTTTTATACGGGCGGGGACAGATGCGGTAAGCTCCTGGCCCATCGGCTCAGGGCTGCGCAGCAACGCAATGTGGTGAAGGAGCTAGTGGGTGCAGATGGGGTTCCGGTTTCCGGTGACGCGGACGTGGCGGATTCCTTCCGTAGCTTTTACGAGGCGCTATACGCCGCGGAACCCTCCCCACCGGGAGAAGCTGAGGCCTATCTGGAGTCTATGACCCTCCCGGCTCTGGAGCCCGCCCAGGCAGACCACCTGGAGAGGGACATCCATGTGGAGGAAGTCATCTCCGCTATCGCACGATTGAAGCACGGTAAGGCCCCGGGCCCGGATGGCTACACGGCCTTGTTCTACAAGACCTTCTGCTCCACTGTGGCGCCTATCCTGGCTCGCCTGTTCAACTCCCTCTCTGAGCCGGGGGCTATCCCGCCGGACCTTCTTTCCGCGACGGTGTCGGTTATTCCGAAGCCCGGGAAGGATCGGACCCTGTGCGGTTCATATCGGCCTATTTCGCTTCTGAATGTGGACCTTAAGCTCTACACGGGCATCCTGGCGGCCAGACTTGGACTGCACCTACCGGGCCTGGTGGAGGCGGACCAGGCTGGTTTTGTGCCCGGTAGGCAGACAGTCGACAACACCAAGAGGGTGACGCACGTGTTAGAAAAGGCCTCACGCGTCCCGGGGGAACGGATGTTACTGTCGGTCGATGCGGAGAAGGCCTTTGATAGGGTTCATTGGCCGTACCTTGAGCTGGTTCTCGGGAAACTGGGGATCGGCGAGAAGTTCCGCACTATGGTCTTCAATTGTTATAAGAGACCATCAGCATCGGTGCGAGTCAACGGACACAGCTCTAGAAGTTTTGCCATTGAGCGTGGTACGAGACAGGGCTGCCCCCTCTCACCGCTCTTGTTCGCCCTCTATATGGAGCCGTTCGCCCAGAGGATTCGCGACAATCCGGACGCTATTGGGGTTAAGATGGGTCAGTATGCCCATACTGTTAGCCTATATGCGGACGATGTCCTGCTGACCCTGGATGACCCCAGGCGGTCACTCCCTGCTTGTGTCCAGGAACTGAACGCCTTTGCACGCGTGGCCGGCTTTAAAATGAACATGTCCAAATCGGCTGCCCTTGATGTGTCGCTCTCCGCGGACACCAGGCGAGACCTCCAGCGTCTTTTCCCTATGCAGTGGTCCTCTTCCACGGTGCCGTACCTGGGGATCCTGCTTGCACCTTCGCTGCCTGAAATGGTCAAAGCCAACTATTCTTCCCTTAGCAAGAAGATTAAGGAGGAACTCGGCCGATGGGGCAAGGGCCTGCTCTCGTGGCTGGGCCGTATCGCAGCGGTGAAGATGACGGTACTGCCTCAGATCTTGTATCTTTTTCGCGCTCTACCTCTCCAGCCCCCTGTGGGTTGGATACAGCAAGCGCAGGCTGACATCTCCCGTTTCGTGTGGCAGGGCCGCAAGCCTCGGATGAAGCGGGTTCTTTCCACGCTTGCCCCGGAGGCGGGGGGTCTCGGTGTTCCGGACCTCCGGAAGTATTTTCAAGCGGCACAACTCCGGTATTTGGTGGAATGGAGCAGGTAGGAGTCGGACAAGCACTGGCTCTTTCAAGATCAGGCGGTTGCAGGTCGCACCCTTCAAGAGGTTCCATTCCTGCGGGCGCACATCGCCCGGCTAATCTCTACGCCTCCTTTGTCACCCAGGTTCCACTGCGAGTGTGGGATGCGGTTTGTGAACTCCGCGAGCTAACTACTTTCCCATCACCGTTTACACCCATAGTTGGTAACCCAGACTTTACTCCGGGCCTAGAACCAGGAGCTTTTTCTCACTGGGTGAGTGCGGGTTGCAGGGTGCTCTTTCAGATTTACGGGCCAGAGGGCGTGCTCCCTTTCCAACAACTCCGACAGGAATTTGGTCTGACGGAGGTGGACAGACTGCGTTATATGCAGGTCCGTCACTGGGCTCCCCAGCCCCAAGTGTGCGACGTCGCAGCCCGTCAAATCACACCTTACGAGCGGTGGCTGGTGACCCGGACCTCGGATGCCAAGCTTATCACCGATCTGTATAAATTTATCCAACCCCCGCCGTTTCATTACCACAACCCGGGGAGAGAGCGCTGGCACAGGGAGCTGGGCAGAACCCTGAGCCACAAGGAGTGGGACAAGATCGCATATCGGGCGAGGCACTCTGCGTATCACACTGGGCTGACGGAGACCTTTACCAAGGTGTCCACCTACTGGTATTACACCCCGGAGAGGCTCTACGAGATGCACAAACTCACCGACAAGGGTTGCTGGCGAGGCTGCGGACAGGAGGGTACTCTATCGCACATTCTCTGGGGGTGCCCGGTGCTGTCTGCTTATTGGAAGGAGGTCTTAGATGAGGTGGAAAGGCACTTTGAGGTTGAACTCCCGCGCTTCCCAGCATACGTCCTGCTAGGCCTTCCCAACGACTTGATGTACCCGCTGAAGTCCCGCAGGGGTAGGCAGATTGCTATTGCGCTAGGTTCAGCGGTTCAAAATATCCTTGTACACTGGCGCACCCCCACTGCCCCCTCTATCACTGGCTGGTTACATAGACTCTGGCAAGTACTGGGTATGGAGAAGATGTCGCTCACTGTGGCTGGAAATGTAGACCAGTTGGAGGAGCTCTGGCACCCTTTCTTGGCACTGCTGTCCACGGAATTTCGCGAGCTCACATGTCCGAGGTACCTACGCCTTCTTAGGCTGACGCCGCCGGAGGCTCCAGCGGATTAAGAGGGATGGGATCAGGGGGACTGGGGGTTGGGGGTAGGCGGCTTGGGGTGAATGTTTCTACAACGGGCTATTGGACGGGGATGTTGGGGTATTGTTTTCTTCTTTTTCCTTTTCTGGGGACGGGGGGCTTAGAGGGACTGTGTTGTTTTCGCTGTGTTGCGGGACGCTACTCGTGCTTAGCTTTGATTGGGAGGTTGGGGACTATTGGAGGGTTTTTCGCACTGCCTTATTGCCTTATAGCATATGCCTTTTTTCCCCTCCGGGACTACCGACCCCCCCACTTTCCACCAGAATTGCTGCAACATGTCTCTTTTTGCACTGTATGTAAACTTGACCTCCTACTTCCCTTCCCCATGTTTTTTTATGTTTTAATAAAATGCTTTAAACCTAAAAGTTATTTACAAACGTTTAAGCTATTGCCATTATAAATTACAATAACTTTTATTTAAGTATTAATTATTTACAAAATTAAAAGCCATTATTTGTAATATCAAGACATCTAAGTCACGTAAGTACAACACACATTGCATTACAAATGCTATAGGTGTCACATTTGCAAAAGTTAAAACTATTGACATTGTAACTGACAAAGCTATTAATTTTGCTACTTTCAAAACCAACACATAAATAAAAAAGTGTCATTTACAATACCAATAGCTCAAACTTTCCTAATGCGAGACCTATTGAATTTCCAATGCTTGTTCTTTGTGTTGGCCTCGGATAAGATGAACTACAGCAAACCTTCGCCAGGACAAACCTCCTTCCTAAGGGTCACACAAGGCTCATGTCTATGGGTGCAGATGCTCACATCGCTGAAAGGCCGCTTCCGCTGTGTCTCACATGGTCATGTGTTGGCCTACAAGAGCTCTCAGTTGGCTGACTATTGCATATCAAACCTCTTTCGCAGGACCCTGTCTAGCTAGCTGCTTGTAACATAATGCTCTCAATTTTAGCGTGCATATAATATTCAAGTAGTTCTTCCATATGTGCTCTTCCGATTGTCTCCTGCAGTGGTGTCATTGCATATATGTCAAATTATCACTCCACTGCAAACAATAAATATAATTAAAAAACAGTATCATTTACAATGTCAAAAGTTCCAAGTTTTTTAATTATGCAAGACTTATTGCATTGCAAATGCTGGTTATATTTTCTGTTTAAAGTATGTATTGATAAGGGGGGAAAATACTGGCTCATTGCTGTTCCGTGCCTTCCCGTAATCTCCCTCTTTTTAATTTATTTTTTTGCTTTTTGCACAGCACAAACTGGACCCAAAGGTATTGGAGCATTTTACATGAGCACCAGTTACATTACAAAAGATCATATGTTTTTTTAGGGCACGGGAAGGTAGGTGGTTTGCCCAAAATAACAGGATGTTGAGCTGACGCCGAGACTCAACTTGGTTCTCCAGTTTCAAAGTTGGCAGCTCTGGCCCCAACACCACATTCCCTCTATATTGGTGTTTTTGGTGTGTTTTTGGTGTGTTAATACATTGATGGCTTTCACCACTTATGGAATGCAATATTTTGCTAAAACTCACACCCAATGTTTGTTTTCACAGCAATAGATCGTAACTGAGAGGGAGGAGTCGAACTCAGATCGTATTGGTCTCAAAGATCTAGGAAGACCCCGAGCTGATCCACAGCCAGGCATCTGCCTTGGCCCTGGTTCGAACTTTCAAGCCCACACCCACCTCTAGTTTCAGGTGTGGTAGCCCAATTGGCTCAGTACGAATGAATGAATGAATGAATGAATGAATGAATGAATGAATGAATGAATGAATGAATGAATGGAGACTACAATTCCTAGAATTCACTCTGATGTTCTGCCAGCCCATGTCTAGAAACGCCATGGTAGGTAGCATGGAATCCTCTGACAAACTTATATTTGATCCCCTTCCACACACACAACACACTTGCTGCCCTAAAACATATTCCCATCTGCATTCTCTTTTCCCTCTGCCATCTCCTCTGCTTGTTCCCTCCCTCCGTTCCCATCCATCAGAGTTCCCCATCATCCTGTCTCATTCACTTCCTTCTCCCCATCCTCCCTCGTCCCTCTGCTCTCCTCCCTATCTGCCTCTGGCTCTTCTTTCCTTGCCCGTCCTCACCGCCTTGTTGTGTTCTCGCGGCCAACTTTTTTGTCACCAGGACTTCCTTCACCGAGCTTGACTAAAATGTTATATAAATCAGTGTGTATCTTGCTAAATACAGAAGCTGCACCCGCACTACAAGTTCCAAAATGCACTGCTCAAGTAACAACACTACAGGCGTAATACAATAGGTGGAGTCAATCGTAAACTAGTCGCGTGACTGGAAACTGGAAAAGAGGGCCCCAAAAATGTGTTATTTTGATGTACTTTTTGCTTTCCATTGACAATTCCCACATATTTACGTCATTCCGCAAGTGTATGTTTTTTCTCCACTTTCATGCGCGCTCCATGAAATTTTTTAAGGCAAAAATATAGAGGAGGGCGCTGTTTTCATTCGGTTCATGACGCGGGTCTGTAATGAAGTAGATTCCCTCAAATGGTGAGCACCAGTCAGGGGAACTTGTTAAGTATTTATTATACATATATCAAGAGAGCACCAGGAATAGATCCGGAGCGCTCGACTATCTCTGTATTTGGCAGGCCTCACTATTGTTCTCCCTGCCGGCGTACGTCTTACCGGAGTAGAGGAGGAACTCCCCAAGTTGTTCTCTGCCTGGCTCGCCAGTCCCCTTCCAGTTCCCTTTGGACTCTCTCTCTCTGTAGCTTCACCAGCTTCCTCTTGCTGTTTCCCTGCAATGGGATTGTCTCCATCTTCAAACTCAGCTCCTCTTCCTTCTGCACCCGAGTCTTCCTCTCCTTCGCGCGGTAACTCTCTGTCTGTAGATGAGTCTTGGCCCTGTTGTGTCTTTGATCTTTCTTCATTGGCCCACTGCAATATCTTGTTACATTTAGACATGCGGTCCTGTGACCAAACATTTCCATCGCTAAGCAATGCTGCTCTGTCGTACACTTCCTTTACCTGCAGGGGCTGGCTGTATTTGCTGTCCCCTTTCCTTCTCAACTGGGCCAGTTTGACTCTGACCCATTCTCCTCTTTCTAGCGAGGTCTCTTTCACATTGCGTCTCTTATTGTAGTGATCAGTGTATATTCTTTGTGCTCTCTCCAAGTTGTGCTGGACCACTGCCGGTGACCACTTACTCGTGACCGTCTTTTCCTTCCACGCTAGATTGTCCTTGGTGAAAGGGTTGCGTCCTCTTAGGATCTGGAATGGCCCATACCCAGTGCCAGTGGGTGTAATTCCGTAGGCCCACAACATGCTCCGTACTTCCTTTTCTCAATCCTTGCCTATAGCAATGGCGGCTTGTATGAAACCCATTATGACGCGGTTAAACCTTTCGGCTAGACCATTGCCGGCTGGGTGGAATATGGAGGTGTGTTTTGTCTTGATCCCATTCCGCTCCATGTATTTGCACCACTTTTGCGAGGTGAATTGGGGCCTATTGTCACTCAGGATGGAGTAGGGTATGCCTTCTCTGAGGAAAGTGGCTGTTAGAAATCTGAGGACTGTCTCTGTGTCCATCTCCTCCTGTATGTCTATTTCAGGCCACTTTGAGTACCGGTCGATGAGAACACACACATACTTCGGGGTTCCCTGTGCATCCAGTAGTGGCCCCAGAATGTCTATAGACACCTCCTCCCAAGGGTTCACAGGGTTGTCGAATTTCCCTAATGATGGCCTTAGTAGGGTTTGAGATGTATCCGCTCTCTAGCGCTGGTCACATTCCCTTACATGCCTTTCAATCTGGATGTCCATTCCCGGCCACCAGTACATCTGTTTGGTTCTCGTCTTCGTTTTCACGATACCTAGGTGACCTTCATGCAGTACAGCTAACAGGTGAGGTATCACCGTCGTTGGGGGAACCACTTTGTTCCCTCTAAACAGGAAGGTCCCCTGATCTCCAATGGATAACTCCTCCAGCACCTCGTAGAATTTCCTGAGTGCTGCACTGAGATGTTTTTTTTCGGGCCATCCTTGTAGCAGGAAGTCCTTAACGTCTTTGATGTCAGGATCATTGTCGTAGGCTTGTTCCCATTCTTGACCACTTATCACTTTCTCCGGGTCTTCTGCAAAAGCCACATGGGCTTCGTCCTCATCTGTACTGGTCGGCGCTTCCTCCATTGCTGAGGCTCGGATGAGATAATTAGCTACCTTATTCCTTGTCCCTGGGATGTACTCCACATCATATCTGTAGTCTAACAGTTTCAGAGTCATCTCGGCAATGCAGGGTTTAGCGCTAGCGTGTCCACAGGACGTGAGTACTTTGACCCGGGGCTTATGGTCTGTCTTGAGCAGGAACCTCGTACCCCATAAGAACATAAGAATTGGTGGAATTTCCCCATGGCCCACACTACTACCAGCATTTCTTTTTCTATTGCACTGAACTTCTGTTCTGTTGGTGATAGGGACCTGGACGCAAAACTGAGGGTCGCCAACTCTCCATTCTTCCTTTCCTGCATAAGGACGGCCCCTAGACCCTTCTTGCTTGCATCTGTGTTTAATATGGACTGCCCTGGTGGATCGTATCCTTGAAGAGGGTCCGATTTGCTGATATCTTCCTTGATTTTCTGGAAGTCTCCTTGTGCCTCTTCTGTCCATGTAAATGTTGTTTTGCCCCGTATGAGCTGCCTCAGGTGGTGCGTCTTGGTGGCAAAGTGCTGCACAAACTTACTGTAGTATTCGGCCATCCCCAAGAATGACCTCACATCCTCTTTGTTCTTGGGAGCTGGTGCTTCGCATATCGCCTTTACGTTGGCTTGCTTATGGGTAATGCTCTGTTCGCCGATCTGGTGACCTAGGTAGGTGACTGGCGTCATTCCGAACCAGCACTTTTCCCATTCAGCCGTCAAGCCATTTCCTTCCAAAACTTGCTGCACCTTTGCCAGCTTTTTGTCGTGGTCAGTTTGGTCCTTGCCCATCATCAAGATATCGTCTTGGAAGTACTGTACGCCCTCTATGTCTCTGAACAGTTTGTGCATACGTTTTTGGAACACTGCTGCAGCTGACGCTAGGCCGAAGGGCATCCGGCGGAACTGATATCATCCGAAGGGTGTTATAAAGGATGTCAGCTTCCAGCTCGTGGGGTGTAAGGCTATCTGGTGATAGGCCGATGTGAGATCAATGGTGGAGAACCACTTTATCCCCTTTGTTTTTGCCAGCAATTCTTCTATCCGTGGAAATGGAAATTTCTCTATGATAATGCACTTGTTCAGTTTGCGTAAGTCCACGCACAGACGGACCTTACCATTGGGTTTCATTGCCACCACTAATGGAGCTAGCCACTCTGAGCAGTTTATAGGTTCGATGATCCCATTGTCTTCCATTCTCTGCAACTCTTGTTGTACTGCATACCTGACCGCTATGGGTATATTCCTTACTTTGTGGGAAACCGCTGTGGCGTTCTCCTTGAGGTCTATTCTGTGCGTGAATTTCGTTAATTTACCCACTGTTCCTCCGAACACTGTGGGGAACTCCCTTTTCATCCTTTTAAAGTTCGGTTGATGCTCTTTGCTGGTCGTCAATACCTGCGTGTCCCCTCCTGGGTTCAATTGTATGCCCAAGTCAACTTGATCCATCCACCCAAGGACAGACGGACCCTTTTCCGCCATATATAGCTTGCACTCTGCACTGCGGTCTTTGAACTCGAACTTCAGGACTCGGTATCTGACCATTGGAATGGGTTGTCCTGTGAACGTAACAGGCCGTATGTCTGGGGGTTCCAGGTGTGATCCTAAACTAGGTTTGAAGCTTCCAATCCAAACTGTCCATTGTACAATGGTGTATGGGGAGCCCGAATCCGCTACCATCTTGATCGGTACCCCTCTTATGATCATGTCACATTGTGGTTTCTTGGAGCGCCTGCAGTCAATGCCTAGCACCTGTTCTTCGACGCACAGTACATTGTCTTCTTCACCGGTCCTCCTTCTACTTCATCTCCATGGTCTTGCGTCACATATTTCACCGTTGGTCTCTTCATCTTGCGCCGACACACCTTTTCAAAGTGTCCTACAATCCCGCAATACATGCATTTCGCTCGGAACGCAGGACAGCGTTTGTCGTACGCTGCGTGGGACGGGCTTCCACATCTGTAGCATTTGTTTGTGCTTTCTTTGTTTAGTCTTTTTTGCTGTGTGAGTCTTGTAGTCCATTTGTTTTGCGCCTTCCCTTCCGCTGCCGTGGCCTTGCCTCTCTCTGGTGGTTCTTCCTCGTCGACTTTATTGACCATGGGCCTAGAGGCGGACTCTCTCTTCGCTGCATCTGCGCATCTTTTGGAAAGTTCCGCTTTTTTTCACCATAGCAATGACTTCCTTCAGGGTAGCTTCTCTGTTCACCCACAGTTTGTCTTGGATTGCAGTATTAGTCGTGTGCATGACTATTTGGTCTTTTATAAACTCATCGTGCAGGGCGATAAATTTGCACGGGATTGATGCTGCTACATAGTCATCTATAGATTCGCCTGGCACTTGTTTCCTTTGTTGGAAATTGTATCTGTCTATGGACGTGCACACTGCTGGTCTATAATGGTTGTTTAGGTCTTCTATCGCGTGCCGGAATAAATCGTCATCCGTGGCTTGTCTTGGAGTGGGGACTAGATCCTGGAAGACCCTGATTCCTTCTGGGCCTAAGTTGTGCAGCAATATTCTCTTCCTCCTCTTGCTGAGAAAGGCTTCCCCGCCTTCATCTTCCAGAGTTTCTAAGTAGTTCATAAAGTATTCTCTCCAATCCTTCCACTTCATCAAAGGTTCGCCTGGTTTGGGTAGCAATGGAATAGGTGTTGTGAGTGAGGATGCTTGCGCACTCATTTCGGCGCGTCTTTCCGGCGCCGTCTCTTCTCCCCTGGGACTGCCTGGCGCACTTGCACTTCTGCTGTGCATTCGGTCTGGTTGAGGCTCCAAGGCACCCTACTCTCTGTGCTGTGCTTGTTGTTGTGCAGGGCCCTGGATCTCTAACAGGCACTTTATTGGTTAACTGCGCACCTGGTGGGGCGTTATTTCTCTCGGCTTCACTCCTTTCCACTTTGTACTGGTTGGTTTCACTGTGTGAATGCCTCCCTCAATGGTGCACTTCTGGGGTGCATGGTCATGCCAGGTTTAGCCTATTCCTCCCCCTGGTTTCTGTGTCAGCTCAGCTAGGGCTGGAGCTGCCTTCCTACCTCGGTGTCCTTGGAGGTATTCCTGCCCCCTGTATCCTTTGTTGCCGCTACTCTGGCCCCTGCTATGGGTGCTTGCCTGTGTCGGTGACTTCCTCTGCCACGCTCTCTAGCTGGATGTCCTGCCCCTCGAGTCATTGCTCCTCGTGGTGTCTTCCTTTTGTTTTGGGGTGGGTTCTGGTGTCTCCAAAACAACAATAGAGGAAGTGTTGAGGTAATGATAGAATCACCCTCCTAACTGATCTATGTAATGGTGACTAATTTTTAATTTTTTTGGGTGATTATCTACTATATAGGTGTGGCACTAGGCTCTCTCTTAGAATGACAAGACAAGGGCACTATGTGCTTTTAAAATACCCCTCACACACTAAGAATCCCTTAGTGTCATGCTTCATCATGGGGGTCTTCCCGTCCCTCTACGGGGCGGGGCGTGCTACGACCTACGAACTACGTGGGAGCACTAATTTCGTTGTGACAAAAGGCTATGTGTTAGTGCAGTGTAGGTGATATCAGTGAAGTGTAGGGACGTATATATGTGAGTGCAAGATAAAAGATTGAAAATTCCCTGGCTAGTAGAAAAAATATATTTTTTTAACTTCTCTGGCTGGGAACGTTAAAAAAGGGGGTTTTGTGGTAGAGCTATTAGCTAGCTACCTGGTGAACATGTTTTATAAGCAGTCCACTACTGCTTATTCATCAGGACCTCTGGTGGTCCCTACAAAAAAAATACTCAGTTTTGGTTCTAAAGTAATATGCCTAAAGTCCTACAACTAGGTAGCAAAAATCGGCCACCTGGTTGAGCTTCAGGGCATGAGTGGGCCATAGGTGAAGCATGAAAAATATTGACCTATTGTGGTCTCTGTAAATGAAAATGGGAGAAAAAAGAAATACAAGACATATTTACAAGGTTATTTCCACATAGTTCTTAACGTCTGTATTATTTCGAGGGTCGCACAATCATTGTGTGACCCCTCTTGGTTTAAGCGTTCGTGTTACGCTTCATGAGGAGAGAGAAGAGCTAAATGCACTTTTCTTAAAGATATTGTCACTCGTTTTGGCAAACTTTTGTCAAACAGATATTTTCAACCACACAATATGCGGGAAAAATGATCTCAAAACATACACACATGTGACTCCATACACTCAAGTAGTACTCTCACGACAAAGAGACTAGGGACATGAGGACTCCGTTGCTATGAACATCGAATGAGAGACAGTGGGTCCGGATTTCAAAAGTAATATTAAAAAAGTTTAAAATAATTTTGAAATGAAGGAAAATAAAGGGAAGCAAGGCGCCATTGTCAATCCACGGAAGGTGTGGAAAACCAAGTAAAAAAGCGTGTATACATACTGTGGGTTCTGGTGTCTCCTTTGTGTTGTTTAGAGCCCACCCTCATCGCCACTGTAATGAAGTAGATTCCCTCAAATAATGAGCACCAGTCAGGGGAACTTGTTAAGTATTTATTATACATATATCAAGAGAGCACCGGGAAAAGGTCCGGAGCGTTCGACTACCGGTGGTGAATGCAGCCCAAAATGGCCGCCACGCACTACGTCATCGCATAGGAACGCGACGACTAGAGCGCGACGCTACAGGGTCCTTCGGCTTCTCGTCCTTTTCTGACCCCACCAGTGGTGACAGCAAAGAAACATCTGGAACATTCCATGTACTGCGTGCTGGCAGATTCATTTACATCAACCATGCCTCCTCCTATCTGATTGGTTGTGGTGTGCCGAGCCTCCACGGTGCTGGACACTTCTCGAAATTTGTAGGAAAGGCTGCATTTTGATTGGCCAGCAGGTTTGACAAATACGAGAGCCTTCGAGAAGCTGCTTGGTTAGCACCGCCCCGGCCGCTCCTGATTGGGCAACAGAGCGGAAACTTCGGGAAATGTCCTGAGGTATGACAATCCTGAAGTTGTGATTGGTCGTAGGGCGTGTTCCACTGCGCGTGGCTACTTAGTCTCTGTGGCTGCTCAAGAATAAATACAGGAGCTGGTGAGAGCTGCTGTCAGATCCGAGCAGAAGAACAGAGCGAACAGAGAGGAACGACCGGAGGAGCCGCTTTCATCAACTGTGAGGAGAAACTTCACAGAGCAGCAGCTGAGAGGCTGTTTTCAATAAGAATTATCGAAAACACAGACCAGCAGCTGAAAGAAGCCTAAAGGCAAGAACCGGTCGCAGCCTCCCCAGAATCACAAAAACCTCAGAAGATGTCTGCACCCAAGGGCGTCGCTATCGGCATCGACCTAGGCACCACCTACTCCTGTGTGGGGGTCTTCCAGCATAGCAAGGTGGAGATCATCGCCAACGACCAGGGCAACCGCACCACCCCCAGCTATGTGGCCTTAACAGACACTAAGAGGCTCATCGGAGATGCCGCCAAGAACCAGGTGGCCCTCAACCCCCAGAACACCGTCTTTGATGCCAAGAGACTGATTGGCAGGAAGTTTGATGACGCGGTGGTGCAGGCTGACATGAAGCACTGGCCCTTCAAGGAGGTGAGTGATGGTGGGAAGCCCAAGGTGCAGGTGGAGTACAAAGGAGAGAACAAGACTTTCTCCCCTGAGTAGGTGTCTTCCATGGTGCTGACCAAGATGAAGGAGACCGCTGAGGCATACCTGGGCCACCCGGTCTCCAATGCTGTCCTCACTGTGCCTGCTTACTTCAACGACTCCCAGAGGCAGGCCACTAAAGATGCAGGTGTGATCGCTGGCCTGAATGTGCTGAGGATCATCAATGAGCCCACAGCAGCAGCCATCGCCTATGGTCTGGACAAGAGCGGCAGGGTAGAGCGAAATGTCCTGATCTTTGACCTGGGTGGAGGTACCTTTGATGTTTCCATTCTAACAATTGATGATGGCATCTTTGAAGTCAAGGCTACAGCTGGTGACCCACACCTTGGGGGAGAAGACTTTGACAACCGCATGGTTAGTCACTTCATTGAGGAATTCAAGAGAAAGCACAAGAAGGACATCAGCCAGAACAAGAGGGCAGTCAGGAGGCTGAGAACTGCTTGTGAGAGAGCCAAGAGAACCCTGTCTTCCAGCACTCAGGCCAGCATCGAGATTGATTCGCTGTTCGAAAGCATTGATTTCTACACTTCCATCACCAGAGCTCACTTTGAGGAGTTGTGTGCTGACCTCTTCAGAGGAACCCTTGATCCTGTGGAGAAGGCTCTGAGATATGCCAAGCTGGACAAACCTCAGATCCATGAAGTTGTGCTTGTAGGAGGATCGACACGCATCCCCAAAATCCAGAAACTGCTGCAGGACTTTTTCAATGGCAGAGAACTGAACAAAAGCATCAACCCAGACGAGGCTGTGGCCTACGGTGCAGCAGTGCAAGCTGCTATATTGATGGGTGACAAGTCTGAGAATGTACAGGACCTGCTCCTCCTGGATGTAGCACCTCTCTCACTGGGGCTTGAGACAGCAGGCGGTGTGATGACTGTCCTCATCAAACACAACTCCACCATCCCAACCAAGCAAACCCAGATCTTCACCACCTACTCTGTCAACCAGCCTGGTGGCCTGATCCAAGTGTATGAGGGTGTAAGAGCCATGACCAAGCACAACAATCTCCTGGGGAAATTTGATCTAAGCGGAATCCCACCAGCTCCTCGTGGTGTACCACAGATCGAGGTGACCTTTGACATCGATGCCAATGGTATCCTGAATGTCTCTGTTGTGGACAAGAGTTCAGGCAAACAGAACAAGATCACTATCACTAACGACAAAGGGCGTCTGAGCAAAGAGGAGATTGAGAGAATGTTTCAGGAGGCTGAGAGATACAAAGCAAAACGATGAAGCCCAGAGAGAGAAAATATCTGTGAAGAATTCACTGGAGTCCTACGCCTTCAACATGAAGAGTACTGTGGAGGATGAGAACATGAAAGACAAGATCAGTGAGTACGACCGGAAGAAGATATTGGACAAGTGTAACCAGACCATCTTCTGGCTGGAGAACAACCAGCTGGCAGAAAAGGAAGAGTATGAACACCAGCAGAAAGAGCTGGAGAAGGTCTGTAATCCCATCATCACCAAATTCTACCAAGGTGGGATGTCTGGGGGAATGCCTGGTGCAAGCTGTGGAGCTCAAGCACTGGTCCCACCATCGAGGAGGTGGATTCATGGTCCCAGCATTGTGGAGGTGGATGAATGATGGGCAGCAATTAATTCTTCTAATGTCTCCTCCATTGTGTAGATGGATTAGTGATGGGCAATAATGGACTATTTCCATGGACCCACCATTATGGAGGTGGATGAATGATGGACTCTTCTCATGATCCCTCCATTGTGGAGGTGGATGAATGAGGGACAATAATGGATTATTCCAATGGCCCCTCCATTGAGGAGGTGGATTAATCATAGACAATAATGTGCCCTCGCATGGACACACAATTGAGAGAAAGTGGACTGAAAAGGGCTTCTGGCCCTTAACAGACTTTTCTACGTCATCCAGAACATTCTATGGCCACAAGTACTGAATACAAGCTGTGTTCTCTGCAGCTAATGCGTTTGTCTCACAAAGAGAATGTTAATTTATTTGATCTTATAGCTACACTTTATTAAGACCATATTGCTTACATATGTTTATATTTTATTTTTGTAATAAAATGATTGAACTGCACACCTTTGTCGCTACTTTTAATATACTTTAGTTAATGTGTATTGTCTTGGGGTTAGTGTAGTATTCTTGCATCTTGTTTATATCTTATACATGCTTTCTCCTCTACCAGTCCAGCTTGTAGAATGTTGCAGCTATGACGCTCTAGAGAATGTTGGGATTCTGTGGGATGAGTTTGTCAGTTGGCATTGGCTGAGCATCATGCTGGATGCTCCTGGTGGAGCTACATCATCTTATCTACTTATCTTCTAATAAACCATCTAACATCAACATCCGTGTGTGGACTTCAATACTACATTATTTATGGCGACGATGGATCAACCAACCTACAAATGAACCTACCACCATATATGAAGTGCAACTAGTCTCTAGCAAGTAAGCAAAAGTTACCTCTCAAGCAAGAAACTTAAGGAAAAAAAAAGCGTAATTAAATTAAGAGTAGCCTGACAAGCAAGAGAGAGGTCACGCCTGTATGCCCCACCAGAGTCCACTACACCGGACAGCTCAAGAACAGGCGTGCTTTGAGATGCTTCAAAGTACTTTGAAGCATTTGAAGTGTTTCTTCTACATCTTCTATGAGCATGCTTCCTGCTGCAGTGCACTTTGTCTGCTGCCAAGTACTCTGTTCATTTTGGCATTATATTTGTTGCAGAGTACTTTCCTTCACGTCTTCAAGTAATGTTTCACGCCACACCTGTCTATCTCTTTGTGGTGACAGGCAGACCTATGACCTTGTCAATCAACATGCATGTTTTAGTATTACAGTGCTTATTTTAAATTATTTGAGCGCCTGTCTGACTCATTGCGGTGGCAGGCACACCATTGTCATTTTCAGAGTACAAGTTTGTGGTGTAGATGTACAAGTTTTTAACGCACAAATTTGTTTTTTTTCGCAGGGAACTGCAGTTTATGTATTTTCTGTGTACTTCTACAGCATGCTAATAGAGCTTCAAGGTGTTTTGTTAGCATAGGATTTGGGTTATAGACCCAAGTCCAAAACACTGATTTGTGTGTATTTAGGGGGTTTCAATCCCACCTATGCAATTAGTATTGGGTGTTAGTCCCATATTTTCAGTGTTTAGGGGGTGTTAGTCCCACCTACTTTTCACTCATTTGTGTGTATTTAGGGGGTTTCAGTCCCACCTATGCAATTAGTATTGGGTGTTAGTCTTATATTTTCAGTGTTTAGGGGGTGTTAGTCCCACCTACGTTTCTAGTATGGGTTTTAGTCCTATATACTCAGTTTTACATGGAGTTTCTCTACATGGGGAGCATTTTCACCGTCCCTCGTTTGGGGCAGGATTTGGGTTAAAGTCCCATTATCCTTTGTTTTGCACTCACCGTCCCACATTTTAGGGGCAGGATTTGGGTTACAGTCCCTTTATCCTCAGTTTTACTTTATACGTCTTTTGTTTTTAGTGTCAGAATTTGGGATAGAGTCCCTCGTTTTTGAGGTATGATTTGGGTTTTAGTCCCATTATCCTTGTTTTTTACATGGTAATGTTTCTATCTTTATTGTTATTATTATCTTTCTGGTGGGAAGTTGGGTAATGTTGACATCTTTTGTTGTTGTAATTTTATCCATATTCTCATGTTTTTTTAAATTGTTCACACTCTCGTTTTGTGGTATATTATTATATCTTTGAGAGTTGGACTATTTCGTACATTGGTTCTTGTACCATGTCTTTCCTTCTTGCATGCCTGTCTGGCCAATAGGTGTGTCTGTCGGTTAGTCATTGGTATTTTCAAGTTTGGTTTTCCTCTTTCTTGTTTCTTTTTGTTTGGTTCTTGTCTTTCTTTTGTTATTTGTGGAAAAGAGGATGGATATGTTCTTCTGTATGTTTTTCATTTCTTTGGTTAAGGAGGTTGGGTATGTTCTTCTGTTGATATGTTCTCCTGTATGTTTTTCTGTAGGTATGTTCTTCTGTATGTTTTTCATTTCTTTGGTTCTTTCTGACCAGTGTTCCTTCCTTTTTGTTTTCATTGTGGAAGAGAGGGGATAATGTAGTATTCTTGCATCTTGTTTATATCTTATACATGCTTTCTCCTCTACCAGTCCAGCTTGTAGAATGTTGCAGCTATGACGCTCTAGAGAATGTTGGGTTTCTGTGGGATGAGTTTGTCAGTTGGCATTGGCTGAGGATCATGCTGGATGCTCCTGGTGGGACTATATCATCTTATCTACTTATCTGCTAATAAACCATCTAACATCAACATCCGTGTGTGGACTTCAATACTACAGTTAGTTAGTGTGTGTTTTTGTGAAATTGAAACCTGTATATATTGCATAAGGGTGGGGTGAGGGGAGGTGGAGGGGAGTTGAGAACTGACAATGTTTTAGCTAATGCGCTGTTCTATAAACCCAGCAGCTTCATAAAATGTTTTGTCCTGTGTTGTATGGATGACAAATCAAATAGGGCAAGATTAAAGGAAACTGCACATTATGTAGGGGTGTTAAGTAGTGTAGGAAGAGGCCGCACAGAACGAGGTGAGCATTTTTGGAGTACACTGTGTGTGAGAACCAGGGCATTAAAATGTGGAATTATTATGAAACCAATTCAATAACTTATACATGATCTACACGCGTTTACACATGCTGCTGAATTTGGTGTGGGTTTCCATTTAAAGTCTGCACAGTTCCAAGCATTTCTTTAAAGAAGTTGCCTTCCGCTCTCTTATCCGGACCTAGTAGCTCAACTTCTAACAAAGCCTTCCTAACTGATGCAAGGAGGCCTACTCCCTTAATTCTCCCTATCCCCCCACTCCCCTAACTCTTCCCCAGCCCGCACAGCGTATTGAAAGCCCATTTCTCATAACTTATTAAATTTCTGTCCAAAGTCATGTGACCTCCTGCCTAATGTGTGGGATCCCTCCCCTGTTTATTATCTCCCCCCTCTATGGGATATCCCGCACTAGTCAAAACGGACCCAACCTTGCCACCCACCTCCTTCACTCTGGGAATCCCCACAAGCTCTATAGCACAGATGCTGAACAGAATTGAACTTAAACTCAACTCCTTGGCTTCAGAGTGAATTCTCCTTAGAGGAATCTCTCCAACCTTAACCCCTGAGCGCGCACAAACTCTTTTGTCACTTCTCGGAAAGTTCTCACAACTTCTCTCAATATTCCCAGTGGCCAACCATCCCCCTTTGCAGAAAGGCGCACAGGCCTTATTGTGCTGTTTGCCCTTTCTCTACTGGTGACCTTAATTCCTTCAGCAATTCATATTAACTTCACTCTCAGGCTACTGATTCTCTCCCCATCCCCAGCATTTCAGTTATAGTGGGTGTCAACCGACACCCTTCTACTATCAACTTGTCTAGACCTCCTGCACAAATCACCATCATTCAACCCCTCAAGTTAGCCAATCACCCCTTTCATCCTCTTTCTTGTATGCTCGTTATCTGCAGATCTGCAGCACTTCATGCTACGAAGATCTCTGAAACCACCCTCAGTGAGGCTATTGACATCGCTTTCCTCACGAAAACCTGGCTAAATGACCATTCTCTGGCCATCCTGGACCAACTCACTCCCCCGGGCTATTCTATCATTAGACAGGATAGACCTGATAGAACTGGTGGGGGCCTAGCCATAATCTATAAAGCTGAGCTTCAAATCTCCCCTTTGAAAAAAGCTGAATACCAGACCTTTGAATACCTTGGCGTTAAACTCCATGCCAAAGGCTCCTCTCCTCTCAGACTGCACAATATCTACCACCCTCCGGGTGAGCTACTCTTTGCTGAGGAGTTATCTGACCTTCTTACTCATCACTCCCTGTCGAACTCGAAGAATTGGTTTCTAGTAGACTACAACATTGACTGGAATAACGCGGATGACCTCACTGTCAGGCGCCTCGCTAACCATCTTGAGAAGATCGACCTAAAACAACTCTGCAATAAACCTACCCATATTAAAGGTGCCACAATTGACGCAATCATCTCTAACACTGACTTGGTCTCACTCAAGGACATCTCCCCCATTTATTGGTCAGACCACCACCTCATTCTTATCAATATCTTGACCTCCATCTCTCCTCAACCAGCTTTAAATACCAAACCCAAGATTCGGACTAGAAACTTCAAATCAAGTCCCCCCTATCACACTTGAGTGTAAAATACAGGCCCACCAGCAACTTCTCCCACACTCCCAAAATGCAAATGAACTTACTGAACATTTCAACAAGGCTATATCCGATGCCCTTCACCAAGTAGCTCTGCTTAAACTCAAACAACAAAGAGCAATCCAATCAAAGTCTTGTTTCAATCCGGAACTTAATAAGGAAAGAAGACAAATTAGACTAGCAGAAAGATCATGGAGACAACACCCTTCGCCCTCTCACTTAGCTCTTCGCAGATCTTTAAGATCAACATACAAGAAATACATTTTCATGGAGAAAGCATCTTTCTTTCCTTTCCAACTAGATCGTGCTAAAAATAGACCCAGAGAACTCTTTAACACTGTCCGAAGACAAACTTCTTCTGCCCCTACTGAACTGACTGCCACTAATGAAAGAAAGATGTTAGGAAATCACAAAATTCTTCATGGATAAAATTGCTAAAATAGTCCAAACCTTCCCGCAAATCCTGACCTTTCCCAACCTCCACTCTTCTCTCAACTTCCACCCTCTACTCTCGGCTAACCCCCCTTCTAATCCTTTCCTTCACCAATCGACTCCAACTGGCTCTGAAGACATTTCCAACACACAATTGAACAATGCAATAGGTCTCGCATTTGTGAAAGTTGGAGCCATTGGTGTTGTAAATTACAATGTCTTTTATCCATGTGTTTTGGCGCAGATGTCTGTTGTGTGGAGTGGAATTTTGGGGTTTGGATTGGAATTGTTAGTTGTGTAATTGTGTGTGGTGTGTGTAGTGGAATTATGTGGCATGGTGTGCAGTGGAATGGAATTATGTGGATAATAATTATGCGGTATTAAGTGTACTGAAATTATGTGGAGTGGGACTGTGTGTTATGTAGTGTAATTATGTGGCATGGTATTTTGTGTTGCAGAGTAGTATGTAGTAGAGTTTATGTTTTGTGCTGTGGAATTTCAGGAACGATGATGAAACTGTGGTGTTTATTGGATATATGCGGTGGCTTGTGTAATTGTTTTGAATTGAATTATGTGGTTTGCTGTCGAATTATGTGGTGTGAAATATAAATGTGTAGGTTGAATTGTGTGGCGTGTAAGTGTCTGCACGTGGACTAAATATGAACACAAATGCATTCTTCTGCCAGGACACCTTGTACGATGTGTGAATGCTATAACAAGCTTGTCCTGAGTTAGCGACAAGAGACAGAAGCAATAGATCACTGAACAGAGGAGGACGCCAACAGGCCAAAGCAACTGATCACCTATCTGTCGATGCAGGTGAACACCAAATGGAGATTAGGAGAAAGAGGACACAGGATGGGCATAAATAGTATGATGTTTGCCCGATGTTAAAATGCCCCACAAATTGTGGAAGCCTTGCTGATGCAGAGAGATAGAAGTGGATGTGTTTTGTTTTGTGTGAAGGGGGAAGCAGATAGCACATGTGATTAATAGGGGGAAGGTGGGATGGCATGAGGCCAATGTGGTGAATAAACTGGAGCCAAATAAGGCTGTGAAAGCTGCCACCACCGTGCTCAAGGAACTGAGAGAGCACAGCACAGCCAGCACTAAATTCGGAGTGCTCAAGACCTCTTCTGCAAATACAATTATCTGTAACTGAATTGAAATTAAATGGTCTCTGCAGTATGTAGGTGATTAGTAAGAAATCTCGGGAGCCAGATTGTACAGCGAAGAGAAAGGGGGGGCACATGATACAGAAAATACATAGGTGAGACTCTTTGCAGCGAACATTAGACAGTACAAAGAACTGAGCGAATATACGTACGCCGCACTAATGGTGGAGACGCCGGAAACTAAATAGATACAGTACATTGAAATTACGCATGCACAAAGGAATAATACAATAAAAGCATATGCGAGACCTAAGAAGACAGGATAGAGTGATTGACTGGGAAACTGACAAACAAGGAAACATGAAACAGGGAAGTAAAGGACAGAAAAGGTAACAGAAATAGTGAACAACAAGAGACAATAAAGAGTAAGTGGCGTGGAAAGAGCACGGGTACTGGTAAACATTTCCTCAAGGGCCAAAACTTTTGGTCTGGGTTGTGTCTGAAGGCCGCAGGGTGGCAGGCTGGGGGAGAGGGGGCGTTGGGTTGGGTGGTAGAGGGGGCTAATTGAGATGGGGTGGGTGTGTAAGCTGAGCGTAGGAGGAGCTAAGCATGTACATGTAGTTGCTGAACAGTGTAATACTAGGAAATTGTTTAATTTCGCTTTATCTCCTTTTTTAGGTCTCGGCCTCCGTCGCACTGCGTAAGCAGTGGGCCGAGTCCGAGATTTTTTGTTTTGGCTACAGTGGGGCTTGAACTCGCCCCTCTTCTCCATTGGCTGGCTTCCTAAACGGAGGCCAGCCATTGGAGGAGAGGGGCAGTCACTTTGTTCAAGCCCCGTCTTTTCGCGATTCGGGGGCGTGTTTTTTGAAGTTTTTAAGCCGTGACGTCATCCGTCACTCAACTGCTACAAACACGCCGCGAATCGCAAAATGACCGAGTCCTTCTCCGAGGCATTTCTGCCTAGCCTCGGAGAAACGTGGTGGTGTTGCACTGCCCTCCTGACGGCTTGATATTCAATAATTGCAATGCTCCTCAGTGCGACAGTCCAATGATGCTCCTCGACACCACCTTCAGATTCAGCCCCTCGGGCGCCTCGATGGAGCAACTTTGAGGCTCCTCCATGTCACGCCTCCTTCGAGCATCACAGCCAGGTAGCGGTACCCTCAGACCCGGCCCTCCCGCGGTGGTGCGCATCCGTCCCAGGCCTCCGTTCCTTAGCCCGCCTCAGCCCTGTGCCGTGTCCGCACGCCTCAGAGCCACGCCTACGTCCCCGCCGCCCGCCGGATCCTTCGTATTGTTTTCGGTGGGAGCAGGGCCGCCGCCTCCATGTACAACATGCTCAGTGTCTGCCAGCATCACAGGCGCACCCATTCCGCAGCAAGGAGAGGGGTGGGCGGTGCCATCTCCGGCCGCGACTGGATGGCCTCGGGGGCTGCGGGAGGCCTCGCTGTACCTGGTCTCCAGGGCCGGGGATGCAAAGCCGTAGCAGCACCCTTGGGACGGCTATCGGGGCTCCGCAGATGGCCAGGCGCACTCCCCTGCCTCCCCACCACCCTTGCGGATGCACCGAGTGGTACAGTCTCATTGAAGGCCCAGGGACATTGGGCAGTGAATGGGAAGCTAGGAGACAAGAGAGACTGAGGGGCGGACAGCTGAAGCGCCACAATGAGCCCTCTGTGCTGGGCTCCCCCACTATAATACCTCAGCCCAGGCAGGCCTCCGCCCTGCTGCAGCTCGACACCCCAGCCACCCACCTATTCAACTATCCATCCATCCATCAGTGGGGGGTAGATGCCCACACCACCCGCAAATGTCTTATGGGTCCTGTAGTCCACACCTCTGCTGACGTCACACTGCTGTGTTTTGACAGGTGCTCGGCCTGCGGGTTGTTTGAGACCGACAGATGCTCCTGCAGGGAGCACATGGCACCACGGGGAATCCACGTCGCCAGCATGCAAACAACGTACATTTCAGCCGCGCAATATATATTATTTTAAATAAATCCTTTCCAAACCCCATTAAAAAAAAGATTCACGGAGGGAGGAGCTACGAGCGCTACCAAGATGGTCGCGTGAGCACAGGGCTCCCGAGACCCTCGCCGCCTCCTGCATCTATCCTGAATTTTATCCTGACTATGACGACGGGTTATTGAAATCGCAACCCAGCTGATATAATAGCTGCTTTCAGAAATCGATTTGGACCCCGGGAACCGAAACTACGATACTTTGAACTTTTGCGGCCTGCTCCATGGAACTGCCCGGGGCTCGAGTCACTGTGGTGCCCAGGTGGTAGTTGAACAACAATGGCCTGAGGGGTCCTGCCCAAGTCCTTGGAGTTAACTTTCGGTTTCGTTTTTGTTTCTTCTGCCTCTTCCTAGCTCAACACCGCTCTGGCAGACCGGGAGCCGGGCCCCTCAACTTCACCGTATGCCAGCTGCCGAGTGTTCCTGGTCGTGATATCCTGCTGAGACTCACACTTGGAGATCCCTGTGGGTGAATTGTGAGGAGTCATTTTTACCAGGTCTCAAAGGCCCCTTCGGGGCACAACATCTAATATGGCAGGCAAACCCGATAGCGAGAAACGGACGACCGAGCCCATTCACCGAGGGGGTGCTACTCAATCAAACATTATGGATCGCTATACCCATCCTAAAGGGTCCCCCGGTGGTGCGAGTAGGTCTCCGGAAGAAGCGGTTGATGGCTCAGCCGAAGTGGATGATTTGACCCTGCGTGATGTCATGGGCGCCATTGCTAGCATGAAGACCTCCACAGGCCAACAATATGAGGCACTGGCTCTAAAGCTTGACACTGTCATCATTGGGGTCCCTGAAAAATCAGAAGAGTCAGCCGCGGATCTCCTTGTGGAAGACCTCATCTTAAACCATCTTGCCCCCAAAGGCCTGAGCAACTTTTTCGCTGTGGAACATGCACACAGAATACCGGGTGGGAAGCCGAAGCCGGGTGCCCCCCCACGACCTATAATCGCCAGAATTTTCAACTTCAGAGACAGAGACGCTATCCTGCAGGCATCTCGGGTGGGTGGTCCCACGAAGTTTGAAAACACAACGGTGAGCTTCTACCCTGATTTCACCCAGTTCGTTCTGAAACAAAGGATGGGGTTCCAGGGGGTGAAGCGGCGACTGAGAGACATGGGTATGAAATATGCGATGCTTTTTCCAGCTCGGCTATGTGTTGAACACAATGATCGGACGTTCTTCTTTGACCACCCCGAGAACATGAGTGACTGGCTGGATACGTTGTCTACACAGCGTGATCGCTCGGAACATTCTGGAGGTGCTGAAGGTGGCCCGTTGGAACAAGAATGAGAAGTGGTTTCTGGTTTCCGGACAGTGTACAGAACTGGCAGCTGTGGTTTGATGACTTTTGTATTTGCGAAACTTATGGTGTTATACCCAGAGGTGGCGAGGGGGGTGGGACTCTCCCTCCTCCGGGTTTCTTTTTGTAGACTAGTTTAATGTTAGGGCGACAGGCACACTGCAAGTTGGGGTGGCTTTCGAGTCTAACGCAGGTGTGCAGGGTGGAGGGGTGTGTTTCGGGTATTTGTTGGAGGGTGGGGGGGTTTGGGTGTGTTTCATTTTGTTTCAAGGCAACGCATTATCTTGCATTCTGATCTGGGTGCTGTGTTCGCTGTGGGGTGGATTCTGCTCTTACTTCCGGGATGGGGGGGTAGGGGGTTGAAGTTATTGTGTTGGAATGTTAACGGGTTGGGGGATAGGATAAAACGTGGAGTAGTGTTGCAGCTATTGAGACGCCTCTCCCCTGACGTAGTGTTATTACAAGAGACACATTTGATTGGACACGCATGCCATGCTATGAATCGGCGAGGTTATCGTCTAATTGCACACTCTGGATTTACTACTGGATCTAGAGGGGTGGGTATCCTAGTCAGGAGTTCCCTCCCCCTGGAGTTGGACGACATAATTCTTGACGATAGGGGACGCTATGCTGCGCTCACTGGCAGGTGGGAGGGGGAAACTATTTCACTGCTTTCTGTGTATGTTCCACCTGGTCTGCAGACTACGACCTTTGCTGATCTGGGGAGAGTAGTGTTGGGGCTCCCTGAGGGCATTCTGGTGATGGGTGGAGATTTCAATTCTGTTGTTTCCGGTAGGGAGGACCGCAACCCCCCCAGGGACCTTACGAGATCACAGTCTTAGTTGAGTGGCTTTCTGGAGACGTTGGGACTGGTAGATTGTTGGAGGCTGCTGCACCCGGGACAGGCGCAATACACCTTTCACTCTGGTGCTCACAGTAGTCTCTCTAGGCTTGACTATGTCTTGATGCCAGCAGCACAGGCCTCTTTGGTCAGGGAAGTCAGACATCTGGCCAGGGGTATTTCGGACCACTCCCCACTGTGGCTTTTGATGGACACGAAGATGGGTTCTGAGGGTCGAGTGGCTTTGATCAATCCTTGGCATCTCCGTAACCCCAAAACCCGGACAGAGTTGGTTAAGTCTTTGGATAACTATTTTGCTGAAAATGTGGGGTCCGTGTCCTCTTCTGTTTCGTTGTGGGAGGCTTTCAAGACGGATATTCGTGGTCAGGCGCTATCGTTAATCGCTGGCGCTAAGAAAAGTAAAAATGAGGCAGTGGTCCACCTTGAGACCGAAATAGCTGAGTTGGAAGGGGATTTGGAGTTGGGTGTCACTCATGATAAAGTGCATGCCCTCAGTCTCAAACAACTAGATTATAGGGCCCTGTTAACGGACACTGCTAGAGCTATGAGTAGAGAGCAGCAGGGACGGCTGTATGATGTGGGAGATAAGGCTGGAAAGCTGATCGCTTGGTTGGACAGAAAGGAAAGGGTGAGTCGTGTGGTTCCTGTGGTTGAGAGAGTTGACGGAGTGCGTGTGACTGACCCGGTTGAGATTGTGGAGTGTTTCGCTGAACATTTTCGAAATGTATATTCCCCAGTCTCTGACAGACCAGAGGAAGACTCACATCTGCTGTTAAGGGACATTGCGTTGCCTCGCCTATCGGACCCAGATAGGGATCTGATGAACGCAGCATTTTCTGACGATGAGGTGGCAATTGCTATTCGTTCCGTCCGCTCCGGAAAAGCTATGGGCCCTAATGGTCTCCCTATCGAGCTTTACAAGTTGTGTCCTGACAAAATGGCACCGTATCTTCGTGATATGTTCTTAGAATCGCGAGACATCGGCTCCCTTCCCCGTGATCAGCGACTTGCGACCATCGTGGTGATTCACAAGGAGGGGAAACCGCGGGATCGCTGCGCATCCTATAGGCCTATATCGCTCCTGAATGCAGAGCCCAAGATCCTCGCAAAATTGTTGGCAAACCGATTGATAAAGGTGATCGGTGATCTGATCCATCCGGATCAATCTGGTTTCATTCCACATCGTAATACAGCATTGAACTTGCGGCGCCTACATGGCGTCCTGGCGAAAGCAGTGTCGCTGCGTGAACCGGCCATTTTGGTTTCCTTGGATGCTACAATGGCCTTTGATACAGTGGATTGGCCATATCGCTGGGCTGTTCTTGCAAAGTTCGGTTTCGGTCCTGGTTTCATCGGCTGGGTAAAACTCCTGTATGAGAAACCACTGGCTCAGATTGTGGTGAATGGTCGGGTTTCTAAGTCCTTTGTTCTGGGGAGGGGCACGCGACAGGGGTGCCCGTTGTCCCCACTTCTTTTCGCCCTAGCTTTGGAACCCCTGGCGGCTTGGCTGCGATGGAAACCATCACTTAAGGGTATTCAGTGGACCCCTGATTTTGAGGATCTAATATCACTCTAAGCAGGTGAAATCCTGCTGTATCTCACGTCGCCTCAGAAGTCGTTGATAGTATTGTTTGATGTGCTGAACTCGTTCGGGAGGAACTCCGGCCTTGTGATTAATTGGACAAAGTCCTGTGTTTATGTACTCTCGGGGGACACTCCCCCTTTGCCACGCATCTGCCCCATACAGGTGACGCAGATGGGATTTAAATATTTGGGGGTCTTTATTTCGTTAGACCCCCTTGTCCGCTATGAGCGTAATTTGCTTCCTCCACTCCAGCGGTTAAAATCTGACGTTGCAGCCTGGTGTGGTCTGCCATTGTCCCCCCTCGGGCGTGCAGCTCTTTTAAAAATTATGTCTTTACCACGGTTTTTGTACGCGCTTCAGAACACGTTTGATGTCATTCCGGCGAGTTACTGCCGGGAGGTGGAGAGTCTGCAGAGGCGGTTGATATGGGGTGGACGTCCGCGTATCGCACTCGCCAAATTGACGCTTCCCTGGTACGACGGCGGTATCGCACTTCCGGATATCAAGCGATACTATTGGGCCTCCCAGCTGGGAGCGATTAATCATTCAATGTACGGACCCACGTTAAACCCTGCGTTTGAGATGGATAAGTGGCAACTACCGGCTGGAGATTATAATAGGGTGCTTTACTCCAAATCTGTGAGAGGAAAACTCTTGGGACCCACTAAGATAGCAGTGCGAGTGTGGCAGTGTGCGAATGCGGCAATGGGGTGGATGGACCGATTGACCCGGGCGACTCCGCTCTATGTGTCTGAAAGACTGGGCAGCTTGTGGAGGACGAAAGGCTTTGAGAAGTGGGATTTGATCGGTATTTGTAAGGTTAGGGATCTCTGTACCAAAGATAGGATTAAGACCTTTGAGGAGTTGAAGGTAGAATATGAACTTAGTGACAAGGAGTTCTTCCGCTATGTACAGATCTGCCACGCGTTTAGTTCGGTATTACCCGCCGGTGTAGCTATCCCGGAATCATCCCCACTCGAAGATCGGGTGCTTGACTGATACGTTCCAGACAGCACTATCTCTCTGATATATAAGAAATTGATTAACGATCGTACAGACCTGTTGGAACACCTCAGAGAGGTTTGGACCAGCGACGGTTTAGAGCTGGATGATGAGGACTGGCAATCTGCGATATCCTCTCCCAAGGAGGTCGCGATTCCAGCCCGTCTCCGACTTGTGCAACTGAAGATCCTGCATCGGATTTACGTGACTGGCCCTCGCCTGATTCGTAAGGGATACTCTGTGGATGGGTTGTGTAAGCGTGGATGCGGCTCAACTGGTACTTTCCTCCACATAATTTGGGAGTGCCCGGAAGTGGTATTGTTTTGGAATCGAGTGCAAGCAGTGATGGAAGAAGTCACGAGTGTTCCACTGCGGCCCGAAGCTAGGCGTTGTTTGCTGAACGTTTGGGAACCGACTGGTTATGATGTGGCGCAGACTCGGTGGGTGACCCTTGGGAATATGATCGCCAAGAGAGATATAGCACAGTTGTGGGGTCCCAGAGGCCGCCCACTATCTCGGCATGGAAGGAGAATATGGACAGGTGTATGTTTCGGGAGAAAACGGTGTATGTGGCGCGCGGCAGACCGAGGAAGTGGGCTAAAATTTGGGGCCAGTGGAACTCGTACGGGGTGATGTTTGCAGACCGCCCCTCACCGATATTCCAGATGTAACTCTTTCCCCCTGATCCGACATTCCTAGTATTGTTTAGTCCTAAAGTGTTGTGATGCTGTTTCCCCCCTGCTCCCCCCCCTTTTTTCGCACTGATGATTTATATTAAATTGCAATGCACTTCCTCCCCTGCTTGAACGCGTATCCAGCTGTACTGCCTACTATTGCCTTGTTTGTTTATGTTCTGTTTTTTTATTTTTATTATTAATAAAAATAGTTACAAAAAAAAAAAAGAAAAAGATTCACAACAGCTGAAAAAAAACCTAAAGAGTTTACTTCAAAGGTAGGACTCATTTCTGCGCCCCTCTGATTGACGTGGAATTAACTGTGCGCACATTGTATCTTCGCTTGTTTCTTGCTTTTAAACATTTACTCAAAATAAGATGACACCATCTTTAGCATAATGCAGACTCTAGACCGCGTAAATAGCTCATGGGATTCCGCCAAACTTGTTACATATAAATGTACTGTACACCGTAGACAAAAGATTGCCCAGGAGCTTTTACATTTCCTGATTAATTAATTGCACAGATCTACCTTTCTTTCAGGTAGCAGGCCTCCTAGAGAGAAGGCTTGTTTCTTCTTTATCTACCCTCTCGCCTCTTGCTTCATAGTACAGGAGACCTCTCTCCTTTTCAGCCGGAGGCAACTCAAGATCTGCGTTAACCGTTCAGGAGCAGTTGTTTCTTAACAAAAAGTACGGGATCTGTTTTGTTAAAATGAAGAAAAATTGGAATGTTGATCCCAGTAGATTCTGTTCACTTTGTCCTCTGTGCAGGACTCTCATGAAGCCTTCTGCACAGACATCAGAAACATGTGCACTATCCCTCTCAGCTCCCTCAGCAAAGTATATCATTGAGATTGAAAGCTCTAACATTCAAGTTAGAAATTGCACACTCACATAATCTCACTGTCCACTCCATTTTCAACCTCTTCCTCTCTCACCTGTCACTTTCTCTATTTGCTCACGGGAAAAAACTGAATATTTTGCTACTTAAATAATAGGTCGAATTGGTATTTAACTGATTGATACTCATGTTATCAAGCTAAAAAGAGAGACAAGGGGAGTCAATCTGCCGGGATTTGAACACGTGACATGAATAGACTTGGACGATCGAGCTATTTTGTTGGGGTTTCCTGCAATTTTGTTTTTGCCCACGCACCAAATATAACATAAAAACACGGAAACATAATTTAACCTCCTCTGATGACTATAAGCTACAACCTTTCTACCCATTCACCAGCTACCCTTAAAACCATAGATTCCACCTGGTCTCCAAATTTACTAAGAACTTTGTTCCCTGTGTGTGTGTGTGGGGGGGGCTCTGTGTGTGTGTGGTGGGGGGGCTCTGTCTGTGTGTGTGTGGCTCTGTGTGTGTGTGGGGGGCTCTGTGTGTGTGGGGAGCTCTGTGTGTGTGTGGGGGGAGCTCTGTGTGTGTGGGGGGAGTTCTGTGTGTGGCTCTGTGTGTGTGTGTGGGGCTCTGTGTGTGTGGGGGGCTCTGTGTGTGTGGGGGGGGGCTCTGTGTGTGTGGGGGGGGCTCTTTGTGTGGGGGGGCACTCTGTGTGTGGGGGGGCTCTGCGTGTGTGGGTGGTGCTCTGTGTGTGTGGGGGGGCTCTGTGTGTGTGGGGGGGGCTCTGTGTGTGTGTGGGGGGGCTCTGTGTGTGTGTGGGAGGGGCTCTGTGTGTGTGGGGGGGGCTCTGTGTTTGTGTGGGGGGCTCTGTGTGTGTGGCTCTGTGTGTGTGTGGCTTTGTGTGTGTGTGGCTCTGTGTGGAGGGGTTCTGTGTGTGTGGCTCTGTGTGTGTGTGTGGCTCTGTGTGTGGCTCTCGGTGTGTGTGTGTGTGCAAATGCAATAGGTCTCGCATTTGTGAGAGATTAAGCTATTGACATTGTAAATGATAATACCATTTATTTATCTGTTTTCAAAACCAACACATAAATAAAAATGTTGTCATTTACGATGCCAATAGCTCTAACTTTGGCAAAGGCGAGACAGTTGCATTGTAAATGCTTGTTAAATTATCAGATATAAAATGACATCCAAATACATGACTTCAAGAAATATGCATTACCAACCTTCTATTGTGTTTGATTTGCTAACCTATAATGTTGCTCATGGATAATAGCAGCCCAGGCCACACAAAATGTGCATATAATTGACTCGCCTCTTGGTTCACTATTGGTATTGTTGGTGGTGGGGGTGGCGGTAGAGGGGCATGGCTGTTTCTAGATTTATGTTTGTACTTTTATCACTTAAAAAATGCTTCTCAATTTATCACTTAATAAATTGTTTCTCAATGCAGATATAATATGAATGTACCTCAGTGATTTGCTTCTGCAGGATAATAAAATACACTTTTTGAATTTAAAATTTTAAAGTGCGAATGTGGCAGGAGGGATGCCAAAAAGAATGATATATGGAGTGAGGGATAGATACAACTATGTATATCAAATCAATGAGCAAGGAATGGGGGATGAGCCACAAAGGGCAAATGAGGTATAGAGAGGAGTGAGAAGTAGAAAGCAGGAAAGAGAAAAGTGTGGGTTTGAAATGCAGAGGGATTGTGTGAAAGAATTCGAAAAGGTGTAATAGAGGGAATGCATGAGGAATTGAGGAATGAGTAAGAAAGGAGATAAGAGGGGGTTGAAGGAAGAGATGAGAGACGTGGAGTGGGACTAATGGATAGAGGGAAGCAGTGCGACGTGAAGGAAGGGTATAAGAGTCGAAGGGAAGGAGTAAGATATGAAGGAGACGAGTGATGGATAAGGGGATGGTACAAGAGAGGGAGACTAGGGTTGTGATGGAGGAAGGGAGTAAGAGATAGAGGGAAATAAATGAGGCATAAGACAAAGGAAACGAGGAGTGAGGGCTAGAAGGAAGGAGTAAGAACAGTTGGGAATGTTGAGAGGGAGTGAGGGAAGCAGTAAGAGTTGCCGCTCGGGTCTCACCTGCGCTGAAGCCTATGGGGGGGCACTCAGGCTTGAGGAGCGGTGTCCTCTCAGCCAGATGGGGTCCTGTGAGGCTGGTGCAGGTGGTTTCAGGCTGCTGCGGGGTGTAGAGCCGGTTCCATTGGAGGCAGTCCTGCTCCGAGGTTCTCCTGACAGGCCCCCGAAGTTCATCTCCATTCCCAGCCTGTCTAAATGTTTATTTATTTTGGGGTTCGGGGCGGGGGTCGGTACTGTAAATAGTTCGCAGCCCCTGTGCTCTCAAAGTGACTAACCGCAAACGCCGAGGAGTGCCTCCCTCCAGGAGGACGAGCCGGGGAGGAGAGCTGGGAGGCTGAACTTTTGGATCACTCCTTAAACTCCACAAAGCACTGAGCTCACACGTCCCAGGCACAGGGGCGGCTGGCACAAAAGCAGTGTGGGTCATAACTCCGCTTTTCAGGTCTCTTGCAGACAAAACCAACAGTAGACAGAGGTGGGGAAGGGGCGCCCATTTTAGAATGCTCACCTTAATAATACTACAAGTGTGAGAGTTTCCAATGTTTCTACAAGTCACGCCCCGGCCGCCGGTTGCAAGACAGCGCATTCAACAGATCTGTTGTTCCACCACCGAGCAGCGCAGTGGAACCTGCAGGCGGAGCAACAGCCATCAAGAAGACCTTTTATTTTCGTTGTGGCCATCGGCAGAGTGTTGACACAGCTGGCGGGAGACTGCGTTTACCTGGACCCTGGTGCCGCCATTGTATTAAACAAATACCCATTAACAATAAGGCACGGGGCAACATTTTGCGCCATAAATATTAAAACATTATTATTCTTGCCCAGGCGTGCGTGTCTGAGCAATGCCTACATAAATCAAGTAGTTCCTAAATGAACCTATAACAGCCAACAGCGGAACTACATTGTAGTTGGTCAGTGCTGCTTCCTGCAAAATAGAAGCAAAACGGAAATGAGGTATTGGACCACCAGCCAATCAATGAGCGAGATAAAAACAGCAATGCCACATTTAACCAATGGCAAGTGACGAAACAAAGAGAAACACAATGGGTGGAGTTTCACTAGTAATACAGATTACTTGATGCCTCGTAGATGTCGGGCGTAAACCACTATCCAGGCAGAAACCGGACTCCTCAGAAGTGTAGACAGTGTCACCCTCCTTACTCAAGACAGACCTCCCTACGTGATACACAACACAAGAGGATGATACTATCCCAAGAAAAGAGAGAGACCAAAACCAAGGTCTGAAGAAGAAATGAAAAGGTCTGGCAGGGACCCCACGTCTCTGGGAAATAGTGACCTGCAGTAACAGAAAAGACAAGAACAAAAAAAGAGGTATTCAATAGTAAACACAGATGTACAGTGTTCCCTATCTAAACTCATTACTACATGGGAATATGCTGCCACACGCTTACCTGCCTTTAAGTCAAGTCAAGTCAAGTCAAAGAATTTATATAGCGCACTACATACCCAGAGGGTTTCAAGGCGCTTAGGGGGGGGAGGAGGATTACTTGTCAAATATCCACGTTTTAAGTTGCTTTCTGAAAGCTAGGTGGTTCTGGGTAAGGCGAAGGTAAGTGGGGAGTGAGTTCCATGTTTTAGCTGCCAGATATGAGAAGGATCTGCCTCCCATGGTGGTCTTGTTGATGCGGGGTACAATGGCGAGGGCTTGGCTGGAAGAACGTAGTTGGCGGGAGGGGGTGTAGAAGGACAGTCGTGAGTTGAGGCATTCTGGTCCGATGTCGTAGAGTGATTTGTGTGCGTGGGTTAGCAGTCGGAAAGTGATCCTCTTATTGACGGGTAGCCAGTGAAGAACTTTCAGGTGGACAGAGATGTGTTCGTTATGCGGGATGTCTAAAATGATCCTGGCTGAGGCGTTTTGGATTCGTTGGAGTTTCTTCTGGATTTTAGCGGTAGTACCTGCGTAGAGGGTGTTTCCGTAGTCCAGTCGGCTCGTGACCAGAGCATGGGTGACTGTTTTTCTGGTTTCGGTGGGGATCCAGCGAAATGTTTTTTTGAGCATGCGAAGAATGTTGAAGCAGGATGAGGATACGGCGCTGACTTGTCTGTTCATTGAGAGTGAAGAGTCCAGGATAACGCCTAGGTTCCGTGCGTGGTCTGTCGGGATGGGTGCTTTTCCAAGGGCTTCCGGCCACCAAGAGTCGTCCCATGCAGAGGGGGATGTACCTAAGATGAGGACTTCTGTTTTATCTGAGTTCAGTTTCAGACGGCTGTGTTTCATCCATTCGGCAACTTCTTTCATTCCTTCGTGTAGGTTGGTTTTGGCGGTGTTGGGGTCATTGGTGAGAGAAAGGATCAGTTGAGTGTCATCCGCGTAGGAGATGATGTTGAGATTGTGTTGGCGAGCGATGGCCGCAAGGGGGCTCATGTATACGTTGAAGAGGGTGGGACTGAGTGAGGATCCTTGTGGTACGCCACAGATGACTTCAGTGGCCTCGGACTTGAATGGTGGAAGGCGGACTCTCTGGGTTCTTCCGGTGAGGAACGAGGTGATCCATTCAAGTTTTTTTCCTTGTATTCCGATGTTTCTGAGGCGTTGTAAAAGGGTGCTGTGGCAGACTGTGTCGAAGGCTGCAGAGAGATCGAGGAGGATGAGGGCGACTGTGTCTCCATTGTCCAGTAGAGATCGGATGTCGTCTGTTGCTGCGATGAGGGCGGTCTCAGTGCTGTGTTTTGCTCGGAAGCCAGATTGTGAGGAGTCGAGGGATTTGTTGGCTTCGAGGAAAGCGGCAAGTTGGTTGTTGACAGCTTTCTCAATGACTTTGGCCGGGAAAGGAAGGAGCGATATGGGGCGGTAATTTTTGAGTTCGGTGGGGTCCGCTGTGGGTTTTTTCAGAAGGGCGGTGAGTTCAGCGTGTTTCCAGCTTTCCGGGAAGGTGGCGGAGTTGAGGGAGCAGTTGATGACGTCTCGGAGGTGCGGTGCTATGACGGAGTCTGCTTTGTTGAAGATGTGGTGAGGACATGGGTCTGTGGGGGATCCTGAGTGGATGGAGTTCATCAGGCGAATGGTGTCCTCAGTGGAGATAGAAACAACAAACCCAAAAAGGAGTCTATGAGCACACGAACTTTCCAGCAAAAAAAAGGATACAGTTTGCTGATGTGTCTGCAGGTCTCTCTTCAAACAAAACAGGTAGGATCCAATATAGAATGTTCCCAAAAGATTTCCTTCACAACGTGATATCCCAAAAAAGAGGACTGTTTCAGAAAATAAAGCTGAGGGAGTAATCACGCGGAAACGCTACCTCGCGTTATCCGATTTCAAAAAACAAATAGTCACTGCAACACGATCGCGTGTTGATACAAGTCTCCGTTCAAGAAGCAATGAAAGGACACGCAGCCTGCGTGTCTAAAATAAAGGAACCAAAAAATGAGGGGAGCAAGGCAATGACCGTCTTGCAATGCCGTAACTGCACGCGCTTAAGACTTTCTCCCTGAAGCGCTTCCAAGCGCGGAAACGGCTCTGGGTCTTGGGTCACGGAGGTGACTGGAAAGAAGGAGGTAAGGAAGAGGAGGAGTCGCGTTAGTTCAGACTCTCCTCGCTGCACAGGAACATACGGCGAGACACTCGTAGGAACGTGGAAACAAGTCCGGGTAATCCAGGGGAGGCAGGGAAACGATGAGGAGACACTTCTCAGCAAAGGAACAAGACAGAATCACGATCCAAACCGGGGACACGTCTTAGGACGGGAGCTAGGAAAACCAAGCACCGCCATCTTGGAAGAGGAGGTGTATATAGTCCCTCGAGGTTCGTGATTGGCCTATACTCCCCAGTGCCTTTCAGTTCACGTATGTCTTTCCCATGGCATTCTGGGATATGTAGTACAGGCAGCGCGTAACAGCATATTCCTGCCTTTGCCTGTCTCCTAAGGAAATGGAAATGGAAAGGGATCTATGATCTACGTGTCCTAACAGTAGAGACAGAGCATGCGCTGCCTATGTGAGACCTAAAAATGACGCCTCTTGGTCAAAATATAAACCCATGACTGAGCTTGAAGTCTTCAATATCATTGCGAAATTAAATCGACCTCTCATACCAAAGACCCTCTCATGGCAAAACTAATACGTACCCTGAACCACATCATTGCCCCTTTTGGACAAAAAATATTAACACCTCCTTTGCCTCTGGGTGTGTCCCTAACTCCCTTCAACTTGGGCAAATCGCTCCCATCCCAAAGAATCCCAAGGCAGACTCAAATGATCCCTGTCGCCTTGGTCCCATCTCCAACTTCCCTCTCCTAGCCAAAACCATAAATATATGTATCTTACTTCAACTTAACAGCCACATGGATAAATACAACTTACTTGACACCTTTCAATCTGGTGTCAGGAAAGGCTGCAGTACTGAAACTGCCATACTAAACATTGCCAACGGCATTCATCATTCGCTAGATAAGGGAGAGGCTTGCCTTCCTATCATCTTCGACCTCCCAGCTGCATTTGATACAGTTAATCACTCCTCCTTACTTGAATCTCTAAAGTCCTGCTCAGGACTCAATGGCACTGTCCTTAAATGGTTCTCCTCCTACCTCCAACACCGAACTCAACAAATTCAAATTAACTCCTGCCTCTCCAATCCCACCCCGGTCTCTCTGGGTGTCCCCCAGGGCTCAATTCTCTCCCCTCCCTCTCCAACCTCTTCATGGAGCTCCTTACCATCATTTTGAATCAAGCAGGGATAAATTATCACCTTTATGGTGATGACACGCAACTCTACTATAAAATCAAATCTCACAACGATGTCCTTCATATAAACAACACCCTAAGCAAGATTCAATCTTTGTTTCTCTCTAACCATTTAAAACTGAACCCGAGCAAAACAGAAATCCTTAGATTCTTTCCTAAAAGTAACCGTCTTCCTATCCAAGGCTGGATCTCTGACCTCAATGCCATGAACTGTCGTCTCAATCTTTCAAACTCCTCTAAATCAATTGGCTTCATCCTAGACAAAAATCTGACTCTGAAGGACCATACCACAAATTCAGCCAAATGAGCACTGTTAATTCCTAAACACCTCAAAAAAATCAAACCCCTTCATCTTGCAAGATGACTTTAAGATGACTTGGATAGAGTCCAATCACTAGTTCTCTTGAAACTTGATTATGGCAACGCTATTCTTACTGGTACCCCTAAATCTCATCTCAACAATTTCTTGAGTCAATACATTTCTTTCTGTTCTGTATATCCTTTGCTCACCTGAACAGGCTATCTTCTCTCTTCCCTTTAGACCTTTTCATCTTCCAGGCTATCTTCTCTCTTCCCTTTAAACCTTTTCTTCTTCCATGTATGCTACCTTTTATCTACTCCTGCCAGTGCTTCCTCCTGGTGTCTCATCTATTTCTATCAACACTAACTTCTGGTCTGTTGTGCTTTTGTGTTGCGCTCTCCCTGGACTTGCTTAGCTGTCCTGCCCTTTCTTTTGTTAACACTCCCCTCCTAACCTACAATTGTTTTTTGTTATAGTTTCAATCAATCAATCATATCATTTGTAAAGCCACTACTCACCAATGAGAGTCTCAAGGTGCTGGGGTAGGGAATACTGCTACTGGTCGAAAAGCCAGGTCTTGAGAAGTTTTCTGAAGGTCAGCAGGTCTTGGGTCTGCCGTAGGTGGATGGGGAGGATGTTTCAGGTCTTGGTGGCGAGGTGGGAGAACGATCTGCTGCCGGAGGTCGCTCTTCGGAAGCGGGGGACTGTGGCGAGGGCGTGGTCTGCGGAGCGGAGCTGGCGGGTGGGGGTGTAGAAGCTGAGTCATCTGTTGAGGTACGTTGGTCCCCCGGTGTTGTGGAGTGCCTTGTGTGCGTGGTTGAGGAGTTTGAAGGTTATCCTCTTGTTGACTGGGAGCCAGTGCAGGTTTCTCAGGTGGGGTGTGATGTGGCTGCGGTGAGGGATGTCGAGGATCAGGCATGCAGAGGCGTTCTGGATGCGTTGGAGCCGCCTCAGGTGTTTAGCCGAGGCTCCTGCATAGCGGGCGTTTCCGTAGTCCAACCTGCTGCTGACGAGGGCCTGGGTAACCGTTCTTCTTTTTTCAGTGGGGATCCACTTGTAGATCCTGCGGAGCATGCAGAGGGTGTTGAAGCAGGTGGAGGAGAGATGGTGTTGACCTATTTAGTCATAGAGAGGATGGAGTCGAGGATGACCCTTAGGTTGCGTGCATGGTCGGTGGGTGTTGGAGCGATTCCCAGTGCAGTCGGCCACCAGGAGTCATCCCAGGTCGAAGGGGTGGATCCGAGGATGAGGCCCTCCTTCTTGTCCGAGTTCAGCTTCAGTCGGCTGTTCCTCATCCATTCAGCGACGGCCTTCATTCCTTCGTGAAGGTTGGTTTTGGCGGTGTGGGAATCCTTGGTGAGGGAGAGGATCAGCTGGGTGTCATCGGCGTAGGAGATGATGTTGAGGTCTTGCCGACGCGCGACGTGGGTGAGCGGTGCCATGTAGATGTTAAACAGAGTTGGGCTGAGGGATGAGCCCTGGGGTACGCCGCAGATGATCTCAGTGGCTTCGGATTGGAAGGGCAGAAGGCGGAAGCTCTGTGTTCTGCTGGAGAGGAAGGAGGTGGTCCAGTCCAGGGCCTTCTCTTGGATCCTGGCGATGTGGAGGCGTGTTCGTAGTGTGTGGTGGCAGACAGTGTCGAAGGCGGCTGATAGGTCCAGGAGGATGAGGGCCGCAGCTTCTCCGTTGTTCAGCAGGGACTTGATGTCATAGGTGGCGGCGACGAGGCCAGTCTCGGTGCTGTGGTTTCTGCAGAACCCGGAATTGGAAGGGTCCAGGATGTTGTTCTCCTCGAGGTAGCGGGTCAGTTGTTTGTTGCCTGTCTTCTCGATGGCCTTTGCCGGGAACGGGAGCAGGGAGATGGGCCGTAAATTCTTGAGGTAATTATTGTGTGCTCCTGGGCTCCACTTCCTCAATTTCATTTAACTATATGTAATCCTTAAATGCGTAGTACCTGTGCCTCTCTCCTGTTCTTTTATTTGTGAGATTCCCTTGTACGTTATTTTATTCACTTGGAACTACTGTACCAATGTTATTGCTTTTTCCTTGCATATCTGAAGCGCTCGGATACCTCCGGGTCTAGCCAGCGCTATAGAAAACCTTTTTTAAATAATAAATGAGTACCAGGGGTATCTAGGGCCTGCAGGTTCAGTTGTCTCTCCTGGACTGCAGCACTAGTAGCGCCCCCATGAGTACGATAAGATAAAAACTTGCTCCCAGTTTGCCACTGCAGACTGGAAGGGCAGTTTAAAACTGTAACTCAACTTTGCCATTTAATTGCAAAGCCCAAATCTCCCTTTTTAATGTATGTAAGTCATCCCTACCACAGGCCTAACAAGCCCTAAGGCAGTGAGCTGTGTGTTAAAAAGTGGACCCGGTTACATGTTTCAGCAATTTAAACCCTAACATTTTGTTTTCACTATGGAAGGACTAGTTGCCCCATTGGCAAGTAGAGTGTTATAGGCTGGCCCCCAAGCCCTGCTAACTTCTGAATGGAGCTACTAAAAGTGTCACCGTTTGGTATCAAAAGAATCCGTGCATTACATTTGATATCATGGTTAAATCAATTTTAATGTCACTGGTGGCGAAAGTGAAACTTTAAAATCTACCACTTTAGGTGTCCAAGGTTTCCAGTGCGAGTTTACTGATGTACACAGGGCTGGGGGGCGTGCTAATGACTCTTAGGAATGGACACAATTGGGGCCTGCATGGGAGAGATGTGTTACCTCCCTTCTGCAGGAAGCCTTACAGGAGCTTCAAAGGAGAAGCCATCTTTGAGGGCAAATGGGCATCACTTAGGAGAGGAGCACTCTATTGTTTAGGCAGACAGGCTGGCACTGGGGACAGGAGAGAAGAAGCTAGTTGTTAAACCGTTTTTTCCTGGGGCTCAGTAGCCCCTTGGTAGGCACACCTCTGGGGGTGTGCTTAGAAGCTCTGAGTGTCAAGAGTGGGGTCTTGCCATTTTGAGAGTGGGCAGAATGGTCCAGCCTGGGACACCAAGATGCCACACTTCTCAGGAAGTGGTCATCAGGAGGGAGGGAACCTGGAAGCCCATTAGCCATCCTACCCTGAGAGCCTTTTCTGAAGATAAATAGGGAACTCAGATCTCGACTGACTTGGAAGAAGGACTGCCCTGCTGCATTGAGGCTCAGGCATGCAGTAGCTGCGCCGTTGAAGACTGCACCGGCTGTACCTGGTGGCTAGAGAACAGAGGGACTGTGCCTGCTGTGTCCTGCTCAAGGAGAAGCTATCTCCTGAGCCCAGTCAAACCAAGAGACTCCAAGGGCCAGCTGACAGGGCTCTTGTTCACAGCACAGGAATACAGCTGAAGAAACCTACTGGGGCAAATTTGTTGTTAAAAGTTTTCAAGCTGCTACCACAGCTGCCGTTTTGTATAATTCTTATCAGCGTTTCAAAGAACAAAGCAACGTACATTGATGTGGAGCCATATGAGAAATCTCAGCCCATTAGTACATTTCCGCAATATAGTTGACTCCCCCTTCTCTCCCTCCCTCCCTCCCAGGTCTCCATGTGGGGTGAACTAGTAATTCTGTACAGCATGCGTTAGGGTCGTTGGTAGTGGGTCAGGTGGACTATAATCACACAGGGTCTGTATGAGGACACCACAGGCAGTCTATTTGCTATGACAGGCCCTGCTCATCTATGTCAAGATTCCTCCACCTTTCTGATCTATGGTGGTCACTCATCTGGCGGCGTCAACAATTCAGTGAGCATTGCCGTCCACGCCCTCATGTCTTCCTCCAATTTCTCATCCCTGAGTGTTTGCTTCGTATGACACCCCTCAGCATTAATCTATTCAGCCATATCTCTGAGCCAGTTCTCAACCTCCGGGTGACTGGGGAACAACCACCACATCACAATCCTGCGTTTAGCCATGAGCAACCCCAAAATGAGGAATTTCCTTCTCAGCTTTTTCTTCTTGAAGAGCGGGATGTGCCCCAGTAGCACTGGGTTACCTCCCTAGGGATCCTCCATCCTGTGACCGATTGAAGCCTCTGTATGACGGATCGCCAGAAGCTATCCATGTCGGGGCAGCTCCATAGCATGTGCAGGAAATCAGCAGACTGCCCCTCACATCTGGGATACTCTGCTGATCTCTCCGGGGTTATGGCCTGCAGCCGTATAGGCGTTAGATATACCTGATGGATCACAATATATTGGAGTAACTTGAACCGTAAATTGGTAGAGGTGGTTTTAACCCCCACATGAAATGTTTCCCACGTGCTTGTGTCAAGAGGCGTTTCAAGCTGAGCCTCCTATTTTCCCTGTAAAGATGCAAAATCAGTCTTCTGCCCCCAGCCATCACCAGCAGAGTTTCCAGTGCCTGCGAAGCAGGAGGTGGTTCGGGGAATGTCGGCCATATCTCCCGCGCCATTGCTGCTATTTTTGTAAACTGTAAAAAATCCCCCGTTCCTAGTTGGAACGCTCCGAGGTGTCTGCCAGAGTTATGAATTGGTTGTTGGGGTACACTTGCCATTGATGGGGGCTGTACCTGCCCCAGTGCCATTGATGGGGGCTGTACCTGCCCCAGTGTCATTGATGCGTGCTGTACGTACTCCAGTGCCATTGATGGGGGCTTTTCCTGCCCCAGTGTCAATGATGGGAGGGTTGTACCTGCCCCAGTGCCATTGATGGGGGCCGTACCTGCCCCAGTGTCATTGATGAGTGCTGTACATGCCCCAGTGTCGTTGGTGGGGGCTGTACCTGCCCCAGTGCCATTGATGGGGGCTTTTCCTGCCCCAGTGTCAATGATGGGGGCTTTTCCTGCCCCAGTGTCAATGATGGGGGCTTTTCCTGCCCCAGTACCATTGATGGGGGATGTACTAGTAATAGTTTATTGTTAAGTTAATTAAAACCTTTACAATTTCCATGTAAAAAGTGCCGTAGCACCAAAATTCATATTCAAGAGTAGCTTTTTTAAAACACATGTCATAAAACTTTCATAAATTATGTTAACATACATAGAGTAATTGTCAGTAGTTATTCGTACGGACCGTGAATTAAAAAACAAAATGCAGTTCTAAGAGAGAGTCTGTTCAGCGGTTGGTTGATTTGTAAACAATGACAGTAGTAATTTGCTATTGGCTGTCCTGCTTGAGCGTGGATCATCCTGGTGAGGGGCGACCTGAAAATATGTTTTTTGCTGTAATGTGACCCTTTAACAGGCATTTGGATGCTGTGCTAAAGCATTCCTGTCAGTTGGCGACAGAGTTTTTGCCCCTGATGCTTTCATAAATTGAACAAAGCGACACGCTAGCTGGACGTCTCCACCTCCAAAGCATGCCTTCACAGCTTGTCGACAGGTTCTTAACGCTATACTTACAAAAAGTGGCTTCAGATCCCTACAGATACACAATAGGTGTAATACACTTTAGTTGGCGCCTTCACATAAGCGGCATATTGTCTGACCCAGGGGTCGATTCCAAGGGGGAAGATGTGGTAATGATGGTAAAGTACAGGAGTGAAGGTATTTTTCTTTTATTCTTCAATTAAATCCCACGCCTAGGTATAATTGTGGAGAGGACTTATCAAAGCTGTGGACAACAAACCATCTGTGGGATCTTTCTGTGAGTGCCGCCTTATCTTCTGCTAGAGATAATCTTTTCACTGTCTTGTTTAGTTTTTTTAAAACAATGGTAGGACCCTGAGGCCGCCCAGAGTTCCTCAAGTCCCTAACGATTTATTGCTGTGTCAAGTAGCTCCTTGCTGGGCACTCCCTCTTCAGATGTATTTCGATCCATAAGTGGGAGTTCCGTGTACCTGCTTCAGCTTTTTTTATCCTGTATCAATTCTTGGCATAGGGTCCTTTGTGGGCTATTTCTTGGCTTTGCAGGTCAAATTCTAGCCTTATTTGGGCTGGCAAGACGCACTTTGGAAGGTTAAATATCATCCTGGCCGTTCTTGAGACAGTACTGTCTAAAGTAACCGCGTCTCTTCCCCTCAGGCACTCAAGCCCATAAGTGATTGCCTGGCTGAGTTTTGCTTGCCAAACTTGTAGCAGTGGGATATGGCTGGGGCCAGCAGTTTTATGTTTGATCGATTTTATAGCTACTGCATAGGAGTTACCTCTTCTTTTAATTGCCTCTTTTTGTGAGTTGAAAGTCCCTTTATTATCCATCATCACGCCTAAGTACTTTTATTGGTCAACTACTTCAATTGATGACTCTGCCATATCCCAGCGGTATGTGGAGGTTCCCTTCTTTGGCTGTAACCTCATAACTTTCGTTTTATCTTTGTTGATGGTTAACCCATTGAATGCTGAATATCGACTAGTTTTATCTAGTAAGTGTTGGAGGCCTATGGGGTCCAACTGACCAATATGAGGTTGTCTGCATACAGGAGGTTGGAAAGTGGTAACCCTCCCATCATTGGTGCATGAGAATTGCAAATGTCCAATTCTGACAAAAGGTTAGACTTAAACAGGTTAAAGGGCGTCAGCGCCAAGACACACCCCTCTTTGAGCCCTATGGTTGTTGGGATTTTCCTAGACAGGTACTTTCCATCTCCTAGCTTGACTTGGACCCATGTGTTTGTGTGTAACAGTATTAACTGTGTGGAGTGGTGTGGCTCACTGTTTAGAGGCGGAAGACCCGGAAGCAGGGAATGGCCCGGGACCAGGGTTAAATCCCTGACGCGGCAGGGTCGTGGACCAGGGTCAACGGACTTGATAATTCTCGCCTCGGTGCCTACTCTAACCAGGGATCACACTCGGCAACTCTGGGCATTAAGCTTGCTTCATCTCCACAACGGCCCCCCACATACGCCGGGGATGCCTGGCTTCACCTTGGAGATACCCAGAAGGGACCATCTCACAGGGAAAGCCAGGACGGGTTCCCCAGCGGTCTTCAGCGCCAGGACGCTCACGGGCAACAGTGCGCTTTACAAGTACCACACATTTACATTTACAACTGGTTTAGGAGAGCCAAAAGTATTTTCTTTTCCTTAAGTTTGTGTCAAATCTTGCTCCTGTCGATTTTATGAAAGGCTGACGAGTAGTCAAAAAAAGTTTGGCCCCATCTTTTAGGAGGGACAGTGCAAGTAAATTCGTAGTTGTCCCCATGCCCTCGCAGAAGCCCATTTGGTTGATCGGTATAATTGATTGTTCTTTTGCCCAGGCAGTAAGGTCTTCCAGAAGGAGGCCAGCATAACATTTCTCCTCGATGTCAATTAAGGCCACTCGCCTATAACTTTTTGCTGAGTTATTATTGCCTTTCTTATATATTGGAGATATGATTGACACCCTCCAGGAGTCTGGGATGATGACTCCTCTTGTGATTTGGCCATACAGCGGTAGTAGTACAGAAGCCTAATACTCCGGGTCCATTTTGAATAGAATTGGTGGGATACCGTTGGGGCCCGGGGAGCTTCCTTCTTGCCTTTTGCGATCCTGTTCTTAACCTGAAGTGTTAATGAGGGGGGCTGTCTCTGCCCCAGCGTCAATGATGGGGGGTGTACCTGCCCCAGTGCCGTTGATGTGGGCTGTACATGCCCCAGTGCCATTGATGAAGGCTGTATGTACCTGCCGCAGTGCATTGATGGGCACTGTACATGCCCCAGTGCCATTGATGGGGGCTGTACCTGCCCCAGTGCCATTGATGGGGGCTGTACCTGCCCCAGTGCCGTTGATGTGGGCTGTACCTGCCCCAGTGCCACTGATGAAGGGGGTACCTGCCCAAGTGCCATTGAGGAAGGCTGTACCTGCCGCAGTGCCATTGATGGGCACTGTACCTGCCCCAGTGCCATAGATGGGGATTGTACCCGCCCCAGTGACATTTATGGGCAGTGTACTGCTGGAGTGCCATTGGTGGGCAATGTACCTGCCCCAGTGCCATTGATGAGCGCTGTACCTGCCACAGTGTCATTTATGGGGGCTGTATCTGCCCCAGTGTCATTGATGGGGTCTGTACCTGCCCCAGTGCCACTGATGGGCGCTGTACCTTCTCGAGTGCCACTGATGGGTGCTGTACCTGCCACAGTGTCATTAATGGGGGCTGTATCTGCCCCAGTGTCATTGATGGGGGCTGTACCTGCCCCAGTGCCACTGATGGGCGCTGTACCTTCTCGAGTGCCACTGATGGGTGCTGTACCTGCTCGAGTGCCATTGATGGAGGCTGTACCTGCCCCAGTGTCATTGATGGGAGGTTTACCTTTCCCAGTGCCACGATGGGGGCTGTACCTGCCTGAGTGCCATTGATGGGTGCTGTACCTACCCCAGTGCCACTGATGGGGCTGTATTTTCCCAAGTGTCATTGATGGGGGTTGCACCTGCAAGGGTGACATTGGCTGACCCAGGGTTGCACCTAGCTTCGGTTTGCTTAGAACTGTCCACGGTTTGCATGACCCTTGAACTGTACCTGCTCCAGAAGAACCCCGTGACTGCGACCTCTGCAGGACAGGCCGGGAAAGCGTGCTGTAACCTCCGACCTGGTCTCATGATCATGAAGTCAGTACTCAGTGGCTCTTGTTGAGTGCATGCGAAGGCCACCATGATAGAAGGTAACCCAAAGCTCTTCCGTACCGTGGGTTTGGGCGTACACATTACCGTTAATTCCAAGGCTGATTTGACTCCAACGATTGTGGTATATCACAGCCTCATTCATACTGAAGGATGGGCGTCTTATACGGATGACTGATTCCATTCCAGCTGGATTCCACCTTCCAGTTACTATATCATCGTTGTGTATGCAGACATGTAAGAACATCTTCATGTGAGCGGATCTTTCTTCGGACTCCTTGGATACTGGATATGTCTGGTTCATATTATCAAATAGAATTGTTCCGGATAACCCAGAGTGATCAACCTCTTGAAATGGAACTCAGCTTTAACCCAGTTCCGTTCTACACATAAGCGGAACTATTTACGGACTCCTTGAATACTGGATGCAAACAGTTCGTATTATTATATAGAATTGAGCCGGATAACCCTGAGTGACCTTTCGCAGCAAACAGAATCCAGTTGCAATGCTGTGCCGACGTCTTCAAGTAACCGGATTCCACTTTGTTCGTCCAACTTGGCTTATTATTGTCCTGATTCATCAAATGGAACGTGGTCCATCCAATAAACTTTTTGCCCTGAAGAAGTTCCTATGAAGGGAACGAAACTCTTTGGCTGCTGTCCTGTGTTTTTATACAAGGAAGAATAAAGGACTTTGAAATTACCATCCAGGCTGAAGTGGGACTTCACCCCTGGTGCTGCCGCCATTTTTCTCCAAAGCACAGAGTGTGGCTCTTTGGGGACCACTGGGGGCGGGGCTAAAGTAAGTAACAAATGGAAAGCGCCCCTTACTCAACCATCAGTGTTTTTTTCTTACACAAACAAGGACATGCTCTTTCATTCTAGTGCTGGTAACATGTATTCTTTATGCAGTTATTTCACCAGATACTTCTCTGTAACACACATCACAACTCTTACAAAGTATCGGCCTTCGCTTCCAGATATCTGTGTCTTCTTTGGTCTATGTGCTCTCCGTGTCCTTTAACCATAGTAATTTGTGAAAACATTAAAACTTGTTTCATTAAAAGATTTACCAAAATCAAATATCTTGTTTGTGCAGTTGTTTGTTTTGAATATGTTAGTCCACGTGACATGCAGTCCATCTTCTCCTTCTCTTAGGCTGTCTCATTCCCAAACAGTACCAGTAGTTTTGCAATAGGACCTGTAGCTTTGTGTTAAGGCCAATAAACAAAACTGAGGGAATCAGTAAAGGCAGGGGTTTTAAGGCTTTGATTTGGAAACGTAAAACATCAGGTACAAGAAGAGATCACTGTTAAATATCAAAGGAACCATCGCTGCTTCACTTTTTCGGTTTTTAGTAGCACCACACTAAACATGCCCGTGTCAGATGAATCACTAGATTTTCCTTTATCAAGAGATTGTTCTCTTTCCGAAACTCCATAAGCTTGGTAACTAATCCGGGAATTCCTAAACGACTATTTTAACAAGAAGATGCATAATCACGACAGTAATGCAAAGGACCTTACATAAAATCGTATTAAAGTGCCAACTCATGGCATTTACAGAATCTGAAAACAAAACCAACTGACCAGAATTCTAGCTGAGAAAGTTTCAGACCTAAAGCAACAGGCAGCCGAGAAGTACGTTACCTCGGGCTCTATGACTATCAAAACCCCGGAAGTCCCAGCGCAGCCAGAGAGGGGCAGACGCGCAGACACACCCACTGCACACAGGGAGGGCGGGACAGACGTACAGACACACCCACTGCACAAAAGAGAGAAACTGAAACTGACTTTCACTTTCTGCATTTCTGCATCATGGCGGCAGCAGCTCAGCTCGGGAACCTCAAGGAAGAGGCCACGTGTTCCATCTGTTTTGAATTTTTTACTGATCCGGTGTCCATAGAGTGTGGACACAACTTCTGCCGCTCCTGCATCACCCAGAGCTGGGATGGAAGAGATGGAAACTTCCCCTGTCCACAGTGCAGGCAAATATCTCCTGGGAAAAACCTCCGACCCAGCAGGCAACTGGGGAACATGGTGGAAATGTTAAAACAGTTTCATCTGCCCCCAGTGAAGCCCCCAGAGGAGAATCTGTGTGAGAAACATGAAGAGAAACTGAGGCTGTTCTGTGCAGAGGATCAGAGGATGATATGCTGGGTCTGCCGGGAGTCCAAGGAGCATAAAACTCACTCAGCAAGTCCTATAGAGGAGGCCGCAGAGGAGCACAAGGTAGGTCTGTTGGCGTTCAGGGGCCGTAATGTCACACTGTGAGCTCCAGGCAGGCAACTGGAGCCAAATTTCGGGGGGGTGGGGGGGGTGGGGGAGGGCTAATTCTTCCAACCATAGACAGAGTGACTGTAAGAAGGGGTGACAACTCAACAAAAACCTAATTTACAAGTAAATGGTCTTTTAAAGACCTGTTAAGTACTCGGGTGCGACTGCAATTAGACGGTCGCCAGCCCGCAAAACTGTGTCAGCCCGGGCTGACACATACAAGGTGGGAGGGGGGGACTGGAGCCCTGTGAGCCCAATGGGCGTTGTACACCTGGTGAGCTCCATTGATGAACGTGTACAGGAGTACAAGGTTTGTGTGTGTTCTTAAACAACAAGAAAAAAGCACAATGCATCTCTGAAAATTCAGGGATCACTTGGTGCTCCAATACAATACAATACAATATATTTTTATTGTTGAATTAATAAAAAACCTTACAATAAGAAAGGTAAATTTAGCCTATATTCACAACGTTAAAATTCAAAAACAAGAATTAATGTAGAAGTTAAAAGGATTACAACTTAAAATTCTCGGGTCCCCCCCACTAGCATCGTAGGGATTTGTAAAGTGAACGTGGTACCACCAGCTTGGATGGATGGGCCTCAGACAGTATATTGGATGATCGTGAACAGACCTGTAGCTGCTTTCTAATCTCAATCATAAATTTAAGTCCCCGCCAAGTCAGAATTGGGGATGAACCTCCCAGCCAGGTAATAACGGCCTGCCAACATGTTCTTATGTTCAATTTGTTCAGTATGTCCCGTAAGAACTGTCTTCTAGATACCATGAGGACTGGGCACACACAAAACAAATAAATTAGAGATTCATTATGATATCCATAGAGTCTGCATTTTAGGCAATCATCTTGGGGTTTCCAGGAAGGTCTTAAATCCTTGGTTTCGTGAAGGCCCATACGGAAGTCGATGAGGGTCTTTTTAAAATATTGGCTAAAATGAGTTGCCAAGTATGCCTGGGGTTGTTGAAGTGAAGAGGAAGAAATAACTGTCCAGGCATGACGTCAATGGATCAATGTTTGTTTATCTTCCAGTAATGACTTCCTTTTGGCAATGGAATTAGCAATTTTGCAGAAACTGGCTTGGTAAATTTTTCTGTTCCATGCTTCTAGCAGTTCGAGCTCCGTAAGGCAAGTTTGCAAGTGAATGGACCAGGGCTGGGTGGATTCACAATTGATTACTTGCCAACAGAGATTATTTAAAGAGTCTAAGTCGGCAGCACGAAGTTTGTGGCGAAATTTAACGAATCTTGACTTGGACCGAAAGATTTGATTTTGGAGTCCAAATTCTAAATGCACCTGGGCTGGTGAGGAGCATTTGGGTAATTTAAATACATCTTTATAAATTTTATTTTGTAAGTTGTTTAATAAACCGGCCTCCTCTCCAAGCCATGTAACCAGACCGTACGATAAAGTAGGTAAAATCTGAGCGACCATTACTTTTAAAAGGTAGGTGTAGTTTGGGCCACCCAGTTTTTGCAAGAGTGGCCTGCATACCTAAATTAATGTCTGGGACTTAGCTTTTAGCACTGTAGAGTGTTCTTTTTTAGAGTTGTCTTTGCCGAGGGTTACCCCCAGATCCCGGTAATATGGCTGTTCCTCTATTGCAAGGTGGTTAGATGTCCAACTAAATTTAATAGGTTTACGCTCCATAAGACGTACTACTTTTGTCTTTTCTCTAGTCAGTTCCAGATGTTCTTTGTCTAGGTAGAATTGTAGAGCATTTATCAGCCTTTGCAGCCCTATTGGGGTTCGGATTAGGAGGACGATGTCATCTGCAAACTGGATGATTGGCATTGAGGTGTTACCAAGTTTGGGTGCATGGCTTACAATTTGACCGAGGTTTTTTCCTAGGTCGGCAAGGTATAAATTAAATAAGCATGCGGCCAGGACGAAGCCCTGTTTTAATCCGTCCTCAGTTGGAATTTTGGACGTGAGGCTTGAACCCTGACCTTGTTAAACCCTTGCCCAAGTGTCAGTGTAGAGGAGCATGACTGCGTTAAGAAGGTTTTTTGACAGCCCCCACTCCTTGAGTTTTTCCCAAAGTCTCCTCCTACTGACTCAATCAAAAGCAGCTCTAGGGGCTGCAGAGGAGCACACAATGTGAGTGAGTGTTCAGAAGTCACAAGTCATCCTTAGTGTCCCATAGAGGAGGTTCCAGAACAGAACAAGTCATCTTTGTCAATTTTGAGGGCCACAAGACAGCCTGTGGCTCCATAGGAGGCTGCTGAAGAGCCTTAGCTGTGTGTGGATGCTTACGGATCATAGTGCACCCTGAAGGGCCCCATTGAGCAGGCTGCACAAGGTACATGTGTTCCACAGAGAAAGAAGCTGCAGAGGAGCACAAGGTATATATGTGGGTGTTCAGGGTTCACAAGGGAAGACACCAGTTAAGTCTTTACCGAACTCATACTGTGCATCCTATTAATGTGGAACTCAAATGTCACCCTGCAGGTCTCATGGAGAAGAGTGCCCAGGGGCACACTGTATGTATGCAGATGCTCGGGGTTCACAAGTGAAGACATCCTGTAACTCCCACAGAGAAATACAAGGTATATATGTCCGCTTTCAGGGAACTCTGGTTGTACCCTATGAGTTTCATAGAAAAGGCTGCAGATGAGCACAAGGTGTGTGTTAGACCTGGCATAGCATGGCGTGATTACCCCTGACTTTTTGCCTTTGTCTCCTGTGAAGTTAGATGCTGTAGGTACTTGCCACTGCTAATCAGTGTGCAAGTACAGATGTTCCCTGTATAAATTGTAGTGGTGTTTGGTTGTCTCTGATTGGTAAGTTTGCCTTACTAGCAAAATCCCCAAGAGATGTGCACTGTGTGTGCCAGAGCTAGTACTAAAGAAATGCGCAGAGAGAGAACACAGGTCTTCAGTGTAGAGCCTGCTCGTATTATGCTTAATTAGCATGTTGCCCTGACAAGTCCTACCACTTGTCAGGCCTTACTTTCCCTTTCGCATACACATGGGCACCCCTGTAGGACGCCCTGGGTAACCCCTAGGCAGGGTGTAGTGTAGGTAAAAGGCAGGACCTGTGCCTGTGTGGGTGCTAGGCCCTGACAGTGGAAAATATTCCATTTCATTTTCACTGGTGAAAGGCCATCCTGTCCATAGGACAGAATGGGGGAGGCTGGGTGTAGTATTGTTAGCTTAGTTTCCCAAGAATTGGAAATGGAACAGTGAAGTTTGGTATGTCTGAACTCACATCGTCATAACGCATCTTTTAGGGTAGATGGTTTTGTCGCTGTGTGTCCAGAAACAGCTGTTTGAGAAAATGGATGAGTTTGTGCTTTAGACCTTTTTGTGTGTCTCAGCAGAATGTGAATTACCTGCCTGAATCTGGGAGATGTGAGAAAGACTGAGGGAGGTCGTGCCTCAGGGGATGGGTGAAGACGGCGCCAGGCTGTCCTGCACCTGGAGCGGGGAGAAGGAGAGGCTTTGCGAGGTGAAGAGGCCTGGGTCAGAGCCATAAAACAATAGACCCATCTCCCTCTGAGTGATTAAAGATCCAAGCCCCCAGTATCAAAGAGAGGACAGAGACACTGGGGGGGAGATAAGCAAGACTGATTTAGGGAGCGGTCGGGACCCCTGAGCACAAGGAAACTTCAAAGACAATGAGGGGTATAACTGGAAGAACTGTAACCCCAAGACTTGGGTTATTCTGGTGATGTCATCGAGAACGGTCTCAGTATTGTTCAGAGAAGTGCTGGGAGCGCTTTGCAGACTCCGTAGACTGGTCGAGTCTCTGGCGGCTTTGACCTGTCCACGATCGAGAAGAAAACCTCTGCCTCAGGAAGAGTTGCTGAATAGGCTGCGGGAGACACTTGACCCTTGCTATATGATCTGGGACTTGTGGGCAGTTTGTAGCTCTTGACCGAGGAGAGACGGAAGGGGCGCTGCAGTGGGTCGTGTCCCCCCTTCTTCCTGAGCAGGACTTTGCTGTGTGCTTCGTCCTGTACCCCAAGGGCCCGAGGTGAGCTGGCTATCTGTTCGGAAACCCAGGAACATAAAAGTTTCTAGGAAGTCTCAAGTGGTGCGGTGGTGGGACCGTGTCGTGGCAACCTGAGACCTCGGAAGGGGTGGCTAAGGTGATTGTGGGCAACTTGAGTGAATCAAGTCTCTGACACGCAGGGTATGTGTCTTGGTGTGGCTACAGGTGTTGGAGCGCCTGTGGATTGTGGGCATTGTGGACGAGTGACGAGATTCGGTATGCGCATGGGGTGCGTGTCGCAGTGCAGTCCAGGCACTATTTTTTTTTTTTTTTAATTTTTGAAAACCTTTATTTAGACCAGGACACACAGCTAATCAGCCTGACATCCCGGAGGCGAGGCAGCAGGAATAAAGGAGACAAATAGTGTCAAACAGTTGAGACATAATCATCAAAGGTTACATTTTATGATAGAAAGACAACAACAGGCGCCCGCGGGCGCGAAAGTGGCAGTGTATAAAGTGTGACGCTGGGTGTCGGGGATGGGTAGGGAATAAGGCAGGAAAACACTCAAGAAAGGCAGATTGCAGAGTGGGAAGGAGGAGGGCGGGGGAAGGTATCAGGAGAATGAATTACATTAAAGCTCAGTTGGCGTCACAGGTTAGGGAGAAACGGTACCATGTTGGTCAATTGGTTCGGGCGGTAGACACACATCCCCCCTATATTCGTTCCATGCTCCCCAGACTTTCGTCCAAGTCCGAGGTCTCCCTCTGGCCACATAGACTGTCTTTTCCCTAAACATACACCAGTCCATGTTGGCCTTCCACTGCACCAATAGGGGGGCCTCAGCCGCACCCCATCTCTGGGCTATGTCCCTCTTCGCCACCATGTTCCCAAGGGTGACCCACCTAGTCTGTGCAACGTTGTGGTCGGACGGCTCCCACACATTCAAGAGGCATCGGCGGGCCTCCGCCTGGGAAGCCACGCCAGTAACCTCCTCCATCACTCGGTGGACCCTCCTCCAGTAGGAGGCGATCACCGGGCAGTGCCAGAGGATATGTAGGAAAGTGGCAGGAGCTCCACAGCCCCTGCGGCAGAGGCCGTCAGGTGAGAAACCCATACGCATCAATCGGGGCCCTGTCACGTACACCCGGTGCAAGACCTTAAACTGTACGAGGCGAAGACGGGAAGAAATGGCAACCTCCTTGGGAGAGGAAACCGCACTCTGCCAATCCTCGTCGTCCAATTCAAGGCCATCCGCCACCCACTGGTCTCTCAGGCCAAGGAGGAGGTCCGTGCGTGCATTGATCAACTTCTTGTACGAGAGGGAAATTACACTGTCCGGCATATGCCCATCCAGGATCCTATCTTCCAGAGGGGAACTTTCGGGAATGACGCCGTCCGGCGGAGTGGCCGAAAGCAGCGCATGTCGCAGCTGCGCATAACGGAAGAACTCCGTCCCGCCCAGCTGGTACTCAGCTTGTAACTGGGGGAAGGTCTTAATCAAACCCCTGGAGAGCATGTCCTCAACCCTGCCGATGCCGATGAGGTCCCACCTATCAAAACCCTTGGTGTGCCATAGTCTACCCAGGATGTCGGATTCAAAGAGGGGAGTGAACCTCGTGAGTCTGCCCTGCCATCCTTGTGCCTTGGTAACCGCTTTCCAGGTGCGGACTGCCGTTCGGGAGGGGCCCGTTAACTTGCGGTCAAAGGATTTGGAGTATAGGGCACGGTAGTAATTACCGCCGCCCGTCAGCCACCTATCCATGGCGTATCCGGGGCTCACCACTGGGCCGTAGAACCCATGGTTTAGGGCAGCCAACTGCGACGACCAATAATAACGGCGCACGTTGGGGAAGGCAATGCCCCCATCGTACCATGGGAGCGTGAGTTTGTGGAGGGCAACGCGGGGGCGACCCTCCCAGAGGAGGTTACGGAGAAGGCCTTCGAGCTCACGGAAGTAGCGGGCTGGGACAGGGTCTTGTGTGTTTTGTAGTGCGTACAGGAATCTGGGTAGGGCCATCATCTTGAAAAGGGCGGCACGGCCGAGGAGGGAGAGTGGCAAGTGGCGCCAGCCGTCGACATCGCGTCGCAGCCTCTGAAGAGGAGGGAGCAGGTTGTTATCATACCGGAGCTTGGCATTACCGGAGATGTAGATGCCCAGGTATTTGAAACCGCGCGAAGCAATCTGAATACCGCAGCCACTAGGGAGGCGCGGGGTATCCCCCTTGAGGACATATAGAGAGGACTTGGCCCAGTTAATAACCAGGCCAGAGTACCGCCCAAAGAGTCTGACGTCACAGGCCACAACAAGGGATCTGCCCGGTGAAGACAGGTACAGCAGTATGTCATCAGCGTACAAGGAGACCCTGTCCTCAAAGTCAGGGGCCCATTTGATACCTCTCAAGTCGGGATGTGAACGCAACAACGCTGCAAGGGGTTCGAGGGCCAAGGCAAACAATAGGGGGGACAGGGGGCAGCCCTGTCTGGTACCGCGACGTAGGGGAAATGGCGCCGATAAGCGGCCATTGACTGTAACATTGGCCATCGGGTCCGCATACAGGAGCTTCACCCAGCTCACGAAGACAGGCCCAAACCCGAGTTTGGCCAGAACCGCCCACAAGTAAGGCCATTCGAGCGAGTCAAAGGCCATAGTGGCATCCAGAGACGCCAACACAGCCGGTTCTTCAAGAGTGTGGGCCCGGGCCATGACCCCATGGAGGCGGCGCAAGTTAAGGGCAGTGTTGCGGTGGGGAATGAATCCAGATTGATCGGGGTGCACGAGATCGCCAATGACTCCAATCAAACGATTAGCCAAGAGTTTGGCAAGGATCTTGGGCTCCGCGTTAAGGAGGGAAATAGGACGGTAAGAACGACAGACGTCTCGCGGTTTGCCCTCCTTGTGGATGACCACGATGGTGGCCAATCGTTGGTCTAGAGGGAGAGAGCCTCTCTCAAAGGATTCCAGGAACATCTTACGGAGATGCGGGGAGACTGCGTCCGAACGGATTTTATATAGTTCCACCGGTATACCGTTAGGCCCGGAGGCCTTTCCGGTATTAAGTGAACGGATCGCAAGATCGACCTCGTCCGCGGTGATGTCCCTATCCAGGTCCTCTCTTTCTTCCTCGGAAAGGCTAGGCAGGTCGATATCAGAGAGGAAGGCCGTCGAGTCCGCCTCCGAGAAGTCCGAGGCAGACTCATAGACCCCCCGAAAGTAATCTGCGAAAGAATCCACAATGGCGCTAGGATCCGTAAGGATCGCACCATCGTCACCCCTAAGCTCTGGCACCACCCGGCTGGCCATCTCCCTTCTGTCGAGCCAAGCCAACAGCTTCCCGGCCTTATCGCCCACATCGTAGATGCGACCTTGCTGTTCCTTGGCCAGAACAAGAGCGGCATTAGTGGCCAGGGCGCGGTACTCCGCTTGTTTCAGCGATAGATTGTGAAGGACCAAGGGGTCAGGATCGGATCCCAATTGAGCCTCGAGGCGTAACACTTCCTGCTCAATAGTTAGCATATCTGCGTCTCTGGTACGACGGGTAGCAGCGATAATTGCCTGGGCCTCGCCCCGGAGCACCGTCTTAAAAGCTTCCCACAGTGTAACGGCCGACTCCACCGAGCCAACATTCTCGGAGAAGTAAAGATCAATGGATTTGGCCAGGAGGGAGCGGGACTTGAAATCACGGAAATACCATGGATTGACTGCTGCCGGGCGCTCCGACAGAGTCACTCCAAAGTCAAAGGAGACCCATAGCGGGGAGTGGTCGGAAACGCCCCGTGCAAGAAAGCGGGCCTCGGAAACGGCGAGTGCGTCCGAAGCCAGCGTAAGGACATAGTCGATACGCGAGAGACTCCCATGTGCGCCCGACAGGAAAGAAAATTGACGGAGCGTGGGGTGCAAGAGCCGCCACCCGTCCACCAGCCCAGTAGACTCAAGGAAGGACGGCAGCCACATCTGTGGCCCACGTAGGTCGCGGGGCGGTTGACGATCAAGGAGACCAGAGCAAACAGAGTTAAAATCACCCCCCACAATCAAACGAACAGCCGGCATAGACAAGATGGCACCACCCAGGTCCTGAAAAGTACTAGACTGGAGCCCTGGGGGGACGTACACAGACAACAGCGTAAGGGAACGCCCTTCCCATCTCCCAGCCACGGCGGCGTACCTCCCCCTATCGTCAATCAAGGTGGTTTCTATCTCTAAGGGAAGGGATGCGCGCACAAGAATTCCCGCCCCCCTGGAGCCGGAAGAGAACCCCGAATGCACCACCATTTTATATCCCTTGCGATTCAGAGCTTTACAGGCGTTGCCCACCAAATGCGTCTCCTGAAGAAGTACAATATCTGGCATGTGCCGTTTAATCAGTTGTATAACCACCCCTCTCTTTATGCGATCACCCAACCCGTTAACATTCCAACTAAGAATTTTCAACACCCTACCCCTCATCCCTCCACTGCCCGCCCCACCCATCACCCAAAGACACTTGCATCAAAAAAAGTCCAGAATCGCCATTGTCCATTTGCCACAAAAGAGAAAAGAAAAGAAACACAAAACAAAACAAAACTGTAAGCAACAACCCCCCCACCCTGCACCCCTGCATTAGACTAAAAAGCCCCCCCAACCAGCAGTGTGCCTGTCGCCCCATTAACTACTCTACAGAAGACCCAGAGGAGTGAGGAATCCCCGTGAAATCGTCCCGCCATCCACCATGAAAATAAAGGAGAGAGTAATCGCACCAAAAACACCAGTCCGGCGGTCATTCGAGGCAGGGGTAGCCCCGGCTCCCAGTTCAGTCTTGCCGCTCCGCTCCGCCCGAGGCGCCTCCAACATCTTCCTCATGCTCATCACGCTCTGGTGTCAGTGTCCAGCCACTCGCTAACATTCTCAGGATAGTCAAAAAAGTAGGCACGTCCCTTGAATTCCACACGGAGCTTCGCTGGGAACTGCATAGAGTACTTGAGACCCATGTCTCTGAGGCGTCTCTTTACTCCCGCGTAGCTCAACCGTTGGCGTTGTACCAGCCTGGTAAAATCCGGGTAGAAATGCACCTCCGCATTCTGGTATTGTAGTGGCCCGTGCGATCTGGATGCCTGGAGGATCGCATCTCGGTCTCTGAAATTGAGAAGGCGCGCCACAATCGGTCGCGGCGTCGCCCCCGTTTTAGGTGGTCCCCCTGGCACACGATGGGCACGTTCCACTGAGAAGAAATTACTCAGTCCAGAGGGCGCCAGATGTGTCTTGACCAATTCCTCCACAAACAGGTCCGCTGCGCCATTCTCGGACCCTTCCGGAACCCCTACTATACGGACGTTCTGCCGTCTGGCTCGCCCTTCAAAGTCCTCCAGCCTCTTTGAGAAAAGATCGGCAGTCGATCGCAGGTTACGGACCTCAGTTTGCAATTCAGAGACATCCGAGGTCAGACTGGTGGTCTTGATGTCAAGCGCTCTCACACGATCGTTTGTCTTGCCCAAGTCGGTCCTGATGAGGGAAATATCAATTGCCATGGAGTCCACTTTATGGGACAGAGTCTCGTGCTGCTGCTGTACATCGGCACGGAGGCTAGTAATGGCACCCATGATGTCCATGAGGGTAGGGTCCGAGCCGTCCGGCGGGCCAGTCACTGGGGCCCCTTTGGAGATGGCCCCCGATGTAGGTGGCGACTTGAGATTCACATACCGCTCCATGCGGTTGTTCTGTGTCTGCGGTTTACCCCGACCACCTTTATTCGATGCCCTTTCAGGATCACCTCTGCCCGCCATGATGGGTTCTCGAGAACAAAGGATAGGCGGCAGCAGGTCAGGGTCCACAGCCGAAAGGCAGTCGGATCAAAAAAATCACAGTCAGGTCGACGAGGGCAAGGCAAGTTCGCAGTGTCGACACCAAGGAGATGGCAGGCAGGGCCCGTGTAGTCCGACCAGGCGAAGTGACGAAGTGGCGAAGTCCGGATGGACAATGGCACCGTCACGGAGCGGAGTTCAGCTCGACGTAACTTTGCTCAGGAGTCACCGATTTGGAAGCCGATTGCAGTCCCCGCCTCAGTAGACCGTCAGCATTACAGTGCCACCAACGTGGGACAGGATTTCAGTCAGGATAGTTGCGGTGGATCGGACGGTCCACGGAGCTCCGAGCTTACGCGCCATCTTGGTCGCCCGCGAAGCTCCTCCCCCAGTCCAGGCACTATTGAAGAGTACAGGGACATCGTGGGCACTAAGAAGGAGTGAGTCTCCGACATGCAGGTAGGCATGTGGTGGTGCAGCCAGGGTGTTAGTGGAGAGCGCCTGGTACCTTGTGTGCACCAGGAGGAAAGGTTAGACTCGGATGCGCAGTGTGCGTGCCATGGTGTGACCCAGGCATTAGTGGAGAGCACCTGAAGACAGTGTGCACCAGGAGACGGAGTGAGTTTCGGACGCGCCGGGGGTGCATGTCGAAGGTGCCACCGGAGGTGCTGGTGAAGAGTACCAGGGAGCGGTGAGCACCAGGGAGCGAAGAAGTCCTAACAGCTCTGGAGAGGAGGGCCAAATGATAGGGCCCTCGAAGGCAACGCGAGGTAGCACCAGCGTCGTGTGGAAGGCTTCGTGAAAGGAGTTTGTGCTGAACGTTGGCAGCCCGGACCGGCAGCCCCGCAGGAGCTGATCTACCGGCCCAAGCGCGCCTTGCCTGTGGTGACAAGTTTCTGGAGTGAGGCTAAGCCGCTGCGGCAGAAGAGCAGAGTGGGATTGGCCTTCCCCACAGGTAAAGTGGATCATCGCCTGGGGTGGGGTGCGGGCCCGGAAGGACACTCTTTCGGCCTCTCGCTGCTGTTGCTTTGGCCCAGATCTCAGTCCGTGCTGGTCCCGGATGGGGCATTACAGGGGCTAGGGCACGGACTTGAATTTGGGTGTCATCGTTGATCCGTGTGTGGGGCAACCGGTGGCACAACTTCTAAAAACAGTTGTATAACACTTTGCCTATTTGCTGCTAACTAACTATCGAACTATTGGATAACGTCTGACACTAGAGGTGCTTAAGGAACTCAAGGGTTAGCGCACTACGTTATGTTTCTCTTGCAGGATACAGGATCATAGCGTAGCGCACTGCATTGGTTGTTTACTGCACTGTACTGAATTGCACAGTGACGCATTACCTTATTCCTTCCTTATTTTTTTTAAAAGTTTTATATAGCGCGAACCAGACCCTTGTGGGTATCAGAGTGCTTTACAGGGTAGGTGTCATAGGGCCAGATGTAGGTAGGCATTTACCGGTCGGTACCGGCCGAATTCGGCCGTTACCGACCGGTAAATGCAATTTGAGATGTAGGGCCCTGTATTTTACAGAATCAGTAAATTTACCGATCAGTAAATTTACCGATTCTGTAAAATACCGAATCGGTTTTTTGTCCGATTCGGTAAAATTGATATGTAGGTGGGACTCTTCTGAGTCCCACAAGCATTACAGAATCGGTATTTTACCATCAAATACTATTTGATGGTAAAATACCGATTCTGGTGTGCATGCACACCTGTGCCATATGACAGGCAGACCTGCCCTTAGGGCAGGTATGCCTGCCACATGGCCCCCAAACCTTTTTTGGGGGTGCTAGAGGGTGTCAAAGTGACACCCCCTGCACCCTTGTCAGAATCGGTATTTACCGATTCGGTAAATACCGACCGGTAATGCCCCATTCATTCCTATGGGCTTCAAAGCCCATAGGAATGAATGGGGCATTACCGGTCGGTATTTACCGAATCGGTAAATACAGATATTTACCGATTCGGTAAAAGGAACATCTGGATGTTCCTACATATCCACCCCTCAGATTTACCGATTTTTAATTACCGAATCGGTAAAATTCGGTAATTAAAAATCGGTAAATCTCATTTACCTACATCTGGCCCATAGTTACATAAGTACAAAGTAGATAACAAAAGGTTCAATGATGGTCAATGATAGTATAAACTTCCTAACATAGATAAATAGGTATAAGGTACATAACACAAAAAAACAAGCAAAATATAGATACATTATCCAGGAAACCTGGCTGCACAGGGCATGCTGGTGGTGATACCCATTGCATTGTCTTCCTATCGCACTGTACGTATCTGCAGCGTGATGCATTGCTGTATTTCTTCCTTGAACAGGGCATGCTGGTAGCGAACTGAGTTGCATTATCTTGTGTTGACTCAGTACATGATCTTGATGCTATGCATTGCAATGTTTCACTGTGGCACTGTACAGGAACCCACCGTTTAGTAGTGCAATATTCCTTGTATTTTGCAACGTGTGTGAATCTAGTCGTACGACGTACCTAACCTGTTGTGAACGGTTACAAGTCAGCGTAACTGTTGGTTAGAAGCGGTGTTTGGGGATTAGGACCTCCTAACCCACGGGAAACATTATTACTCAGTGTATATGTGTGGGAGTTGTATTGTGTGGTCATTTTGTATATCTTTTTATATAAAGTATTCTCGTTTTATACAAACTTGTGTGGAGTCCATTTGTGGTGATGTCACTGGATTGCTGTGGGCGTGGTTGCACATACTGGACACTCGTGCCTTGGAGATAAGCCTGTCTGTTTGTGTCAAGCTACTAAGGGGGTGAGCTGGGCTGTCTCGGACAGTGGTACAAAAGGGGGTGGTGATGGACGGAGCATCTGAATCAATTAAGCACTCACACCCAGTCAAAAAATCTGGGTTTAATCCATCACCGTTCTTTAGCCCACTCTGCCACCCCAGTTCAGACATGGCTATATGCAAATCAGTCTGACCCTGTGCCTCATGGGAACCATCCAGCCCGAACTGCCAAGCCATGTCTTCCCTGGACCGGAAACAAGCTTCCGAGGACCGGTTTCTGGCATTCCAGCCGTCTTCAGCCCGGCTTGCTTGAATCCAGTGACAGTGTCCTTTCTTGGCCTAACGTGGGAGCGGGGGGTCCGGGTCGCGCACTTGACAACAACGATGCGCGCGGGAACGGCAGCTTCCTACAGTATGTATTTGGATATTCAGGCATTACAATTATTCTGAGAGTCCCCATGGGAAGGTTGCTCAAAAATGTAAGGTATGTGGGAGGGTATTTTGGGAATTGGCAGTAAATACACACTGTGAGACCTTTATAAGAAGCTGCAAAAGAGCACAAACTGTGTCTGTCAGAGACCTGAGATCTCAGGCCTTATACATTGAGCCATAGGCACGGCTGTAGAAGATCATAATGGTAGGTGTGCGGTGTTTTGGGATCTCAAGCTATACTCAAAGGATTTAGTGTGGCAGTGCAGTGTGTTGTGCATGGGCTCACACGATCGCCGGTGTTAGAAAATGATGGAACAATGCAGGGTGCAATACACCAGTTCACATTGCCATCGAACGTAGCAGAAGTGGTGCAGCCGTACAGAGTGTAGCACACAGGCTCACATGGACACAGACACAGCAGACGAAGTAAAGACGAAGAGGTGCAGCATAGCAATAAAGGGTGTAGCACACAGGCTCACAAGGTACTCAGACATAGCAGAAGACATGTAGCAGTGAAGGAGGTTTTACACACAGTCACATGTTATGTTATGCTATGTTATATTATGTTATATTCATTTGCATAGTGCCCTAATCACCTGAGAAGGTATCCAGGCACTTGGGCAGGTATGTAGGTTTGTGGTCCCCACATTACTTATATGGAGATCCAGGTCTCCAGCTTCTTACGGAACTCGAGAAGTGAGGAGGTGGCTCTGATGTAGTTAGGTTTTTTTCCAGGAAAGTTGGTGTGTTGTTGTTGAGCTCTTTATAACTGATGCAGTTGGTCTTAAAGATGATTTGGGCTGGAAGGGGAGCCAGTTTAGGTCTTTTACTGTGGAGGTGATATGAGTGAATTTAGTGTAGGTCTTTTAATATGGCAAATGTATTCAAGAGCTTGATGGGCCGTGCTGCTATTTGTATGCTACCTTTAATGGGTGGTGAGTGGTGGGGGAGACCGTTAAGCGGGGCATTACCTCTGCCCCATTGGATAGACTTGTATGGTTGCTCTGAAGTCATCTTCAAAGAGAAATAACTTTACTTTCTTCAAGAGAGAGTTGAAACCCAGCTGTCGTGGTCTTTGCAATGTGTTTCTCGGATAAGATGTCTGTGTCAAGGGTGGGGATAAAGTCTAGTAGGTTTAAATAACCGCGCCAATCTCGCAAATGGGATTGTTTTGCGCTATTGGCAGACAGGAAGAGTCCAGTCCTTATGGGGGTTAACTTTAGTGTATTAGTTGACTTGCAAGACTGTATACGTTCAGGGCAGGGTTTGATTATCTGACTGTGGGTGAGGATATTTTTAGGTAAAGTGGAGTATAACTTGCATATTGATGGAGGTTGATGCTGCTGTCTCTAGATCTGTGGGATCCAGTGTAGAGGTTAAAGATAATGGGAGAAATAATGGAGCCCTGAGGTACTACACAGGAGACAGGATATTTCTGTGATCTTGTAGAACATATTTGTAGGAACTTACACCAGGTAGTGCAGTAAGATGTGATCGATTTCATGATAGTGCCTAAATATCCCATGTGACTTTTTCAGGATGTTGATAAGAGCTGAATGTTCATCTGTGTCGAAGGCTGCAGAGAAGTCCAGGACTAGGAGGTCAGGGGTTGTCCTTCTCATTGAGGAGGACAGTGTTGACGACTAGAGTGTTGCTGTCTCAGTGATGCAGTCTGGCCTGAAGACATATTGGTCGTCCTGTAGAACATTATTCTTGCTTATATGCTTCTGTGACTCTTTTCTTCATCATTTTCCCTACAAGTGGAAGGTAGATTATAGGGCATAAGCTGGTGAGGTCGGCTGGGTCCAGGGATGGTTTCTTTAGGAGGTGAAAGATCTGACTTTTCCTAAGAGAGTATGAGAGTTTCCTTGACTGTGGGAGAGTGGGGGGCAGGGTGGATGACCTCTCCTTTGATTTTTGTGTAACAGTTTGATGGTGGAAGAAGGAAGGGAAGTTGCCTAGTGAGAGTTCTGGATATTGGAGAGATCCATATGCGTGAATTGATTGAACCAGTTCAATTTGGTGGTGAGGAAATAGGGGGATGGTTGGAAATGATGAGGTGTGGAAGTGATAACAATGTTGGATCCTAATTTGTCAGTCTTGGTAAAGAAGAGTTTGTTAGCATTGCATTTGTCGACTGATGCAGGGACTGTGGGAGAGGATTAGTTCAATGTCTGACAGCCTTGAAGAGGGCTTTACTTTTGTTGGTTGCTTCACTGATGGTGGTCTTGTAGTAAAATTATCTGCCGTTAAACTTTGTGTTTTTAGTCCGGTGAGGTCAGCTGGAAGTTTGAACTTCTGCTGTTTTTGTAAGATGCGCTTGTTTTTATGAAGCTGTGACATCTGTGTTGGCCTGAAGTGTTCTGGAAAGATCTTGAATTTTTTTCCAGATATATGTTGTTGATGGAATGCAAAGTTATTTTTCCTCTTTCCAGTTGTGCTTGATGCTGAGGTGTAGAATATTCTATACGGCAAGGGGGTCTGTTCAGTCGAGGACTATTGGAGTCTGGCAGCAGATATGATCTTTGGCAATGCCCAGAGGGCATCTTTGTCTCCTCTGTAAAGGGGATCAAAGAGGCCATCTGAAAAAACAAATGAGAGGAAGGTATTGGAAACCACAGACAGTGGCTGCCGTGCTGATTTTTTACTGTACCAAAAAACTGAGCCACAGTTTGAAACTTTCTTCAATGAAATTGACATTTTACTAGATCTCTGTGTAGTAAATTCAGGTTGGGTCCATTTACACTTGCACCCTTCACCAGCAAATGAGAGTATTGCAACCTGCTCGGTATGTGGAGCAGTACAGGAGACAGATGCTTATTTATTTATTTATTCATGCATTTTATAAAGCGCACAAATACCTGTAGGTGTCTCGGCGCTTAGGACTGACGGCAATCAGGTATATAGGTGAGTTATTGATTAAAAAGCCATGTCTTTATCTGCTTCCTAAAGGTAAGCAGGGTAGGACTGGCTTTGATATGGGGGGGAGGGGGGGGGGGGGATTCCAAAGTTTGGTAGTGGCGCAAACAAAAGATCTGTCACCCCAAGATACTTTTTTTGTACGGGAACAATAAGAAGATTAGCAGAGGAGGAACGTAGTTGTCTGGGCGGATTGTAGGGGCGAAGGGATTGCCTAAGAAAGTCAGGACCGATGGAATGAATGGCTTTATAAGCAATGCAAAGCGCCTTAAACTTGGATCTGCTTCTGATAGGTAGCCAGTGGAGTTGGCAAACTACTTTGGAGATGGGCTTGAATTTGGGAGTGCCTGTCAGCAACCTGGCTGCAGCATTTTGTATTAGTTGTAGTTTGTTGAGAACTCTTTCTTGCGCGGTGATGATGAGACTGTTGCAATAATCTACTTTGGAAATGACCAGAGTACTGATCAATGTTTTAGCAGCTACAGAAGGGAGGTATGGGAGAAGATTTGTTTATGATCTTGATGATATAGAAAGCTGATAAGACTATTGAGTTGGCGTGGTGCATGAATGATAACTTAGTGGCAAAGAACTCCAAGGTTTCTGACCTTTTTGACTGGTGATGGGGGTGGTTCTAATTCTGCTGGCCACCAGAGGGAGCACCAAGAAGGGGTAAGATTACCAAAGATCATTACTTCCGTCTTGCTAGAGTTCAGTCTGAGCGAGTCGTTTGCCATCCAGGCACTTATGGCCAACATTCCTTTCTGAAAGTAGGCTGCAACCCTTGTCCCGTCATTGGGTATCGTCAGCATAGGAAGTTAGGCCCAGATTGTAACATTTGATGACACTCGCCAAGTCCGACACGTAGATATTAAACAGTGTTGGGCTTAGCGAGGATCCCTGAGGAACACCGCATGGGAAGGAAAAAGGAGGGGAGGTGAAGTTACCCAGTTTGACAGTTTGTGAGCGGTTAGACAGGAACGATGCAAGAAGGGCTCTGGCCATGTGACTGACACCCAAAGCAGTGACACGGTTCATCAAGATGGCGTGATCGACCGTGTCAAATGCTGCCGAGAGGTCCAGCAAGATGAGAACCGCTGCTCCTCCTGCATCCAGGATTTTAAAAATTTCATCAGAAGCTTTAATGATGGCGGTTTCCGTACCGTGTTCCTTTCTGAACCCAAATTGGGTGTCGTCCAATAAATGGTGTTGCGCTATGAAATATGCCAATTGGGTGTTCATGGCTTTCTCTGCAATTTTTGCTGGTAATGGCAGAGATGCAATAGGTCTGTAACTAGCGGTGTCTGTTGGGTCAAGATTTTTCTTTTTGATGAGGGGCTTAATGACCGTCTTTTTCCTGATGGAAGGGTATATACCAGTTTTAAACATCGAGTTAATTATATTGGCCAGGTTGGATCCTATGATAGCAGGGTTAACTTTAAGAGTACCCGGAGGGCATGGGTCTTCTGGGGATCCTGATTTTATAGCGGAAAATAAAAGAATAATTAAATCTGGGGAAACTTCATTGAATTTATCGAAAATTGGTGAGTGAACTGTGTTAGTGAGAGTAGAATCTAAAGGGAAAAGGGAGCCTGTGGGGATAATAGCTTCACTGGTGTCGGTTGGGGAGGTGGTAGGCGATTTATTTAATGAAAAATTATTGCATATGGTGCAGACGTTCTCTTGGAAATGTGTGGCTAGTGAGTTACAGAGTGTCTGGGTAGTGGTGATGGGGAGGGTTTATCCTTGACCCGAGAGCTTAGATACCACTTGGAAGAGTTGTTTGGCAGAGTTTTTTGCAGATTCAATTTGATTGCAGTAAAAATTGCTTTTGGCTGCAATCAGAAGGCGTTTGTAATTACCAATAGATCGTTTATAAAGATCTTTTTGTGTGGGATCATAGTTTAGACGCCAGCGACGTTCTTGGTGTCGGAATTTTTGCTTTCCACACCTAAGGGTTTCAGGGAACCAAGGGGCAAAGACCGTGAGCCGATTCATGGACCTATGTTTGGTAGGTACCGCCTTATTAACTGTATTGCTAATCCAGCCTGTATAGAGATTAGCCGCCAGCTCAGTATCATCTGGGGGGAAATCAGGCTGAAGTGTGAGTAAGGAAGATTGAAATTCCAGGTGGCCGATCTTGCTCCAGGCTTTAAACTTTCTAGGGAGCAAGGGATTTGTGTGGGGGAGGGTATTAGTGTTGGGTTGAATATGAAAAAGGACTGCATGATGGTCAGTCCAAGGTAGTGCTAGAACATCTCCTAGGACCATGCGCTGGTCATTGGAGAAAAGTCTGTCTAGTGTGTGTCCGGCTGAATGAGGGGGAGAGGTGACCATTTGTGTAAGACCTACAGCATCTAGATCGGCTAATAAGGCTGAAGTGTCTTGGTCTTCCTTCAATTCCAAATGGAAATTAAGGTCTCCTAAAATGGAGAAGTTATTTTCACCTGCCACCAATTCTAGTGGACAACCTAGAGAGGAAAGGAATTCTGTACGAGATCCTGAGGGACGGTATAGAAGAATCCGTTTAAAAGGTGAAAGGTGAGGGATTGTTATCCGAGAAGCAACATGCTTCAGAGATCTTGGTGGGAACAAGTTCTGATTTAATAGAATAGTTATCCCGGTAAAAGATAGCAAGGCCGCCACCTTTTTTTTTTTTTGTCTATCGAATCTACAGACGGAGAAACCTTCTGGTGTGGCTGTACAGAAGTCGGGCCCTGAGGCCTGGTCACCCCAAGTTTCAGTCATGAACAGGAGGTCCAAATTATGATTTTCAATGAAATTCTGAATTTCATATTTATGCTTTGGTAGGGAGTGTGCGTTTACCAATGCCGCGTGGATGTTTGCATGAGGGGAGATAGTGTTAGAAGGTGGGTAGTGTGAATGAGGAGAGTCTAAGGAGTAACAGCCGTTAGGGCAGCATGAAATGGGATAGTGGACAGTTTTTTCAAGGTTAAAAATAGGGCAGTTTGTGGGGTAGGTTTCTTTGTCTCAGCACCCACTACAAAACTCCAGAAGCCACACTTTTGCTCCTTCACTTATAAACAATACACCACTCTATTGTACATCACTAACAAATTCACTCATCACCAACACAACTCAAATCCACACCATATTTAATTATATCCTATCCAGAAACACACTCCCTTCTCTAATCTCTCCAAACAGACCCCTATTTGTCACCAACAAACTATACTGACACTTCCATCTTTTTATCCACCAACACCCTCCTCTTCTTTCTACCACAATAGCACAAACACACAACATGTACACTCCACTGCTCAATTCATATTACCTCTTTCAGCAATCAGATCTAACACAAACACTCTTAACTCTAGTTCATACCTTCTCACACACTCTATTCAAAAGCACATAACCACCCTGTGACGGGGTGCTGGGTGAACCCCGTAATGTCCCGGAGTGGTGGTCCACTGCTCCCCTCTCACCTTGCACCTTGTCCCCACAGCTGCCCGAGAACGAGTGGAGAGAGAAACAGGACGATTGCTGGGTGCCACCTGAAACGGGACCTGGCGCCTTTAACTGGAACGATCCGATTGATTCAGCCCCGCCCCTTCTCTACGGAACGACGTCAAAAGGCGGAAGCACTTCACCATCGGCGGACGGCGTTTCCCAGGAGGAAGACGGTGTGGAGAGTAGGAGGAACCACGCGAGTGAGAACCCGAAGGAGGACGGAGTGCGGACGAGCCCAGCTGATAACAACAAGCCTGGAGGCCAACGTTTCGGTGCTTCGCCCTGCCACGGTCCCGAGGGAGGAACGTGGCTTAACAAGGTATGGGGCCGGTTAGCGGGGTGGGTCGGACGAAGTATCGTCCCTACCGAGCAATAATCCGCTGCCGAGTGTACATAGCGTCCCCTGTGACCCTTCCTTCACGAGCACTGAGAGCACTTTGTGACGTTAGCAAAACTTCACTCTCACTTGGTTTCCTTCACTTCCCCTTCCTTGTATTTTTCATTGTGAACGTCCCAGTAACCGTTAGTTTCTCCCTCTTTGCTTTCTGGGTACCTGTGGTCCGGACGAGCGACTCCCCGGAGCTAAAGGCGGAAGAGCCCCCGACCGGAAGCCTTCCTCGGATTCGGATGGGACCCCTTTTTGTCATCAACGGAATACCCAGCCCGCCTTGTTGTTGAACTTTACTTTCAACCCCCTTTCAAGAGACTGAAGTACATTTCTATCAGAACTCGTTACTTTGTTATGCAGAAGAAGACTTATATCCCAATAAAACCCTCGTTAAAAGCCTTACTTAAAGAACCGACCTTTGTGTTTATTCCTAGTTCAGACAGAACGGAAGGGCAGGTTCAAGTTGAGGAACCCCCCCTGGGACAACTGGTGTCAAAAGTGGGATATCTCCCCAGGACCGTGATGTATTCGGCGGAGCTCGGTAGTACCTTTTATGTGAGTATGAAGCTTAATGGACTGTTAGTAAAAGCTCTACTAGATTCCGGGTGCCGACAGTCGGTGGTCCAGGAACGCTTTGTTAAGCCTGAACAATTCTCTACCCCGGCCACGGTATACATCCGCTGTGTACATGGCGATGTAAAACCATACCCGGTAGCTGAGTTAACCCTATACATACCACAAAGAGATCCTTGTAAAGTCAGGGTGGGGGTGGTGGAATCTCTACCAGAAGACATGATATTGGGGACAGATAATCCTGAATTCCTATCCCTTTTCCGGGAAACATTGGCCCCGACTCCCTCTCACAAGGCCACCTACCTCTCTTCCGAACCGTGGGTTTTGGACAAGAGTTTCCGATTTGCGCAGGCTGAAGACCGGACATTGTATAACGCCTGGGAAACAGCTCACGCTAGCGAAGGCACCCAAAGCCCGACATATCCCAGGTTCTTGATCAAGAAAGAGTTATTGTACCGACAAGCCCAGAGTGATGGGGATCTGCAATTGTTGGTTCCGACGTCCTTTAGAGAGCAGGTCTTGTTCTTCGCCCATGCACATCTAACAGCAGGACACACCGGCAAGGAGAAAACCACAGATGTCATACTTCGTAATTTCTTTTGGCCCGGTATATATAAAGATGTCCAGGACTACTGTACACAGTGCGAGATATGTCAAAGGAGAAACACGCAAAGACCAACGGCCGCCCCTCTCCAGAGGATGCCAATCATTGGAACACCTTTCGAAAGAGTAGGCATGGACCTTATAGGCCCACTTCCGAAGACTCCCCGGGGTCACCTGTACGTTTTAGTTGTGGTCGATTACGCCACCAGGTTTGTGGAAGCTTTTCCATTACGTACCACTACAACTACAGCCATTTCAGAGAAATTTGTGGAGCTATTCTCCCGGGTGGGTTTTCCGAAAGAGGTCCTCACAGACCAGGGAACCCCATTCACCTCTAAGTTAATGAAAGAGGTGTGCAAAGTATTAAACGTCAAACACTTGAAGACTTCAGTATATCACCCGCAGACGGATGGCCTCGTCGAGAGGTACAATAAGACACTGAAACTAACCTTGAAAAAGATGTTAACCACAGAAGGACCATCCTGGACAGGTTACTACCCCTGGCCCTTTTCGTGATTAGATCCCAAAAGCAGAGCAGCCTAGGATGTTCATCGTTTGAATTGTTGTATGGACGTGTTCCCAGGTCCCTGTTGGAAATGACCAAAGAAATGTGGGAGACAGAGGAAGAACTAGACAAGAAAGGGATGCTGGAGTATACAACCCAATTGAGAACTAAACTGGGGAAGCTTAGGGAGTTGGCCCACTCCTCACTCGAACAACAACAGGAGAAAAACAAAAGGAATTACGACAAGGGGAAGAAGCTTCGCAAGATTGCTGTAGGAAAATGGGCTCTGGTACTTCTTCCTTCCATCAGTAACAGTTCCAAGAGTGAATGGCAAGGGCCCTATCAAGTGATTGAAGCCATTGGGCAAACCACTTATCGGTTAAAGATAACTGCTACGAAAACACAAACATACCACATCAACCTACTCAAGGAGTGGTTGGGGCCCCCGCCTAAGGATACTCACCTGGTCATGTCCTCGTCAACGGCACAGTCCTCGCTACAACAGCTTGTAGTGAATGAATAATTAACCATAGGACAGAAAGAAGAGCTACAGGAGGTACTGACCCCCTATTCCGATGTGTTTTCGGATACTCCCGGAAGAACCACTTTGGTAGAGCACCGGGTTGACACGTTACCGGGAAAAATAGTCAAACAAAGGCCATATCGAATTCCGGCAGCTCGCCGTGAAGCCGTAAGGAAAGAAGTCTCCGAAATGCTGCACTTGGGAGTAATTCGTCCGTCCCAGAGTCCCTGGTCTTCTCCGATCGTTATGATCCCCAAGCCGGATGGCTCGAAAAGATTCTGCATGGATTTCAGGGCCCTAAATGCAGTGTCCCACTTCGACACATACCAGATTCCCCGGGTAGATGAGTTGGTGGAGAAGATAGGAGACGCCCGTTACATCACCACCATCGACCTCACGAAGGGGTATTGGCAAGTGCCTCTTCGTGAGGAGGACAAGAAGAAGACCGCCTTTGTCACAGATGAAGGCTCGTATGAATTCACGGTCCTCCCGTTTGGTCTACATGGAGCGCCGGCGACTTTTCAACGTCTCATGAATCAAGTACTTCGACCATATTCCACCTTCAGCTCAGCGTACTTGGATGACATCGTCATCTACAGCAACAGTTGGAATGAACACATGAGACATTTGCAGACCATCCTATTAGCCTTACGGGACACCGGATTGCATATTAATGCAAAAAAATCAAGGGTAGCCTTCACCAAGGTCAACTACTTGGGATATGTTCTGGGTGACGGGGCCATCGCCCCTCAAAACGAAAAGATCAAGGCAATAGAGAAGGTACCTTTTCCTGCCACTAAAAGAGAGATGAGGGCATTCCTCGGCCTGGTAGGGTACTACCGTAGGTTTATTCCTAACTTTGCGGAGACAGCTGCACCCCTAACAGATCTCCTGCGGAAAGAAGTCCCACTTAAACGGTTCACGCATCCATCACAGGAGTCTCTGGAAGCCTTTCAATCTCTAAAACGGTCCCTGACTACAGCCCCCGTATTGCTATCTCCCGACTACACAAAAACTTTATTCTAGCTACAGACGCCTCTAATGTGGGGATAGGGGCGGTCTTACCCCAGCTTGGAGTCGTCGGGACTGAACATCCAATATTGTATGTGAGTCGGAAACTGTTCCCACGAGAATGTCACTACTCCACTATCGAGAAGGAGGTGCTGGCCATCAAGTGGGCCGTAGACAAGTTGAAATACTATTTAGAAGGCACACAATTCATTCTTCATACTGACCATGCCCCTTTAAGGTGGATCCACCAGAACAGTAGCCAGAACCCCAGAGTACTGAGATGGTTTCTTTCACTGCAGCCCTACTCCTTCACTGTGCAACATCGCAAGGGCAAAGACAATGGGAACGCAGACTTCCTATCCAGGGTCTTTCCTCTCCCTGATCGGGAGAAGCCAGGGGGGGAGGTATGTGACGGGGTGCTGGGTGAACCCCGTAATGTCCCGGAGTGGTGGTCCACTGCTCCCCTCTCACCTTGCACCTTGTCCCCACAGCTGCCCGAGAACGAGTGGAGAGAGAAACAGGACAATTGCTGGGTGCCACCTGAAACGGGACCTGGCGCCTTTAACTGGAACGATCTGATTGATTCAGCCCCGCCCCTTCTCTACGGAACGACGTCAAAAGGCGGAAGCACTTCACCATCGGCGGACGGCGTTTCCCAGGAGGAAGACGGTGTGGAGAGTAGGAGGAACCACGCGAGTGAGAACCCGAAGGAGGACGGAGTGCGGACGAGCCCAGCTGATATCAACAAGCCTGGAGGCCAACGTTTCGGTGCTTCGCCCTGCCACGGTCCCGAGGGAGGAACGTGGCTTAACAAGGTATGGGGCCGGTTAGCGGGGTGGGTCGGACGAAGTATCGTCCCTACCGAGTAATAATCCGCTGCCGAGTGTACATAGCGTCCCCTGTGACCCTTCCTTCACGAGCACTGAGAGCACTTCGTGACGTTAGCAAAACTTCACTCTCACTTGGTTTCCTTCACTTCGCCTTCCTTGTATTTTTCATTGTGAACGTCCCAGTAACCGTTAGTTTCTCCCTCTTTGCTTTCTGGGTACCTGTGGTCCGGACGAGCGACTCCCCGGAGCTAAAGGCGGAAGAGCCCCCGACCGGAAGCCTTCCTCGGATTCGGATGGGACCCCTTTTTGTCATCAACGGAATACCCAGCCCGCCTTGTTGTTGAACTTTACTTTCAACCCCCTTTCAAGAGACTGAAGTACATTTCTATCAGAACTCGTTACTTTGTTATGCAGAAGAAGACTTATATCCCAATAAAACCCTCGTTAAAAGCCTTACTTAAAGAACCGACCTTTGTGTTTACTCCTAGTTCAGACAGAACGGAAGGGCAGGTTCAAGTTGAGGAACCCCCCCTTGGACACACCCCCTTTACCTTGAAACTTTCACTCACCAACAATACTTTTCATACAAATCCTTCTGAAAAAATAAATACATCGGCACCTCTTTTCACTACTCCTCAAAAATAAAACATGACACACGCACCAACACAACAAAATGTCTCAAACACAACACCTCATAATACTTGCATCACAAACAAGCAAACACCCATTCCTACCTTCCTTACCACATTAATAATGCACACCTTGACCAAATTCCAATGCCAACCTTTCTCTCTTCCCCCACACCCAAGAAATATACAGCAACTCGTCAACTCTCTTTTAAGTTCCTCTCATCCATTGGGCAATTTAGAACCTTACCATATGACCCACATGCTGCACTAACACCTCTAACTCATACACTTTCCACCCTAAACAGACGCAGGCAAAATAAGCAACGTGCCACTCTTTACAACTGTGCATCTCCATGTCTACAGCACAACAAGGCTACTCTACATAAACAACACAGCTCATCAACTCATTCTTAAACACCTTCTCCATCACAGATGCACACAGAATCAGTGCTAAGGACACATCTGCTACAAGCCCACAACATACTGCTCACTCTTCTACAAAACAAAGCCACACTATCACCAAAGCACATTCTCTAAACTGCCTACTAATAAATGCTTGATTTCTCTAAAAAACACAAGCATTACATCTATGAACTTCTCACTGACACACAACCTTACATACTCTTCATAACTGAATTAAGGTTGAGAGAAGACATGACTTCAGTGTTGCATGAAGCTGTTCCTCTAGGCTATCAAACTATCATGCAACATCGCATAGGCTAAATAGGTGACCTAACTGTTGTGTTTAAGCAAACATTAATTAATGCTAAAGGCGACAACATCTCCATACAATGTTGTGAAGTCCTCTGCACCAGAAGCAACTCTACACAAACTTCCTCCTATAACTTCCTCTTCTTTATGGACCTCCACCTAGCAATGCAACATTCCCAGACACACTTCTGGATACAGTTTCAAACATGATACCACCACACTTCAACCTATGCATTCTGGGTGATCTCAACTTTTGGTTGGACAAACCCAGTATGCCCTTTCCAAAAGTAAGCATCACTGGCCTAGACACACTGAACCTACATCAGAACGCCCACAAACCCACACACATTGTTTGACACATCCTAGATGTCATATTTGCAAATGCAGGACTAGTTACCTTTCTAAAGAAAACTCCAGTCACATGGTCAGACCACCCTTAGCTTCCACACACCAATAACCACCTTTCGTACATCCACCTATCTACCATGGAACAAACCCAATTTGTTTCGAAACCCAGCTAATATCCAGTACAGAGCTAGACACAATAAATTAAGTAAAAAAACTATATGAGTGGCTACAGGAAGAAAATAAAATGGCACATTGGAGAAATTCAGAGATAAAAGAGGTAAAACAGCAAATTAGAAAGATACAATTACCAATCAAGACAAACTTCACCTATAGCAACCTAACAGATTATACAAGTCAGCAATCAAAAAAGCAAAAAAAAAGACATTGTTCAGATGGAATTCAAAATGCTAAATGTTCAAATAAAGGATTCTAAAAAATCTCACTGAAATTTGTAAACCAAATTGCCTAGAAGGAGCTCATCCCATTACTTAAGATTTCACGGACAAACTGGCAAATCATTACAAGACCAAAGCAGACACTTTGGACTCCTATTTAAAACAAAGAAAAACCACTAGCACCAACCCTTTTCCAAAACAACAATCAAAGAATACGCTAACCCACCATCTCCAATCCTTCTTACAAATTACACACAATTAATTTATAGACCTAGTTAAAGCAAGCAGGCCTGCCATCAACCCTTTTGACCCGTGTCCACCACAAAACTTCAAGAAAATGTTTCTAACTACATCTGCTGCCCCACCAGTGAGAAGAACCATCAACAAGTCTTTAACTACAGGAATATTTCCAGAAAAAATAAAAAAAGTCATTTGTATGCCCATTGCTAAAGAAAATAAACGTAGACCCGCTGTATCCCGACAACTACACCTAGATGGCACTATTCGTTGAAGATAATTCCATACTTTTAGACTTCAAAACTAGATTCTGTCCGGGAAGAGGCACAGAATCTGCCCTCGTTGCCATCTGGGATTGATAGAGCGCGCAGGTCACCCGACTCTTATTTTACCAAATATGCACTCCTGGGCCCATAATGTGTTTCTCACTATAATTTATTAGTCAGGTAACTTACACATCACTATCAGTAATTCTTGTTCCCTTAATTTTATTTCCGTGTACCTGACTTACCACTCCTTGTCACAGGTACCTAAGATCTCAATGGATCAGGAGCGATCAGAGGGTAGGAAGATAACACAAACCAAATACCACATACAATTGGGAAATGTTTGTACTCTTATAATAACCACAAACGCAAGAAGTGTTAAACACCTTTATCTAATCAATCTTCATCATCCAATGCCATGAGAATGAAATTTACACAGATCAAAACATCAATAACTAAGATTAGAAATATAATATAGCTAAGGATCAAAGTAAGAATCATCTATAACTCAAATTAAAGGAGAAGGGAAATAAGGAACACGCTAATTTTGTCTAACAGACCTTCATGACGTTACTAAAGGCGTGTAAGGAAAAGGAACATACTAACCAATGCTGAATTGCGTAATATACTAACGATTTAGAAGAAAAATGAAACTTTTCAAGATGTACTTATTTTCTATAGGGAGGGTAAGAGTGGAACATACTAGATATGCAAAACAGTACAGTATTTGACTATAGGTAGGGAGAAGATATGGAACATGCTAATAAAATACTTTACGTGAGAGTCAAATGACAGAGAAATTGACATAGTCAAGTTTGCTTTATTTAAGAAATGGGAGAGAGGAAAAAGTTTAGATAGACAAACACCCACATGGAGATTATATTTACCTAGGACAGAAAGGAGACTAACCCTGGCCACGGGTCAGTTGGAAAAAGGCGGGAGAGGACCCTCAAGGACTTTGGATGCCAGTAGGCGAGCAGGTACAGCTCATGGACAGTCAGGACAGGACAACCTCAGGCTTCGGATCAGGACTGGGCTCACCAAAGGGTACGACCAACACCTGCAGCTTCGGATGCAAAGCCTGCGCTATGCCCTCTCTGCAAGGAATCTGCCAATAACCCCGATTGGGTTCTCGAATCTCCCAGCAAAGTGCTTCGCCAGCACTTAAGGTCCTTCAACCCCAGACTGAGTTTGTGGAAATTACGGACAGAGTGCTCCGCAGCTCTCTGTATCAATCACCTATAGAGTTCATAGGGTCAGTGACAGGTCAGCTATTCGGACAAGTCGGACAATTTCTCTAGCTAAATCTAAGCTAGTTATACTGTTTTTGGGTGAGTGTACCACCCACCAATGTTGCAAGTGAAAGGATCCCCAACTTCGGATTGGACAAGAGAGATGGTTAGGTCATGACACCACCTATAATTTTCACTTTCCCAGACTAAATATTCAGTTTTCGAACCCACCCCTTACATTCCAGTTCCCATGGCATAGAAATTCAGAATACAATAGAGCATACAGAAAATATCGCAAAATGTATCGAGTGCAGGTACGAGTTGATGTCTTCTCGCTGGGCATGGGTCACTTTCCCAGGAGCATCTTAGCTTCAGCAGCCAGCTGGCTGATTTCCACTGCTGCAAGACTCTCTTTTCCCTCATCACGTGATTAGTACCGCACGGGCTTCAAAGATGGAGTGGCACACCTCTCCCAGGCCCGCAAGGATCGATACATGAAAAGTAAGCAAAAACGATTTAGAAACACAGAAAAAATGAATACACTGTATACCATGATTGGCTATACTACATCCCCTACTTTATAATAACTCTAGCATTAGGAGTTAAGCAGAACGAAACGGCTTGAGCAAAAGCAGCAGTGCAAGCGAAGAGCATGTGAGAAACAAAGCGGCCATTTTAGCTGTTCTGCGCATGAGCAACAATTCCCTCCAGAACTGCGAGTGCGTCACATCACATGGGTATGACCGACGCATGCGCAGACTAGAATCCTGCATAGCAGCGACCATTTTAGGTGCAAGCGTAGTTAGGATTAGTAAACACATAGGCAAGCATCACTGGGACACCCTCGTGTAGTGTAAAAGTGCAATAATAATAAGACAAACAGGTTGATTATGACGTTAACGTTATTCGAGGTTCATGAATACAAGCAAGTCGCGTAACGTGCGAATCCTTGCTCCATCAGGATGACCTTAAGAAAACAGTGAACCAGAACAGTGTTGCTGCGCTACTTCTCTTGGACCTCTCAGCTGCCTTTGACATGGTTGACCATGACACTATAAGAGAAAGACTCTATGAAACCGGCATTGAGGGGACTGCTCTCATGAAATCGGCATAGAAGGTACTGCTCTTGACTGGATTGCATCCTATCTTCACAACAGAACTGCTCTGTCATCTCACCCATGCTTTTCAATATTTACATAAAGTAATTACCGGCACTGATCAATTTCATTACAAGAACGGTCACTACATTATGCATTATTCCTTTAATGCAGTCCAAGCAGCCGCATACATCACAATATTAAAAGGTTCCAGAATAGAACAATAGCAACACATGAAAGGCATGAGCCATCAACAATCTGCCTCTTTTAAATGCGGCTCCAAGCAGATAAGTTAGTTTTCCTTCATTACCATTATTCATTTTTATCTCTATTTTGAAGTTCCCTAGTGTGTGGCTTAACCCCACGCCCCTTCCTACTGCCTCTATACTGATCTCCAATTTACGGAGATCTCCCTACACCCCCTTCCCTAGTCCCATCCTTGCGTGACTGACCAGATTAACCTGCCTTTTCTTTCAGCTTATGTGCTATTTCCAATGTTGAATATATTTAAAGATTTTTAGATGTTTAATTTAACCTTATTATTTTGTTTTTTGTGTAAACGAATATTCTTCAATTTCATCCTTGTTCTACTTCCTCATGCCATAATGAGCTTATTTAATGTCTTCTTTTAACTCCAGTTTTTCACCTCTTTCCACCGATGCAGACTGCGCACTCCAACGCGGCTCTGCATCGCTACCTTTTATTATTTCGGATTTCATCCGCAAGTTATTGTTTTACAAACGTATTCATAAAAACAATTAATAAAAGGGGTTTTTAGCAGGAAATCCTCATTTAACTGGCCATTTCAACATTCTATAACAAAATTAATTATAATAAGAGATGAATTATTCTCTTGACATAATTTCTTCTATAAACCTTGTCACTATTAGCAAGGGAAATCCTCCCTAATTATCTTTCATTAAAGGGCTTTACCACTTTTTACAAGTTAACATTTCCTATATACCATGTCTGACTCTGACTCAGACATGGCTTCTGCCCCTACTCCTAACATAGACAACGAAGCCCTGTAAAAAATCCTTCATAAGGAATTGAGGTCCTGCATGTTTGAGACCTTAAGTCAGATCATGTCCTCTAAAAGGTCCCTCCCTGATGAGGACATAATCTCAGAAATTCTAAACCTCTACTCTGACAAGATCACTGAATTAAGGGGTGAAAGCCTTAAGAAAAGTAAAAACATTAATAAGAGCAATATATGAGATCCAAGCACCTCATCAATTCAGAGAGGTCTTAGCACCTCAACTTCTAATGGAGGTCCTCGCACCTCAAACTCCCAACGTGTCCTTAGCGGCACATCATATCTGGGTGTCCTTAGCGGCACAACTTATCTGGGTGTCCTTAGCGGCATAAAACATCTGGGTGTCCTTAGCGGCACAAAACATCTGGGTGTCCCTAGAGGCACAAAATATAATAATGCTCTTTACAATATGGGAGATAACAAATCTAATGATGTAGAATCCTCAGACACACCTGATGATATGTCCTTGATCTTTATGAAGATGATCAAGAATTTTACAATCCATAAGAGGAACTCCCAATCTCCTCTAAGGACATTATCCTTGACCCCCTAGGGGAAGAAATGTTTTCCCCATTAAATCTGAAACACCCTAGAAGTTCTGAGTGGTTCTCTCAGAACCACATCACAAAATTCATTAAAAACGGATAAGAAACCTCTTAGAAAGGGACACTTGTAACATCCTTAGAGCTGAATGCTCTAGACCTTCTACTGGGGATAAAAGCTGCTATACCCCCAATTTGGACCCTGAACTCATTATATTCCTATTCAAACGTGGATGTGATCCAAGAAAAGGGATGGAAAAATCCCTGAAAGGGTGCCAAAACAGTCTTCTCGATGTACTGGGACCATTAGCCAGAATCCTAGATTCCACAGACGACAGCCACATCAATGGCACCCCTCTCAACACCAATCTCCTCAGGGGATGGAGCCAATGAGCATTATGCCAATGCTAGCATTAATGCAGAAAGACAAAGAGTCGTTTTGACTAAAATAAATCCAAAACTAACTGACATGGCAGATAAAGAACCCCCGCAAAACCCAAAAGGTTTAGTCTTTGGAGAAGACCTCATTAAATCCTTGGGGAAATATGCCTCCACTTTCACCGCCTTGGAACAGGCACAGCAAAATATGCACACAGTTTTCAATCCTAACCTTTTATGGCGGGCCAGAAGACGGGTCCTCTCTTTCGGCCGCTTCAATCAAAGCCCATTTCCAAGATCCTGTGGTTTCGGAAGAGGGTATCAGCAGAGGGTATCAGCAGCATAACGTGCCCCCAGAGAATTAGAGGCCAACAAATCAGAGGATTTAGATCCTGAGGAACCTTCATCTCGAACAACCCTGCAAGTGAGAACTCTCTCCTCTCTCACTTCTCCTTCTTTCCCCCAAAAAGTGGGTGGCAGACTCAAATACTTCCTTCACAATTGGAGAATGATCACTCAAGATCCTTCGTTCTTAAACACTGTCAATGGGTTTATGATAAATTGGACTCACATACCTTTACAAAGACATGCCTCTCTCTCCAGAGCAACAACAAATAATAGCGAAGGAGATCTCCTCTATGCTTCAGAAAGGAGACATATTAGAGGTTCCATCAGTAACTTTAAGATTTATAAGCACGCTCTTTCTTGTAAAAAAGAAAGACAAAGGTTGGAGACCTGTCATAAACTTAAGAGAACTAAACAAATATTTGATTTACAGACACTTCAATATGGAGGGCCTCCATCTCTCGAGGGATTTTCCTCTAGAGGGAGACTGGCTAGTCAAACTACACCTAAAGGATGCTTACTTCACCATTCCTATGGCTGAATCCCACCAACCCTTACTTCTATTTGTCTAGGAAAAATCACTTTTACCAATATCAGGCTTTCCCCTTCGGACTCTCCTCTGCCCCTTGGTGCTTCACCAAGGTCATGCAAGCTGTTGCCTCATCTCTAAGAATAAGGGGCATTCGTTCAATCATTTACTTAGACGACATTCTTATAATGTCTCAAGAGCCTTCACAACTAGCCAAAGACCTGAAGACTGTGATGGAACTCCTAGAAAGTGTAGGATTCATCATAAACTAAGATAAATCAATTCTGTCCCCTTTCTGATCTCTGGAGTTCCAAGGTTTCACAGAAGACACATTGAAATGTCTCCTTTTACTACCTTCAAAAAAAGATTACCAAAATCAGGAAGGAAATAAGACATGTCCTGAAACAGCAAGACTCTCTGAGAGAGCTAGCGAAGCTTCTGGGTCTCCTCTCCTCCTCCATCCAAGCCATCTTTCCCGGTCCCCTCAACTATCGGGACCTCCAAAGGGTAAAGGCGAGAGTCCTAAAAACTGGACTCTGGTACGGAGATTGAATCTGTCTGGATCAAGAAGCCAAATCAGAACTAGCCTGGTGGCTCGAGAACCTAGACGCTTGGAATGGAAAAGCAATCTTTCAGATGCAAGCCTTCATGGCTGGGAAGCTTGCCTTCTCATAAGAGGAATCATCTCACCACATAAATTATTTTGAACTAACAGCTGGGCTTTATGCCCTCATGGGCGCACCAAATCTGCGGACCTCTCGAATCTAGCAAAGAAACTTTGGATGTTCTGTCTGTAACATAAGATCGCTCTCAAAGTGGAATACTCTGCAGACTGGAAATCAAGATTCCTGTTAGATCACAGCAATTGGAAACTGAATTTTTCCGTGTTCAGTACCCTTAACAAGATCTGGGGCTCTCTAGAGATAGACTTATTTGCGAGCAGACTAACTTTTCAACTGGAGAACAACTTCTGTTGGATGCCCGACCCGGTTGCTCTAGCAGTCAACGCCTTACTACAATCTTGAAAAGGAGCCAAGGTGTACGCATTCCCTCCCTTTGTCGTGATTCAGAGAGTTCTTCAGATAGTGAGACAGGATCAGTGCTTCCTTGTCCTAATAACTCCCTTTTGGCTATCCCAAGCATGGGTCCCCACCACTCTAGAACTAGCTTGCAACCCCCCTTCTTAATTCCTACCCTAGAGAATCTTCTTGCAGATGTAGACGGAAGAGTTCACCCCCTAATTCAGGAATTTAACCCTTCTTGCCTGGAGAGTGTGATGAGATCCAATGAAATCTCAGGAATTTTGGCGACGGCTGCAACTCTCCTCAGAGAGTCTTGGGCCCCAGGCACTCTCTACAGATATAACAACATATCTGGGTACGTTGGTGCCTAGAAAGGAACCTGGATTCCTTGGAAGCACCTATTGTTGACATAGTTAACTTCCTTGTTAAAGAATTTGATAAAGGCCTCAGCTATAGAACTATCAATTGCTATAGGTAGGCTATTTCTGCTGGTCATGTCCTTGTCAATGGTAAAACGGTATGTAAAAATGTCATTGCTTGTAGTGATGAAAAACATTTGTTTAAGAAGACCTCCTAAACCTAAATATGAAAGTCTTTGGTATGCCAAACTAATCCTTGATCTTTTCAATAACTGGCCTGTTAATACTCTCCTCAATAAAAAATAAAAATAAAACTTTCCATTAAGCTGGCTACTCTACTATGCCGAATCTCATGCAGAAGGGTCTCTGATGTCAAAGCCCTGGAGATTATGACTAGATCTTTTAACATGTTCGGGGTCAAATTTGAGATTTATAGAAGAACAAAGACTATGTCTGATTCAATCTTTTACCCACGTTTTGAATTATGTCCAAAACTTTGTGTTGTGGATTGCATGAGAGAGTATGATCGCAGAATGTTTGCTCTTCGCCCTCGGGATGTTAACCAATTGCTTATATCCTTTGTTAAACCCCACAAAGGCATAACCTCGACCTCTATTGCTAGATGGGTTAAGACTGTTTCGAGTTTAGCAGGTACTGACTTAAAGACATTTCAAGCTCACTCCCTTAGTGGGGTGCCATGGGCAGTAAATCGCTCTGGTCTGGAGGTAAGTTGGACGACATTCTCAAAGCTGATGACTGGTCAAATGCTAGCACCTTTGCACGTCATTATTGCAAGCCTATTGAACATATGTCTGATGATTGTTTTGCAAAGCTACCAACATGCATAATGTAGCCTCCTTTCTTGTAATGAAATTGCGATTCTCATATTAACATGACTAGATGTTATGTTGTACTTTATTATTACACTGTATATTACTTTAAGGCTCGTGTTAAGAACGAGCTCATCTTTGGAATTCGTATACATCGTTGTGTTCTCACTGTGAGTCAGTTGAAGCCTGACGATATTGCTGTTCAGTTGTGCTTCCTGGCACCACCTGTTCTCCATCTCTAATCTTGAATAAAGGATTATACAAGGAACCTTGCCTCCACCTCTACATTACAATTGGCAACGATCGAGATATCTGCATTTTTAACTACTTCTACATCGTGAGGATTATTATTTTTTTTTTCCCTTCATTCACGGAAAAGAAATGACTTCTGGAATGGATAACAGATATTTATGTAATCCTTCCTACAGCGTCTGCTTGATTCATGGATTTCATTTTTAAACTTTTTTTTTTTGCCTTCTTGCCTCAGGTACGTGTGAAGTCTCTTACTGTGTTCAGTTGGCGGAGCGTGGTTGCATCTTTCGATTGTGTGCTTGGTTCGATGCACGGTCCTCCACTGCGCGACCACGAACCATCAATACGTCAACCACGTCTTCTTTCTGCTCACGTCATAACGTACTTTAATCGCGTGATGATGCATTCGCGCAAGGTCACGTTGCGTGACCCTGCGTAGCGGCCATCTTGCGTTTTGATCAGAAAGCTTTTCTGTTTCTGTCAGTTCACCGAGGCATAAATAAAAATAAAAAAAGAAGGAACACCGATCTCTTTAATTAAGTGGCACTTTCAATGGAAAACAATTAAGCGACGCATTAATCACATGAAGACAATTTACAAGGAGAACAGGTGAGATTGTCGGGGCACATTATTTTTTTTTTGTTTTATCATTGTGTATTATTGAAGCTACTAAATATTTAAGTAGTTTACTTTTATGGATACTGGAGATCAACCCCAGGGAAGTTTAAAAGAAGGAATGGCTCAACAGAATTTTGTGATCAGTCCCCCACAACCTTTTTGGGCTACAGGTTCTCAACCAGACATGAAATGGGTTGAATGGAAAGAATATTTCAACAACTATATTTGTGCTATTGATGAGAATGCAAAAATGAAATCTGAACAAAAGAAAAGAATACTTTTGCATTCTTTGGGACCTAAAGGTTTAAAGACTTATTCACGAATGCAAAAAGTAATTAATGCAGATCTAAGTGAATTTGATAACGCCATTGCAGATATGGACAGGTACTTTGCACCTAAGGTGTGTATAGGAGTGGTGAGGCAGAAATGTATTCAGAGGAAACAAAAGAAAGAATAATTGGTGGATGAATGGTTAGATGACTTAAAAAGACTGGCTATAGACTGTAAATTTGGAAATTTGCACGATGACCTCATTCGAGACCAACTAGTTATGCACAATGACAACTCACCCATTCAGGATCGTCTTTGGGTAAATGGTGATGCACCTTTAGATGACGTACTTGCTATTATGTGGAAGTCGGATATGTCAGGGAGATGTGCTATGTTGTATATTTATCTTTCCTCTATTTCCATGCTCTACCATAGTTCTTACCTGTGTCACTCATTCCAGAATGTACATGGCTCTGTCTCCTTCTAATGTTCTGGCTGGTGACAGTTTGTGCCTGGCCAGCTTGTGTTGAGGTTGCTCTACTCTGTTTTCCTGCAATAAACCTCTTGTGGTACACCTGTGGTCTCCAGCTATTTACTACAATTTTGGCGACGTTTATTTGCTGGCCAGTATCTTTGAAGACCTCATCTTGATGCCTGATTTCTTCAAGATTTGTATCCGAAAGCGGATTTCAGCGGAGCATCCTCAACAAGAAACGAACCTACGGCGTGTTGGTCTCGTCAATTTCCCTTTGGTCCGCTTCAACCCCGAGAGAAGACGCCCATCTGGGGTAATCGTGAGTAATTTGGGACTTGATCAGGGAGCGGAGCTCGAGCGCAAGCAGCGCTGACGTCATTGGTAACTGATGCGAGTGAACCAGCGGAGCTCGAGCGAGTGAACCAGCGGAGCTCGAGCACAACCAGCGCTGACGTCATTGGTGACCGATCGGTGAGTGAACCACGAGCGCAATGGTTGTCTAGGTAACGTCTCTGACTTACTCTGACAACGCTGTTGCCTGCCGTTACCTGGGAGACGCTTCCTCGCTTTGTTTCGACTACGCACGCTCCCCTGTGCGTTCCAAGCCTCTATTGAGTGTATTCTTAGCCTCGTTTCCAGCGGCGGCCATCTTTACCTTCAAGTGTTTGCCTTCCAAGCCTCGACTTCGACCGGCGGCCATTTTAAGTCGCTTTAACGCGAATTTAACGCGGAATTTTCCTTGTTTCAAGTTTAAACTCCTGCCTAATCCTGCCTATTCCTGTCGCAGCGCTCAAATATCGTTTTGGACACTTTTTGAATGGAAAGAGGTATGTTACTGTAATTTCACATTTAACCAGTTGTGCAAAATCTTTGTTTTCTTTTACTTTTGACTCTGCCAAATTTTTGTTCTGTTGATTAAATTGGTAAATATGGCACAACAATTTGTAGTAACTTTACCTCCTCAGTTCTTACCCGAACCTGGTGTTCCTGACATACCTTGGGAGGATTGGTATATAATGTTTGACAATTACCTGGAAGCGCTGGATGGACAGGAATTTTCAGCCAAAAGGAAAAAGGCTATCCTTTTGAGCACTCTGGGCAAGGAAGGGCAGAGGGTTTTTAGATTCCTACTGATCACACTTGGAGCTAGTGGACAAGACATTGATGAATTTAAAGAAGCGGTTGATCGTTTGGAGATCAGATTCGCAAAGGAGGAGAATCTGATTATGAACCGCTATAAATTCTACACACAGCGCCAAAAAGATTCAGAAACGATAGATGATTTCGTGGCCAGACTTAGAGAGCTGTCTATAAAGTGTAAGTTCGGTTCTATGAATGACGAGCTCATAAGAGACCAATTAGTTGTCCAGTGCTCAAGTAAAAAAATCCAAGAGAGGCTATGGGCAGCTAAGAACCCGACCTTGAAAGATGCTATTGATCTGGCCAAAGTAATTGAGGAGTCTAGTAAGTGCATGAAGGCCCTAGATTCACACAAATCTTCTCCTCATCAAGAAGTCTCTGTGGTTTCTGACAAAGGTGGTGTTGCGGAGTGTGAACACTGTTCTGGAGACAATGTTGCTGTAGTGAAAAACAGACCCAGACCTTCTGCCAAGAAAACCTCAGTGAGCAAAGTCTGCAACAGGTGTGGCAGTAGCAGTCACTCTTCCGACGCGAGGTTTTGCTTTGCCTCAAACAAAGAGTGTTTGAAGTGCGGGAAAGTTGGACATTTCTCCAAGATGTGCAAGGCCAAAGCCAGACAGAGAGTGAATATTGTTGATGACTACGTTGATGATTCTGGAGTTGAGCCCGATAGACTCCTGGTCATTGATGATGTTGATGTCATCTGTGATGATCCAAGACAAACCAGACCCAAAGCCATTTTCAAGATTGACTCCCACGAGGTGTTGTTGATGGTTGACACTGGTTCTCGTCATACCTTTATACCTAAGTCTACTTTTGATGCCTTTTGGGAGGGGGTGAATTTACATCGCAGTGATATTTCCCCTAAGGGTTTTAATGGCCAGAAAATTGAAATCCTTGGTTTCTTTGAATCCGAGATTACATTTGAGAAGAGGTCTATCTTTGGGAAGGTTTATGTTTCTATTGATGGTCCTCCCATTCTAGGGTGGGTACATCAATATGACCTCTACATCGTCATCAATCCTAGGGCAAAGAATCAAATAATGGTGGTAGATGATGACTCTATTGAGTTTATTCTTTCTGAATTTGGGTCTGTGTTCAGGGAGGAGTTGGGTGAGCTCCGGGGGTATGCCCATCTTATAAAGTTGAAGAAGGATAGTTTGCCTGTGCAACATCGTGTAAGGAGAATTCCCATCTCCATCCGCAATGAGGTGAAACTCTTAATTGAAGAGATGCTCCAGTCCGGGGTGATTGAACCTACAGAAGCATCGGCATGGGTTTCGCCCGTCGTGATTTCTAAAAAATCAGACGGAAAATTGAGATTCTGTGTGGACCTCAGGTCCCTAAACAAGTGTGTCGTTGCGGACACCTTTCCCTTACCCAACATTACGGAGATGGTTTCCACTCTTCAGGGGGCGAGATATTTCTCCAAACTCGATCTGAAGAGTGCCTACCATCAGGTTAAGCTCCATGAATCCTCGAAGCATCTTACCGCCTTTATCACCCCGGAGGGGATTTTCCAATTTACTCGTCTCCCCTTTGGGTTGATTTCGGCAGCGAGTGTCTTCCAAAGGTTGGTCAGCGAAATCTTTAAGGGACTCAAAAACGTGGTATTCTTTCAAGATGACATCTTGGTCTTTGGAGACTCTGTGGCTGATCACAACCTTGTTCTTAGGAATGTCTTACACAGAATCTGGGACACTGGCCTTACATTACGTAAGGAGAAGTGTTCTTTTCTTGTGGAGAACATTGAGTACTTGGTCCATGAAATCTCAGTCAATGGAGTCAGACCAAAGAAGAATCTTCTTGATGTACTACGCCTAGCCCCTTGCCCGTCTGACAAGGACCAGTTGCGGTCATTCATGGGCTTAATCGAATACTACTCCAAGTTTGTGGAGAAATTCTCAGAGAAGACCTTGCCTCTGAGGGCCTTGTTGAAGAAGGGTTGCAAATTTTCATGGGGTCCTGAAATAGAAGTGTGCTTCAATGAGATCAAGGAAGCTATCTGCAATGCTAAGGTTCTGGCACCCTTTGATACTGCCAAGTCCTCCACTTTGTTGGTAGATGCCAGTGCCTATGGTCTTGGTGCAGTTTTGCTTCAGTCCCACAAGGATGGCGACAGGCCGGTTGCTTTTGCCTCACGCACTCTTTCAAAATGTGAACAGAATTATTCTGTTATCGAGAAAGAGGCTTTGGCCGCTGCGTGGGGTGCTCACCATTTTCGACCCTATCTATGGGGCATTCGTTTCAACCTTAAGACTGACCACAAACCCCTCATCCGCATTCTTTCTCCCGGGGGAGGGGCATTTGGTTCTCCAAGGTTGGCAAGGTTGGCCTCCAAACTCCAGGAATACCATTTTGACATTTCCCACATCTCTGGGTGGAGGAACTTCCAGGCTGACTGTCTGTCTAGGTTGGCTGTTCCGTCTGGTGCTGATGTTGGATTCAGTCTAGAGGGTTTTGATGAGAATGTTGCCTGGATTGATGATGTTCTTCTGCTAACTGAGAGCTCCTTTTCTCGTTCTGAGTGGGTGGATGCCATGTCCAGGGACAGTGTTTTACAGGAAGTCATCCAGTTGATCAAGTTGGGTTCCCGCAGGGAGAGTTGTCTCCATGTTTCTGTCCGTCCTTTTCTTAAGGTCATTGATGATTTGTCTGTTTGCAATGACAACGTTATAATGCGTGGCGACAAATTTGTGCGTCCCGTTGACTTGAGACCAAAACTCATTTCTTTAGCCCATGAGGGTCACCTTGGCCAAACCCTGACGCAACAGCGTCTCAAGTTGAACTTCTGGTGGCCCGGTATGGACTCCATGGTTTCCTCTTGGGTTGAGGACTGTTATACCTGCAAGGTGGGTGAGAAGAGACTTAAGGTTTCTGTGGGATCTGAGATGGGTGTGCTGCAGTTCCCTGAAATTCCGTGGCACTCCATCTGCTTAGATTTCATAGGTCCCATGGCCGAACTACCTCTTTCTCAGAGGTTTGCTGTCGTCATTGTGGACTGCCATTCCAAGTGGTTGTCTGTGGAGTTTCTCAAGGATATCACTACGGCTACTACTATTAAACATCTTAAGTCTGTGTTTTTTAGGGAAGGTTTTCCTAGCGTTCTTATAACTGACAATGGCACACAGTTGGTCTCGCATGACATGCAAGCCTTTTTGTCTGATTGTGGTATTTCTCACCATAGGACTTCCCTCTACAACCCCCAGGGGAATGGTCTTTGTGAACGCCTTAATAGATTGGTGAAAGGTACTGTTCAAATGGCTCTCTCCAGTGGTGCTTCTGTCTCTTCCCTTGTTAGTGAAATGGTCTATGCGTATTGTACCACCCTTCATGGATCTCACCTCAGATCCCCTTTTGAGATGATGAGGGGTAGGGTTCCCAGCACCAAACTCATTCCCTCTTGGCTCAAGGACTTGGTCTGTCAGTCTCTTTTGGGTGATGTGTCCAGTTTGGTTCCTAAGTCTTCTTGTAAGAGTCCTGTGGGTTTGCCTGCTAAATGTGCTTCAAGTAAGAGTCCTGTGGGCCTGCCCTCTAAGGGTCCTTCACGCAAACCTCTCGTAGGCGATAAGTTCTCTGCTAAAGTTGTCGCTGGTAAACTTGCGAAAGGTGACCTTGTCAAGGTAAAGTCTGGTCGTGTTTCAGGTGGTTTGTCCAAGTTCCGTGGTCCATTTCTTGTTAAGATGGTCTATCCTCACTATGTTGTCCTCTCTAATGGGGAAAAATGGAATTTAAGGAGGGTTGCCCTCTATCAGAAAGCTGGTGTTGGTCCTGGTCCTGCTCCCTCTCCCTCCGTCCCTATCCAGGATCTCTCCTCTTCAGGGTTCATGTTTATTCCCTCTCAGGATCCGGCTCATGTGGTGCCTGCTCCTGTAAATGCCTTGGTAAGGGGCGATGGTGGAGGGGATGCTCCTGATCCCGTTGTGACTGATCCCAATCCAATTGCTGATCCAAGTTCCTCTTTGCCTGCCACCAGACCTCAAAGGTGCCATAGACCCCCTGCTTATTTGAATGATTTCTGTTGCGATTAGGTGTTTTAGAGGGGTGACGTGTGTCCCTTTCAACGCTTAATTCTATGGTGTTTGCAACTTTTATCATTATTTTCGCTAATCTTCTTTAGTCTTGTGTTAAGTTTCTTTTCCATGACATGCTTACCTTTTGTGTTAAGTTTTCTTTCACCTTTTGTTTCTTTTTATTCTACGAGAGGAGATGTGTTGTATATTTATCTTTCCTCTATTTCCATGCTCTACCATAGTTCTTACCTGTGTCACTCATTCCAGAATGTACATGGCTCTGTCTCCTTCTAGTGTTCTAGCTGGTGACAGTTTGTGCCTGGCCAGCTTGTGTTGAGGTTGCTCTACTCTGTTTTCCTGCAATAAACCTCTTGTGGTACACCTGTGGTCTCCAGCTATTTACTACATGCTACTGTTGTCAAAGATACAGTTAAGGAATCGGACAAAGCATCATCTGCTGTTTTCAAGATTCAAGGAACAACAAAAAGTCAGACTAAGCAATTTCAGAACAAGAACTTTAGTCAACCTTTCAGGAATCAAGGAAGAGACAACAGAGTGGATGACAGAAGGTGTTACCGTTGCGGTAGCAAAGAACATATGGCTTACTACAAGTCGTGCCCTGCCCTGCGGAAAAAATGTAGTGTGTGTGGATTAATAGGCCATTTTAGTAAAATGTGTCGCAAGCGCAGTAATGTCAAATGTATCTGGAATGAGGATGCGAGTGCTAGCGAAAGTGGTGAAGATGAGGATGGTTGTGTAAAAAATGTGAGGGGGAACTATATGTTAAATATCACTGCTCAGTGATATCTCAGCTAGCGCCTGGTACATCGCTTCCTCAATTAAGGGAAGGGGAACGGATGGTTACTGTTCCTGACTGTCAGGCTGGTGGGTCTTCGCATGGTCCAGGTCAAAGGGAGTTTTCACCAGGTCAAGATGACGTAGGGTACAAGGGTGGAAATGAGAGTTCTTCTTCTGCGGATCTTGATGCAGATTCTCTTCCTTGCTCGTCTGGCGCGGAAGGTTCCAAAAGGAAAAGAGTTTTGCCTAGTTGGCTTAAAGATTATGTTAGGTAGGTTCTTGGGTTTTTTTTTTTTTCTTCCTTGCTTTTCTTTTCCTTCCTTCCCGTGTTTCCTTTTTGGGTTTCTTTGTGAGGGCGGGGGATGTGTTATGTTGTACTTTATTATTACACTGTATATTACTTTAAGGCTTGTGTTAGGAACGAGCTCATCTTTGGAATTCGTATACATCGTTGTGTTCTCACTGTGAGTCAGTTGAAGCCTGACGATATTGCTGTACAGTTGTGCTTCTTGGCACCATCTGTTCTCCATCTCTAATCTTGAATAAAGGATTATACAAGGAACCTTGCCTCCACCTCTACATTACACTAGAGAATCTGGATTACATTAAAGACACGGAGGCTGACATTATCCCTCCCATCCCACCCCTTGGTGGTCTTACAATGATTTAATGCTGTTTTTGTTACAGTTTATCACTGTACTTTCTATTAACAGTACTTGTTTCATCTCTTGTTCCTTTTAGCTTGATAAGCTTGACACTATTTTTTACATTCAAGAGATATTTACTTCTTTCTCTTTTCAGGTAACGCTCCTTAACTGTGTGTCCTCTGGCCTTTGGTTTTACCTTCGTTCTTCCTTCTCCTTCATCCTGCTCATCAGCAGATCGTTTTGATGTTTCAAGTTTCATGAACTTATTTTCCTCCACATTTAAAAGAGGCAGATTGTTGATGGCTCTTGCCTTTAATGTGTTGCTATTGTTCTATTCTGGAACCTTTTAATATTGTGATGTATGCGGCTGCTTGGACTGCATTAAAGGAATAATGCATAATGTCAGCCAGATTCTCTAGTCATCTTAATATGAGAATCGCAATTCACCTCACATGCTATAACTATGTAGATGACGCAAGAATACTCCTTACAACATTGGAAACTCACCAATTTTCAGTTGCCTCCATGCCGTTGATCAGTGAAGGAGATAGAGCCACCTCATATTGAATGCTTCCAAAGCGGAAATTCTCACATGTAGCTATTGGAAAAACGATGACCCACTTTCTTCCTGGCCTAGAGATATGTGAACACCGCCTAAAATATTAAAGGAAGTAAGACACCTCTGAATTACCATAGACTAAGAGCTACTGATGAATGCCAAAGTGGACAAACTAACAAGGTCAAGCTTCATTACTATAAAAACTTTGTGACATAGCTTCCCCCACCTAGGTTTTTCACACGAGGTACAGGCTATCATCTCTCTTGTTCGGTCTAAACTCGATTATGCCAATAGCCTCTACCACAAATCACCTTTAACAAATATGAAAATACTACAATGGATTCAGAACTCTGCTGCCAGACTACTCTTGCATGTAAAGCCACAAGTCCACATCTCTCCTACCTTGAAAGCCCTGCAGTGGTTACTGGTTGCCAGAAAATCCACATTCATGCTGCTTTCTATCACCCCCAAAGCGATACATGCACACTTCATAAGGAATAAAATCGGCAAATACATTCAACAAAGGAAGCTCCACTCTAGAGTGGCACCTTCGCTCTAAATCCCAACATAAAAGAACAAAACCATAAGTAGCACATCATTCGCTGTTCAAGCAGCCAAACAATGGAACTCTTAACATAAACATCTTATCTTCAGAAGAGTACTCTAGAGTTAGCTCTTCCCCCACATAACCACCATACTCAAACATAAATATACAGCATATCCCTTTGTATATAAGCATTTATTAGGACTATAAATGGGTTCCTACATATGTATATTGCTTTGTATAAATGTGTATAATAATTATGTTTTAAAGATATAGATATTTGTTCTGCTTAAGAAATGTACATATTACATATACATTATTCTATGTTTAACATGTACATAAGTGACTGCATACATATGTAAATATTTTACCATAACTACTAATCTACAACTGCTTCACTATCAAATTACAAAAAAATATTAATGTAACAAATTAATTAACTATAAAGTACAATACTTAAAAGTCTGAGTTTATTAAATACAACTTTAATCTACATATACTACCTTCCTTATACATATATTCCTTCCATGTACTTCTAATTCAGCATACCCAATGCACTAACCTATATCTCACCCTATATCTCTCGCAATTTATCCTCTACCTCAACTCTCTGACCATCTGACCTGTGACATTCCTCAGCCCCTTACCTGGACGGACCACTCCTTGATAAAGTTTTTCATCCCCAATCCCCGCCCAAAATTTTTATCTCAGACTGCAAGCAGAAAACATTTGGCCCACAGACCTTGGCGCAATCTCTCTTAATAGGCCTTTGACGAGGTGTTCCATATGGAACCACAAATAAATGAATTAGAAGTATCAAAAATGTTGGTCTCCTTTAACAAGTCATTTGTGAAAGCCTTAGACTTGATAATTCCAATAAAAAATAACCTTGGCCCAATCCCAAGGCGGACACCAGCACCTTGGTACTCTGCAGAGCTAAGGCAGGAAAAATCTTCCTGTAAGCAATTAGAGAGACGCTGGCGAGTGAGTAAGACCCCCCCAGAATCGACTAGTGTACAAACCAGCCCTGTCCAGCTACCATCGTAACCTAAAGTCCGCCAGACGCATATACATTTTGAACCAAATTGAGCGCTCTAGCAACTCCTCCAAAGCTCTCTTTGACATAGTTAGAGACTTTGTATCACCCCAGGTTTGTAAACAAACTCCTTTGGAAACCCAAGAACTTTAACTCCCTAGCTGCCTTTTTTCAGGAAAAAATTGCCAACATCTATTTTAACTTTCCACCCATGGCCATGTTAAATCATAGACCTCATGCCCACCATGATGGACCCAGAAAACGGGCAGTCTGCTCCCTTGACTGCTTTATGCCTGCCTCACTGGAAGAGGTAACCAAAGCACTGTGCTCGGCTAAATCTGGCTCACCCACAGATCCTTGCCCTCCTAACATCATGGCTCTTCTGACCCCCAGCTGTGCCCCTGTCATTCAAAAAATGTTTAATCAATCTATACAATCTGGAACCATACCCACAACCTGGAAGGAAGCGTTTGTACGCCCTATACTGAAAAAACCCTCGACAAACCCCCAGGATCTTGGCAACTACCGCCCAATTTCCCTACTCCCATTACTGGCCAAAATGCTAGAAAGTATTATCAACAGGCAACTGAGTAGTTACCTTGAAACCAACTTAATCCTGGACCCCACACAATCGGGCTTTTGCCTGGGTTTCAGTACGTAGACTTCCTTATTAGCCGTGAGAGACTCCCTTAGGATGACAATAGATGCAGGTGGTTCAGCAATACTGATCCTTCTCGACCTCTCCGCGGCCTTTGATACCATCTCCCACACAAGTCTCGCGGAGAGGCTAACCTCCTGTGGCATTCAGGGAGTAGCCCTAAAATGGTTTCAGAACTTTCTGGCCTGCAGAACCCAAACAGTCATCTTGGGCCCATTTCAATCAGATAAAATACCGCTGGACAAGTGTCTACCTCAGGGCTCCTGCTTAAGCCCAACCCTTTTTAACATTTATATGGCCCCTTTGGCAAAAGCAGTAGAAGCCCTGGGTTTTGAAACGATTTCCTATGCTGACGACACCCAGCTGATGTTCACCATCGGCCCCGATCCAGAAACCGACAAATCTCGTTTCTCCAAGGGTATATTAACAATTTCCAACTGGATGTCTGACAATTGTCTCCAGTTGAACCCAGGAAAAACGGAAGTCATTTACTGGGAAATGCCTCGGCGGTCTGGTCCAACGACTGGTGGCCCTCTCAGTTGGGCATCGCCCCCATGCCCAAGCAGAGTGTCAAAAATCTTGGAGTAAAACTGGATCAATCGTTAACAATGAAGGACCACGTAGTAGCCACGAGTTCCTGCTACTACAGTTCACGATTACTTCGTAAAATCCTCCCTTATATGCCGACTGCTCACCGTAGAACGCTGGTCCAAGGAATGGTGATCAGCCACTTGGACTACGGAAATGCCTTGCTGGCCGAAGTGAGTGTGACTTTACTAAATAAATTACAGGTCATTCAAAATACTGCCGCCAGAATGATCTCAAACATGCCAGCAGGCTCTCCCTCCAAACCTCTGCTAAAAGAACTGCACTGGCTACCGGTAAGAAAAAGATCCATCTTTAAAATTTGCTGCCTGTCATACAATGCTTTAAATGGCCGAGGCCCTCACTATCTACAAAAGATACTGAAAAAACACATTCTAGGCCGTAATCTTAGATCTGGTTCCCTAAAATGACTACAGATCCCTCGCATCGGTCTGAATCGCACTGGAGGCAGAGCCTTTTCCTATCTAGCTCCCAAGTATTGGAATAGCCTGCCTAAGGCCCTGCGGGATGCTCTGCCTTCCCTCTGACTCTTCTCCCTCCACTTCCCCATTACTCATCCCAAACCCTCTCCTATTGCTAGAAACTCCCCCCAAAAAAACCTTTCTAGACCCGTCCCTCCACTATTCCTTTTCAGTCCAAATAACGGACTAACATGTTCACTGCTCAAATTAATTTAATATTTCCCTATACTAATGCACCACTAATCCTGTTTGGGTTCTGGAGTAGCGTGCTACCCGCTGAAAAGTGCTTCAACACCTCCTATGGGGTATCCAGTGCTATATAAATGGCTTGCGCTCCCAGGATCCTCAAACGGAGGGTTGGCGGCAGATCATTGACCCGGTTGGGGACGTTGGCCTGGAATCAGCTCCTGACTGAGTTGTGAGCTGTGAGGGATCCGGGGTTATTCAGAAAGAGACTGAAAACATTTCTCTTTAAATAAAATGTCCTGCTTCTCCTAACTGCCTAGTAGGGTACACGCCGGGACACTCTTTATAAGTGCAGTTAATAATAATAATAAATGTATACCCTTCTCTCTTTTATCCCTCCACTATCCTTTTTCAATCCAAATAACAGACTAAAATGTCCACAGCTCAAATCAAATTAATTTCATATTTCTCTTGTAAGTAGGTTAGGTAGGCAGCAGGACACGTCTTCAAGTTATTAAGATAGGTTTATTAAGATACACAGCAGAGCAGCAAACCTCACAGCTGACCAGACCATCAACTGCCAAGGCTGGAACCTTCACATACTAGCTAGAACACTCTTAGGTACTATGGGAGGTTGGGAAGATAGAAACACTAAGAAAGGACTACCGACACCAAGTAGCCATAATGAATGAAGTACAAATATACAACATATTCCCTATTCTAAATTTACCACTAATCCTTTTTGGGTTCCGGAGTAGCATGATACTCACCAAAAAGCGCTCAACCACGTCGGGATTGGGGTAGGTAATCAAAATAGGCAAACAGTATCCCAACTGGTCTTGGCGATTAAACATGTATGCATAAAGAATTACGTGAACAGAAGCAAGGAGACTCGATAAGTTTTGCAAACGTGCTCATGGCATCGTATAATTAAAGGAAATTAGAGAAATACAGTTGTAACAGAACTGTAGGTAAATAAATAACAAAACAACCCGAATTGGACTTGGTGCTCAGCATGTGCAAGTGACAAGAAAGGTGGCGACGCAAGTGACAATTGTGGTCAGCATGTATGGCTCATAGTGAATGGTGCTTGAATATATACAGTGAATAACAAAAACAATGTGGCTCCAAATAAATTACAAAGCAAAAGTTTCAAAGTTCTGCTAGATTGATTTGGATGAGCCACACTGGGGGCTGCGCCATTTATTGCGCTGAACGGTCGACGACGTTTCGATCGTCATTGGTTGGGATCATCTTCAGGACCGGGTTGTAATTGGAAAACGGTGCTGGAGCGATGCAGGAAGGTCTGGATTGCTTGGATGGCCCGGGTTTGCGAGGTAGCATTCAGTGCAAATCTGGGCAGAAGAATTTTCCGCCTGGAGGGATGCCGGTAAACGTCTGGCAGCGGCAAGAACCCCACACGGTTCAAAGGACGGTGCCTTGCTGGAATGAATCGTACGCTGAATGAAGCAGCAACGGACGGCTGCGACTTGTCACATCTGTATTTTTTTTTCAGCGCCTCATCAGGCGTACTAAGCACTTTATAAATGCAATTGCAATTACAGGTAGCTGTAACTGTTTCACAGGTTCTGTGGAGGTGCAATCATTTTCACCTGCAGTGCTAGCGAGACAAATTTCCTAAGGTTTGCAGATAGTTGCCTGGTGCATTCTAAAAGGGCTGCTTCAGGGGTCGGGGTTACTTGTATGTCTACCATTACAGACACACTATCAAAGATCTGCACCCAGTATGCTGCACTTTGGGATCAGTGCTAGGCAAGTTGGAGAAATCTGCATTAAGTGCATAGCAGCACATACAGTTGGTTGTAGCCGCTGCACCATAGTTGTCTTGTTTTAGTGGGGTGCTGTAGGCTTCATGCAAAAAAGTTTAAGTGAAAGAGACTTAGTCAACCTTATTGAGGTAACAAGCCTTATTTGGCAGCAATCGTGCCATTATTACTCACTAAATGTGTTTGGGACAATCAACAGGCGTATGCCTGTGTTGTAGAGTAGCAGTTGCTGGTCAAGTGAGCATTGGATTGCAGCGTTAAGAGTAACAAAAGTGCTTTGCAGGCTCTTGGTTCCTGCAGAAAGGATGAGTAGTTGCTTTACAAATGACGTGCATGCGTATGAGGTGAATTTATCTGCTGGGAAAGGTTGTATCCATTCGCTGGCAGTGGCAAAGTCTATAAAGGCGACATAATTCAGTATGGCTCCATCGAGGTGCCCTCCTAATCTAGGGCACTCAAGGGTATATATCTCCTCCTCCTCCTCCTCATCCTCCTCCCCTCTCTTCTCCTCCACCTCCGCTCTCTTCTCCTCCTCCTCTTCTCTTCTTCTCCTCCTCCTCTCTTCTTCTCCTCCTCCTCCTCCTCCTCTTTTCTTCTCCTCCTCCTCCTCTCTTCTCCTCCTCCTCCTCTCTTCTTCTCCTCCTCTTTCTCTCTTCTTCTCTTCCTCCTCTCTTCTTCTCCCCTCCCCTCCTCTCTTCCTCTCCTCTCTTCTTCTCCTCCTCCTCTCTTCCCCCCCCCCATGTATGGCAGGGGGTTATGCAGTAGTGTGTGTGCTGCGCTTGTGCACAGTAGTAGCACAGCTCCAAGTCTGGTGCTGCTAATCCCCCTCGTCATGCGTCAAAGTGAGTATTGGCCAGTTTATCCTGTGCTGACGTCCATCCAGGCTATGATCTAGATGCTTTCACTTAGTGCTTTGAAAATGTCAATAGGACAAAGTTTATATTCTAAAGTAGGCCACGTCTAAGTGATAATATGAAATTAGGCGTAAAATGCTAATGTCTTTATCAAGTAGACGTAAGTGCCAGCGATGAAGCTAGTTTACCTGGAACAGGAATTCTGGCCCTAGGTTCTTCTACATCCGGAAAGATCCAAATAGGTGACACCCTTGTCTGTGTCCTTGTTTTTGATACTTGGGGCTGGTACTTACAGTCTTGATATGTGTGGCTAGTACTTATAATTTTAATATGTGCAACTGATACTTACAATCTGTATGTGTGGCTGGTACTCACAGTTTGAGCAGGTATGTTTAATACTGTAATGATATTTTTTGTAAGTAAGACCACACTCTACACTTATTTCTTGCACTCCCATCCCTGTAGGTAAAACTTCAAGAGTGGCTCCGTCTTCTGAAGAAAGAGGAGGAATATACTCTGGTGTTCAAAGTCAAAGACGAGGAACAATATAAAACCATGAGGGTGAGTGGCCGCAATGAGTACTGTGTCTCTGTGTGTCTGTATATATCCGTGCCCATGACTTTGTGTGTGCCTCTTAAAGTTTAAGATACACAGCAGCCAAAGAGACACCCTACACACTAGATAAATTTACTGACCAGAGTCACTGTTGTTGGACATTGGGGCTGAAATTAGCCAAGGGTGTGTCTTAAAAAAAACAAAAAAGAATTACTCTGCTCACCTTAAGGTAATACATAATACTTACACAGTGTGTATTAGTATCTGTATGTAAATGTGACATTATCTAGTTGTGGTACAAAAGGGGGTGGTGATGGACGAAGCATCTGAACCAATCAAACACTCACACCCAGTCAACAGATCTGGGTTTAATCCATCACCGTTCTTTAGCCCACTCTGCCACCCCAGTTCAGACATGGCTATATGCAAATCAGTCTGACCCTTTGCCTCATGGGAACAGTCCAGCCCAAACTGCCAAGCCATGCCTTCCCTGGACCGGAAACAAGCTTCCTAGGACCAGTTTCTGGCATTACGGCCGTCTTCAGCCAGGCTTGCTTGAATCCAGTGGCAAAGTGAGCAAGGGACTCACGTCTGAGCATAACCTGCCAACTTATGGCGAACAAAGCGGAACAAAAGGGGGTGGTGATGGACGGAGCATCTGAACCAATCAAACACTCACACCCAGTCAACAGATCTGGGTTTAATCCATCACCGTTCTTTAGCCCACTCTGCCACCCCAGTTCAGACATGGCCATATGCAAATCTGTCTGACTGAGTGTGAGTGTTTGATTGGTTCAGATGCTCCGTCCATCACCACCCCCTTTTGTACCGCTTTGTTCGCCATAAGTTGGCAGGGTATGCTCAGACGTGAGTCCCTTGCTCACTTTGCCCCTGGATTCAAGCAAGCCGGGCTGAAGACGGCTGGAATGCCAGAAACCGGTCCTCGGAAGCTTGTTTCCGGTCCAGGGAAGACATGGTTTGGCAGTTCGGGCTGGACTGTTACCATGAGGCACAAGGTCAGACTGATTTGCATATGGCCATGTCTGAACTGGGGTGGCAGAGTGGGCTAAAGAACGGTGATGGATTAAACCCAGATCTGTTGACTGGGTGTGAGTGTTTGATTAGTTCAGATGCTCCGTCCATCACCACCCCCTTTTGTACCGCATTATCTAGTTGTGAGCACGTACCAGTGTGTGTGTGTGTGCAGGCATGTTCACACTTCTGTGTAACAGTATGTGTTCATGTATGGATGGTCTGGAGTTAACTGTGGGAGCAGCGCATGAATGCCTGTGCATCTCTATAGTTGGGTACTTCTAAGGGCAGCCGTGTCTTCATGCTCACTCATTTTAGAGTCTGAGTCTTCACTTTCCAGGTGCAGGAATTCAGTCAATGCACTTCCATTAGGAAACTGTATCCACCCACCATCTTGTGCTGTGCTAAACAGGGGCCATCTAACATGGATCCCACTGTCTCAGTACTAAAACCCTCACCATAACACAGTCCTTTTAACACACGTGCTACACATCTACGGTAAATATATGCACTAGACATGAACATGGGAGGTTAGCGCAAGAGACTGGGGCTCACTAAAGTAGAACTTTACATTAGACTACATTCTTATCTGCCACAGGAAACAGGTCTGGTCTTCACTAATGATATACAATGCTTGATGCGCTTTCACCACCACGTTAGATGGCTTACTCAGGACATGGAAAGTTGTGTAATCTCTGTTATAAGGGCACATTTAGTGCACCCCTCCCGGTCACACAACAGGTTCTGAGATTTGCGTTGCTGGGGGTAGTAATAGGCATTTGTGCACATGTTATATTAGAATGATTACCTGGCCACACAAAAGGTCAGAGCAGTTTCACATGCAGTCTCACACATTGCAGGGCTATGCACCTGTTTACCATTCTTGAAACATACCTTTTATTTTTTTTTGTTTTACAGAGTTTTATGTAGCGTGAACTTGACCCGAAGGCATCGAGTATCAGAGCGCTTTACATAGCACCTGTTGCGGTACATGAGGACACATTCTTTTTTTTTTTTTGGTTAGGTACGGAGAGATTAAGTGATTTTCCCAGAATCACAGGATGTTCAGCGTCGTTGCCGTGACTCGAACCCAGCTCCCTAGATTCGAGGTCGACCGCCCTTAACCGTTAGGCCAACTGCTCTCCCTCATGCATACCCTGTTATACAGTTCATTGATTAGCTTGTGTGCTCTTGCCCTGGCACAGGATGTAAGTAACCCCATCACTCTCTGCGACACACAGGCTATATGTTTCACATTGTCAACAGGTCCCCAAAACTTGTCCTTCTGACGACCCGTGCAAACGTGCGTTTTTCATGCTCTTGTCTTTTTTGTATATTTTGGACGTGTTGTGCCCACTTTCTGCTGTTTTCCCGCTGCTGCCTACCCCTACGGCCCCTCCCCCCCTACCAGTTCCCACATCCACCTCCCAGCTGCGCTGCCTCCCCGTCCCCTATTTAAAGGCGGCCGCTGCGCAATAGGTTGAGCAAGACCTCTGACCCCCTGGTCAGGGAACTCTGCTCTCCCCTTGTGCAGCTCCGTCACTGCACCTGCGCCTCTCTGGTCTCAGGTAGGTGTTCGAGGCCCTCCTCCACTCGCAGGCTCTTGCCTGCGCCTCATCCCTGGTGGTCCAGTAGGAGAGCCTTGCTCCTCTTCCGGTCCGCTCTGCCAGCCATGTCTGTCTGCCTGTCTTTGTATAATTGTGCTTGACCCTTTGCCTTTTTCCGTGCTCTTGCCTTTTCTGCCTATTTTGTATTAAATTTTCTTGTGTTTTGGCCCTTGTTCATGCTCTTACCTTTTTTGTCTATTTTGTGCATGTTGTGTCTATTTTCTGTGCCCTCTTTCTGCTGATTTCCTGCCGCTGCCTGCGGCAAGCCCGTCTGCGAAGTGACCGCAAACAGCGCCAGGGACCCTGGTTCTCAGATTCCCCACCACTACGACTCAGCTGCCGTCCACACAATCAATCCAGAAGGAAACAACAACTGCCTGCTGTCGACACCAGACACCACCCACGGCCAGTTCTCCTGCTGACACTGCCGCCAAACCTTCACCAACCTCCGAACCCCCGCGGCCTCCGCCCACCTTCTGTACGGCAGCCCAGCCGAATCCCTGAGGTGCATCCTCCTCAACTTACTCTCCCTGCACATGGGTGTAACAGAGGCCGCAGCAGCCCCTGCGGTGTGGGGGCCCCCAAACCTTCAGGGGGACCCTTCAGCACCGCATTTAGGCTGTAGAGCTCCAGATTGAGTCCGGAGGGGGCCCCTCCACGTACCCTGCAGGGGGGCCCCCTCAAGTTTCGTTATGCCACTCTCTGCACAGACATGTAGTAGACATCTGGGACCTCTTCAGCACCATTTCGCCAGATGTCGCCTTCCTCAAGGAAACCTGGACAAACGCAACCTCCGTCCCCGACATCCCTACCGCCATCCCCGACAGATACAAGATGCAGAGAAAGGATCGCCCCAAGCATCCAGGAGGAGGACTCGCCTTTGTGCACAAGAACTCCCTCCTACTCACCACTTCCAGCATGAATGACTCTTCGTTCCCCACTGAACACCTCCATTTCCAGATCCAGACCAGCCCTAGAAATACGCTACGTGGCACCCTCGCCTACAGACCTCCTGGACCACAAACCATGTCTACCACAACCATCACTGACCTCATCGGGCCCCACGCCATCGCCTCCATGGACTACATAATGCTCGGAGACCTGAACTTCCACCTCGACAACCTCAACAGAACCAACTCCACTGCCCTCCTGGGCAACCTCGCCAACATCTGACTGAAACAGCTCGTCATCACCCCTACCCAAAAGGCAGGACACACCCTCTACCCCATCTTCGCAGGAGGACACAACATCCACTTCAGCCACACCACGCAACCCCACCCTGGTTAGACTACTACTGCGTACACTTCACCTTCGAAAAAACCACAGCTCACAAACCTACCCCAAGCCCTCCACGAAGGACCTGGAGCAAGGTCCCAGAGGATCACCTCAAATCCACCCTCAACCACAACACTCCTCCCACCAGGACCATCATCAACTCTGCAGCCAACGAACTATACAAATGGATCACCAACTGTGCAGACAAGCCTGCCCCCTCCGTAACACCAACAGACAGCGCTCCATGAAAAAACCTAGTTCACCGCGACCACCGAGAATCAAGATGCACCTGCAGACGTATTGAGAAAGTATGGAGAAACACTGAAACCCCAGAAGCTCGGACCACCTACAAGAACGACATGACAGAATACCACCAAAACATCAGATCCACCAAAAGGACCTTTATCCAGAACAAAATTCCACCAACTCGAGCAACTCGAAGGAACTCTTCAGCATCATTCAGGAATTCACCAAACCCCCCAGCAAAGCCTCAGATGTCCCTCCTTCCCAGGAACTCTGAAACAAATTCGGCTCCTAATTCCATCTCAAGTTAAGTCCCTCTACAACTACTTCAACGAACAGACACCGAAACCACACCTACCTCCAGCAACGCCGGCCAGCCTCCAATCTGGCCTGGCCCCGGTCACCACCGAAGACACCGCCACAGCCATGAAGAGCATTCACTCAGGAGTCCCCATGGACCCCTGTCTGCTGCACATCTTCCGCAGAGCCGCCACTGCCATAGCACCCGAGCTACAACGCCATCTTCAATTCCTGCACAATCTCCGATGACTGGAAACGTGCAGAAGTCAAGCCCCTCCTCAAGAAGCCCTCTGCCGATCCTACAGACCCATCTCTCTCTTCGCCTTCAAGGTCACCGAGAAGATAGCCAACATCCAGCTCATGTACTTCATCGAAGCCAACTCCATCCTTGACTCTTCCCAATCCGGATTCAACAGCAAACATAACACTGAGACCAGCCTCCTCGCCACCACAGATGACATCCGCACTCTCCTCAACCAGGTCTACACGGCGGCCCTCATCCTATTAGACCTCACTGCAGCCTTCGACACTGTCTCCCACTGCATTCCCACCGCTAGACTCCACGGCGCCCGCATACATGGAACTGTCCTCTACTGGATCTGCTCTTTCCTCACTGGCCAAACCCAAAGAATCCGTCTCCCGCCTTTCTTCTCCGAACCCACAGAGCTCAACTGCGGAGTATCCCAAGGATCATCGCTCAGCCCCACTCTCGTCAACATTTATATGGCCCCCCTCGTCTCCATCGTCAGGCAGCATGGACTCAGCATTTTATCCTATACCAACGACACCTAGCTCATCTTCTCCTCACGAAGCAACCCAACACCACCAGCCACAGATTCCAGGAAGGAATGAAAGACGTTGCATCCTGGATGAGCAATAGCTGTCTGAAGCTCAACTCAGAGAAGACAGAAGTCGTTGTACTCTGCCCCACCCCCCCTCAGCACTGGACAACACCTCGTGGCCCACCGCTCTCGGCAACCCGCTCCCCACTCTCATGGTCCACGCCCGGAATCTCAGCATCATTCTCGTCTCCTCCCTCACCATGACTCGTCAAATCAACCCAATCTCCTCCATGTGCTTCAACACCGTCTGCATCCTTCGCAAGACCTTCAAGTAGATCCCCCCCGAATCCAGAAAGACCATCACACACACACTCATAACAAGCAGACTGAACTACAAAAACATCCTCTACACCGGAATCAACAAATCCCATGCCCCGAAAACTCCAGACCATCCAGAACACCGCTGCCAGACTCTTCCTCGGCATACCATGACATTAACACCTCACCCATCACCTATGAGACCACCACTTGCTCCTCTTCGAGAAGAAAGTAACCTTCAAGCTACTCACTCGCGCCTACAAATCCCTCCACTACACAGGATCCCAATACCTCAACAAAAGTTTCTCCTACGTACTCAAGAGAAACCTCCGCTCCGCCAACCTCACCCTTGCGGAAACCCAGCACATCTGCAGAGCCAGAGCGAGCAGAAGAGCCTACTCCTACATCGCAGCAAAGACCTGGCTTGAGCTCCCGCTCAACCCAGGACCCTTCTCCTGCCGAAACTTCAGCTGCACCCAGTCCCACCTCTGCACTCCAGCTCCTCCTGCCGCCCAACGACCCAACAGCGGACCCGACCGGCACACTGCATCCTCCTCAACATGCGCTCCCTCCATGCCACGCCACAGAAATCTGGGACCTTCTTGACTTTGTTTCTCTCGACATCGCCTTCCTCATGAAAACCTAGACAAACTTCAGCGCTGGCCTGAACATAGCCCCTGCCCTTCCCGATGGCTCCAACACCATCGAAAGGACCATGCCAACCAACAAGGAGAAGGCATCGGCATTGTCCACAAAAATGCCCTCCGCCTGATCACCCACATGAACGACCCAACGATAACAATATCACACCTCTGCTACCATTTCCAGATCCAGACCAACACCACCCTCTATGGCACCCTTATCTATCACCACCTGGCCCCCGCCAGTCCTTCCCTAAAGCCATCATCGACATTATCGCCCGCGGCTCTCGCATCTACCGATTACATCCAACTCGGCGACCTCAAATTTCACCTGGACAACCCCAATGACCAAAACACTGCATCCCTTCTGGATAACCTCACCAACGTAGGACTCAAGCAGCTAGCCAAGGCTCCAACCCATGCAGCAGGACACCCACTCGACCCTGTCTTCACCGCCAGCGGAAACACAACTTACAGCCACACCACCGAACTTCTCGAGACCGACCATCACTGCTTGCACTTCACCTTCACCAAGCCCACCATACATCAACACCCTCACTGCGCCCCTGACTGTAGCTGGATCAAGGTCACCGAAGAATAGCTCACCACCTTCCTCAGCCCTACCACACTGCCGACAGCCACCAACGCTAATACCACAGCACACAACCTCCACCGATATATCCCCAACTGCTCTGACACTCTGGCACCTCTCAAGAAGGCACACAGCAAGCAACATTCCAAAAAGCCACCTGGTTCACTCCTACCCTCCACGCATCACACAACCTTCAATCAATCAATCAGGGGTATTGTAAGCACGCTACTCACCTGTGAGGGTCTCAAAGCGCTCAGGGGGGAGGGGGGGGTCGCAGTTCTGTTTCGCCGAAGAGCCAGGTCCTGAGAGCCTTCCTGAAGGTATCCTGGGAGGGGTCGCGTTTGATGTCTGCAGGGAGCTTTTTCCAGTTTTGGCCGCGATGTGGGAGTAGAATCTTATGCCTACTCTGTGGATGCGTGGGGTTTCGACCAGTGCGAAGTTGGACGATCTGAGGTTTTTTTTGGGGACGTGAAAGTTGATTCTGTTGTTGAGGTATTTGGAGACGATGTTGTGTAGACATTTGTAGGCGTGGGTGAGGATTTTGAAGGTGACTCTTTTCTCCACGGGGAGCCAGTGGAGCCTTTGTAGGTGTTGGCTGATGTGTTTGTGCTGGGGGATGCTGAGGATGAGTCCAGCGGCTGTGTTCTGTATCATCTGGAGTTTGCAGAGTATGGACTTGTTTATGCCTGCGTAGAGTGCGTTTCCATAGTCCAGTCTGATGGTGATCAGTGCTTGGGTGACTGTTTTTCTTGACTAAGGGGTATCCACTTGAATGTCTTGCAGAGGATGCGGAGGGTGTTGAAGAAGCAGGAGGTGACGGTGTTCACCTGTCGGTTCATGGTGAGGGATGAGTCAAGGTTTTTGGCATGGTCCGAGAGGGTCGGTGGGCTTCCGAGGGCTGGCGGCCATCAGGTGTTGTCCCATACTGAGGGAGTGGTTCCGAGGAGGAGGACTTCTGTTTTCTCTGCATTGAGCTTTAGGCAGCTGTTGGTCATCCATGCTGCAACATCCTGCATTCCTTTCTGGAAGGTGAGTCTGGCGGTGGTGGGGTCTTTGTTGAGGGAGAGGATGACCTGTGTGTCATCAGCGTAGGATATGATGTTGAGGCCGTGTTTTCGAACGATGGTGGCAAGGGGGGCCATGTAGACGTTAAAGAGGGTCAGGCTCAATGATGACCCCTGTAGGATTTTCGTGGGATCGGAGAGGAAGGATGGTAGTCTGATTCTTTGGCTTCTTCCAGTGAGAAATTATCGGATCCAGTTTAGATCTGTTCCTTGTATGCCGGCATTGGGTAGTCTGGTGACGAGTGTGCGATGGTGTTGAAGGCTGCTGATAGGTTGAGCAGGATGAAGGCTGCAGAGTGACCTTGGTCCAGGAGAGTGCGGATATCGTTTGTGGCGGCAAGTAGGATGGTCTCGGTGCTGTGGTTGCTACGGATTCCGGATTAGGATAGGTCGAGGACGGCGTTGTCTTCCATGAATTGTGTCAATTCCCCGTTGACTGTTTTCCCTGCAATTTTCTCCTCGAAGGGGAGGAGCGAGATGGGCCGGTATTTCTTGAGATCGGTGGGGTCCGCTGTGGCCTTTTTGAGCAGGGGCCTGACTTCTGGGCGTTTCCAGTCATCTGGGAAGGTGCCTGTCTCGAAGGTGGTGTTGATGGTATGTTGAAGCTCAGGTGCTGTGGCGGCTCTGTGGTAGATGTGTGGGGGCAGGGGTCAGTGGGTGCCCCTGAGTGGATGCCTTTCATGGTCGATGCAGTGTCTTCTGCCGTGTTTGGCGTCCAGGTGGAGAAGGTGGGCTGGCTGGTGTGTCTGGGGGGCGGGCCAGTTGTGGCGTCCGGTGGATGGTCGACAAAGTTGTCATAGAGGTTTTTGATCTTGAGGTGGAAGTAGGTTCCGAACTTGTCGCAGCGGTCTTGAGACTGGGTGATGTCTGTGGTTTCGCTGCAGGGGTTAGTGAATTTCTGAATGACAGTGAAGAGTTCCTTGGACTTTGTGTACTTGGCAAGTATTTTGTTGTGGAAGAAGTTCCTCTTGGTGGCTCTGATCTGATTGTGGTAGTCCGTCATGGGTTCTTGTAGGTGGTGTCGTTTTCAGGTGTCTTGGTGTTTCTCCAGTTTTTCTCCAGGCGTCTGCAGGTATATCTGGATTCTTGGAGGTCAGTGATGAACCAGGTAGCTTTCCGGGGGCGCTGTTTGTTGGGGTTGCATAGCGGGCAAGCTCGTCTGCGCAGTTTGAGATCCAGGTGTGGAGTTCTCTGGCTGCAACGTTGGCATCAGACTCCGAGGTGGGGTTGTCTCGGGTGAGGGTGGAGTAGAGTTGTTTGTCAGTGACCTTGCTCCAGTTTCTTCGTGTTGGGCGTGGGGCTGGTTTAGGTGCATTGGGTTTGTTGACGGTCAAGTGTACACAGTATTGATTAGTCCAAGGGGGTTGCGTCATGTGGCTGAAGTGGACAGTGTTTCATGCCGCAACAAAGGGGTCGAGGGTGTGTCCTGCCCTGTGGGTCAGTGTGGTGACGAGCAGTTTAAGTCCAATGTTGACAAGGTTGTGTCACAGGGTGGTGAAGTTGGAGTCACTAGGGTTGTCGAGGTAGAAGGTCAGGTCTCCGATCAGTATGTACTTCATTGAGGCAATGGTGTGGGGTGCGATGAGGTCGGTGATGGCGGCGGCGAAGGGGTGCAGGGGGTTCTGTAGACGAGAGTTCTGCGGAGCGTGGAATTGGGGCTGGTCTGGATCTGGAGGTGCAGGTGTTCGGTGGAGGGGAAAGTTTCACTGGTGGTGGTAAGGCGGAGGGTGTTCTTCAAAGCAATCACTGCACACCACCTTTTCCTCAAAATTACAAAGAAGACGGCCCTCCAGGACAGAATAAACACCAACGCACACAACAATAAAGAACTCTTTGCCATCGTTAAGGAGCTTGCCAGGCCCAACAGCGAAACCACGGTGGTCCCACCCTCCCAAAACATGTGCCATCAAATCTGCACCTTCTCCCACCACAAGATCAGGCTTTTATACAACAGTTTCAAATCCCAGGACCCTCCCACCAAGTCCGACACCTCCGTACCCAACAACGCCGCACCACAACTGATCTTGCTCAACTGGACCCTGCTCACCACAGAAGACACTGTCATGACTATGAAGAGCATCCACTCTGAAGCCCCCTCGGACCCGTGCCTGCACCACATATTCCATAGAGCAGCCTCCACCATCAATCCTGAGCTCTGCCACAGCATCAACTGCTCCATCGAGAGCGCCACCTTCCCCGACGACTGGAAATATGCCGAGATCAACCCTCTGCTGAAGACACCATCCGCCGACCCGACAGATTTCTAGAATTTCAGACCCATCTCCCTGCTGCCCTTCCCAGCCAACGCCATCGATAAGGCCACACTGCCTAACTGTCTGATTTCATCAAAGCAAACCATGTCCTGAACATCTCCCAACTGGCTTCAGAAGCAAACACAGCACCGAGACTGCACTTCTTGCCGCCATCAACAACATCCACTCCCTACTCTATTTGGGCAAAACCGCAGCCCTAATCCTTCTGGACCTCTCAGCTGTCTTCTACACCATCTCCCACTGCAACCTAATTACGAGTCTCCACAACGCCGGCATCCACTACAAGGCCCTGAACTAGATTCACTCCTTCCTCACAGGTTGAACACAGTGAGTCAGACTACCTCTGTTCCTCTCCGAACCCACGGAGATCAGCTGCAGAGTCCCCCAGGGCTCCTCCCTGAGCCCCACCCTCTTTAACACCTGCATGGCCCCTCTTGCGGCCATTGTCAGGAACTATTGAGTCAATATCGTCTCCTACGCCGATGACATCCAACTGATCCTCTACCTCACCAACGAACCCACAACCGCCAGAAACAACTTCCACAGCGAGATGAAGGCCATTGCCACCTGGATAAAAAACAGTTGTCTCAATCTCAACTCGGACAAGATTAAAGTCTTCACCGTGGATCCCACCCCCTCAGCTTGCAATGACTCCTTTTGGCCCTCCGCATTGGGAACCCCGCCCACCCCCGCAGACTATGCAAGAAACCTCCCCATCAGACTGGACTCCTCGCTCACAATGAACAGCCAGATCAAAGTTGTTGCCTCATCATGTTTCCACGTGCTTTGCTTGCTTCGAAAGACATTCTGATCGATCCCCACCGAATCCAGAAAAACGGTGATCGATGCACTCATCAGCAGCAGACTTGACTATGGCAACACACTCTACGTTGGCTTCACCCAGAAACTCCTCAGAAAACTACAGAAGGTTTTAAATTCCACAGCCAGATTGGTCCTCTACATCCTCTGCTGCAGACACATCACAGAACACCTCTGAGAACTCCCCTGGCTTCCAGTCAACAAAAAACTCACTTTCAAGATCCTCACAAACACCTACAAAGCCCTTCACAATGCAGGACCATACCTGAACCACCACCTCTCATTCCACGAACTCACCAGTCACCACTGCTCAGCCCATCTTCCCTTTGCCACTGTCCCTTTGATCCCCAAGACTGGAACCAGAGGAAGATCCTTCTCCTACCTCGCCACCAAGACCTGGAACACCCTGCCCCTGCACCTCAGAAAATCCCCGTTGCTTACCCAATTCAGGAAGGATCTCAAGACTTGGCTTGTGGACTGAAACCCCAGTGCTCAGACAGATAGCAGCCCCATGCCTTGAGACGCTCATGAGTGAGTAGCCGCGCTTTACAAACCCTGATTGATTGATTGATTGATCAGCCCAATCTCAAAAGAGGACTTTTCTTTAAGTTGGGTGGTCTGCAGGTTCCTTCAAAATATAAAATTCAAAAAAGTTTACATATTCATGGTGGTGAGGCACTATACATTTTTCACTTTAATCACATAAACTTACATTCCTACACCGCTCCACTAATGATCTCTCTTAACTTAACTTAGTTCAGTGTACCCAGGGGTGTGGAATTTAATGAAATATGTACTTGTCCATGGGACAAGTAGCTTCATAAATCTACTTGTCCTGTAACAAAATCCACTTGTCCCTTTGGTGCCATGTAGTGCACCGTCAAATAATGGCTGCAATCTCTTTATAGAAGAGCTCTGATAATAGCCTCTCTGGTTATGTCAGGCTAATACTATAGAAGGATTTGAATTTTGGAGGTTTCCCCAGCTCTTCTCTAATCTTTTCCCATACTGAGAAAGGTCGGAAATTTACCCCTGACAACGGCAGAAGTCAAGTTTCTTCCAGCGCTGGGAAAAATGTGGTTTGAGAAAAAGTGAACTTGTAAACACTCAACAGATTTCCGCTGGGGTATATTCATATTTGCTCATGCTAAGATGCAATTCACAAATATTCTCTAGGACTACGGTTTCCTGGCCTACTTAAGGAAATTCATGTGAATGCATGAAAAACGTAAATCTGCATTAATACAAGGACATATATCATGGGTGCACTTTTGTGACCTTAACATTTGAGACCCTAATTAAATTTTAGTTAACCAAGACCTTTTGTATGTATTAAAATGCTATCTCTTCCTATCTGTGAGCTGGCTTCATTGTGTGTGACAGCATTCTGCTCTTTTACAAAGTAGTTTTGTTCACTGCCAGGAATTTCTATGGCAATGTGGCCTTTATGAGACCAAATACTAGCTGTCTAGTAAGAACGTGCTGGCAAACAGCACCACGCCTACCTGATAATCCCAAGGTAGAGAAAGGAGCATAGTGTAGGCCAAGTGAGTAACCAGAAAATGTAAATACTCCCCACGTTGATCCAAAGTTCTTATGATACCAAGCAAGCGAAAAAAGTCATTGGAATCCTCTCCAGAATAGCTCTCTTGTCTCTTCCATCTAAGCATCTATCCATTCATCCTTTCCTCCACTGATATCTAGCATTTCACCTTTACATTGGCACCCATTCATTCTTTTATCCATTAGAATTTTACCAATCTGTTCATCCATCTGTTCCTCCGCCATCCATCCGCTCATCCATATCCAAACCTACCCATCCATCTCCACACCGATCCATTTCAACCATCCATTCATCCTTTCGCTCATCCATACACCCTCCCGTTCACTCCATCTATACACCCTTCCATTCACTCCATCTATCCACCCTCTCTTTCACTCATCCTTCCACCCATCCACCCATCCACCCATCCATCAATCCATCCTTCCACACATCCATCCATTTATCCTTTACACTCATCCATCCTTTCGCTCTCTAATTTTTACACCCTGTAGCCCATCCACTCATTCACCCTTTCCTTCATTATAACATCCTTTGTCCATCCACCATCCCCGTCACTCAACCATCCCGGTCACTCATTCATCCATGCATCCATCTAGCCAGGCACACTTCTACTCACTCATCCTTTAACCCACACATCCATTCATCCTTTCAAATTAATTACGAGTCTTTGTCTGCCGAGCTGCAGACAGAAGAGGCCCATCAAGAGCTCAACCTCTACTGTAGCTGCTAAAGCCTATCCTGCCATCTCCAAATTTATCGATCCAACTGATCCATCCCCCCTTCCTTTCACTCATCCATCCATCCTTTCAGCCCACACATCCTCCTTTTCACTCCTATTCCTCCACCCTTTCACTCATCCCTCCATCCATCCTTTCACTCATCCATCCACCCCATCCATCCTCCTTTTCACTCTTTTATCCACCTACCCTTTCACTTCTTCCGTTTATGCATTCTCTCATCCATCCACCCTTTTACCCATCCATCTTCCGTTTTGCTCATATATCCATCAACCCTTTCACTAATCCCTCCATACACCTTTACAATCAGCTGTCCACCCACCCATCCATCCATCAACCTTTCCACCCACCCACCCAGCCACCCACCCATCCATCCCCCACCCAGTCAGCCATCTATTCATCTACTCTCTCACCCATTAATCCACCCTTTCAATACACCGTCCATCCTTTCACTCATCAATCCACTTTCAACCTATCCATCCACTCACCCATCCCTTCATTAACCCTTGCACTTATCCTACCATTCTTTCACACATCCATCCTTACATCCATTCACTCATTCATCCATGCATCTATCCATTCACCCTTTCACTCCACTCATTCATCCATCTATCCATCCTTTCACTCATTCATCCATGCAGCCATTGATTCATCCTTTCACTCTTTAATGTCTGCATCTATCATCCACTCTTTTGCACGTATTCATCCATGAATCTATACATCCACCCTTCCACTTATTCATACATGCACCTATCCATCCACTCATTCATCCATGCACCTACCCATCCACCCTTTCACTCATTAATTTATGCATCTATTATCCACTCTTGCATGTATTCATCCATGCATTTATTCATTCACCCTTTCACGTATTCATACATGCATCTATCCATTCACCCTTTCACTCATTAATTTATGCATCTATCATCCACTCTTGCATGTATTCATCCATGCATTTATTCATTCACCCTTTCACTTATTCATACATGCCTCTATCCATTCACCCTTTCACTTATTAATTTATGCATCTATCATCCACTCTTGCACGTATTCATCCATGCATCTATCCATCAACCCTTTCACTCATTCATCCATGCATATATTCATCCGCCCTTTCGCTCACTCACCCACCCACCCTTTCAAGTCCATTATGGGCCTTTGTCTGCGGACCTGCAGACTGAAGAGGCCCATCAAAAAATCCACAGCTGCTGTAGTTTCTACAGTGGTGTGTTCACAATGCCCCTGGTGCAGGCACAGTGTGATGAGTGGCCTAGTGCAAGGCGTAAGATATGAGAGGTCAAGGGGAGCAGGTCAGGGATGTCAGAGTGCGGTGGAGGGGGGTGGGGTGGGCTTAGCAGGTTCAGGCACCACGTGTAACAAGGTGTGCAGGAAAGGCAAAGTGCATAGGAGGGGTGCATGAGAAGGGAAAGCAAAGTGTGTTGAAGATGAGCAGGGATATTGGAGCCCTATGAGGCCCAGGAGTGGAGGAGAGAATACAAGGCAGGGGACATACAGTTCAAGTCAGAGCAAGGGGCCAAGAGGCAGATAAGGCAGCCTCTTACATGCCATTTCTGCGAGTGTACTGGAGCTGCAGAAGCTCGATGTGTGTCTCATGCATGAAGAAAATAAAAGGACCGGGGAGGGCCCGGAAGCCACACAGCTGGCTCCAACTTTGAGCTCTGCTTTATCATTTTGTTGTTCTGTTTTGGGGAAATTAAAGTGCAGGCCCCAGCTTTTGCATTCACCATTTCACTGCCAATAAACTGCTCAGAGCAACTGCTGTGACCTACAGGGTTGAACAGCTGTCTATCGGATTACTATAAAACTGTCTACTTGTCCTTCGGACAAAATACTAATTGAAACCTCTTACCCTCCTAAGAAATTTAGATGTCTCAGGCGTTGGGATATAGGAATCCCCTACCCCTGGTACCACAGAGGGAATAGGGTAAATGCGTGGAGTGATTTACTTTAGTCTACAAATCGAGTCCCTATTACAAATAATAACTAATGACACTAGAATACTCACTAACATTGGGCTCTGGGGCAGCGTTCTGCCCAGTGAAAGTGCTTTAATGTCTTGTCAGGGGTAGTAAGCGCTAAATAAATGTAATTACAAATTACACTTGTGCTGTTATAATTCTATATGCAGCATATATGCCAATGTTATTGCAAATGTAGCAAAAGAAACTGTGTATTGGATTTGTCACAGAAGGTGCAGAAACTAACCCGCAATACACCAGAGATTACAATTGGAAGACCCCTGATGAAGGGTCTATTCTGACCCGAAATGCATTGGGTGGCATCTTCTCAGTGATGATTAAATCAATTATGGAAAAACAATACATTATCATGGTTATGGATGTTGAATGGATATCATAATTAATTAAACAGGATGATTAATCTTGGATAAAAGCGTGATTTATTGAAAAAGTAAAAGCATTGGAGACAAAGAAAAACCACTGGAGAAAATTAGAAGAAAAACAACTGAGTTTTGATGTTAAGAGCGACCAGCAGTTAGTGAGTGGTTTTCCACACCGAGTATTCATTTATTTAAAAAATGTCTATTCGTTTTTCAGACACGGCTCACATAAGCTGAATCGCACACCTTTAAATCATATGAGTAAAAGAAAACTTTTGAAATAGGAGTGCATTTTGGTAAAATTATTTCACAATTCTATATGCAACTTGTTAGATTTGGGGGTCTCTAGTTGGCAAAGGTAGGTACTTGTGACAAATAGGGACCCTTTCCTCTAGTCAGGGTAAGGGGGTACACTCCTAAAATAACCCCTGCTTACCCCCTTGGAAGCTTGGCACGAGCAGACAGGCTAATCTCAGAGGCAGTGTGTAAAGCATTTGTGACCACATACAGTAACCCAGTGACAACACTACAAATGAACACCACTCAAGGTTTATATAAAAAATAAGTATTCTTTATATACACTTAACACAAGACCATTAAATGACAGGAATCCACAATACTATACTTAAAAATTGTAGTTTTACCTTAATTCAATTCAGTCCTTAAGATGCAACACTTTGCGTCAATGTACCTTACTATGCGTTGCGCTTCCACAACAAGTAATATTGCAGCGATGGAAATGCGGCAAAGTTCCAGTGCAAAGAAATAAAGACGTGAAGATCTTCCACATGTAGCACGTTTCTCCGAGGATGCGAGAAGTCTTGGTTCGATGTGTCGACTGCAGCGGTGACACCCTTGTTCCGCGATGCGACGGCAACAGCCTTGGCTGCTACTCTCTTCTCCAGCGTTGTGAGAGGCTTCCGCACGATGCGATAACTACTGCGCCGACATCCACGATGGGACGGCAGCAGCTCCGATGGCGGTGCGCTTCTCCGGGGATGTGAGGCGCTTTTCGTGATGCAGTGCAATACGACAGCTACAGCGCCAACATTCACAATGCGACGGCAGCAACAGCGGTGGCAACACGCTACTCCTTCATTGCGAGACTCTTCTCTTGATGAGGTGCAATACGGCAGCTACAGCGCCGACATTCACGATGCGACGGCAGTAGAAGCGATGGCGACACACTTCCTCTGCGTTGCGAGAGGCGTCTCTCGATGCATCTCTCGATGCGGTCAATACGACAGCTACAGCGGCGACACCCTCCTTCGGAGTTGCGCAGCAGCGGCGGCAACACGCTTCTTCCTCTTGAGTCGCGCTTCCAACTCCTTGCGACACGCAGTCCCTCAGAAGGCCCAAAACAGCAGCAGGCACTTCCAAAGAACTCTGGGAAGCTGGGGTTTGAAGTCTGTTATTCCTGAGACTTCAGTAGGAGGCAAGCTCTGTTCCAAGCCCTTTGAGATCCTTCACAAGTTGAAAATAAAACACACAAAGTTCTTTCTCCTTTCTTTGGCAGTCAAGCAACCACTGCAGGCCAATCCCCCAAGCAGCACTTCAGCTTAGGGATAGTCTCTCCATAGTTTCTTCAGGTTCTTCTCCTCAGCAAAGGTTTCTTCTTGTAGTCCAAAAGTGATCTAATTTCTTATGATCAGGGTTCCAATATTTATACCCCAAAATCCTTTGTCCTCTGAGGGCAGAGGGGCCTTTGCCCAGTCCAAACCAGTTCTAGAGGACTCTGTTTACATGACTCCTTCTTTCCTTTCACTGTGCAGGGCAGAGACATCAGCCACACCCCAGGAGGTGGAGCCAGCATTGTGCAAGGCAGGCACAGCCCTATTCAAGGTTCAGGTGCAACTCTTCCCTCCCATTTAGATGCAGATCTCTCTATTCCCTACTGGGCTGACTCTTTCTGTCTCCTGGAATCCCCAGCCCTGTCACTCACAAATTCCTGACAGGGAATACACAACCTAGCAGAGGCAGGCTTGAAAGGTTAGGCAAGAAAATACCTACTTTCTAAAAGTGGTATTTTCAAACACAGAATGTTAAAACCAACTTCACTAAAAGATGTATTTTATCATTTTGAGTTCAGGCATACCAAACTCGAATTTCCACTATGTTCTCTGAGTTGGTTAGAATTATAAAAATGTAATAATCTAACTGCCCATTCTGGCCTAAGGAGAACAGGTAGCCTTGCATTAGTGAAACACGAAAATGGCTGTAATTCACTATTAGGACATGCCACACACACCAGGGCATGTCCTACTTATACTTACAATGCACCCTGTCCTTGGGCCTACCATAGGGGTGTCTGATATGAAGAAAAGGGAATGTTTAGGGACTGGCAAGTGGGTGCACTTGCCCAGTCAGCATGGCAGTGCCAGACTGCACGCAGGCTCTGCAATGGCGGACCTTAGACACACTTTTACAGGCTGCTTCTGTGGGTGGCACAACCAGTGCTGCAAGCCCACTAGCAGCATTTGGATTTACAAGCCCTGGACACTCCTGGTGCACTGTACTATGGTCTGACAAGTAAACCAAATAGTCAATCATGGCATCACCAATTAATACATTAATTTACAGTAGGGAGCACTTGCACTGTGGCACTGGACAGTAGTGGCACAGTGCCCAAAGCATCTTACACCAGCAAAAACACATGAGCCAAAAGCAAAAATAGAAGGGAGACCCACGCCAATGGTGCCAGGTCTAACACAACATATATGCCAATGATATTGCAAATGTAGCAAAAGAAGCTGTGTATTAGATTTAGCATGGGGTATACCTTAAAATAGCTCTAAAATAATTGACATTGTGTTTCTAGCCAAGAAACCATGACTGATGCTTGTTTCTCTAGAAATGTAATTAAGACTACATTATTGACATAGTAGTGAACTCCCTTGGACGTCTTCTGTTGGTCACTTCGGAGCACAAGAGACATTCCTCACTTGTCTTCATTTATGAAACAACAGCAGACCCAACTCTTCTCCAAAGCCTTTGACTAAACTCCCCAATTTTTCATCTGCCAGGCAGCTAAAGGTTTCTTATTAGGTATCAAGGGGAGAGGGAGGAACAGCAGGGCTAGTTCACTTCCCCTGAAATATATGTATTATCAATGGGAACTAGCCTCACAGGGCATAGGGATAGTGTGTTTGTACGGAAGAAAGAAATACTATTTCTTTTGAAGCCCTCAACCACCAATCTAGTTGGTGGCATGCTTCATCATCGGGCTCCACCCGGTGACACTGAATGTGTCCCGGTGGGCTTCAACTCCTGTTTACAGGGGAGCTGGTTTCGTGGTGAATGAGTGTGCAGTGAAAGCGTTTGAGTGAGAATTAAAAACTGTCCTCGGGTCCCAATTCCTATACTAGGTAATTTTATTAGCGGGCCCTTGGCAGTGTTAAGAACAAGGCAATGGATGTGTTGTGGAGTTATCTATGGTCTCCCACATCCTGTGTGGTCAACATGTTTCAGCAAGGCCTTGGTAATGAGCTGGCTTCCTTCAGGGCCTATGAATGTGCGAAGTGCTCGTGAAGTGATTAAAAAGAAAAAGGGCAGGGTCAGGAATTGAGTGTAAGTGACCCGCTATGTATTGCACTCGCTAAGGTGCAATATGGGTAAGAGGGTGCTTCCCTCTGTTCGTTGTATTCTTGAGATTATCAGAGCAAAGCTTCATGAATATCCGGCATTGGGGTCGGCTTAGAAACGACTTTTGGGTGAAGCTTGGTCCCCGCGTCAGCACCTACTTAAAGGTGTCACTATCCCTATGCCCTTTGAGGCTTAGTTCCCATTGACAATACAGCGAAAAGTTTCTGCCATACATTGCAAATACACATTTACAAAACAATTAAAAATAAATAGCCCACTGCCCCACCTGGTCTTCAAGGAGCTATAATATTACAGTTTCACACAACAAAAGAACACATTTCTTATTAGGTACTTGTAACACCACACAAGGACACAGCCCTCTACCTGTATTCTAGTGGCACAACACAGGAGCACATGCCTCTACCTGTTTGCTAGTGACACATCACAGCTGCACAACCCTCTCTCTACCTGTACACTAGTGATACAGAACAGGAGCACAACCCTCTACCAGGAGTGATTCCCCAGTATTTCTGAGTCCAGCTCTTCATGGTGACACCAGAGAGACATACCTCTCTCAAAAGCAGAAACCCTCCTATTCCTGCTGTGGTGAAATGCACCTCAGCTGAAAACTCATATCCTCCTGTCCTAGGGTAGGACGAGATGTCTGACTGGCCTCCTCACCCATCATCTATGGGAATTTGTGAACTTCCTGCAGAAACCGGTGCAGTAACTGTGATTTATATGGTAATTCTCAATTGCCCATAGATTACTTGTATGAATTTTAATTTTAAGTGGGAAGTTACCCACCTCCTCATTCTGATTGAGGGACATAGTAGGTTAATGTCACAATGTCTTCTGCACAACCAGTGTCCGGGCACCATGGGGTTATTCCTCAGCCTCTCAAATCTCCTGTCTTCCATCCCAAGTGCTGGAACCTTTCTGCCCTGCCTCTTTTATATTCTCTCCTGTCAGTCACATCCTCTCACACTTGTCTTCAGCCAGTCTCTCCACTCAGCCTGTCTCGGAGTCTTTGACTGTCTTTGCATGCGGTGGGTTTTCTCCCTTCTGCCTTCTCCATAGAGCGAATTTCCTTGCAGCTTTACACATTGTGACATATCTCTAGTTTTGTGATGTGTCTGTGGGGAGAGCGCAGGAGTGTGAGAAGGACAGAAGACAATAGAAAGGAAGATACTTCAGGAGACTATTGTTCAGAGATGAGGAAATGCACAATAGTGTTCTGAATCTTGAAAACACCACAGCCCTCCCCCTTCAAGACTCCCTCTCTAAGGATGTATGTGCCTGTAGGAAGCTTCTTAATATCTAACCTGCATTTCTTTGCTTCTGGCAGGACAAGTTAAGAACTGAGAAGCAGAAAATTGAATCTGAGTTTAAAAAACTGCGGCAACTCCTGAAAGAAAATGAGCAAACACTGCACAGAAGACTGGAGGAGATGGAAAAGAAAATGACCATGGTAGAGAATGCAAATATCACCAAACTGTCCAATCAAATCACTTCTCTCAATGCCCTGATAACAGATATGGAAAAAAAGTGTGAGGAGCCAGCGTGGGAACTCCTGAAGGTGAGACACAGTTTGATATATTCATGGATGAGAAGAAATATTCATAATTTACATGAAGGTTTAAATGTGTGCGGGTAACACATATGACTTCCTGACCGGTTCAATGCACAGTGACCCCATGTACTTTAACAGCAACCCTCTGCATTAAGACAGATTATTTACACTGCCCCCTTTTGTGCTGTGATCCCAAAGCAAAATACAAACAGGGCAATATAGTGACGTCCTACAGTGTCACGTACCATTGTTGTATTCGCCTTCCATGATTTCGTTGGGTTATGTCGCCCTTGAACACCGCAGTAACACCCCACCCCTGCTCTAGTCCAGTGGTTTGTCCCTGACTCTGGAACACTGAGCCTGGGGTGACTAACGCCCATTGGTTGGATCATCGCCGGCAGATGTTCCTGTCTAGTGGAGAGCTTTGGTGAAGGTGATTCAATAACCTGGTTGAAGACAACAGATTCCAGCGTCTTTTATCACATCCATCTCAATATAAAAAAGATTTTTTATTCATATTTTGTATTTTCTTCTGTTGGGTGGGTTGCAAAACACCAAGCAATTCTAATGACCGTGATATATGGAGACCAAGGAACAAAATATGATAAAACAAGATAAAATAGTTACCATAATGAGAGCCAACATCTCAGAGAATGGAAAAGACCCTTTTTAGGTTTTGCCTCGCCAAAAAGATGCGCTCTGCGCATCTTTTTCGGCGCAGGCGAAAACCTGATGAGAACTGTAGTGTGGCTTGGCTCGGCCCTCCTCATTCATTGGCTGGCTCCGTAAATGGAGCCTTGCCATTGGACGAGGGGCCTGTCCGTCAATGCCGGACCAGACACGGGGGCGTTCCCGAGATTCTTTGGCTTTTGCCGACGTCACGCGACGCCGGGAACGCCCCCGAATCTGTCCCGGCATTGAGCCGGCACCCTTTCCTGCTTGCGTGAGTGCTTTGCCGTCCGTGTCCCCTCCCGCCCCCCCCCCCGTGTCCCCTCCCGCCCCCCCCGTGTCCCCTCCCGCCCCCCGTGTCCTCTCCCGTTGCAGACTGCAGGCTGCAGGAACACGGAGCACGGAGCTTCCCCCGCCGCCGAATACACGCAGGCAGGCAGCAGGAGTCTGGAGGCTAAAGGCTGGATGCTGAGTCGCTTCTCACTAAAAGCGAAGGTGAGTGAGATGGTGTCCTCCTCTCCCCACCTCTCCTCGGCTCCTCAGCTCCTTGCCTCGGCTCCTCTGCTCCTCTGCTCCTCTGCTGGCCTTTGCTCCCCTGCTCCTCGCCTCCGCCTCCTCGCTCCTTGCTCCTCGCTCGTTCGATGCTCTGACCCTGCACAGCAAGTATTGAAGAAAACAAGGGCTACCGACCGCCGTCCGTGTCCTCTCCCGCTGCAGACTGCAGGCTGCAGGAACACGGAGCACGGAGCTTCCCCCGCCGCCGAATACACGCAGGCAGGCAGCAGGAGTCTGGAGTCTGGAGGCTAAAGGCTGGATGCTGAGTCGCTTCTCACTAAAAGCGAAGGTGAGTGAGATGGTGTCCTCCTCTCCCCACCTCTCCTCGGCTCCTCAGCTCCTTGCCTCGGCTCCTCTGCTCCTCTGCTGGCCTTTGCTCCCCTGCTCCTCGCCTCTGGGATAAACTAAAATATGCTTAATGTAAGTATAAACAATTTACTTAGCCTGTGGTTATCGTAAGCAAGTAATGGCTCTGTCACGCCTGTCAAATATTTCACTCGCATGGTGTAATGACATAATTTGTGATTAGATTTGTACTTAATTTCCATTAATGTTACTAGTTGCTGCACGTCCTATTATCTCGCTGCCATGGAACAGTGCCTCAGAGACAAAGAAACAGCGAAACGTTTTTCATAAGTGCACATCTGATTGTTGAAACAATGCATCTCTTAGCCCAATGAGTGAGTTGGTGCCTCGCTCTCCTTTTCTACCTGCAAAAGAAAGCACAGCTTGGTGCAAAAAAAACGAATAGGACTTTTGTATAGCAAAACATATTTGTGCGTGGTGGAAGCAATGGATAAACTGTTGGGGGCGTGATTATGTGGTGAAGCATCAGACTTTAATTTACACACATGCATTCTATCATGAGTACATTCTATTATAGTACGAACAACCCAAACACCAACGGCGAACTAGTTAACTGCACCTCACACAAAGTTCCAACCAATTAGGACCTGGTGTGCTTCTTTTCCAGTGCCCGCCTATATACCGCTGCCAAGCAGAAATCGATTTTCACAAAGAAGTGGAATGGTGCTACTTGCAAATACATAGTTCTGTTGCATGTTTGTTATAGTTTGATTTGCCAGTAAAGATATCCTAATTAATCTCATTTGTGCTTTTCTAAGTATTCTTAGGCAAATGCTTTTTCTCTTGAAGCGTCTCGGGTATTCATGGATTGAAGTGTAACGCTTTTTCCCGTAGACAAGTTAAATGAGACAGGGCAACAGAATGCATTTACAGCACATCATTTTGCTTACCTGAATAATTGCTTCATCTGCCTCCTTTATAATGGCACACTCTATTTTCTATTCCTCTTTTCCATACGTTGAGTCTTGTATTAAATGGATTCCGTTATTTGATGTGAATTTTTTTATGTGCTAGTGAGATTGTATTACAGTGATTTTAACCTGGTTTTTGAAGGCTATCTGCTAATGCTAGTCTGTTGTCCCTCAACATGTTTACATTTAGTTAGTTGGTCTCTTCTGCTTTCTGCTTTTATTGTGCTATTTGCTTATCTTCTTGTGCTGCCATCTTGATGGGTTTCAGCTTTCTTGTACTGTTCCAGCTCTCCAACCTGCAAGGATGTAATAGTGATGTGTGGCCAACTAGTAGGTCTGCTAGTGGCAAGCACGTCTATGTTGGTAGGGGGCACATATGCTAGCTGTAAGCCCTTCAGACTGGAACTTCTTGCTCTGTCATCAGATTAACACCAGCTTGTTACCCAAACGTCAAAATATTAATCCATCAGTTAGGGAGGTGGAAAGATGTTGGTTTCTCGGGTACGCTATAGAGATTCTTTCAACTTAAAACAAGCCTCTGATATAACTAAAGATGTTTTTGCTGTTCACTATTTTTGATAGGTTCCTACGTGATGGAATCAATTGCAGTGTACTAAAAAAAACAGCGAATACGCGCTGCTCCAGGGAAATGGTGCTACTTGGCCAGTTGGTGGTTTGACAAATTAGACCATAAAATCCAGCGGTCATGTCTGAAATATCTATGTTTTCAGTGCTTTGCTTTTTCCTAGATTCATTTGTATTGACTAAAGGAACTAGTCAAGTTCCAACCTCTATTTCCATGGGTGATCAATCCTCTTGGGTGGAAATGAGCATGAGTGCGCTCAAGGAGTACTGCTTTAAAATCTGTACTTAACGCAGCCTTCCCACAGTTTACATGCTGGAATCAACTTTTGCAGTTAGACACCCCATTAGCCTCATGATTACCTACATTATATATCAGAAGTGCAAAGAACCAGAACAGTTATAAAAGCCTTCAAGGGGTGTGATCAGTTGTACAACCTGCACCTTCCCATTGGGGGTCAGACTCCATGTTCAGCTGTCTGGGGTTGTATGGGGCAAGGGAGATGGGTACGGGTGAGTGGAGGGAGGAGAATAGGGAACTGCAGGAATAGATGTTGATAAAATTGCTGTAAGAGTGTACATTTCTCCAGCAGCTCCCTGATTGCCTTTCTTAACCCCCCTCCCCCTCCAATTATCCACAAAGGACCCAGTATGGCCTTGGTCTACTGTGTCTTCTGAGGGGAAGCTGTCCAAAGAGTGCCTCAGAAACTTGGTATCCATTGAGGGGTTTCTTAGTCCTGCCTGTCTTGTCGCCCAGCCTGAGATAGGGGGGCGTAATCCGATTCAGAGGCGCCTGAGTATCGGGGTTCAACGAGGTTTCTGTGTTCAGCGAGGAAGTCTCTCCATATGTCCCTAAACTTGCCAAGTTGGTGGTTCAAGTCGGCTATTGTTTGTATGCAGCTATATTGTACATCTCCTGTAGCAAGGTGTTAGGCGTAGGGCTAGTTTGTTTCGGCATAGTGGTAGTATACAGATATTGGCCAAGGCCATACCAAACCATCTGTATTTTTAGTTTGCAATAAATGGATATTGATCAGAGTTGTAAAAAAGTTATTCTGTGCTATTAGGGTGCCCTTGATGGTTACAGTCTGTATGAATGTGGTCGTAGTAGAAGCCTAGTATGTGGTCCAAGTTCGGCATCTCCCCCCCCCAAAACTGATTGTTGTCCCCCTTCGGTGATCCACACCTCCAACACGCTTTAGGGTTTATTAGGGACCTGCGGGGTGGCCCGTGCCATTTGTGTAGCACTTTAAACATGCTTCCCTGAGGCATTGGTGGTCTTGGGTAGCTAGGTCTGCCAAATCTTTTTCTTTGAGTTTGTGATCTATAGCCTAGCTTATCTCCAAGCCTTCAACGCAGAGACCCTAATCAAGGCCTGCTGCCACAAGGTGTCTGGATAGGGAGAGCTGGCGGGACCAGGCGAACGTGGCACATCACAGGCCCTAACTTCCTCCCTGCCAGACCACGGAGGAGCCTACTGACCAGAGTCTAGGTGCGGAGAGTTGTGAGCACCGTGAAATATATCCCTGCCCACTGCTGTGCCTGAGGCCCGGGACACTCACCATACACACTACTCGAATCAAATGACTATCCAACCGGTGTCCCCGCGGGGACGCAGTAACTACGGCGCTGCTACACCACCGGGCCCCTTTTCTTCTAGCATCTGTTGCGGGGCACCTCGCCCTGGGAGAGGTGGTTCAGGGAGCAGGGGCGGGCGTCCCCAGGTGCAGGTGCGGCTCCTGTAGTCTAGGGGGAGACCCCTACAGCTCTGCTGGGGCCTACCTGCTCTGCTGGCCGTGGGCTGCGTTGCTATCTTGCTCCTAGGCGGCCTTCTCAGACAAAGCGGGCACTGGCTATTTCCGACTGCCCTTCCTGGTGCCTGCTCTGCGCCTTGTTGCCTACCTACACAGTGGAGACTGTCCGGTCGCTGGATCCCTGGGAGCTGTGCTCAATGGCCCATGAACAGAAATGTACCGCCACTGGACTCTGGCCACGCAGAAAAGCCTCTCCCCACCATCCTTACTTGCCGCACCGCCTGGCCTTCTCCAGTCATTCCTGTGTGGGGGGGGCTCGCAGTGTGTGGGGGGGGCTCGCAGTGTGTGGGGGGGGCTCGCAGTGTGTGGGGGGGGCTCGCAGTGTGTGGGGGGGGCTCGCAGTGTGTGGGGGGGCTCGCAGTGTGTGGGGGGGGCTCGCAGTGTGTGGGGGGGGCTCGCAGTGTGGGGGGGCTCGCAGTGTGGGGGGGGCTCGCAGTGGGTGGGGGGCTCGCAGTGTGTGGGGGGGGCTCGCAGTGTGTGGGGGAGGCTCGCAGTGTGTGGGGGAGGCTCGCAGTGTGTGGGGGAGGCTCACAGTGTGTGGGGGAGGCTCACAGTGTGTGTGGGGGGGCTCGCAGTGTTTGTGGGGGGGCTCGCAGTGTGTGGGGGGGCTCGCAGTGTGTGGGGGGCTGTGTGTGGGGGGGGCTCTGTGTGGGGGGGGGGCTCTGTGTGGCTGTGTGTGTGGGGGGCTCTGTGTGGGTGTGTGTGTGGAGGGCTCTGTGTGTGGGGGGGGCTCTCTGCGGGTGTTTGTGTGTGGCATTTGCGAGAGATTAAGCTATTGGCATTGAAAATGACAATGCCATTTATTTATGTTAAAAAAACATAAATAAAAATAATGCCAAGAGCAATGCCAATAGCTCTAACTTTAACAAAGGCAAAACCATTGCATTGTAAATGCTTGTTTAGGTCTCCTGGCGTTTAACAGCGCGTCAGCGCTGTGTCCGCCAGGAGATCTTTTGTCAGCGACTCTCAGTCCCAGGAGACAGTCCTGGCCACGCGCATCCTTCCAGGCGATTTGTAACTGGCACGCGCGCTGTGGCCAGGCGCTGTCTCCTGGGAAGCGCAAGCACCCCACACGCATGCGCATACACACACACAAGCGCCCATGCACGCACGCACATACATACATACAGAGACACCCCCCCTGACACATACACACACGCGCGCACACACACACACACGTGCCCCCAGAGCCCCCCCTCCCTCCCTCCCTCCCTCCCCCGCCGTCACCGTCGCACGCATACATACACACACGAGCATACACGCACACACACACACAAGTGCACCAAGCCCCCCCCAGCCTTTTTTTGAACTTACCTGGCCAATGTCGGGGACTCTGCTCAGCACGCGGCGCCCAACCTCCTGCTGGCGCGGCCCCGGGGCTCCACACCGCTCACAGGAGCCCCGGGCCGCGAGACGCAACGACTCCGCCTGCCTCCTCTTCCGCTCTGAACGTGGCTCCGCCCCCGTCACAGGCGACCGTGCCTGACTTCCGGGGCGGCCGCGGCGGCATTCCGGGGGCATACTCGATTCTATATTTAAAGTGCCTCCTACTGTGTAATGTGACAGGCGGCCTGAAATTATGTTTTGCGAGACGTTTTTATTGCAGAGAAACATTTGCAAATGGGAATATAAGCGCCCCTCAGTCCACACACTGATTTTCTAGAGGTGGACAACAGCCTCCTTTTGAGCGCATGGTGAATATCCACAGGAAAACAACATCCCCCCCATACCGCCCACTACAATCATCAATTGGGAATTGGAAGCACCCCCTTTAAGCACCCTATAAGAACTCACTGACTATGATAAAGCCCCAAGAAGCTCACCCTTACGGCCCACACTCAATAGCAACAGAGAAATATTTACGCCCTGATCATTAACCGAGAGACATTTCCCCTTCCTGCACAGACAATGTCAAACTGCACATCTCGTCGTGTTTCCGGTTCCTTTGAAAACATGTTAGGTTGATGAAAGTTTAAGTGAAAGGGGCACTTTAAGTCGTTCTGCAGAAGGATCAGGGGCTGCCTGGCTGTCCTGTCTGGTGCTGCGGAGACAGGGAAGGGGTGTGCTGAAAGCTGAAAGCAATGCAGCCCCAGTGCCAGACTCCCTTGCCTTTTCCCAGTTTGATGCAGAAGTATTTAACAAGGAAATAGAACAGTCTCTCACAAAAGTATGCAGAAAACGGTGAGACCTATTAAATGAGTGCAGAGTGAGTGCAGAGTTGTAATGCAGAGTAGTGAGTAGTGAGTGCAGAGTGGTAATGCAGAGTAGTGAGTGCAGAGTAGTGAGTGCAGAGTAGTGAGTGCAGAGCAGTGAGTGCAGAGTGCAGAGTAGTGAGTGCAGAGTAGTGAGTGCAGAGTGCAGAGTAGTGAGTGCAGAGTAGTGAGTGCAGAGTAGTGAGTGCAGAGTGCTGAGTGCAGTGTAGTAAGTGCAGAGTAGTGAGTGCAGAGTAGTGAGTGCAGAGTAGTGAGTGCAGAGTGCAGAGTAGTGTGTAGTGAGTGCAGAGTAGTGAGTGCAGAGTAGTGAGTGCAGAGTAGTGAGTGCAGAGTAGTGAGTGCAGAGTAGTGAGTGCAGAGTAGTGAGTGCAGAGTAGTGAGTGCAGAGTAGTGAGTGCAGAGTAGTGAGTGCAAAGTAGTGAGTGCAAAGTAGTGAGTAGTGAGTGCAGAGTAGTGAGTGCAGAGTAGTGAGTGCAGAGTAGTGAGTGCAGAGTAGTGAGTGCAGAGTAGTGAGTGCAGAGTAGTGAGTAGTGAGTGCAGAGTAGTGAGTAGTGAGTGCAGAGTAGTGAGTGCAGAGTAGTGAGTAGTGAGTGTGCAGAGTAGTGAGTGCAGAGTAGTGAGTGCAGAGTAGTGAGTGCAGAGTAGTGAGTGCAGAGTAGTGAGTGCAGAGTAGTGAGTGCAGAGTAGTGAGTGCAGAGTAGTGAGTGCAGAGTAGTGAGTAGTGAGTGCAGAGTAGTGAGTAGTGAGTGCAGAGTAGTGAGTAGTGAGTGCAGAGTAGTGAGTAGTGAGTGCAGAGTAGTGAGTGTGCAGAGTAGTGAGTAGTGAGTGCAGAGTAGTGAGTAGTGAGTGCAGAGTAGTGAGTGTGCAGAGTAGTGAGTGCAGAGTAGTGAGTGCAGAGTAGTGAGTGTGCAGAGTAGTGAGTGTGCAGAGTAGTGAGTGTGCAGAGTAGTGAGTGTGCAGAGTAGTGAGTGTGCAGAGTAGTGAGTGTGCAGAGTAGTGAGTGTGCAGAGTAGTGAGTGCAGAGTAGTGAGTGCAGAGTAGTGAGTGCCCAACCCACTCGCGGTAGCTTGCCTCGCTTTATGTCTCTCTCCACACGCCTAGCGGCCGCCACTTCTCACCTCCTTTGCAGAGTAGGCCTCAGCTAGCTTCGTGCTCCATCTTCCAGTTCGGGCCGAATTTGCAATCGGCACCCTGGGCAGTTCTTTCAGGGCTTGCGGGTAGGTCTCTGTGCCCCACGGTGGGGTGGGGGGGAGAAACACCAACCTCAGCGAGCAGCTCCGACTTCACCCGATGGGCACACCAGGCCGCAGGTTGCCTCGTGGCACGGCCTACACCTCCTCGGGCTCGCGTGATGTTCCCAGGCGGAATGTCAATAACTCAAACTTTAATGCTCCGAGATCTATTGCACTGCAAATGCTTGTTTTTGTACTCGTGCGTGGTGAGGTGCCCTAGGGGGAGGAGGAGGCCGTTGTTTTGGGTTTGCGGACAGTCGCAGAATCGAAAGCAGACTTTCAGTGAGTGTTTTTTTCATTTATTTTTTAAATCGATTGTTATGACTATGCTTTTGTCCCTGCCTGTTCAGCTTCATTACAATAGCGATTGCGAAAGCTATCAATTTCAGTGCTACTTTTTCTTGCAGCATTTACCATCTTTATACAACAATTCAGAGTTTGATAACAAATTAATGTAACACATTGTAATATACAATGCCAATAGCTCAAACTTTAAAGCTGGGAGACCTATTGCATTGTAAATGCTTGTTCTCACTTGTGTCAGAAGTTTGAAAACATTTCTGTTCAACAATGCTTACTTTTCTCCTAATGAAGGTGGCTACATATTTGCGCCTGCACCACCCTCTTATTAGGGTGAGGAGTTAGCTAAATAATTGGGCATTTAGAATAGGTAACAGTAAACTCACTGGCATTTTTGTGGCCCCAGATTAAGGTAGAGATTAATGCATAAAAACAAACATTGGTAAATCCAACAGGTTTGGCCTATGTGATGATTCATTTTTTGTTGTTGTAAGTTTTAGCTTGGTGAACAGGTGTGAAATTTATATGATGAACTAATACTTGAATGGGGTCACCTGAATGTCAAGCAATATGTTAAGAGGTGAATGAAAGAGATAAATAAAGAGAAAATCAATAAAAGAAAGCATGAGAGAAGGAGGTACTGAGGAAGGAAGCAAAAAGATAAGTAGGGGTTGAATAAAAAAGAAAGAAAGGGTCAGCGAGCAAGTAAAAACAAAGCAAAAAGAAATTAGTGAAATCTGGGTACTGAAAAAGGAAAGAATGGAAATGTAGTGTTTTGGATGAACCAAATAAAGCTCTAGGATGATCTGGTCACAGCACCTACTCTCTTGGCAGAGTAGTAAGAAGAGCCACTCACTAGTGCAGCTACAAACATGTTGCCGTGAAACTGGGCCATATGAGGAGGTTAAAAAAACAAGAGAGAAAAGCTGGGGTAGGCGAGAAGGCAGCAACAAGGAGCATTTGAGGATAGGCCAGACATCGAATGGGAAAGCAGCACATGAGGTAGAGAGGAAGTGGATGGAGGGGGAGTAACACGAAGTTTGCACCAGACACTGTCCATCCCAGCTCACAGCAGCTCAAGAACTGTGTGTGTGTCCTGGAAGTTGCTGCAGCCTGCCAAGAGGAAAATCAGGGGGTGGGGGGCGGGAGGGGGTAAGGAAGCACTATGGACGATGCACACCGGGTGAGGATTGTATCTGTGCCCTCTTTCTCAGAAAAACAATACCAGTCTCTGATGAAAATACCAATTTGCTTAAAATCCTAAGCATTTGTTTATGATTATCCTTCTTTTACCTTTAATAACCATTTAGAATTCATTCAAACAGCTCTCCAATGTGCTGAGTTTTGTTGGGGTGACAGCTGCGCTATACAAGTGCATATTACATTACATGTGCCTGGCACTTCAAGTTTATGAGCCAAATGGTTAAAATACCAGTTGTCACAGTATGCTGTCCCTGTTCTTTTTTTTTTTTTTACTGGTCTTGACATAAAAATATAGACCAGGAGACGGCAAGTCTACTCTCTGTGCCACTCCCTATCTGCAACTAACCTGGTACTACCTGTTCAAAGTGAAGGCATTTTCAGCAAGGTAGGTTGGAGAGTTCGAGGCCGGAGAGTTCCTGCAGAGCTGAATCGGAAGGGTCCGAGACGGTGAGCTGCTGCAGAGCTGAATCAGAATGGTCCGAGACACGTCAGCCACTGCAGCTGAATCGGAAGAGTCCAAGACCAGTGACTCACTGAAGAGCTGAATCGGAAGGGTCCGAAACCGGTGAACTGCTGCAGAGCTGAATCTGAAGAGTGCGTGACCAGTGGGCTGCTGCGGAGCTGAATCGGAAGAGTCCGAGGCCGGTGAGCTGCTGCTGAGCTGAATCGGAAGGGTCCGAGACCGGTGAGCTGCTGCAGAGCTGAATCGGAAGGGTCCGAGACGTGTCAGCCACTGCAGCTGAATCGGAAGGGTCCAAGACCAGTGACTCACTGAAGAGCTGAATCTGAAGAGTCCGAGACCGGTGAGCTGCTGCAGAGCTGAATCGGAAGGGTCCGAGACCGGTGAGCTGCTGCAGAGCTGAATCGGAAGGGTCCGAGACCGGTGAGCTGCTGCAGAGCTGAGTGAAAAGGGTCCGAGACCGGTGAGCTGCTGCAGAGCTGAATCGGAAGGGTCCGAGACTGGTGAGCTGCTGCAGAGCTGAATCTGAAGAGTCCGAGATCGGTGAGCTGCTGCAGAGCTGAATCTGAAGAGTCCGAGATCGGTGAGCTGCTGCAGAGCTGAATCTGAAGAGTCCGAGATCGGTGAGCTGCTGCAGAGCTGAATCTGAAGAGTCCGAGATCGGTGAGCTGCTGCAGAGCTGAATCGGAAGGGTCCGAGACTGGTGAGCTGCTGCAGAGCTGAATCTGAAGAGTGCGTGACCAGTGGGCTGCTGCAGAGCTGAATCGGAAGAGTCCGAGACCGGTGAGCTGCTGCAGAGCTGAGTGAAAAGGGTCCGAGACCGGTGAGCTGCTGCAGAGCTGAGTGAAAAGGGTCCGAGACCGGTGAGCTGCTGCAGAGCTGAATCGGAAGGGTCCGAGACTGGTGAGCTGCTGCAGAGCTGAATCTGAAGAGTCCGAGATCGGTGAGCTGCTGCAGAGCTGAATCTGAAGAGTCCGAGATCGGTGAGCTGCTGCAGAGCTGAATCTGAAGAGTCCGAGATCGGTGAGCTGCTGCAGAGCTGAATCTGAAGAGTCCGAGATCGGTGAGCTGCTGCAGAGCTGAATCGGAAGGGTCCGAGACTGGTGAGCTGCTGCAGAGCTGAATCTGAAGAGTGCGTGACCAGTGGGCTGCTGCAGAGCTGAATCGGAAGAGTCCGAGACCGGTGAGCTGCTGCAGAGCTGAATCGGAAGGGTCCGAGACCGGTGAGCTGCTGCAGAGCTGAATCGGAAGGGTCCGAGACTGGTGAGCTGCTGCAGAGCTGAATCTGAAGAGTCCGAGATCGGTGAGCTGCTGCAGAGCTGAATCTGAAGAGTCCGAGATCGGTGAGCTGCTGCAGAGCTGAATCTGAAGAGTCCGAGATCGGTGAGCTGCTGCAGAGCTGAATCGGAAGAGTCCGAGACCGGTGAGCTGCTGCAGAGCTGAATCTGAATGGTCCGAGATTGGTGAGCTGCTGCAGAGCTGAATCTGAAGGATTTTGAGACTGGTGAGCTGTTGTGGAGCTAAATCGGAAGGGTCCGTGACCGGTGACTTACTGTAGAGCTGAATCTGAAGGGTCCGAGACCGGTGAGCTGTTGCAGAGCTGAATCGAAAGGGTCATTGACCGGTGACTTACTGCAGAGCTGAATCGGAAGGGTCATTGACCGGTGACTTACTGCAGAGCTGAATCGGAAGGGTCATTGAACGGTGACTTACTGCAGAGCTGAATCGGAACGGTTATTGACCGGTGACTTACTGCAGTGCAGAATCGGAACGGTTATTGACCGGTGACTTACTGCAGAGCTGAATCTGAAGGGTCCGAGACCGGTGAACTGATGCAGAGCTGAATCGGAAGGGTCCGAGACTAGTGAACTTGCAGAGCTGAATCAGAAGGGTCAGTGACCGGTGACTCACTGCAGAGCTGAATCGGAAGGGTCCGAGACCAGTGAGCTGCTGCAGAGCTGGATCGGAAGGGTCCGAGACTAGTGAACTTGCAGAGCTGAATCAGAAGGGTCAGTGACCGGTGACTCACTGCAGAGCTGAATCGGAAGGGTCCGAGACCAGTGAGCTGCTGCAGAGCTGAGTGAAAAGGGTCGGTGACTGGTGACTTAGTGCAGAGCTGAATCGAAAGAGTCTGAGAACTGTGAGCTGCTGCAGAGCTGGATCGGAAGGGTCAGAGACTGGTGAGCTGTTGCAGAGCTGAATCGGAAGGGTCCGAGACTGGTGAGCTACTGCAGAGCTGGGTCGTATGGGTCAGAGACCGGTGAGCTGTTGCAGAGCTGAATCGGAAGAGTCCGAGACTGGTAAGCTGTTTCAGAGCTGAATTGGAATTGTCCGAGACCGGTGAGCTAATGCAGAGCTGAATCAAAAGGGTCCGAGACCGGTGAGCTGCTGCAGAGCTGAATCCAAAGGGTCCGTGACCAGTGTCTTACTGCAGAGCTGAATCGGAACGGTTATTGACGGGTGACTTACTGTAGTGCAGAATTGGAACCGTCATTGACCGGTGACTTACTGCAGAGCGAATCGGAAGGGTCCGAGACCGGTGAGCTACTGCAGAGCTGAATCTGAAGAGTGCGTGACCAGTGGGCTGCTGCAGAGCTGAATCGGAAGGGTCCGAGACTGGTGAGCTGCTTCAGAGCTAAATCGGAAGGGTTTTGAGACTGGTGAGCTGTTGCGGAGCTGAATCTGAAGGGTCCGTGACCGGTGACTTACTGTAGAGCTCAATCGGAAGGGTCTGAGACCGGTGAGCTGCTGCAGAGCTGAATGGGAAGGGTCTGTGACCGGTGACTTACTGTAGAGCTGAATCGGAAGGGTCCGAGACCGGTGAGCTGCTGCAGAGCTGAATCGGAAGGGTCCGAGACCGGTGAGCTGTTGCAGAGCTGAATTGGAAGGGTCATTGACCGGTGACTTACTGCAGAGCTGAATCGGAAGGGTCATTGACGGAGACTTACTGCAGTGCAGAATCGGAAGGGTCATTGACCTGTGACTTACTGCAGAGCCGAATCGGAAGGGTCCAAGACTGGTGAGCTGCTTCAGAGCTGAATCGGAAGGGTCCGTGACCTGTGACTTACTGTAGAGCTGAATCGGAAGGGTCCGAGACCGGTGAGCTGTTGCAGAGCTGAATCGGAAGGGTCATTGACTGGTGAGCTGCTGCAGAGCTGAATCGGAAGGGTCAGTGACCGGTGACTTACTGCAGAGCTGAATCGTAAGAGTCCGAAACCGGTGACTTAATGCAGAGCTGAATCGAAAGGGTCCGAGACTGGTGAGCTGCTGCAGAGCTGAATCGGAAGAGTTTTGAGACTGGTGAGCTGTTGCGGAGCTGAATCGGAAGGGTCCGTGACCGGTGACTTACTGTAGAGCTGAATTGGAAGGGTCTGAGACTGGTGAGCTGCTGCAGAGCTGAATGGGAAGGGTCTGTGACTGGTGACGTACTGTAGAGCTGAATCGGAAGGGTCCGAGACTGGTGAGCTGCTGCAGAGCTGAATCGGAAGGGTCCGAGACCGGTGAGCTGTTGCAGAGCTGAATCGGAAGGGTCATTGACCGGTGACTTACTGCAGAGCTGAATCGGAAGGGTCTTTGACCGGTGACTTACTGCGGAGCTGAATCAGAAGGGTAATTGACGGAGACTTACTGCAGTGCAGAATCGGAAGGGTCATTGACCTGTGACTTACTGCAGAGCCGAATCGGAAGGGTCCAAGACCGGTGAGCTGCTGCAGAGCTGAATCGGAAGAGTGCGTGACCAGTGGGCTGCTGCAGAGCTGAATCGGAAGGGTCATTGACCGGTGACTTACTGCAGAGCTGATTCGGAAGGGTCATTGACCGGTGACTTACTACAGAGCTGAATCGAAAGGGTCCGAGACTGGTGAGCTGCTGCAGAGCTGAATCGGAAGGGTTTTGAGACTGGTGAGCTGTTGCGGAGCTGAATCGGAAGGGTCCGTGACCGGTGACTTACTGTAGAGCTGAATTGGAAGGGTCTGAGACTGGTGAGTTGCTGTAGAGCTGAATCGGAAGGGTCCGTGACTGGTGAACTGGTGCAAAGCTGAATCGGAAGGGTCCAAGACCAGTGAACTGTTGCAGAGCTGAATCGGAAGGGTCAGTGACCGGTGAGTTGCTGTAGAGCTGAATCGGAAGGGTCCGAGACAAGTGAGCTGCTGCAGAGCTGAATCTGAAGGGTTTTGAGACTGGTGAGCTGTTGCGGAGCTGAATCGAAAGGGTCCGTAACCGGTGACTTAATGTAGAGCTCAATCGGAAGGGTCTGAGACCGGTGAGCTGCTGCAGAGCTGAATGGGAAGGGTCTGTCACCTGTGACTTACTGTAGAGCTGAATCGGAAGGGTCCGAGACCGGTGAGCTGCTGCAGAGCTGAATCCGAAGGGTCTGAGACCGGTGAGCTGTTGCAGAGCTGAATTGGAAGGGTCATTGACCGGTGACTTACTGCAGAGCTGAATCGGAAGGGTCATTGACCGGTGACTTACTGCAGTGCAGAATCGGAAGGGTCATTGACCTGTGACCTACTGCAGAGCTGAATCTGAAGGGTCCGAGACCGGTGAGCTGTTGCAGAGCTGAATTGGAAGGGTCATTGACCGGTAACTTACTGCAGAGCTGAATCGGAAGGGTCATTGACCGGTGACTTACTGCAGTGCAGAATCGGAAGGGTCATTGACCTGTGACTAACTGCAGAGCTGAATCTGAAGGGTCTGAGACCGGTTAGCTGCTGCAGAGCTGAATCGGAAGAGTGCGTGACCAGTGGGCTGCTGCAGAGCTGAATCGGAAGGGTCATTGACCGGTGACATACTGCAGAGCTGAATCTGAAGGGTCATTGACCGGTGACTTACTGCAGAGCTGAATTGGAAGGGTCCGAGACCAGTGAGTTGCTGCAGGGCTGAATCGGAAGGGTCCTTGACCAGTGACCTACTACAGAGCTGAATCGGAAGGGTCCGTGACCGGTGACTTACTGAGAGCTGAATCGGAAGGGTCCATGACCAGTGAGTTGCTGTAGAGCTGAATCGGAAGGGTCCGAGACCGGTGAACTGGTGCAAAGCTGAATCGGAAGGGTCCAAGACCAGTGAACTGTTGCAGAGCTGAATCGGAAGGGTCAGTGACCGGTGACTCACTGCAGAGCTGAATTGGAAGGGTCCGAGACCAATGAGCTGCTGCAGAGCTGAATCGGAAGGGTCAGAGATGGGTGAGCTGCTGCAGAGGTGAATTGGAATGGTCTGACACTGGTGAGCTGCTGCAGAGCTGAATCGGAAGGGTCATTGACCGGTGACTTAATGCAGAGCTGAATCGGAAGGGTCAGTGACTGGTGACTTAATGCAAGGATGAATCGGAAGGGTGTGTGACCGGTGACTTACTGCAGAGCTGAATTGACTAGTGATCCGAACGAGCTGCATGGGGAATTTGCGTCTTCCCACCAACTCCAATATGTTTGATTGGTCTTTTGGCAGTTTCGATAGCAGAGAGAAGGTTATCGACTTTGATAAGCTGAGGCAGCCACCCATTCAAGAATATGCATGACCTTGCTTTAACACTGGAGCCACCAAGAGATGCAAGCAAGAAAGGAAAGAGTGCTGTGGGCTGATACTCACAGGTATACTGAGTACCTGCACAGCTTTAACTTGAGAAGGAAGAGTACCTGCTATTACTATTTATGAGAGTATACCTGCACTTCTCAATAGCACAGTCATGGACGTTGTGAATCCCCTTTCTAGCAGCGACAATCGGGCTGGGGTTCTTTACGGGTCTCTTCTTTCTCCTACTCAGCAGATAAAAGGTCATAAGTAATGCTACAGAAGAACACAGCATCAATAGAAGAGCAAGGCAGAACAAAAGATGGGTAAATAGAAAAGGGAATGATGGAAGGAAGGGTGGGTGATTGAATGACTGGGTGAAAGGACGCGTGAATAGATGGCAGAATAAAGGGATGATCAATGAATGGGTGGTTGAGTGAGTGAATGGATAGGTGGATGTATATGTTAAAAGGCAGCACTAAATCGACTGTAGAACGATAAACAGGTGAAAGGGTGGCAGAGTCAAAGGATGACTGGAGGAAATGATAAGTGAAATGAAGCTGAGTGGATGGACAAGTGAATTAATAGCAGAGTGAATGAATAGATGGGTGGAGTGCATGGATGTAGGATGGGTGTATGGATGGCAAAGTTAATGGATGGAATAGAGAAAGATTGAATGGTGGATGAAATAATGAACAGATGACAGAATAAATGTTAAATAGTGGATATCAGCAGATCAATGTAACGGTGAAATGCTGAATGGATAGATGCTTGAATGAAAGAAACAAGGGAGCTCTTCTAGGACAGGAAGGGCTCACTTGCTTGCTGCCGTCAGAGCATTAGTTTGGAGCCAGGGTAGTTTAATTTTCTGGCTACTCCTTGCACACAGCTACTCCGGGACAGTAAGTACCTACACCTATAATCCAGTATCAACCACTAATGAAACACAATACATATCATGCCCTTCAATCTTATGGGATACGCTCGGCTCCTGCAAGCTCAACAGGGAATCTAAAATCACCAGATAAAGTCAGATGGCTATACGTTGATGGTGGCACTTGCGCATGTGCAAGCAAATGACCGAAACTGTGCACAAGAGGTTTGCATGGCTGACGGTGGTTGAACTGCAAGGATGTGCACCACTAGGGGTGGTTGGGCTGCCATAGTTTATGTATGTAACTATTATTGCAGATTTATATAGTGCAAACTCGACCCTAAGGTAGTGAAGCATTTTACATGAGCACCATTTTCATTGAGAAACAACCTTTATAATGCAGTCATTACATCGCACTACCTTTACATAGCATGTCATTACCACGCAGCCATTACATTGCATGCCACTACAACGCATGTCACTGGAACTCAGGCATTTCATCGCAAGTCATTACAATGCATACCATTAGAAAGCATAGTACCCTTACACTATCTGACACTTACCCTACTGTTGCACTCACTGGAGAAAGAATAGTAATGTTTACCCCTACACTATCCAACACTTCCCCTACTGTTGCACTCACTGGAGTAAGAATAGTAATGTTTACCCCTACACTATCCAACGCTTTCCCTACTGTTGCACTCACTGGAGAAAGAATAGTAATGTTTACCCCTACACTATCCAACACTTACCCTACTGTTGCACTCACTGGAGTTAGAAAAGTAATTATAACCCCTATACTATTCAAAACTTACCTTAAATGTGATATAATGGTATGCATTGTAATGGTATGCGTTGTAAAGGTAGTTTCTGAAAACCGGGAGAGTTAGATGTTGCTATATTTTAAAACTGTTTATTATTATTGGGCATTCCTTTGTATTTTGGTGTGATTTTTAAAACTGCACAGACTTAGCTCTCCTTACTCGTCTCCCGCATACTTCCCCCACAGCCGAATAGGAGCTGGGACGGGGAAAAAGACGCCGCCATATTGGGGGTAGACCCGGTTGCCGCACTAGTTGTTGGGACCTCCCGACCCCTTCCAGCAGTACTTAAATCACGCACATAATCTCGCGCTGACAGAATAAGGTGTTATCTCCTGAGGCGGAAAGCCGGGAGAATTAGCTGTTGCTATATTTTAAAACTGTTTATTATTATTTGGCATTCCTTTGCATTTTGGTGTGATTTTTAAAACTGCACAGACTTAGCTCTCCTTACTCGTCTCCCGCATACTTCCCCCACAGCAGAATAGGCGCTGGGACGGGGAAAAAGACGCCGCCATATTGGGGGTAGACCCGGTTGCCGCACTAGTTGTTCGGCCCCTCCCTCTCTTCGTATATTATGAGTACCCTACGTCTGCTGCGCCGCGGGGGCGCCGAAGTCGCGCCTAAAGCAAGCACGTCTGCGCCCGTCCGCGGCCGGCTGGGGCCAGGGGCCACGATCCCTGCACCTTTTGCTGGACAAAAGAGGTACTATAGTTCTAACCACCTTTTCGGACTGAGGCCTACAGTGGAAACTAGATTTGTACACTCCTATTATCCTTTGGACCTGCCCGCGGTTTGTCCCCACTGTAAATTTAAGCTGAATAGCACACCGCACAAGGATGAAAAGTTGGTCATTAACATGTTGCTCTTAAATTGTAGGTCCCTGCTCAAACATAGTCTTGAAATTGCACTCATGCTGGATGAATACATGCCAGATTGAGAAAGGTCTATAACTAGTATACATAACATATAAACAAATAGTGATATTAGAACCCACTATATGTAAATGATCATGGACCACTTTGTTGTACTTTTATTCAAAATTTATTATATTTATTTGATTTTATAAAGGGTATATACTTTTTGTTTAAAAATTTAGTTTTTTATATAAAAGGTAACTGATCAAAAATAATTTATCATTATAAGTGCAAAACATACATATGACAAGACAATAAATTAAACATGAAGAAGATGAATGAACATGATGTAGGCAAAGCGGTAGATACACACTATGCGCGTTTCGACTCGTTAGCCTTCATCAGGTGACCTGTCTTTGACTAAAAAACAGCTGAAGATGAGTGAAAAGCTGGTCAGCAATTATAGCTAGTTGTATATTCAATCTTGTAGCCTTAGCATAATGGTAGGGAAAGTGATTGATATATAAGCGTGTAATTCCCTTTAATATAGTTTGATCACGACGTAAAAGATATCATTGATTCTGGACGTGAATATGATGCTAGTAATAAATCTCTTCAAGTATCTGGCGTTGTGGATATAGGCTCTTAAGGATTAGGCATCTAGACACAAGACGCCGGGATCCTCTACCGACGATGAGTTGAAGAAGCCAGACGTCCGACTTCACTTTAAACCCCTAAAAAATCATCCTATCATTCCCACATGAAAATCGGTCTGGCTTTTCCTCTAGATGCCTAATCCTTAAGAGCCTATATCCACAACGCCTAGATACTTGAAGAGATTTATTACTGGCATCATATTCACGTCCAGAATCAATGATATCTTTTACGTCGTGATCAGACTATATTAAAGGGAATTACACGCTTATATATCAATCACTTTCCCTACCATTATGCTAAGGCTACAAGATTGAATATACAACTAGCTATAATTGCTGACCAGCTTTTCACTCATCTTCAGCTGTTTTTTAGTCAAAGACGGGTCACCTGATGAAGGCTAACGAGTCGAAACGCGCGTAGTGTGTATCTACCGCTTTGCCTACATCATGTTCATTCATCTTCTTCATGTTTAATTTATTGTCTTGTCATATGTATGTTTTGCACTTTCAATGATAAATTATTTTTGATCAGTTACCTTTTATATAAAAAACTCAATTTTTAAACAAAAAGTATATACCCTTTATAAAATCAAATAAATATAATAAATTTTGAATAAAAGTACAACAAAGTGGTCCATGATCATTTACATATAGTGGGTTCTAATATCACTATTTGTTTATATGTTATGTATACTAGTTATAGACCTTTCTCAAACTAGATTTTCTTTCCCTATGTATAACTAGTGGTTTTCATATATAGGGGTCCCCTATTTCCTAAAGCTACTGAATACATGCCAGATGCAGTTTTTTTTACGGAAACCTGGCTAACGCCAGATTCCAAACCTGATGTAGTACAAGCGCTACCGTTGGGTTACCAGATTATACGGAAAGATCGCGCCCATGGAAAAGGAGGGGGCTTGGCAATCATTTATAAGGATCAGTACTCATGCTGATGTACTGTTGACTCCATCGTAGACTGTGAAAGCCTGTCTTTTTGCATTGACTTCTCTCCGAATAACTTCTTTTCGTGCACTCTTATATATCGCACCCCAGGCTCTCCAAAGCAGTTCCATATGGCTCTCCCATCCATTATTGCTAATTTGGTCACTACCCCCACCAACTTTACGTTGCTGGGCGATCTTAACAACCATTTTGATATTATCTCTGATCGCACAACCGCAGAGCTGGCGGATAGCTTAGCCGCATTACAACTGGAACAACTGGTTGTATCCCCCACTCACATTAAAGGCCATCTTCTGGATCCCGTTTTTAGTAATTGTGCTGACCTTAAGGTAGGCCCCACTATTCGCCTCCCATGGACTGACCACTCGCTGATTCCTCTTACTTGGTCCATATATAAACAACCTACCTCAATCCCCACTCCGCGAAAAACCAGAAATTGGTCCAGACTTCCAGTTGAACAGTGGACCAATACTCTCATGGCCTCCAGACCTCCACTCAATGAGGAGCCCCTCTTAGCCAACAAGGAGTACAATGAGTGGATTTTGAACTCTCTTGACGCCACACTTCCCTCTTGTAAATCCACTCTAAAACGGTCACGGAAAACCGCCCCCTGGTACTCAGCGGAGCTTAGGAAAAAGAAACAACAATGCAAAAAACTAGAAAGGAGGTGGCGCCTGGAATATGCTGTCTCAGATAAAATTTTATACAGAGAGGCAATAAGAGCATATAAACAAGAGATAAAAAATACACAATCTGCCTACTTTCCAGGAAAAATGACGTCGGCTAAATCAAAACCGAAAGAAATCTATCAAATAGTAAAAAGTCTTACCAAGATCTCGCTCCCCCCTGCTTCTAATCATAACATATTGTCCCGCTGCAACGACTTAGCAGAATTTTTCTTTAAAAAAATACATCAAATCTATTTATCATTTACAGATGCCAATCCAGACCCCTCTGCTCATGAACGGTCTTTGCCTTTAGAAGATATCCATCCGTCTTCAGATACCCTGGATCAGTTCCCTCTATTAGACCCGGAGACTCTTGAACCGATAATGCGTCAAGTAAAGTCAGGCTCTCCTAGAGACCCAGCCCCTCCATGCACATTGGTTGCGGCTATTCATGCTATTCTTCCCACTATTATGAGTCTACTTAATGCCTCCCTGTCGTCTGGTATAGTTCCGCCTACCTGGAAACAAGCTATCTCTTAAAAAAACCGAACTTAGATCCTAGAAACTTTAACAACTATCGCCCTATCTCTCTGCTTCCTTGGGTGAGCAAGATCCTCGAGAAACATATTAATATACATCTAACAAAGTTTCTCGAGAGCAATCACCTGCTGGACGCCACCCAGACGGGCTTCCGCCCCAGACATGGGATGGAGACAGCTCTGCTTGCAGTAACCGAGGAAACCAGAGGGATTCTGGATCAAGGGGGATCAGTGGCAGTGGTCTACCTCGACCTGAGTGCAGCGTTTGACACGGTGAACCATAATATGCTATTGCGTCGCCTTCTTAGCTTGGGAATATCAGGGATTGCACTAATTTGGCTCAAATCTTTTCTGAGCAACAGGACCTTTCAGGTCTTTGAGGGAGATACTGTTTCCTCCAGTAAACCTTTGGGCTGCGGGGTAACGCAGGGCTCATCATTGAGCCCTACGTTATTCAACGTTTACATGAGACCACTGGCTGAGGTCGTCCGTCCATATGGCATTAAGGTCATCACATATGCGGATGATACTCAGCTAGTGCTCTCTCTCTCGCGCAGGAAAAAAGCCAGCCAGCACGGTTGGGCTTGATGAACTGCCTGGAGGAAGTAAAAAGCTGGTGACTGCATCCTGTCTCAAGCTTAACGGAGACAAAACTGAGCTGATGCTCCTTGGTCCTCCTGCCCTGCCTACTATTGACTCCCTATGGCCCCTTAGCCAGGGCACGCCACCTACACCTTAAGATAATATAACAAGTCTGGGTGTTTGGTTGGATAAGTCTTTGACTTTTAATACCCAGGCAACCAATCTATCTGCCATTTGCTTTGGTCTTCTTAGGCTTCTGAAGAATGTTTTTCCACTCTTATCTTTTGAAGCCAAACAGATAGTCATTCAGGGCCTGATCCACTCTCGATTGGACTTTAGCAATGCCCTGTACTTGGGTGCACCTGAATACACGCTGCGGAAACTGCAGCTCATTCAGAACTGTGCTGCACGTACGCTGCTTCAGCTGCCCGGCAGGACGTCAGTAAAACCTGGGCTCAGGAGCCTACATTGGCTCCCGGTGAGGAAAAGGAACACTTTTAAATCTATGTGTATCTCCCACCAAGCCTACTGGCACACGGGCCCGGTGATTAGCCACGCCTTGATAACGCCGTACCACCCTAGTAAACAACTTCGCTCAAGCCATGCCTTTTTGGCCACAGTTCCCCGAATCAGGAGAACTAGAGCAGGCGGCAGGCGGTTTTCCTATAACGCAACCAAGTTGTGGAACTCTCTTCCTCTCCAACTTGGGTCCAACCCCAATTAGTTTTCTTTTCGCAAGCAACTTAAAACTTTGCTTTTCAATATACATAATTAATTCCCTCGGATGACTTTGTTTGGTAGGTAGCACCACTTCTTCGTAGCGCTTGGACACCCCAGGGCAGCAATCGCGCTCTACAAATCCCCTTTTTATTTCATTTCATTTCAAATGCGATGTAATGGCATGCTAGGTAAAAGAGGGCATTGTAAGTGATGTTGCGATGTAAAAACTGTTGTAAAGGCATGCATTGTAACGCCATACATTCATTTTCATTACATGAGGGTTGATGTATTTTATTTTATTTTAAAACGGGGAGATTAAGTGATTTGCCCAGAATCACTGGATGTTGAGCCGACGCTGGTTTCCAACCTGGTTCTCAAGTTCCGAAGTCAGCAACTCTGGGCTGTGACATGATGATGCGGGAAGGTGGATCCCCAGTGTGAGGGTGGAAGTTTGCAAATTGAGGGCTCGCAGTGACATAGGAAAGGTTGTCTAATCTGCCAAGCTCACAAGGCTGAATTGCATACATACACGCTTCCACCTCCCCCGTCATCCCTGAGTCCAGAGGAAGGTTCCCGAATGTGCATCTAAGCTCTGCCAGAAGATATTTAAAATGTGATTATCTTTGCTTTATACTTTAGCTAACTTCAATTACATGGAGCCATTGAGAGAAAACTGAAATGTTACATTCTTGTAGTGTGGCGGGTGAAGCTTTGTGGCTACAGTTCTTCTCAGTCTCACAATTGAGAAGAAGAATTACCTGCGTGTCCAGGGAAACACTTTTCTCGCTGCTGCTCTGGAAGTTGTTAGCTTCGCTGCACGTGGGCCGGTGTTGTGTAATGTCTGGCGTCTGGTATCCCTGTAGGATCGTGTAGCCCCTGCTCTTCGGCAGACATTGGAGGTCTTGCCTGTTGGATAGCCCGAACTGGCCCACTGCAACCCTTCCCACTTCTGTAGAGCCAAAGGAGGAAGCTGCTGCTGGAAAGGCACCCATTGCTCTGCTTACTGGTACACTCGGAAAGGTTCCCAATGAAGTGCTTAACTGTTCCATTTGTTTATCCTGCCGTGACCTCTGACAAATTGCGCCTCAAAATATTAATTAAATGTAAAACAAAGGAGAAAAATAAATGGAGATCGCGAATGCTAAACAAAAGATTAGTTTAATGAAATTAACATGAGGTAAAGAGAATAACAAGCACGCTCAAAATGTTTGCCTCCATGGGGAGAATATGTAAATAAGCACAGTGAGACCTAATTAAACAAGCATTTGTAATGCAATAGGTCTCGCATTAGGAAAGTTTGAGCTATTGGTATTGTAAATGACAAATGTTATATTTATTGTTGGTTTTGAAAATAGCTAAATTAATAGCTTTGTCATTTACAATTCCAATAGTTTTAACTTTCGCAAATGTGACACCTATAACATTTGTAATGAAATATGTGTTGTATTTACCTGACTTAGATGTATTGATATTACAAATAACAATGGCTTTTAATTTTTTAAAATAATTAATACTTAAATAAAAGTTATTGTAATTTATAATCGCAATGAGCTTAAACTTTTGTAAATAACTTTTGTCAAGATTATGTTCAGTGTATTTTATTGTGACGAAAGTCCAAGAACAGAAGTGAAATATTAACATCTTTTTGTAACATTTGTAATAAAGCTTGAAACATTGAGAGAACATATTTGAACCAGTTGTTGTTGAATGGTTGCACAAGATTGATGCTGTGGTGGCGCTGAGTGATGTTGTGGTGGCGACGAGTGATGATGTGGCGTTCAGTGATGCTGTGGTAGCGCATAGAGATGTTGTTGTGCCCCTGAGTTATGCTGTGGTGGTGCTGAGTGATGCTGTGGTTATGCGATAGATAGAGTGAGTGTGATAGATAGAGGGAGGGCGATAGAGGGAGGTTGATAGATAGATAGTGGGAGTGCGATAGATAGAGAGAGAGGGCGATCGAGTGAGGGCGATAGATAGATAGAGGGAGGGCGATAGATAGAGGGAGGGAGGGTGATAGATAGAGGGAGGGCGATAGAGTGAGGGTGATAGAGGGAGGGCAACAGATAGATAGAGGGAGGGCGATAGATAGATAGATAGTGGGAGGGCGATAGATAGATAGAGGGAGGGCGATAGATAGATAGAGGGAGGGCGATAGATAGAGGGAGGCGATAGATAGATAGAGAGAGTGAGGGAGGGAGGGCGATAGAGTGAGTGAGTGCGATAGAGTGAGTGAGGGCGATAGAGTGAGTGAGGGCGATAGAGTGAGTGAGGGCGATAGAGTGAGTGAGGGCGATAGAGTGAGTGAGGGCGATAGAGTGAGTGAGGGCGATAGAGAGAGTGAGGGCGGTAGAGTGAGGGAGGTAGTGTGAGGGCGGTAGTGTGAGGGCGGTAGAGTTGTAGAGTGGGGGCGGTAGAGTTGTAGAGTGAGGGCGGTAGAGTGGGGGCGGTAGAGTGGTAGAGTGAGGGCGGTAGAGTGAGGCCGTGAGGGCCGTAGAGTGAAGGCGGTAGAGGGGTAGAGAGAGGGCGGTAGAGTGAGGGCGGTAGAGTGGTAGAGTTAGGGCGGTAGAGTGGTAGAGTGAGGGCGGTAGAGTGAGAGTGGTAGAGTGAGGGTGTGAGGGCGGTAGAGTGAAGGTGGTAGAGTGGTAGAGAGAGGGCGGTAGAGTGAGGGCGGTAGAGTGGTAGAGTGAGAGCGGTAGAGTGGTAGAGTGAGGGCGTTAGTGAGGGCCTGAGGATGGTAGCGTGGTAGAGTGAGTGCGGTAGAGTGAGGGTATGAGGGCGGTAGAGTGGTAGAGTGAGGGCGGTAGAGTGAGGGCGGTAGAGTGAGGGCGGTAGAGTGAAGGCGGTAGAGTGAGGGTGTGAGGGCGGTAGAGTGGTAGAGTGAGGGCGGTAGAGTGAGGGCGTGAGGGCGGTAGAGTGAGGGCAGAAGAGTGGTAGAGTGAGGGCGGTAGAGTGGTAGAGTTAGGGTGGTAGAGTGAGTGCGGTAGAGTGGTAGCATGAGGGCGGTAGAGTGAGGGCGGGAGAGTGGTAGAGTGAGGGCACAACTAAGAAACAGAGCTACACCTGCATGCTACATCTCAAACATATAGACACGCATGACAGCCCTGATAGACCAACACAGGGAGAGACAAACTCACACACACTGCACAAAAACCCTCACCAATAAACACACGTTTATGAGTTTACGACAATCCAAACATAGAGATGAGGTAAACTGACACACACATCAAGTAAAACAATATACCAAAAAAGAGACATGGGGATACACCCAAAAAGACAGTCATGTGGACGTACATACAGACTTGCGAGTCCTAGCTCAGACAGAAAAACGGGGATGCGCATACTGACATATTTGCAGCAACACACCACCGACTGTTACTGGAATACAACTCTAACATGCCACCAATACCTCAGACAGATAAACACTACAATAGACACATTAAAGTATACTTGCATACTCGCACAATAACGTACAAAGGTTAAGACCAGGACCACTGGAATTATGCGGCAGGGCTAAGTAAAGGATGTGGCAAGAGAAGGCAAAATCACATCAACTCACCACAACTCAAACAGACTAAGTATGAAGATAGATTGATAAGCACAAGACCTCAAACATCCATACAGTCACATATCACAGCCTAAATAATAAATAAAAACACGAACACCACACACACATCTACTGAGGTCAACCGACTAAAACACAGATACCTGAAAACAAACACTCTCGAAGATACACAATTATACATAAACGCACACACAAAAAGTTAGGCAGGGAAACATACTTATGGGCACATAATTGGACACAGACGTATGTATACACATGGAAATGCACCCACATGGGTGCCACAACAAAGACAGCTGGGTACACAGCTATCCTATTAAAATTGCTTTAGTTCCGACGTTAAAAACATGTGCCACCACAGTTTTAGACAGACTAGTCACGTTGCCAACAGCTGTAGAGCGATGTAAACACACTGTTACACAACACACACATGCACGCCGTCTAACAACGCTCTCTGTAACCTATCGTGTAGCAGGCGACCCCCACCACTCACACACGCATGCACCCTGCCCGTGAACCACCAGATTGATAAGACAATTTGCTTTTCCAAACTGCTTAGGGTTGGGCCTGTGAGAGGGCAGCTGATGCAACATGGTGCATTACAGCACCTCTCTGAGGTCAGATTATATCAAAGGTGATTACTGACTCAGGATAGTTTAACCCTGGGATTAACAGCCAGAGACAGGTGGGGGTTAGGGAGGGGCAGCGATATAAGGAGAGGTGTTTGTGTGCGTCTTAGGAAGAAAGAGGCAATACAGCAAGGTAGGGCTGACCGAGCCGATAAAAGAAATAAATAATCAAGAGCAGGGCTGCGGTGACAAGCACAGTATCAGGCCAGGCAAAGGGGGGCCAGTCAGGTTTCACGCGCCTTGGAGGGGCACCAAGCTTTTTACAATCCATAATGCGTTCACCTCAAAGGGGCGATATTTACTGTAACCTTTGGAGAGCGACGTCGCCCCTCCTACCTCAGTGTGATCGACTACACACAAACACCTTTTTTATGGGGTGTGTTCTCATATAAATCCCAGTGAAAGGCAAGAGAACAGAGGGGAAATATGATAGGAGAAAGGAGTCAGGGAAGAGAGAGGGCAAGGAGAGAGGGAGGGACATATTGGAAAGAAGAGGAGCAAGACAGGGGACGAAGTAAGGGTGGTGAGGCGTAGGAGGGAGAATGAGAGAATGAATGAAGTGTGTGGGTATAGAGAAAAGAGGGGAATACGAAAGAATGTATGGATGGAATAGGGGCGGCCGGTGGGGGGAGAGATGGGGCAGTGCAAAGGAGAGAATATTAGAAGGGGACAAGGGATTGGGGGTGGGAGAAAAATGCGGCAATACGAATGTTAACTTTTTCCATCCAGCGCCTCAAACTGCAGTGTTCTTCCCTTTAAGTGAATCAGAAAAACAGGGGGTAAGGAGAGAACACATGAAACTACCAGACATAAGGAGGCAGAAGCTAGAAGGGGGGAGAGGCTATGGGTGGAAAACGAGGGCGGAAAGGCGGGCGGGGTGTGCGAATTGTCGAGCGAAAGTCGAAGAGTGGGTGAAAAGGACGGGGGTGCGAAGGGAAGTTGCGCGGAGAAAGGAGGGAAGCGGAGACGGGGAGAAAGAGAGAAGAAAGCTGAGCAGGGAGGGTTTAGGAAAACAGAGTGGAAGAGTGGGGAGAAAAGGACGAGTGCTGGTAGGGGGGCAGGGCAACCATGCCAGCATTCAGATTCATGAGCAGATGGTCCTGTTCATGACCTGCAGAGCGCGTGAAGTGGCTGATGTTCTTGTTTTGTCTTGCTTTGTGGGAGGGGTAGAGGAGGGGGAGCAAATTCCTGTGCACGCGCCTGGCTCACATGAACTGTACACGATCCACATCTGGATAGACTTTTCGGAACGCTTACTATAAATCTCGCCTATCATCCCTACGGGATGGAATAGGCAAGACCTAAAAACTGCACAAAAGCAGATTAAAACATGACTTGGGCCTTGTAACATAGATAAGGGAAACACAAGAGAGGAAAAATAGGAAATAGTATGCTACAGCCAAAAGAAACAGAGGAAAAGTAAGTGGCAAGCACACCAACTAATCAAAAGCAAAGGCAGGATGTAAGCCCCTTTAAAAATTTATAATAAATACTATACATTTTATAAGCACAGCAGAAGTGCTGTGCAGGCGAAACCTAACTAAGCGGAAAACGGGAAAAGATACATTTGCATAAAGATATTTATTAGTATTACTAGCTGCCCTTCCCGACGTTGTCCGGGTATGAATTGCTGCCGGCCAGTAGTATATTGTTTTGTAGGATTTCGTTTTGATAGCATTTCTTATCTGTGACAGGCCTGTGAAACGCTCCGATTCGCAGTGCACTGCTGATGCACTTAAGAGTGCGCGTTCAGTAGTGTGTGAACTCGAGTTTCCCTACTTTATTTTTCCTTGCAATATTATATAGCACAAACTCGACAACATGACATGAGCACAATTTACATTACAGAAGAACACATTCATTTGTGGTAGGCACGGGGAGACAAAGCGATTTGCCTGGAATCACAGGATGTTGAGCTGATGCCGAGATTCGAACGTAGCTCCCCAGCTCTAAAGGTCACAATTCTAGAACTTGTGGCGGGAGGTGTGTCTAAAAGTGTATGTCGGTGCTGGCCATCAATGAGAGAGACCTGTGCATTTTTTTAATCGGTGGTGAAAAAATATGAGCATGTTGCTGGAGATGTGGGCCGCCGTGCCACCAATGTACTTACCGGGGGAGGGTAAACACCCATTACTGCACAACTTTCTTTCCGCATACCATCATTCCGCACACTTTCATTACGAAAGTACCATGACTCCGCAATGCCATTATAACGCATGGCATTACATTTTATATGCTTTACCACGCATACATTTACAATGAAATTCGTTATAAATGAATGAATGGTAAAAGCATGTTTTTTTTTAATGTTTGGATAAGGTAAGTATGGGTATAGGGGTATATGTTTTGGGGTACTGAGGTATATGTTTTGGGGTGTTTGGGTATTTTAAGGGTTCAGATATAGTTTTGGGTATGGGGTACAGGGGTAGTTTTAGGGTTTAGGGATAGGTATGGGTTTTGGGGTACAGGGCTATTTTTAGGGTTCAGGGCTATTTTTAGGGTTCAGGGCTAGGTTTGGGTTTTGGGGTATAGGGGCATTTTTAGTGTTCAGGGCTATTTTTAGGGTTCAGGGCTAGGTTTGGGGTTTGGGGTACAAGGGTATTTTAAGGGTTCAGGGCTAGGTTTGGGTTCTGGGGTACAGGGGTATTTTTAGGGTTAGGTTTGGGTTTTGGGGTACAGGGGTATTTTTAGGGTCCAGGGCTAGGTTTGGGTTTTGGGGTACAGGGGTATTTTAGGGTTCAGGGGTAGGTTTGGGTTTTGGGGTACAGGGTTATTTTGAGGGTTCAGGGCTAGGTTTGGGTTTTGGGGTACAGTGGTATTTTTAGGGTTCATGGATAGGTTTGGGTTTTGAGGTACAGGGGTATTTATAGGGTTCAAGGCTACGTTTGGGTTTTGGGGTACAGGGGTATTTTTAGGGTTTAGGGATAGGTTTGGGTTTTGGGGTACAGGGTATATTTATAGGGTTAAGATGGGTTGGTGTTTAAGGGTGTTGGGGTATTTTAAGGAGTAAGGGTGGGTTATGATTATGGGGTGCAGGGGTATTTAAAGGGAGCAGGGTGGTAGCACACGATATGAGACATGGCATGAAGGACGGAACGTAACACACGCCTCCAGCACACGCCCACAGCACAACGCAGTGCTGCAACTGCCCTTTCCAACGCTGTATTGGGTGTTGTGATTGGTGCTGTGGTTCCTGAGATTACCCGCCTCAAAGGTTTGGGCTCTCTTTATTATATTAGTATAGATAGATTTTTTTTTTTTAAGATGTTTTATATAGCGCTTGCCTGACCCGTTATGATGTAGAGAATCACAAAATACAGAGAGGTGTAGGTCAATTAGCTGCAAGTTCCGTAATGCGGCTTGTGGGCATAGAGTCGCATCTGTGAGAGGAGACTGTTTCCCCACTCTGGCTGCTTGTATCGATTCCCTAGGGCGCGGTCGAGGAACAGGCCTTTGAGCTGGCTTTTGAATTTTGGAAAAGAGGTAATAGTTCTGATGTGGGGAGGAATGGAGAACCAGATTTTGGGTGCGCTCTCGGCAAAGGATCTAGCCGCAGTTTTTTGTTTCCGAGTTTTCAACGGGATGAGTAGAAGAGAGTTCGAGCTTCTGAGGTTCCTTGTCTGATCGACTTTTTTGAGTTTGGCCGCTAAATATTCGGGTTTGCCGGTGTGCAATGCTTTGTGTGTGAGGCAACGATTCAGAAAAGGGGGTGGTGATGAACAGAGTGTCTGAATTAAGCAGACCACTCTTACCCAGTCCAAAGATCAGGGCTTGATCCATCACCGTTATTTATCTCACTGCACCATCCCAGCTCAGAACCTGGCTATATGCAAATCAGTCTGTCCCTGGCCCAGTGCATCATGGGAACAGGGCAGACTAAACTACCAAGCCAATTCTTCACCAGAAAGGAGACAAGCTACCGGGGACCGGTTTCTGGCATTTCAGCCGTCTTCGGCCCAGCTTGCTTGAATCCTGATGGTGCAGTGAGAAAGGGACTCATGTCTGAGTATACCCTGCCACACCTATAGTGGCCAAAAACGATTCAGAAAAGGGGGTGGTGATGAACAGCCCTGATCTCTTGACTGGGTGAGAGTATTCTGCTTAATTCAGAAACTCTGTCCATCACCACCCCTTGTTGTTAAATATTTTGTCCACCCTAAGCGTGAAAGGGTATACTCAGATGTGAGTCCCTTGCTCATTGCACCATCAGGATTCAAGCAAGCCGGGCCGACGACGGCTGAAATGCCAGAAACCGGTCCCCGGTAGCTTGTTTCCTTCCCAGTGTAAGAATTGGCTTGGTAGTTTGGTTTGCCCTGTTCCCATCATGCACTGGGACAGGAACAGACTAATTTGCATATAGCCAGGTTCTGAGCTGGGATGGTGCAGTGAGCTAAAAAACGGTGTTGGATCTAGCCCTGATCTCTTGACTGGGTGAGAGTATTCTGCTTAATTCAGAAACTCTGTCCATCACCACCCCTTGTTGTTAAATATTGTGTGTGAGGCAGGCTTTTCTGAAGCTAGCCCGCATTTATACTCGGAGCCATTTAAGTTCTCTGAGTGCCGGAGAAATGTGATAACATTTCTTGATTCGGGTGACCATTCTGGCTGCCGCGTTGAGCTTTGTTTTGAGGGGGCAAGATGTGATTTTGGTATTCCAGCGAGGACTGCATTTCCATAGTCCAGTCTTGACAACACCAGTGCTTGGGTGGCCTGTTTGAAATTATTGGATGGGATGAAAGGTTTTATTTTGTATAGTAGTTTTAGGTTGAGGAAGGCGCTCTTGGTTGAGTTCTTGATGTGTGAGGTCATGTTCAATTTCGGGTCTAGCGTGATACCTAGAGATTTGACAGTCGGCCAGGGCAAGGTTCCCATTGAGCGCATCAATGGTTTTTAGCCATTCAGCAATTTGGGCGTTCTCCTCTTTGTTCGAGATGAGGAGAACTTCGGTTTTATCCGGATTTAGTTTGAAGTTGTTGCTAGACAGCCAATGTTGGACGTCTCTCAGTATGTTGTTGTCTTTTGAATGTCCTTGATGGAGGAGGATTCCAGATATATCTGCGTATCATCAGCATTAAGATGGAAGTGGATTTTGGCTTTTTTTTTAGAAGTTTGGTGAGGGGTTCCATGTAGATGTTGAAAAGTTGTGGGAAGAGCACTGAACCCTGCGGGACTCCCTTGTTGACTGGATGCAGATCGGATGTAAAGTTTTCAATTTTGATTCATTGGGTGCGGTTGTGTAGGAAGGATGAGGACCATTTGAGGACCACCTTTCCAAGACTTGCTCGTTCTTGGAGAGCCGTAATGAGAAGTTTGTGGTCTACCATGTCAAAAGCAGCTGATAGGTCTAGGAGGATGAGGAGGCAGCAATGGTCTGAGTCTAGTAATTTATGGATATCGTCGATGATGTTGAGGATCGCGGTTTCAGTGCTACATCCTTTTCTAAAGCCAGACTGATGGGAGTCAAGGAGGTCTATGTTGTCCAGGTGTTGGGTTAGTTGTTGGAGTAAGCATCTTTCTAAGGTTTTGGACAGAAGAGGAAGGTTAGAGACGGGTCTGAAGTTGTTCAAATCCTTTGTCAAGGCCGGGTTTTTTCAGCAGTGGCGTGACTTGCCCTACTTTAAGGCAATCTGGTACTGCTCCGTTTCTCAAGGAGCTGTTTATGATCATGCACCAGTGCGGTGCTAGGGAGAGTTTCAGTTTTTGGTCAATTGGGAGGTTAAAGAGTCCAGGGCGTGAGAAGAGGGCATGGAGGTGGAGATAAGTTTGACTATCTCAGCTTCTTGTATGGGGTGGAATGTTAGCCAGGATTTGATAGGTGGTGTAGGGGCCTTATCAAGCGGCAGCACCATGTTGCTCTTTGTGTGTGGGGGGGTGCTGTTGGTGTCCAGTGAAAGTTCGATCTTGGTGATCTTGTCATTAAGGAAGTTGGCAAAGTTGTTGCAGAGTTCTTTGGACGCCAGTATTGAGGACGTTTCAGGCTTGGAGGTTTGTTGCCTGATAATGTTGTAGAGCTCCTTAGGTCTATTTTTTGCATTGTCCAGCGCAGAGCGACAAAACGTGGATTTTTTGATCTTGATATGATTGTTGTATTTCCTGCGGGCTGTTCTGAGTTGATCGCGGAGGGTAATCGAAGGATTATTTCTCCAGCGTCTTTCTGTGGCTCTTAGTAGTCTCCCTTCGGAGTTGGTGTTGGTGTTGAACTACGATCTGGATGGAGTGGCTCGCTTTTTTTTTAGTTTCAAGGGGGCTAGTTGGTCAAGCATGGTCCTCATGTTTGCATTATAGAGCGAGGTGAGTTCGGTTGTGGTGAGATGGTCGTTGGCGCTAGGTAGGAGCACGCTAATCATTTCTTCAAGGGCGGCGTGGGCGATCTGGGTGAGGTTTCTGGCCCATTTGGGGGGGTCTTGTACGGGTGGCTGCGAGAGCAGTATTTGGTTGAAATGGAATAGAATCATGTGATGGTCCGACCAGTCCACGGGGAGTGTGTGGTCAATGGTAATTGCATCATGTTGAGCGATAATGGCATCCAGGGTTGCTCCTTTATTGTGCGTTTCTTCTGAGCAGTGCTGAGATCGGTTATTGTCCCTGAGAAGGTTGGATAGCGTTTGAATTACTGGGTTATTCACTTCATTCCTTCGGAGGTTTAGGTTACCAAGAATTATGTTGTTAGCGTTCCCGAGTGCGCAATGCGCAATCAGGTCGGACAGGTGCTCCCCGAGTGCTGCGGTGTTGCCTGGGGGGTGATAAAGAAGGTGGCAGAGGAATGAACCATTGTCCTTAGTCTTGATATTGGCAGTAAGACATTCAAATGAATTGTATTTGCAAGAGTCCAATTCCCTGATGGCGATGTTGTCTCTGTGTATGATAGCTACACCTCCCCCTCATTGGTCTTTTCTATCTGTGTTGATAATGGAGAAACCTGGTGGCACAAGCATGTCTAAGCATGGAGTGGAGAGGTTGTTAAGCCATGTCTCCGTGATGAACGCAATATCTATGTCCGGCGTAAGGATGGCTTCCGCTAGTTCAGTCGCATGCCTAGAGGCTGATCTGCAGTTGGTGGAGACCTTCTTTTCGTCGTGGATCTTACCAGGGGGGCCCTAGACAAGGTGGTGAGGAAGGAAGGGAGGGAGTCTAGGGGGTTTATGGAGGAGGATGTATCTTCTGAAACCCCGGATCACATAGATCTTGGATTTGGGGGAGTCTGTAGGGGGGTAGTCATAGGTTGCGGCTAGATCAGTCGCTTCTTCAGGGGACATTAAGGCTTTGCATCTCGAGTGTCTTAGCGTTGGGAGCTTGGTGTCAGTATTTAAGAGTTTCTGCAACGTAGGCATGAGGGCTTTGGTCTCTCTGGTGTTCTGTGAAGGGAGCTCACTGTCCTTTCTAGCGTGTCTCTGTGGTCGAGTCACTGGGGTCGCTAGGGACCAGGCAGGGTGCTTTAGATGATTGGAGTAGGTCAGTAGGGGCGCCCTGGGAGGGTATTGGCTTGGTGGGGCTTTTGGGCCTTGTCTAGATCTACCAGGTTTTATAGTGATGTGAGCCGCTGCGTCGTGTTACCGTGGGCGGGGGCAGTGGGGAGATGGGTAAGGTCGTCTAGAGTGGTGGAGGTCGTGGCTAAGTTAAGAAGTCTATTGCTGCTTGTCTGAACCAAGTTGTCTCTGTTAGGGACCCTGGTCCTGGCTGGGTACTGATGTCTAATGCTCTTAGTGTGGGCTGTGCTGTCTCTGTTGGGGACTATGGGCAAGGGGAGAATTGGGTCATGTTGTGGTTTCGTCCTCCTTAGGTCTGCGGGTATGTGAGTGTAGGAGAAGGTCGAAGTCGGCAGGGCCGGGTCAAGGAGTTGGTGTGGGGAGGTCGGGTGAGGAAGATGGGTTGGGCAATCCTCTGTGAGTTGTAGATCGCCAATTCTGTAGGCAAAGGGGTGGGAGGAGGCCTGGGGGTTGGGAGGTGGTGGCGTTGGGCATGGTGATGAATGTATGTTTCTCCTGTCGGGCCAGGCTGACCGGGGGTGGGTGCTAGTTCAAAGAGGATCGAAGCACGTGGAGGTGGGCGATAAGGAGGGCGGGGAAAAGGGAGTTAAAGGCCTCAAGGTTCTCATTGTTTGCCTGAATCAGGACTGTGCCGTTCGTGTAGATGGTCACAGACGTGTTCCCACCCCTCACCAGGTGGTTGGGGAACAAGGTCGTCAGTTTGGAGCAGTGCGAGGTTGTCGTGGTTTTTGAGATGCAAAGTTGTGTTCTGAGTGTGGCGTTCCAGTTGTCAGGACTTTCAGTGTGGAATATGAAATCCATCTTAGTCTGAACTTTGGAGGAGCAATGGTATGTGTCCGCGATTAGTGTTTCTGGTAGCTGTCTAATCAGTCTATGTTTGAAGTTTCTTGCTTTAGTGTATAGGTTGGAGGGAAAGATGATCGCGAAGGAGTTTGCGCCATGAGATTTCAGGTAGGTCGACATGGGGCGGTTGGAGTAAGTCAATATGTCCGGTGTCATCATTGGGTTTCTTAGAAAGGGTGACCGTGAAACTAAGGAGGGGTCCTGGACGTTCTGCGGTGCTTGAGCGATTCAGATAGGGGAGGAAAGTATCCCAGAGTAGAGGAGAGCTACATAACTCTTTGGTTTTTCGAGGTGTGCGAAGCTTGATTTCCCGAAGTAGCTTATTTGTTGCTTGTAGGCCTGTGTCTGTGGTTCCTGGACTCCTCAGGGTCAGCTGCCAGGTCAACTTTCAGAGTGTCCTAACAGCGATCGGGGGCGGACACTGGGGCCGATGGTGTGATGCACAGGATATCCTTGTACATTCAGTGATGAGGGGCGGCCGTCTTGGGTCAGCTCTGTGGGCAGGAAGCTGAAGAAAGGGCTGGTCTCAGAGAGACATGTACTTCATCCCTTTCAGGCTGCGACTAGCAGGTCGGGATGTTGGTGTTGCTGCCGTACGTTAGTATTGGCTGTGTTGGAGGAAAGGCAGTTTTGCAGTATCCCTGTGTGATTAGAGCCGGGGGCGGCCATATTGAGGTCAGGCGCGGTAAGTGGGAGCTGAGGGGGGTGTTAGGGTCAGTAAGGCAAGTACCACAACTCTTCTCGGCTGCAGCTCGCGGGCTAAGATGCGAGCGATATGAGGGTGATTAACGTACCAGCAAATGTAGGTGGGCAGCTTCGTAGTCACGACTCCTTTTGAAATCAGTCCCAGGGGGCGGCCTTCATTAGGTCAGACATCGGGGGTTCCATAGCCAGGCTCGTAAATTAGGCCTGATTCACTGCCAGCTGTATATGACCTTTGTGTGCTAGCGATGGATTCATAACATACCGACAAGTGCTGCTGAAATTGCCCTATGTGTGCTAGTGACGGATTCTTAATATACCGACCAGTGCTGCTGAGACTGCCCTTTGTGTGCTAGCGATGGATTCATAACATACCGACAGTGCTGCTGAGATTGCCCTATGTGTGCTAGTAATGGATTAATAATATAATGACAAGTGCTGCTGAGACTGCCCTAAGTGTGCTACTGATGGATTCATAATAAAATGACACGTGCTGCTGAGACCGCTCTATGTGTGCTAGTGATGGATTCATAATATACTGACAAGTGCTGCCGAGACTGCCCTATGTGTGCTAGTGATGGATTCATAATATACCGACCAGTGCAACTGAGACTGCCCTTTGTGTGCTAGTGATGGATTCATAATATACTGACCAGTGCTGCTGAGACTGCCCTTTGTGTGCTAGTGATGGATTCATAATACACTGACCAGTGCTGCTGAGACTGCCCTTTGTGTGCTAGCTTGACCGGCCGAGATTCGCCGGCCGGACGGACGCAGGTTAAGAGGCCCCTTCAGATCGTGATAAAGGACACTCCTTGATCACGCAGGTCCTACTAAAAGCAGCCCGGTGACGACTATCTACAACGACTGTGGGGCGGAGAACAACACAGGAACTTTTCCTGGTTCCAGATCCTGACCCCACAGGTTGTATCGATTTAACCGTGCAGCCCACTATGGGCTCCACTTCAAGTTTATGAGCACTTCCTTTGGTCCTGATGAATTGCCTTGATGGCACGAAACATGTCGACCAGATCACTTGTTGAGGGTTGAATGGGCTTCCCACACATAGGTTGGCTGAAATCCTATACCCCTCTTAGTTTTAATAAAGTAGGTAGCTACAGGAATAAAATACCCAGAGTAGACTACACTAACTTTTTTTAGAATCACCACATGTCACGCTCACTACTCCACGATTAGGGCCCCTCACACCCACTCAAACATCGGCTTCGGAATAAAAGATCTCCGACAAAAGTGCAGCACTAAGTGCCGCCCGTCAGGCATTGCAGTGCCGGCTTGACGCAGGAGCAGGAAGCCAATGATGACACGAAGCGACCGGTTGGGAATGCGACAGTAGTCATAGAACCAACCTGTTGTGTGAGGTTTCCCTAAATTCCGAAAAGGGACAATCGCCCCTGACTTTCAGATACAACCCCCCTGTTAGAGAGAGGCAGCTAGTCCACTCTCCCTAACACAATTATCACCCCTAGGGGAACTTTGTGCAAACAGTTGGGTAATAGTTCGTAGGGACATGCACACTGGACCCCTCTAAATATTGTCCCCTCATTGTCCCCCTTTGTTGCTAATTCATAATATAATGACAAGTGCTGCTGAGACTGCCCGTTGTGTGCTAGTGATGGATTCATAATATATTGACAAGTGCTGCTGAGATTGCCCTATGTGTGCTAGTGATGGATTCATAATATACTGACCAGTGCTGCTGAGACTGCTCTTTTTGTGCTAGCGATGGATTCATAACACACCGACAGTGCTGCTGAGATTGCCCTATGTGTGCTAGTAATGGATTAATAATATAATGACAAGTGCTGCTGAGACTGCCCTAAGTGTGCTACTGATGGATTCATAATAAAATGACACGTGCTGCTGAGACCGCTCTATGTGTGCTAGTGATGGATTCATAATATACTGACAAGTGCTGCCGAGACTGCCCTATGTGTGCTAGTGATGGATTCATAATATACCGACCAGTGCAACTGAGACTGCCCTTTGTGTGCTAGTGATGGATTCATAATATACTGACCAGTGCTGCTGAGACTGCCCTTTGTGTGCTAGTGATGGATTCATAATATACTGACCAGTGCTGCTGAGACTGCCCTTTGTGTGCTAGTAATGGATTAATAATATAATGACAAGTGCTGCTGAGACTGCCCTTTGTGTGCTAGTGATGGATTCATAACATACCGACAAGTGCTGCTGAGATTGCCCTATGTGTGCTAGTGATGGATTCATCATATACTGACCAGTGATGCTAAGACTGCCCTTTGTGTGCTAGCGATGGATTCATAACATACCGACAAGAACTGCTTAGACTGCCCTATGTGTGCTAGTGATGGATTCATAATATACCGACCAGTGCTGCTGAGACTGCCCTTTGTGTGCTAGTGATGGATTCATAACATACCGACACGTGCTGCTGAGATTGCCCTATGTGTGCTAGTAATGGATTCATAATATAATGGCAAGGGGTGTTGAGACTGCTCTGTGTGTGTGCTAGTGATGGAATCATAATATACCTGCAAGTGCTGCTGAGAATGCCCTATGTGTGCTAGTGACGGATTCATAATATACAGACAAGTGCTGCTGAGAATGCTCTAGGTGTGCTAGTGATGGTTTCATAATATGACCAGTGATCCTGAGACTGCCCTATGTGTGCTAGTGATGTATTCATAATATACCGACAAGTGCTGCTGAGAATGCCCTATGTGTGTTAGTGATGGATTCATAATACACCTGCAAATGCTGCTGAGAATGCCCTATGCGTGCTAGTGATGGATTCATAACAATCTGACAAGTGCTGCTGAGACTGCCCTTTGTGTGCTAGTGATGGATTCATAACATACCGACACGTGCTGCTGAGATTGCCCTATGTGTGCTAGTAATGGATTCATAATATAATGGCAAGGGGTGTTGAGACTGCTCTGTGTGTGTGCTAGTGATGGAATCATAATATACCTGCAAGTGCTGCTGAGAATGCCCTATGTGTGCTAGTGATGGATTCATAATATAATGACAAGTGCTGCTGAGACTGCTCCGTGTGTGCTAGTGATGGATTCATAATATACTGACCACTGCTGCTGAGACCGCTCTATGTGTGCTAGTGATGGATTCATCATATACTGACCAGTGCTGCTGAGACTGCCCTATGTGTGATAGTGCAGAAGGCGTGCACGAGAGGCAGAGTTAGGAACTGAAGAGAGGTCAGAGATTGCACATGGGGATCATGTGGATGTACGAAAGGCAGTTAGGAGCACAAGAGACGTCAGAGTTGGGTACACAGTCCGTTAGAGTCAATGATATCTCACTTGGAGGTCTAGTTTTGCCACAGTCCCAGGGGCATCCAATTGACGTCATTAACCACTGGTGTCCTGGGGTCCGCATACTATTGTTACCCCAAGCGCACCGCCTGACGCACTTCACTCTGAAGGCAGCGGTGGCCGAGCAAGGCTCCCTCCCAGAGGTGATGCAAGCCCGAAGCTCTCAGCTCAGTAATGTACACAATAACAGATAGAGATGACATGTAAATGTAAAGGTACAGAAATGTACAGAATAGTGATGGTGTGGTGTGGCTCGCTGGTTAGAGGCGGCAGACCCGGGAGCAGAGGACGGCCCGAGACCAGGGTTCAATTCCCGACGTGGCAGGGTCTTGGACCAGGGTCAGCGGACTCGATAATTCTCGCCTCGGTGCCTACTCTAACTAGGGTTCACACTCGGCAACACAACAACAAATAATATCTGGGGGTCAAAGAGTAGGTCAGTAAGTCAAGCAAGAAGGACCACTATACCAAATGCATGCAAAACAGTATCAGTGAGAAACAATAGTTAGTGAGCGGTCAAGTCAAGGCTCAAGAGTATATGGAGAAAAATATATTGTTCCCATCAGAAGCCACACTGTACCGCCCTTGTTGTCATCATTTGGGATCTCCTTACCCAGGAGACACGACGGCCGGTAAGTAATTACCGTGACCGCGATGTGATGTGAGGGCAGAACAGAAGGGTATGATAGTGGCTAGTGAAAAAAGCAGTGTCTGGTGATTGGAGTGAAAAAGTGAAGGGTAATGATAAAATTAGGTGAGTTGGGTGGAAAAGAGAAATTTATTAATATCCCCCAATCCCTAAGATTAAAAGGCAGGTGTGGGTGCAGGTTTTAAATAATAACCGCACTTATTGGTGGTCGACATGTTTCTGCATTCACAAGAAAGGAGTTTCTAATGCATTCTTCAGGACCTTAGAGATACACTACTGTTTTGTAAATAGAAATAAGATAAATAATGAAAAGATATCACCTGGACATCCAGGCGTACTCAACCGTATACTGTTAGTGCATAATGGTAAGGGATCCAACATGTAAAACAAACAGACAGACAAACAAAGAAACAAATAGGACACTTAATGTTATTCACATCGTTTCTGTTTGTAATCATACTGGCAATGCAATATGTTCACTCATACTAGGACATAGTCTCAAGTATACACTCACCCATGTATGTAGGTTGAGAGGCTTCACCCCACCTGGCTGCAGCGCAGGTAAAAGGAGCACCGCTCTGGGGATAATCATAAGGTATTTACAGAGCGGTATTATCATGTAACACAAGAACAACAGAGTAAAATAGAGTTTACTTCGAGACAAGAGGTGGTCTAGACCTCTTATATATCAAGTGGTGACAGACTTCTGGGCATGCCCGCCGTGATCTATCAAAGTCAGTGAGGACGAACACCAAATGTTTGTATATACAAAGTCTCTCACGTTATGTTTAAAAGCGAGAGAATAGCGTGGCTGAGCACAGAAACGGGCGTACCAATGATGAAATACTCTAATGGTATGCTCTAGGCTTGAGCTCATTTAGAATGACAGTGAGTGTTTCATAGTATAAAGTACCGCTGCAGAGTACAAAGTTATGCGATCATGGAGAGCTCTTAAAAATGGAAAGCGCTCCGTGTAGACGTTACTAGTTAAATGAGTGCCAACACTTTGAAAAGGAGCCTCGAAATTAGCGCGATGAGCGCGAAGCTTTGTATCATAAAATCAGAGTCGCCATTAGCGGCGTGTGCTTCTCTGTATGCGCGCTAAGAAAAATATATACCACGTGCGTTAAGAAATCAGTGCGCACAGGCAGGGTGCACTCACCTTTCCGTCGGTGTCTCCGGGCAGTCTTCAGTACTGCTCGGGGGGGCACCGATCACGGAACACGGTGATGTTTTGTATGATCGTGAGTAATCCCCAGGCGTCATGTGACAAGGGCAGTCACGTGGTGCTGGGGATTCTGGGAAATGTAGTTCGCTGCCCGTTTCTGCCAGTGATTAAGGGCAAAAAATGTTTTAAAAGTGTGTTGGAACACACTCTAGGCTGCACAATAAAGTGTAATTAAAATAATAAGTCACTCATATGTTGTTGAGTGTGTGGCAGCTGAAAACACACTCCATGATGTTTAAGATAACATTCTCCACGGCAATAGTGTCAGAGTGTACGAATACAGGTACGTGGCTGCTGGAAAACTTTCCGCAAGGTGTTGACGGATGGTGTATGATGACACTATACAAGGCGACATTCAGAGGGACATCCAGGGTATGGGCTCGTTGAGGCCCTCCTTGTCGCTGTTGAGGCGGTATACCCATTTTTGTTCGATTTTGAACAAGAAACGGCTGACATCCGCACATGAGTCAGGGATGTGCGGTTGCTCAAGGACTGTCCAGTAAAAGTCTTCAGGACCATGACCCTTCTCCAGAAAATGTGCAGTGAGGCGGGTGGCTTGTTTACGACAACGCACTGTGCTTTTGTGTTCTTGGATGCGTGTCCGTATCTTTCTGGTTGTCATGCCGACATATTGTAATTGACATGGACATTTGATCAGGTAAATCAAATTACTACTGTTGCAGTTCGTAAACTTGCTTTGTATCCATGGGCGGTTAGTGCCGATGTCAATCTCAGTAGACTTATTGGTCTGGGGACAGACGGTACAACTCCCACACGGGTGGTGTCCTACCACAGGTGGTAAGTCCCATAGGGTACCCACTTGCCTCACCTCCTTGTTACGTGGGCGTGTGTGGACTAGCTGATCTTTTAAATTTGGTCCTCTCTTGTAGGCAAACATGGGCTGGGGGATGTCGTCACCTCCGGTTTTGAGGATAGACCAGTGTTTTCTTATGATTTTTTGCAACTGGTTTGATCGACTGTTAAAGGTGTTGACAAAAGCAATACGATCCGTCTTCTCTTTTGGAGGGTGGACTTCGAGTAGGGCCTCCCTGTTGTTATTTGAAGCCCTCTTTTTTGACCGGCGGATGATTTTCTTGGGATAGTGTTTCTCCTTCAATTGAGCCTCCAAGTTTTTTGAGTGGACCTCAAAAGATTCCTTGTTAGAGCAATTCCTCTGTACCCTGAGAAACTGACCAAAAGGTAGATTGTCTCTCAGGGCTCGCGGATGGCAGCTATCATATCGCAATAGTGCGTTCTTGGCCATAGGTTTGCGATATAGCTCCGATTCAATGCCAGTAGGAGTGGCATGCAACCTTAGGTCCAGGAAAGCCAGAGATGTTCTACTGTACTCAATGGTGAACTTGAGATATGTGTTCTTGCCGTTCAACCAACTGTGGAATGACATAAGATTTTCTTCCGTGCCACGCCACACCACCAAGATGTCATCAATATAGCGTTTCCATACATGTATCGATGGTAAGTATGGATTGGTGGTTACTAGGACATCTTGTTGCTCAAAGTTGTGAACGTACAAGTTCGCCAGGCTCGGCGCGAAAACACTGCCCATGCTGGTCCCGGATGTTTGCAGGTAGAAAGTATCCTCAAAGCGGAAGTAGTTTTCCTTCATAGCAATTTCTGCTAGGTGCATGATGAAGGGTGTTGGAGTGATGGATTGGTGGTTGTTCTGCTCCAAGAGTGTGCCCACTACTTCTAAGGTCTCGGTTTGCGGGATCGATGTGTAAAGGGACTCTACATCGAACGATACTAAGATGTCAGTTTCGATGTTATATTGTATCGTTGGAAGGAGTCTTAGGACATCTTTAGTGTCTTGGAGGAATGTAGGCATTGCTTTAACCATTGGGTTAAGAAAGTAGTTGACAAAGGTCGAGAGTGGTTCTAAAACCGACCCAATGCCTGATATAATAGGCCTACCCGGTGGTGGCCTTAGTGGTTTATGCACTTTGGGGAGACAGTAGAAGTACGGGATCGTAGGGTGTTTGGTGACCAGGTACTGTCCTTCTTGTGATGTTATCCATCCCTCACTTGTAGCTTCCTCTACCAAGGTGCTTATTTTCGTTTGTAGTCCTTCTGTTGGATCCGATCTCAGCGGTAGATAGGATTTACGGTCACTTAGTTGCCGGAGGCATTCATTTCTATATGTCTCGGTATCTAAGATAACGGTGGCTCCGCCTTTGTCGGCCGGCTTGATGGTAATTTTATCGTTGGAAGTTAGTGAGCGCAAGGCCAGCTGTTCGTCCCTAGATAGATTCATGAAGGGCTTGACCTCTCTTCTGTAAAGGTTTGTGACATCATTCCCCACAGCTGCTTCAAAAGTCAGAACCTTAGGAGGTAGGGTGGCACTTGGTGGATTAAACGAGGAGGGTCTCTTCAATCCAGTGTTGTTGTCTCTGGTAATAGTTTCCAAGTTGGGCGATTTTGCGAAGAAATAGTGCAATCTTATTTTCCTAAACAGCTGAGAAAGTTCGATTTGAGCCAGGAAAGGATCACCTTTTTGGGTTGCTACGAATCCCAAGCCTTTGTTCAAGAGGCGCTCCTCGTTGGTAGAGAGTGTATGTGAGCTGAGGTTGATCACGATGCCGTCTGATTGCTTGTTCCCGCAGTGTCTTGGGGGACTTTCTTCCCGCTGCGTAGATCCATCCTCGATTGTTGTGGGGTGTTCGTGTCCGTGTTCCAATGAACTTGTTGTGGCACGGCTCCTTGTCTCCTCCTGCCTCTGCCTCGTCTCTGGCCAAACCCTAAAAAAGGAAAAGACCCCGGGCCTTGTTGCATTTGCGGTGGGCAGAAGGGCGGACCCATTTGAGGAGGGCAGTTTGGTCCCATCATCCAAGGGTTGATTGGCCACCATGGTTGGAAGTTGTTAAAGTTCTGCGGTTGATTTCTCCAATTTCTTCTGTTCCCACGGCCCCTAGGGGCTTGGTTAGAAGGTCCAGTTTGTGATGTATCTGAGTCACTGGAGGTCCCATCTGAACTAGAGGTGCCATACGTGGAGCCACCCTTTTTGCCACCTCGATTGAATGTAGGCGCTGTATAAGTGTCACTAGTGTATGGGTACACCTTCTCCATTGAAAATCTCGCTAAGTCTTTCTTAAACTTTTCTAATTTCGTAGATAAGATAGACTCCTTGAAATCTTTGTTACTCTTGTCCGTGTCATCTTGTCCCTTTTTGAATTGTCCACTTTTTAAAGTGGTTTTTATCTGGCCCGCGAGTACCTGAATTTCAATTAGGATGGTATCCGCAATTCTTTTCGCGGTTTTGATGATCAGGACCAGCCAATCCCTCGTGCACCTCCAAGCTATCATGGCCCAATCCTTGAGAAATTCTTTGTCATCAAGGAAAAGGCGTGGTGCATTGTTGACAATGAGGCCTGTAGGAGCACAGTTGCCTCGAAGATATTGTGCCATGATCATACCATGGACGGATGTTCTAGAGTGGGACTTTTTTAGGATCAGGTCGGACAGGTGCTCCCCGAGTGCTGCGGTGTTGCCTGGGGGGTGATAAAGAAGGTGGCAGAGGAATGAACCATTGTCCTTAGTCTTGATATTGGCAGTAAGACATTCAAATGAATTGTATTTGCAAGAGTCCAATTCCCTGATGGCGATGTTGTCTCTGTGTATGATAGCTACACCTCCCCCTCATTGGTCTTTTCTATCTGTGTTGATAATGGAGAAACCTGGTGGCACAAGCATGTCTAAGCATGGAGTGGAGAGGTTGTTAAGCCATGTCTCCGTGATGAACGCAATATCTATGTCCGGCGTAAGGATGGCTTCCGCTAGTTCAGTCGCATGCCTAGAGGCTGATCTGCAGTTGGTGGAGACCTTCTTTTCGTCGTGGATCTTACCAGGGGGGCCCTAGACAAGGTGGTGAGGAAGGAAGGGAGGGAGTCTAGGGGGTTTATGGAGGAGGATGTATCTTCTGAAACCCCGGATCACATAGATCTTGGATTTGGGGGAGTCTGTAGGGGGGTAGTCATAGGTTGCGGCTAGATCAGTCGCTTCTTCAGGGGACATTAAGGCTTTGCATCTCGAGTGTCTTAGCGTTGGGAGCTTGGTGTCAGTATTTAAGAGTTTCTGCAACGTAGGCATGAGGGCTTTGGTCTCTCTGGTGTTCTGTGAAGGGAGCTCACTGTCCTTTCTAGCGTGTCTCTGTGGTCGAGTCACTGGGGTCGCTAGGGACCAGGCAGGGTGCTTTAGATGATTGGAGTAGGTCAGTAGGGGCGCCCTGGGAGGGTATTGGCTTGGTGGGGCTTTTGGGCCTTGTCTAGATCTACCAGGTTTTATAGTGATGTGAGCCGCTGCGTCGTGTTACCGTGGGCGGGGGCAGTGGGGAGATGGGTAAGGTCGTCTAGAGTGGTGGAGGTCGTGGCTAAGTTAAGAAGTCTATTGCTGCTTGTCTGAACCAAGTTGTCTCTGTTAGGGACCCTGGTCCTGGCTGGGTACTGATGTCTAATGCTCTTAGTGTGGGCTGTGCTGTCTCTGTTGGGGACTATGGGCAAGGGGAGAATTGGGTCATGTTGTGGTTTCGTCCTCCTTAGGTCTGCGGGTATGTGAGTGTAGGAGAAGGTCGAAGTCGGCAGGGCCGGGTCAAGGAGTTGGTGTGGGGAGGTCGGGTGAGGAAGATGGGTTGGGCAATCCTCTGTGAGTTGTAGATCGCCAATTCTGTAGGCAAAGGGGTGGGAGGAGGCCTGGGGGTTGGGAGGTGGTGGCGTTGGGCATGGTGATGAATGTATGTTTCTCCTGTCGGGCCAGGCTGACCGGGGGTGGGTGCTAGTTCAAAGAGGATCGAAGCACGTGGAGGTGGGCGATAAGGAGGGCGGGGAAAAGGGAGTTAAAGGCCTCAAGGTTCTCATTGTTTGCCTGAATCAGGACTGTGCCGTTCGTGTAGATGGTCACAGACGTGTTCCCACCCCTCACCAGGTGGTTGGGGAACAAGGTCGTCAGTTTGGAGCAGTGCGAGGTTGTCGTGGTTTTTGAGATGCAAAGTTGTGTTCTGAGTGTGGCGTTCCAGTTGTCAGGACTTTCAGTGTGGAATATGAAATCCATCTTAGTCTGAACTTTGGAGGAGCAATGGTATGTGTCCGCGATTAGTGTTTCTGGTAGCTGTCTAATCAGTCTATGTTTGAAGTTTCTTGCTTTAGTGTATAGGTTGGAGGGAAAGATGATCGCGAAGGAGTTTGCGCCATGAGATTTCAGGTAGGTCGACATGGGGCGGTTGGAGTAAGTCAATATGTCCGGTGTCATCATTGGGTTTCTTAGAAAGGGTGACCGTGAAACTAAGGAGGGGTCCTGGACGTTCTGCGGTGCTTGAGCGATTCAGATAGGGGAGGAAAGTATCCCAGAGTAGAGGAGAGCTACATAACTCTTTGGTTTTTCGAGGTGTGCGAAGCTTGATTTCCCGAAGTAGCTTATTTGTTGCTTGTAGGCCTGTGTCTGTGGTTCCTGGACTCCTCAGGGTCAGCTGCCAGGTCAACTTTCAGAGTGTCCTAACAGCGATCGGGGGCGGACACTGGGGCCGATGGTGTGATGCACAGGATATCCTTGTACATTCAGTGATGAGGGGCGGCCGTCTTGGGTCAGCTCTGTGGGCAGGAAGCTGAAGAAAGGGCTGGTCTCAGAGAGACATGTACTTCATCCCTTTCAGGCTGCGACTAGCAGGTCGGGATGTTGGTGTTGCTGCCGTACGTTAGTATTGGCTGTGTTGGAGGAAAGGCAGTTTTGCAGTATCCCTGTGTGATTAGAGCCGGGGGCGGCCATATTGAGGTCAGGCGCGGTAAGTGGGAGCTGAGGGGGGTGTTAGGGTCAGTAAGGCAAGTACCACAACTCTTCTCGGCTGCAGCTCGCGGGCTAAGATGCGAGCGATATGAGGGTGATTAACGTACCAGCAAATGTAGGTGGGCAGCTTCGTAGTCACGACTCCTTTTGAAATCAGTCCCAGGGGGCGGCCTTCATTAGGTCAGACATCGGGGGTTCCATAGCCAGGCTCGTAAATTAGGCCTGATTCACTGCCAGCTGTATATGACCTTTGTGTGCTAGCGATGGATTCATAACATACCGACAAGTGCTGCTGAAATTGCCCTATGTGTGCTAGTGACGGATTCTTAATATACCGACCAGTGCTGCTGAGACTGCCCTTTGTGTGCTAGCGATGGATTCATAACATACCGACAGTGCTGCTGAGATTGCCCTATGTGTGCTAGTAATGGATTAATAATATAATGACAAGTGCTGCTGAGACTGCCCTAAGTGTGCTACTGATGGATTCATAATAAAATGACACGTGCTGCTGAGACCGCTCTATGTGTGCTAGTGATGGATTCATAATATACTGACAAGTGCTGCCGAGACTGCCCTATGTGTGCTAGTGATGGATTCATAATATACCGACCAGTGCAACTGAGACTGCCCTTTGTGTGCTAGTGATGGATTCATAATATACTGACCAGTGCTGCTGAGACTGCCCTTTGTGTGCTAGTGATGGATTCATAATACACTGACCAGTGCTGCTGAGACTGCCCTTTGTGTGCTAGCTTGACCGGCCGAGATTCGCCGGCCGGACGGACGCAGGTTAAGAGGCCCCTTCAGATCGTGATAAAGGACACTCCTTGATCATGCAGGTCCTACTAAAAGCAGCCCGGTGACGACTATCTACAACGACTGTGGGGCGGAGAACAACACAGGAACTTTTCCTGGTTCCAGATCCTGACCCCACAGGTTGTATCGATTTAACCGTGCAGCCCACTATGGGCTCCACTTCAAGTTTATGAGCACTTCCTTTGGTCCTGATGAATTGCCTTGATGGCACGAAACATGTCGACCAGATCACTTGTTGAGGGTTGAATGGGCTTCCCACACATAGGTTGGCTGAAATCCTATACCCCTCTTAGTTTTAATAAAGTAGGTAGCTACAGGAATAAAATACCCAGAGTAGACTACACTAACTTTTTTTAGAATCACCACATGTCACGCTCACTACTCCACGATTAGGGCCCCTCACACCCACTCAAACATCGGCTTCGGAATAAAAGATCTCCGACAAAAGTGCAGCACTAAGTGCCGCCCGTCAGGCATTGCAGTGCCGGCTTGACGCAGGAGCAGGAAGCCAATGATGACACGAAGCGACCGGTTGGGAATGCGACAGTAGTCATAGAACCAACCTGTTGTGTGAGGTTTCCCTAAATTCCGAAAAGGGACAATCGCCCCTGACTTTCAGATACAACCCCCCTGTTAGAGAGAGGCAGCTAGTCCACTCTCCCTAACACAATTATCACCCCTAGGGGAACTTTGTGCAAACAGTTGGGTAATAGTTCGTAGGGACATGCACACTGGACCCCTCTAAATATTGTCCCCTCATTGTCCCCCTTTGTTGCTAATTCATAATATAATGACAAGTGCTGCTGAGACTGCCCGTTGTGTGCTAGTGATGGATTCATAATATATTGACAAGTGCTGCTGAGATTGCCCTATGTGTGCTAGTGATGGATTCATAATATACTGACCAGTGCTGCTGAGACTGCTCTTTTTGTGCTAGCGATGGATTCATAACACACCGACAGTGCTGCTGAGATTGCCCTATGTGTGCTAGTAATGGATTAATAATATAATGACAAGTGCTGCTGAGACTGCCCTAAGTGTGCTACTGATGGATTCATAATAAAATGACACGTGCTGCTGAGACCGCTCTATGTGTGCTAGTGATGGATTCATAATATACTGACAAGTGCTGCCGAGACTGCCCTATGTGTGCTAGTGATGGATTCATAATATACCGACCAGTGCAACTGAGACTGCCCTTTGTGTGCTAGTGATGGATTCATAATATACTGACCAGTGCTGCTGAGACTGCCCTTTGTGTGCTAGTGATGGATTCATAATATACTGACCAGTGCTGCTGAGACTGCCCTTTGTGTGCTAGTAATGGATTAATAATATAATGACAAGTGCTGCTGAGACTGCCCTTTGTGTGCTAGTGATGGATTCATAACATACCGACAAGTGCTGCTGAGATTGCCCTATGTGTGCTAGTGATGGATTCATCATATACTGACCAGTGATGCTAAGACTGCCCTTTGTGTGCTAGCGATGGATTCATAACATACCGACAAGAACTGCTTAGACTGCCCTATGTGTGCTAGTGATGGATTCATAATATACCGACCAGTGCTGCTGAGACTGCCCTTTGTGTGCTAGTGATGGATTCATAACATACCGACACGTGCTGCTGAGATTGCCCTATGTGTGCTAGTAATGGATTCATAATATAATGGCAAGGGGTGTTGAGACTGCTCTGTGTGTGTGCTAGTGATGGAATCATAATATACCTGCAAGTGCTGCTGAGAATGCCCTATGTGTGCTAGTGACGGATTCATAATATACAGACAAGTGCTGCTGAGAATGCTCTAGGTGTGCTAGTGATGGTTTCATAATATGACCAGTGATCCTGAGACTGCCCTATGTGTGCTAGTGATGTATTCATAATATACCGACAAGTGCTGCTGAGAATGCCCTATGTGTGTTAGTGATGGATTCATAATACACCTGCAAATGCTGCTGAGAATGCCCTATGCGTGCTAGTGATGGATTCATAACAATCTGACAAGTGCTGCTGAGACTGCCCTTTGTGTGCTAGTGATGGATTCATAACATACCGACACGTGCTGCTGAGATTGCCCTATGTGTGCTAGTAATGGATTCATAATATAATGGCAAGGGGTGTTGAGACTGCTCTGTGTGTGTGCTAGTGATGGAATCATAATATACCTGCAAGTGCTGCTGAGAATGCCCTATGTGTGCTAGTGATGGATTCATAATATAATGACAAGTGCTGCTGAGACTGCTCCGTGTGTGCTAGTGATGGATTCATAATATACTGACCACTGCTGCTGAGACCGCTCTATGTGTGCTAGTGATGGATTCATCATATACTGACCAGTGCTGCTGAGACTGCCCTATGTGTGATAGTGCAGAAGGCGTGCACGAGAGGCAGAGTTAGGAACTGAAGAGAGGTCAGAGATTGCACATGGGGATCATGTGGATGTACGAAAGGCAGTTAGGAGCACAAGAGACGTCAGAGTTGGGTACACAGTCCGTTAGAGTCAATGATATCTCACTTGGAGGTCTAGTTTTGCCACAGTCCCAGGGGCATCCAATTGACGTCATTAACCACTGGTGTCCTGGGGTCCGCATACTATTGTTACCCCAAGCGCACCGCCTGACGCACTTCACTCTGAAGGCAGCGGTGGCCGAGCAAGGCTCCCTCCCAGAGGTGATGCAAGCCCGAAGCTCTCAGCTCAGTAATGTACACAATAACAGATAGAGATGACATGTAAATGTAAAGGTACAGAAATGTACAGAATAGTGATGGTGTGGTGTGGCTCGCTGGTTAGAGGCGGCAGACCCGGGAGCAGAGGACGGCCCGAGACCAGGGTTCAATTCCCGACGTGGCAGGGTCTTGGACCAGGGTCAGCGGACTCGATAATTCTCGCCTCGGTGCCTACTCTAACTAGGGTTCACACTCGGCAACACAACAACAAATAATATCTGGGGGTCAAAGAGTAGGTCAGTAAGTCAAGCAAGAAGGACCACTATACCAAATGCATGCAAAACAGTATCAGTGAGAAACAATAGTTAGTGAGCGGTCAAGTCAAGGCTCAAGAGTATATGGAGAAAAATATATTGTTCCCATCAGAAGCCACACTGTACCGCCCTTGTTGTCATCATTTGGGATCTCCTTACCCAGGAGACACGACGGCCGGTAAGTAATTACCGTGACCGCGATGTGATGTGAGGGCAGAACAGAAGGGTATGATAGTGGCTAGTGAAAAAAGCAGTGTCTGGTGATTGGAGTGAAAAAGTGAAGGGTAATGATAAAATTAGGTGAGTTGGGTGGAAAAGAGAAATTTATTAATATCCCCCAATCCCTAAGATTAAAAGGCAGGTGTGGGTGCAGGTTTTAAATAATAACCGCACTTATTGGTGGTCGACATGTTTCTGCATTCACAAGAAAGGAGTTTCTAATGCATTCTTCAGGACCTTAGAGATACACTACTGTTTTGTAAATAGAAATAAGATAAATAATGAAAAGATATCACCTGGACATCCAGGCGTACTCAACCGTATACTGTTAGTGCATAATGGTAAGGGATCCAACATGTAAAACAAACAGACAGACAAACAAAGAAACAAATAGGACACTTAATGTTATTCACATCGTTTCTGTTTGTAATCATACTGGCAATGCAATATGTTCACTCATACTAGGACATAGTCTCAAGTATACACTCACCCATGTATGTAGGTTGAGAGGCTTCACCCCACCTGGCTGCAGCGCAGGTAAAAGGAGCACCGCTCTGGGGATAATCATAAGGTATTTACAGAGCGGTATTATCATGTAACACAAGAACAACAGAGTAAAATAGAGTTTACTTCGAGACAAGAGGTGGTCTAGACCTCTTATATATCAAGTGGTGACAGACTTCTGGGCATGCCCGCCGTGATCTATCAAAGTCAGTGAGGACGAACACCAAATGTTTGTATATACAAAGTCTCTCACGTTATGTTTAAAAGCGAGAGAATAGCGTGGCTGAGCACAGAAACGGGCGTACCAATGATGAAATACTCTAATGGTATGCTCTAGGCTTGAGCTCATTTAGAATGACAGTGAGTGTTTCATAGTATAAAGTACCGCTGCAGAGTACAAAGTTATGCGATCATGGAGAGCTCTTAAAAATGGAAAGCGCTCCGTGTAGACGTTACTAGTTAAATGAGTGCCAACACTTTGAAAAGGAGCCTCGAAATTAGCGCGATGAGCGCGAAGCTTTGTATCATAAAATCAGAGTCGCCATTAGCGGCGTGTGCTTCTCTGTATGCGCGCTAAGAAAAATATATACCACGTGCGTTAAGAAATCAGTGCGCACAGGCAGGGTGCACTCACCTTTCCGTCGGTGTCTCCGGGCAGTCTTCAGTACTGCTCGGGGGGGCACCGATCACGGAACACGGTGATGTTTTGTATGATCGTGAGTAATCCCCAGGCGTCATGTGACAAGGGCAGTCACGTGGTGCTGGGGATTCTGGGAAATGTAGTTCGCTGCCCGTTTCTGCCAGTGATTAAGGGCAAAAAATGTTTTAAAAGTGTGTTGGAACACACTCTAGGCTGCACAATAAAGTGTAATTAAAATAATAAGTCACTCATATGTTGTTGAGTGTGTGGCAGCTGAAAACACACTCCATGATGTTTAAGATAACATTCTCCACGGCAATAGTGTCAGAGTGTACGAATACAGGTACGTGGCTGCTGGAAAACTTTCCGCAAGGTGTTGACGGATGGTGTATGATGACACTATACAAGGCGACATTCAGAGGGACATCCAGGGTATGGGCTCGTTGAGGCCCTCCTTGTCGCTGTTGAGGCGGTATACCCATTTTTGTTCGATTTTGAACAAGAAACGGCTGACATCCGCACATGAGTCAGGGATGTGCGGTTGCTCAAGGACTGTCCAGTAAAAGTCTTCAGGACCATGACCCTTCTCCAGAAAATGTGCAGTGAGGCGGGTGGCTTGTTTACGACAACGCACTGTGCTTTTGTGTTCTTGGATGCGTGTCCGTATCTTTCTGGTTGTCATGCCGACATATTGTAATTGACATGGACATTTGATCAGGTAAATCAAATTACTACTGTTGCAGTTCGTAAACTTGCTTTGTATCCATGGGCGGTTAGTGCCGATGTCAATCTCAGTAGACTTATTGGTCTGGGGACAGACGGTACAACTCCCACACGGGTGGTGTCCTACCACAGGTGGTAAGTCCCATAGGGTACCCACTTGCCTCACCTCCTTGTTACGTGGGCGTGTGTGGACTAGCTGATCTTTTAAATTTGGTCCTCTCTTGTAGGCAAACATGGGCTGGGGGATGTCGTCACCTCCGGTTTTGAGGATAGACCAGTGTTTTCTTATGATTTTTTGCAACTGGTTTGATCGACTGTTAAAGGTGTTGACAAAAGCAATACGATCCGTCTTCTCTTTTGGAGGGTGGACTTCGAGTAGGGCCTCCCTGTTGTTATTTGAAGCCCTCTTTTTTGACCGGCGGATGATTTTCTTGGGATAGTGTTTCTCCTTCAATTGAGCCTCCAAGTTTTTTGAGTGGACCTCAAAAGATTCCTTGTTAGAGCAATTCCTCTGTACCCTGAGAAACTGACCAAAAGGTAGATTGTCTCTCAGGGCTCGCGGATGGCAGCTATCATATCGCAATAGTGCGTTCTTGGCCATAGGTTTGCGATATAGCTCCGATTCAATGCCAGTAGGAGTGGCATGCAACCTTAGGTCCAGGAAAGCCAGAGATGTTCTACTGTACTCAATGGTGAACTTGAGATATGTGTTCTTGCCGTTCAACCAACTGTGGAATGACATAAGATTTTCTTCCGTGCCACGCCACACCACCAAGATGTCATCAATATAGCGTTTCCATACATGTATCGATGGTAAGTATGGATTGGTGGTTACTAGGACATCTTGTTGCTCAAAGTTGTGAACGTACAAGTTCGCCAGGCTCGGCGCGAAAACACTGCCCATGCTGGTCCCGGATGTTTGCAGGTAGAAAGTATCCTCAAAGCGGAAGTAGTTTTCCTTCATAGCAATTTCTGCTAGGTGCATGATGAAGGGTGTTGGAGTGATGGATTGGTGGTTGTTCTGCTCCAAGAGTGTGCCCACTACTTCTAAGGTCTCGGTTTGCGGGATCGATGTGTAAAGGGACTCTACATCGAACGATACTAAGATGTCAGTTTCGATGTTATATTGTATCGTTGGAAGGAGTCTTAGGACATCTTTAGTGTCTTGGAGGAATGTAGGCATTGCTTTAACCATTGGGTTAAGAAAGTAGTCGACAAAGGTCGAGAGTGGTTCTAAAACCGACCCAATGCCTGATATAATAGGCCTACCCGGTGGTGGCCTTAGTGGTTTATGCACTTTGGGGAGACAGTAGAAGTACGGGATCGTAGGGTGTTTGGTGACCAGGTACTGTCCTTCTTGTGATGTTATCCATCCCTCACTTGTAGCTTCCTCTACCAAGGTGCTTATTTTCGTTTGTAGTCCTTCTGTTGGATCCGATCTCAGCGGTAGATAGGATTTACGGTCACTTAGTTGCCGGAGGCATTCATTTCTATATGTCTCGGTATCTAAGATAACGGTGGCTCCGCCTTTGTCGGCCGGCTTGATGGTAATTTTATCGTTGGAAGTTAGTGAGCGCAAGGCCAGCTGTTCGTCCCTAGATAGATTCATGAAGGGCTTGACCTCTCTTCTGTAAAGGTTTGTGACATCATTCCCCACAGCTGCTTCAAAAGTCAGAACCTTAGGAGGTAGGGTGGCACTTGGTGGATTAAACGAGGAGGGTCTCTTCAATCCAGTGTTGTTGTCTCTGGTAATAGTTTCCAAGTTGGGCGATTTTGCGAAGAAATAGTGCAATCTTATTTTCCTAAACAGCTGAGAAAGTTCGATTTGAGCCAGGAAAGGATCACCTTTTTGGGTTGCTACGAATCCCAAGCCTTTGTTCAAGAGGCGCTCCTCGTTGGTAGAGAGTGTATGTGAGCTGAGGTTGATCACGATGCCGTCTGATTGCTTGTTCCCGCAGTGTCTTGGGGGACTTTCTTCCCGCTGCGTAGATCCATCCTCGATTGTTGTGGGGTGTTCGTGTCCGTGTTCCAATGAACTTGTTGTGGCACGGCTCCTTGTCTCCTCCTGCCTCTGCCTCGTCTCTGGCCAAACCCTAAAAAAGGAAAAGACCCCGGGCCTTGTTGCATTTGCGGTGGGCAGAAGGGCGGACCCATTTGAGGAGGGCAGTTTGGTCCCATCATCCAAGGGTTGATTGGCCACCATGGTTGGAAGTTGTTAAAGTTCTGCGGTTGATTTCTCCAATTTCTTCTGTTCCCACGGCCCCTAGGGGCTTGGTTAGAAGGTCCAGTTTGTGATGTATCTGAGTCACTGGAGGTCCCATCTGAACTAGAGGTGCCATACGTGGAGCCACCCTTTTTGCCACCTCGATTGAATGTAGGCGCTGTATAAGTGTCACTAGTGTATGGGTACACCTTCTCCATTGAAAATCTCGCTAAGTCTTTCTTAAACTTTTCTAATTTCGTAGATAAGATAGACTCCTTGAAATCTTTGTTACTCTTGTCCGTGTCATCTTGTCCCTTTTTGAATTGTCCACTTTTTAAAGTGGTTTTTATCTGGCCCGCGAGTACCTGAATTTCAATTAGGATGGTATCCGCAATTCTTTTCGCGGTTTTGATGATCAGGACCAGCCAATCCCTCGTGCACCTCCAAGCTATCATGGCCCAATCCTTGAGAAATTCTTTGTCATCAAGGAAAAGGCGTGGTGCATTGTTGACAATGAGGCCTGTAGGAGCACAGTTGCCTCGAAGATATTGTGCCATGATCATACCATGGACGGATGTTCTAGAGTGGGACTTTTTTAGGATTAGGACTTTATTCCAACTCTCATCGTTGTTTGTTGCCTGAGGTGGAGCCGGGACATTATCTAATAGGCTAGGATTTTCATCTAGGATATTTTGTACTTCTGCACTTCCAAAAGCCAAACCCCAGTTGGTGGCCATCGTTTGAAATGACAGACGAAGCAAGCAGACCACAAAAAGAAATTCTCGTAGTAAACTCTATTGCGCTGGCGACCAGAATAATCGACCAGTATTAAAAAGACCCACAGCCTTGGCTGTACTAGTAACACGTTCAACAAAAAATTGGGGAGGGTCTAAGGGCAGGTTTACCGACCGACCAGATATGAGCCCCGGACTCAATACACAACAACAAATAATATCTGGGGGTCAAAGAGTAGGTCAGTAAGTCAAGCAAGAAGGACCACTATACCAAATGCATGCAAAACAGTATCAGTGAGAAACAATAGTTAGTGAGCGGTCAAGTCAAGGCTCAAGAGTATATGGAGAAAAATATATTGTTCCCATCAGAAGCCACACTGTACCGCCCTTGTTGTCATCATTTGGGATCTCCTTACCCAGGAGACACGACGGCCGGTAAGTAATTACCGTGACCGAGATGTGATGTGAGGGCAGAACAGAAGGGTATGATAGTGGCTAGTGAAAAAAGCAGTGTCTGGTGATTGGAGTGAAAAAGTGAAGGGTAATGATAAAATTAGGTGAGTTGGGTGGAAAAGAGAAATTTATTAATATCCCCCAATCCCTAAGATTAAAAGGCAGGTGTGGGTGCAGGTTTTAAATAATAACCGCACTTATTGGTGGTCGACATGTTTCTGCATTCACAAGAAAGGAGTTTCTAATGCATTCTTCAGGACCTTAGAGATACACTACTGCTTTGTAAATAGAAATAAGATAAATAATGAAAAGATATCACCTGGACATCCAGGCGTACTCAACCGTATACTGTTAGTGCATAATGGTAAGGGATCCAACATGTAAAACAAACAGACAGACAAACAAAGAAACAAATAGGACACTTAATGTTATTCACATCGTTTCTGTTTGTAATCATACTGGCAATGCAATATGTTCACTCATACTAGGACATAGTCTCAAGTATACACTCACCCATGTATGTAGGTTGAGAGGCTTCACCCCACCTGGCTGCAGCGCAGGTAAAAGGAGCACCGCTCTGGGGATAATCATAAGGTATTTACAGAGCGGTATTATCATGTAACACAAGAACAACAGAGTAAAATAGAGTTTACTTCGAGACAAGAGGTGGTCTAGACCTCTTATATATCAAGTGGTGACAGACTTCTGGGCATGCCCGCCGTGATCTATCAAAGTCAGTGAGGACGAACACCAAATGTTTGTATATACAAAGTCTCTCACGTTATGTTTAAAAGCGAGAGAATAGCGTGGCTGAGCACAGAAACGGGCGTACCAATGATGAAATACTCTAATGGTATGCTCTAGGCTTGAGCTCATGTCCTAGTATGAGTGAACATATTGCATTGCCAGTATGATTACAAACAGAAACGATGTGAATAACATTAAGTGTCCTATTTGTTTCTTTGTTTGTCTGTCTGTTTGTTTTACATGTTGGATCCCTTACCATTATGCACTAACAGTATACGGTTGAGTACGCCTGGATGTCCAGGTGATATCTTTTCATTATTTATCTTATTTCTATTTACAAAGCAGTAGTGTATCTCTAAGGTCCTGAAGAATGCATTAGAAACTCCTTTCTTGTGAATGCAGAAACATGTCGACCACCAATAAGTGCGGTTATTATTTAAAACCTGCACCCACACCTGCCTTTTAATCTTAGGGATTGGGGGATACTAATAAATTTCTCTTTTCCACCCAACTCACCTAATTTTATCATTACCCTTCACTTTTTCACTCCAATCACCAGACACTGCTTTTTTCACTAGCCACTATCATACCCTTCTGTTCTGCCCTCACATCACATCTCGGTCACGGTAATTACTTACCGGCCGTCGTGTCTCCTGGGTAAGGAGATCCCAAATGATGACAACAAGGGCGGTACAGTGTGGCTTCTGATGGGAACAATATATTTTTCTCCATATACTCTTGAGCCTTGACTTGACCGCTCACTAACTATTGTTTCTCACTGATACTGTTTTGCATGCATTTGGTATAGTGGTCCTTCTTGCTTGACTTACTGACCTACTCTTTGACCCCCAGATATTATTTGTTGTTGTGTATTGAGTCCGGGGCTCATATCTGGTCGGTCGGTAAACCTGCCCTTAGACCCTCCCCAATTTTTTGTTGAACGTGTTACTAGTACAGCCAAGGTTGTGGGTCTTTTTATTACTGGTCGATTATTCTGGTCGCCAGCGCAATAGAGTTTACTACGAGAATTTCTTTTTGTGGTCTGCTTGCTTCGTCTGTCATTTCAAACGATGGCCACCAACTGGGGTTTGGCTTTTGGAAGTGCAGAAGTACAAAATATCCTAGATGAAAATCCTAGCCTATTAGATAATGTCCCGGCTCCACCTCAGGCAACAAACAACGATGAGAGTTGGAATAAAGTCCTAATCCTAAAAAAGTCCCACTCTAGAACATCCGTCCATGGTATGATCATGGCACAATATCTTCGAGGCAACTGTGCTCCTACAGGCCTCATTGTCAACAATGCACCACGCCTTTTCCTTGATGACAAAGAATTTCTCAAGGATTGGGCCATGATAGCTTGGAGGTGCACGAGGGATTGGCTGGTCCTGATCATCAAAACCGCGAAAAGAATTGCGGATACCATCCTAATTGAAATTCAGGTACTCGAGGGCCAGATAAAAACCACTTTAAAAAGTGGACAATTCAAAAAGGGACAAGATGACACGGACAAGAGTAACAAAGATTTCAAGGAGTCTATCTTATCTACGAAATTAGAAAAGTTTAAGAAAGACTTAGCGAGATTTTCAATGGAGAAGGTGTACCCATACACTAGTGACACTTATACAGCGCCTACATTCAATCGAGGTGGCAAAAAGGGTGGCTCCACGTATGGCACCTCTAGTTCAGATGGGACCTCCAGTGACTCAGATACATCACAAACTGGACCTTCTAACCAAGCCCCTAGGGGCCGTGGGAACAGAAGAAATTGGAGAAATCAACCGCAGAACTTTAACAACTTCCAACCATGGTGGCCAATCAACCCTTGGATGATGGGACCAAACTGCCCTCCTCAAATGGGTCCGCCCTTCTACCCACCGCAAATGCAACAAGGCCCGGGGTCTTTTCCTTTTTAAGGGTTTGGCCAGAGACGAGGCAGAGGCAGGAGGAGACAAGGACCCGTGCCACAACAAGTTCATTGGAACACGGACACGAACACCCCACAACAATCGAGGATGGATCTACGCAGCGGGAAGAAAGTCCCCCAAGACACTGCGGGAACAAGCAATCAGACGGCATCGTGATCAACCTCAGCTCACATACACTCTCTACCAACGAGGAGCGCCTCTTGAACAAAGGCTTGGGATTCGTAGCAACCCAAAAAGGTGATCCTTTCCTGGCTCAAATCGAACTTTCTCAGCTGTTTAGGAAAATAAGATTGCACTATTTCTTCGCAAAATCGCCCAACTTGGAAACTATTACCAGAGACAACAACACTGGATTGAAGAGACCCTCCTCGTTTAATCCACCAAGTGCCACCCTACCTCCTAAGGTTCTGACTTTTGAAGCAGCTGTGGGGAATGATGTCACAAACCTTTACAGAAGAGAGGTCAAGCCCTTCATGAATCTATCTAGGGACGAACAGCTGGCCTTGCGCTCACTAACTTCCAACGATAAAATTACCATCAAGCCGGCCGACAAAGGCGGAGCCACCGTTATCTTAGATACCGAGACATATAGAAATGAATGCCTCCGGCAACTAAGTGACCGTAAATCCTATCTACCGCTGAGATCGGATCCAACAGAAGGACTACAAACGAAAATAAGCACCTTGGTAGAGGAAGCTACAAGTGAGGGATGGATAACATCACAAGAAGGACAGTACCTGGTCACCAAACACCCTACGATCCCGTACTTCTACTGTCTCCCCAAAGTGCATAAACCACTAAGGCCACCACCGGGTAGGCCTATTATATCAGGCATTGGGTCGGTTTTAGAACCACTCTCGACCTTTGTCGACTACTTTCTTAACCCAATGGTTAAAGCAATGCCTACATTCCTCCAAGACACTAAAGATGTCCTAAGACTCCTTCCAACGATACAATATAACATCGAAACTGACATCTTAGTATCGTTCGATGTAGAGTCCCTTTACACATCGATCCCGCAAACCGAGGCCTTAGAAGTAGTGGGCACACTCTTGGAGCAGAACAACCACCAATCCATCACTCCAACACCCTTCATCATGCACCTAGCAGAAATTGCTATGAAGGAAAACTACTTCCGCTTTGAGGATACTTTCTACCTGCAAACATCCGGGACCAGCATGGGCAGTGTTTTCGCGCCGAGCCTGGCGAACTTGTACGTTCACAACTTTGAGCAACAAGATGTCCTAGTAACCACCAATCCATACTTACCATCGATACATGTATGGAAACGCTATATTGATGACATCTTGGTGGTGTGGCGTGGCACGGAAGAAAATCTTATGTCATTCCACAGTTGGTTGAACGGCAAGAACACATATCTCAAGTTCACCATTGAGTACAGTAGAACATCTCTGGCTTTCCTGGACCTAAGGTTGCATGCCACTCCTACTGGCATTGAATCGGAGCTATATCGAAAACCTATGGCCAAGAACGCACTATTGCGATATGATAGCTGCCATCCGCGAGCCCTGAGAGACAATCTACCTTTTGGTCAGTTTCTCAGGGTCCAGAGGAATTGCTCTAACAAGGAATCTTTTGAGGTCCACTCAAAAAACTTGGAGGCTCAATTGAAGGAGAAACACTATCCCAAGAAAATCATCCGCCGGTCAAAAAAGAGGGCTTCAAATAACAACAGGGAGGCCCTACTCGAAGTCCACCCTCCAAAAGAGAAGACGGATCGTATTGCTTTTGTCAACACCTTTAACAGTCGATCAAACCAGTTGCAAAAAATCATAAGAAAACACTGGTCTATCCTCAAAACCGCAGGTGACGACATCCCCCAGCCCATGTTTGCCTACAAGAGAGGACCAAATTTAAAAGATCAGCTAGTCCACACACGCCCACGTAACAAGGAGGTGAGGCAAGTGGGTACCCTATGGGACTTACCACCTGTGGTAGGACACCACCCGTGTGGGACTTGTACCGTCTGTCCCCAGACCAATAAGTCTACTGAGATTGACATCGGCACTAACCGCCCATGGATACAAAGCAAGTTTACGAACTGCAACAGTAGTAATTTGATTTACCTGATCAAATGTCCATGTCAATTACAATATGTCGGCATGACAACCAGAAAGATACGGACACGCATCCAAGAACACAAAAGCACAGTGCGTTGTCGTAAACAAGCCACCCGCCTCACTGCACATTTTCTGGAGAAGGGTCATGGTCCTGAAGACTTTTACTGGACAGTCCTTGAGCAACCGCACATCCCTGACTCATGTGCGGATGTCAGCCGTTTCTTGTTCAAAATCGAACAAAAATGGGTATACCGCCTCAACAGCGACAAGGAGGGCCTCAACGAGCCCATACCCTGGATGTCCCTCTGAATGTCGCCCTGTATAGTGTCATCATACACCATCCGTCAACACCTTGCGGAAAGTTTTCCAGCAGCCACGTACCTGTATTCGTACACTCTGACACTATTGCCGTGGAGAATGTTATCTTAAACACCATGGAGTGTGTTTTCAGCTGCCACACACTCAACAACATATGAGTGACTTATTATTTTAATTACACTTTATTGTGCAGCCTAGAGTGTGTTCCAACACACTTTTAAAACATTTTTTGCCCTTAATCACTGGCAGAAACGGGCAGCGAACTACATTTCCCAGAATCCCCAGCACCACGTGACTGCCCTTGTCACATGACGCCTGGGGATTACTCACGATCATACAAAACATCACCGTGTTCCGTGATCGGTGCCCCCCCGAGCAGTACTGAAGACTGCCCGGAGACACCGACGGAAAGGTGAGTGCACCCTGCCTGTGCGCACTGATTTCTTAACGCACGTGGTATATATTTTTCTTAGCGCGCATACAGAGAAGCACACGCCGCTAATGGCGACTCTGATTTTATGATACAAAGCTTCGCGCTCATCGCGCTAATTTCGAGGCTCCTTTTCAAAGTGTTGGCACTCATTTAACTAGTAACGTCTACACGGAGCGCTTTCCATTTTTAAGAGCTCTCCATGATCGCATAACTTTGTACTCTGCAGCGGTACTTTATACTATGAAACACTCACTGTCATTCTAAATGAGCTCAAGCCTAGAGCATACCATTAGAGTATTTCATCATTGGTACACCCGTTTCTGTGCTCAGCCACGCTATTCTCTCGCTTTTAAACATAACGTGAGAGACTTTGTATATACAAACATTTGGTGTTCGTCCTCACTGACTTTGATAGATCACGGCGGGCATGCCCAGAAGTCTGTCACCACTTGATATATAAGAGGTCTAGACCACCTCTTGTCTCGAAGTAAACTCTATTTTACTCTGTTGTTCTTGTGTTACATGATAATACCGCTCTGTAAATACCTTATGATTATCCCCAGAGCGGTGCTCCTTTTACCTGCGCTGCAGCCAGGTGGGGTGAAGCCTCTCAACCTACATACATGGGTGAGTGTATACTTGAGACTATGTCCTAGTATGAGTGAACATATTGCATTGCCAGTATGATTACAAACAGAAACGATGTGAATAACATTAAGTGTCCTATTTGTTTCTTTGTTTGTCTGTCTGTTTGTTTTACATGTTGGATCCCTTACCACTATGCACTAACAGTATACGGTTGAGTACGCCTGGATGTCCAGGTGATATCTTTTCATTATTTATCTTATTTCTATTTACAAAGCAGTAGTGTATCTCTAAGGTCCTGAAGAATGCATTAGAAACTCTTTTCTTGTGAATGCAGAAACATGTCGACCACCAATAAGTGCGGTTATTATTTAAAACCTGCACCCACACCTGCCTTTTAATCTTAGGGATTGGGGGATATTAATAAATTTCTCTTTTCCACCCAACTCACCTAATTTTATCATTACCCTTCACTTTTTCACTCCAATCACCAGACACTGCTTTTTTCACTAGCCACTATCATACCCTTCTGTTCTGCCCTCACATCACATCTCGGTCACGGTAATTACTTACCGGCCGTCGTGTCTCCTGGGTAAGGAGATCCCAAATGATGACAACAAGGGCGGTACAGTGTGGCTTCTGATGGGAACAATATATTTTTCTCCATATACTCTTGAGCCTTGACTTGACCGCTCACTAACTATTGTTTCTCACTGATACTGTTTTGCATGCATTTGGTATAGTGGTCCTTCTTGCTTGACTTACTGACCTACTCTTTGACCCCCAGATATTATTTGTTGTTGTGTATTGAGTCCGGGGCTCATATCTGGTCGGTCGGTAAACCTGCCCTTAGACCCTCCCCAATTTTTTGTTGAACGTCACACTCGGCAACTCTGGGCATTAGCTTGCCTCATCTCCACAACGGCCCCCCACATACGCCGGGAATGCCTGGTTTCACCTTGGAGATACCCAGCAGGGACTATCTCACAGGGAAAGCCAGGACGGGTTCCCCAGCGGTCTATAGCGCAGAGATACTCCTTCGGGAGTCGATTCTAGTGCATTAGAAACCCGCAAATTAAATTAAATTAAAAAGACAATAGACAAAACTGTATACCAGATAGCAGAGATTTTTGTAGTAAGACTACCAGCACCCCCTCCTCACTGAATAACCTAGGTGCAGATCAGTTACCCCGAATGTTATTCCCAGAGATGAACTAGCCCTATCAATTAAAGGTGGGCGGAATTTGCGAAATTCACTTTAGCAAACTATCACGAAAATGTTAAAAATCTCTGCGAACACGCGGAAATATCGCGAAGACACTGAAGTTTTTTTCCCACCTGTTTGCGCTATTTTCTGCGTGATCGCGTCTCGCCAACTTACCCATGCGGTTACTCATGGGCGTGGCCATCTTGTTTTCACTTGTTCCGTCCGCTCGCGATGCTTACTTCCTGTTCCAGGTCACGCAATGCATGCTCAGGCCCGTTCGCGGTACATATTTCCTGTTCGGGAAAGCTTTTGGAAAGGGGCGACCACTCGGTCCCCCCGAACGTATGGTTGGGTGCCCCGATCCTCCCGGGAAACCATTTTGGGCGGGGGCGTGTCTCGGCTGGTATGCCCGAAGCGGCGTAGCCGGGGCGCGCCTTTTCCCGCCTAAGAGGGGTTGTCCTAGACACCTACACCGATGGCCACGCCCAGTAGGCGTACCGGAGGAGGGTACACGCCCTCCCGAAGAAGAATAAATAGAGCGGGAATCCGAAGAAGCGTCCTCTTGTTCCTGTGCTCTGAAGGCTGCACCCACTCGTTGCTCGTGAGCCCTCGAAGGAACAAGGAGCAATTTTGAGAACTTGTAATTCTTGTGTTTCTCTTTCAGTGACTTTAAGGCGAAGAATCCAGGACTGTGTTGATCGACTCGGAGCGGATAATCGAAACCATGTCTGGCAAAAAGGCAGGAAAGGGTTCCGAGACAGATAAGGTGCTACGCATGTTGGTGAACCGAATAGCGGGCATGGAACGAAAAGTCGGACAAGTCCCACCGCTCGGTCGAGATTTGGCGGACGTCAAAAAGCAACTGGTTGCAATGAACAAACCTGGTAACCCTAAGAAGGTAATAGGCCCGGCCTTGCCGGGAATCGTCCCCGAGGGTAGAGGGAAACGGGTCAAGAGGAGGGCGGTTGCAGGGGAGGTTCCGGTCCCTGGGGTGCCCCCGGTCACCCCTGTCACACCAGCTAATGACCCGGTACCAATCCCAGACGCGGGTCAACCGATCCCGGTTGTGATTACGCCCGCTAACGATGAGGATATGCCTCCTGGATTGGCCACCCAGTTGGCCGCATGGCTCAATAAAAAGGCAGGGGGTGCTACGGCGCTCAGAGACACGGCCGAAGAGGCCAAGTTACTAATCCAGCAGTTGTGGCAGTCGCGAGATGCCGCGAAGGCGAATCTTCCTCTTGTTTCCCCACAGGTGACACCGGAAGGACCGGCAGCTGGTCTCGAGAAAGCGGCGGGAACAACGACCGAACCGGGTAAGCTTGCTTTGCCAATGGCGGGGGAGGGCTCATTACCCTCAAGGCGGGAGAGGGTGGCACAACATATCCCTATTGCCACGAAAGAATTGATATGGGCAGACAAGTATGTCAATATGTTTTCGTTATTAACTGACCATCGCGAGATGGAATATGCTAAAACACAGAAAGATTTGTGGCACCCGAGCGTCTGGCGCGCCAAGATGGCGGAGTTCAGGGTGGAGGAGACGATAACGAATTGGGCGAAGGCCTTTGCAATATTTACTGCAGTTATGGGTGAACGTAAGCCCGAGGTATTGACTGAACTGTCTTGTTATCAAACTCGTATAATGGATTTTTATGCAATGTATGAAGGGGAGGAATGGAAAGGTTACGACATGAAATTCCGTAAAGCGAAAGAGTATGATGCCTCTCTGACATGGGACTGCCTCGACTCAGTTTCTTGGCATAAGCAGCTCCTGCCTGGGGCGGCAGGGACATCCTCGCCAGGCGGGAGTGGGTCGGGGGTTTCCCGCCAAAGGCCCGCGGTGCCCTTTCGAGCAGGCGCCGGTGGCGATCACCAGCCGAAAACCGGCGGGAATGGTGGAAAGCGGGGGGTCTGTTGGGGCTTCAATTGAGGCAACTGTAACAGACCGCAAGGAGCATGTAGGTTCAAGCATGTGTGTGCGGGCTGTGGGAATTCCTCACACCCGGAGAGTTCATGTAGATCGAAAAATAACGGGGCGGGAGGAAAGGGAGGGTCCAAGCAGGAGTGAGGCTGATCGTTGTGACCAATTGCCTACACCCGTTGATCTCATGGCTATGACTCCTTGGTTAAACAAATACCCTGATCATGTCTCCGCTGGGGTGTTGAGGAAGGGATTCTTATACGGCTTCCACATCCCGGCAGGGGATTTTCGAGGGGAACTCTTCTGTAAAAACCAGTTATCAGCGCAACATAATCCAAGTGTGGTAGAGAGAAAAATTGCAAAAGAAGTGAGTCTAGGGCGAGTGGCGGGGCCTTTTCAGCGCCCGCCAGTGGCGGATTTCATCTGTTCCCCATTAGGGGTGGTCCCGAAGAAGGACCCGGGGGAGTTTAGGCTGATCCATAACCTGTCTGCTCCAAGGGGTTTTTCGGTGAACTATGCTATTGACCCAGAAGTTTGTTCGGTGCGGTACGCATCATTCGATGATGCCGTCGCCATGTTAAATCGCCTGGGCCCCGGGGCGCTGATGGCAAAATCAGATATCGAATCAGCGTTCCGGTTGCTCCCGGTACACCCACAGGATCAGCGTTTGCTAGGTTTTGCATTCCAAGGGAGTTATTACATGGATAAATGCTTGCCGATGGGTTGCTCCATTTCTTGTGCCTATTTTGAAAAATTCAGCTGCTTTTTAGAGTGGGCATTCACAGAGGCCACAGGGCATAGGCATGTTATGCATTATCTAGATGACTTTCTGTTCTTGGGAGCAGCCGGCGACACGAAATGTGCGCAGGCGCTACAGGACTTTTGCATCCTCATGAGGTAGTTTGGAGTCCCATTGGCACCAGGTAAGACGGTTGGACCATCTACTTCACTGGAGTTTCTGAGAATTGAGCTTGATTCTGTGGAGGGATGTTTCCGTTTGCCGGTGGGAAAGGTAGCTAAATTTAGGGCTTCCCTGGAGCTTTGCCTTAGTAGGGAGAAAGTGACCCTGCACCAGTTACAGCAAACAGTGGGTCAGCTTAACTTTGCCTTGAGAGTTATACCAATGGCCCGCCCCTTTTCACGCTCCATTGCACAAGCTATGGTTGGTCTCAAAGAAGGACACCCCTGCACGAGACTGTCTGCAGAGGTTCGCCAGGATATGCGCATTTGGTTGGCATTTCTGGCGGACTTCAACGGTCGAGTTGTGTGGAACAAGCCGCCAGCGTCTTCGGACGAGCTAGGTTTGTGGACTGACTCGGCGGGGAGCGTGGGATTTGGCGCCATCTTTGGTAACCGATGGTCGGCGCAAACATGGCCGGCGTGGTGGCACTCCAGCGGTCTCACAAGTAACATTGGGTTCCTGGAGCTATTCCCTATTTTTGTTGCTCTGATGGCATGGACAGACGATTTCAGAGACCGCTCTGTGGTATTTTGGTCTGATAATATGACTGTGGTCGAATGCATTAACAAACAGGCAGCACGCTGCAAATGGATCTTGAGATTGTTGAAAGAAGTTGTACTGCTTTGCATGAGACTGAATGTACAGTTCAGGGCCAAACATGTGCCGGGCGTACTGAATCATGCAGCTGATGCACTCTCTCGTTCACATATGCAGGCGTTCAGGGGTTATCTACCTACAGCGGACCCAGTGGCGGCACCATTCCCCGAAGCGCTTTGGCTAATCGGTGCCCCGGATTACAAGACCTCGTGGCAGCAAGCTTAGCCCCCAGGACGAGGAAAGCATACGAAGGAGCGTTTCGTTCCTATTGCACATTTTTGGGTCCGACAGGGAGTCAGAACTGGGGTCAGGAGGAGTCCTTCCTGGGGTTCTTGGTAGCTCTACACCGAGAAGGCCGATCAGCGGCAACGGCCAATAGGCACAGGGCGGCCATTTCATTTATGGCGCAGGTGCATGGCATAAAGGACCCAACAAGTTCCTTTTTGGCGAGAAAAGCCCTTCGCGGCTGGCAGCGCCTTGAGGGTCGCAAGCAAGATGCGAGGCGCCCGATTGGATTAGAAAGGTTGTCCCTACTCATGGCGAAACTAGTCGAGACATGCTCCTCCCAATTCGAGGCGGTTTTGTTCCGGGCAGCTTTCGCATTAGCGTTCCGTGGGGCGATGCGGGTTCAGAACTGCGTCCGACTTCCCATCCTTGGGGATTGTGTTGGGAGGGGGTGACGGGCATCCCGGCCATAGGGAAAGGGGCGACCACTCGGTCCCCCCGAACATATGGTTGGGTGCCCCGATCCTCCCGGGAAACCATTTTGGGCGGGGGGCGTGTCTCGGCTGGTATGCCCGAAGCGGCGTAGCCGGGGCGCGCCTTTTCCCGCCCAAGAGGGGTTGTCCTAGACACCTACACCGATGGCCACGCCCAGTAGGCGTACCGGAGGAGGGTACACGCCCTCCCGAAGAAGAATAGAGCGGGAATCCGAAGAAGCGTCCTCTTGTTCCTGTGCTCTGAAGGCTGCACCCACTCGTTGCTCGTGAGCCCTCGACGGAACAAGGAGCAATTTTGACCCACCCACCAGCCCCTTATGGCAATGTTTGTTTTGCAATAAAGTTTTGCTGTGATAGGCCCTTTTTTCCTCTGTATAAAAGTAAATGAATGTTTAGGTTGAGGATGTGCCTTCTGTCTGTAGGATTCTGTTTTTTCTTTTAGGAGTAAACAGTCTTGATACAATTAGACATGCTGATATTTTCTTCCTTAGTTGGTGAACAACTGTCGTATTTATTTCTTGGTCGGGCGGTAAGGTCATGATCGGTGAGCAGTAATTTCAAGGTCCCTAGAGGGGGGCGCCACCCACTATGGATGGGAGCGCCCGGGGGGAGGCGGCCATTGGCCCCTCCCACGGGGAGGCGGCACCCACTAAGGATGGGTCGCCTAAGGGGAGACGGCCATAGGCCCCTTCCAGGGGAGGAGGCGGCTATATGCCCCTCCTACTAATTTCCCGGGGGCCGGATATCCGCGACGGCGGATAGAGTGTGGGGATGGGGGGGGGGGGGGGGAGTCCACGCTGTCCTTCCTACAGATACCTCACACGGGAGCTCGGACGACTTTTAACCCCTTCCATGCTGGTGACGAACCCCAGCCGTCATGCACTACGGTGCTCGTGTGCTGATGACGGCTGGGGTTCGTCATGGCCCGCCCGTGTTCGGCCGGCGGCCGCACACGGGAAAAAAAGCGGCCGCATCGAAGGGGTTAAGATGGCGTAGAGCGGAAAGGGGTGCCCCCAACAAGACAAGGGAAATTACAGTTGGCAATGAGGGTACAGTCCTCTGCGCATGCGCCACTCACACCGTGAGGGCGAGAGTTTTGGTAGTAGGGATCTGACACCGGTTAAGACCTTGCCGTTGGCCCTTAATGCTAGGATGTACAATTTTAATTTAGAATGTATGCATTTGCAGGATGTTAGACTCGGCTAGGAAACCTTTGTATTAGAGATTTGTTAAGGTTAGCCAAAGAACATGTCTTCATCGAAATGTAATAAATGTAAAATTGTACATGATTATGAAACTTTTATTTAATGTTTTAAATCTTGTTTCATATTTTAATAAATACGGCCGGGAGGGTGACTCCCTCCCGCCTTCCAAAAGTTCAGAACTGCGTCCGACTTCCCATCCTTGGGGATTGTGTTGGGAGGGGGTGACTGGCATCCCGGCCATATACGTGTTCGCAGCGCTTTTTGCGTGCTCGGGGAGAAAATATTGCGCGAACTTAAGCACATGGTTGCAATGGGCGCAGCCCTCTTGTTTTTCACTCTATTGATATGGTTCTGGGGCCTGATTTTCAATCCTCCCTCTATCTTTCCAATCCTTTGTTTCAAGACACTTTTTGCCCCTCTACGGGGTAGTTTGGGCCCCGTTGGGTCTTTGGAAAAAGTGACACTACTGCCTTTATTCCCATACGCGCCTCCCCCATACAGCGTTATGACATCAGCGCGTGATTGCCTTCGGCCGTCGTTGCCCCTAAGCCACGCGGCCGGCCCCTCCTGGGGTTGTAGGCAGGGCGCTGTGTTAATACCTCGTCCTCCCCTGGTTACTTATGCCTATCACTTCATTACTGCGCGGCCGGCCTCTACACGGGGTTGTAGGCTTATCGCTGTGTTCACAATAAAAACAGATTTGAACAAAAAAAAAAATCTTTTTTATTTATTATCTCTCTGACTATTTTCCTGCTTCTATATTTTTTGTCTACTTTTTGTGTGATTTTTAGCTACTTTTCACTCTTTTTCTATTGCCTCGTTTTTTCATTGCTTTGATTTTTTTTTTTATGTGTATTACCTTTTCTTTCCCTCCCCGTCTCACTCTCTCTCTACCCCAGAACCATGTCCAAGGGTAGGGCTTGCCGCAAGAGCCAGAGCCGCGACCGCCTTCCTTGCGGAAGGCGGCGCCCACAAGGGGTGCAGGCACGGGCTTTATTTGGGGAGGTGGAGTTGGCCGCCCTCATTTTCTTTGTGCAGCGCCACCTCTCCTTAACCCTGGCAGCAGGTGGCAGGCCTGGGTCCGGGTACGGGCTCTGGGAGCGCCCGCAGCGGTGGTGGAAGGTGCGCCGGCAGTGTTCCGCTGCTCTGGGGTTCGGCGCACCCAGGCCCAGCTGACGCACCAGTGGTCTGACATCCTGGACCGGGAGCAGGACCTGCTGGACCTGCTAGGAGTGGAGGTCCCGGATCTTGGTGAGTAACTATTTAATTATTACTACTTTGTGTCTGTTCTTTTACTCTGTGTTATATAATTATATTGCGCATATCTTTTTTTTTCCATCCAGCTAGAATGCTGCTGCTTACATTACATGTTAATTATTACTTTTAAAAGTCTTCTGTGATTGTTATGACACATGAGCTCTTCTGCGCTACTACTAATCTTACTTGTTTGCACTCGCTTAGTGTGATTATGTAAGAGTTTATTTTAGAGAAATTAAGTTACGTAATGCTATAGTGACTCTAGTCCTTACTTTGTCCTGTCATTAAGAGATAGGGGCGGATTGATACTTAGGTTTAGTTACTTTGTAGGAGTTTGTAATTTTTTAGTGCTATGCATGATGCCCCCTCTGTTACGTCATGTGCTGCTAGTACCCTAGTCTTTATTAGAACCTTTTCTAGTTTGTTCAATGAGTGGCAATAGGCTTAGCTCTAGCAGAACATCAGCATCAATCAATCAACCAAAAATTTGGTGTATACAAAAATGGAGTCATGTGTCCTCCATTTGACCATATGCATTGTTGAGGACTAAAAAAAGTGGAAATGCATACATAATGTACAATTGGCACACCTGTAATAGGTGGGCTAGGTCAGGTGGTACGTCGTACTTAGGCTTAGTTAGTACTCTGGAATCAGAATGGAAGACTGAATTAGTGTTGATAAATAGTAAGTAGTCGATCTGCGAGTCCCCTGATACTACTTGTTGACCAAATGAGATCGGTCAATTTAGTTATTGCAATTGTTGTTTACATAAGTGTTTTTTGACTGTTCTTTAAAAATATTTTATTTGTTTGACACCATCCATCAATGTTTGTCTCTTTCTTATATCTTTCCTGTTCAGCACCCTGGGTCAGGTAGACAGGGGCGCAGTCGGCGGGATACCAAAATCGAGAAGAGGACACCAACGCAGGCTCTTCTGCTGGCCCTAGTAAGTCTTCTTGTTTTTAATAATAATTCCTATTCCATAACTTTTACTGCACCATATTTTTCCCGAACTATTGTTTCCGTTTACTAATGCTATTTTTTTTACCAACAATTATACTTCGATCTGTGCTGTTTCGAAAATCTTGTTATCACTGCCTCTGCTATGATGACTCTCTGTACTACTACTACTACTACTATTAGTCTGTCTGTACTGTAGTAGCTAAGCTTGCCCAGTTGGCCACTCTTTATTTAAAAGGTTTTAAATAAAACTCAGATTCACCAGTAGCTCTAGCCATTGAGTCCAGTCCTTTGGGTAGTCCTCTTGTACTACCTCTAGTCTTATGGATCTTGAGTCTTTGTTAATCTTGAGGCTTTGACAATTCACACCAACAAATGCCCAACCAGATGTATTACTATTTTGATATGAATGGACATACTACTACTGTTGTAGGGGTTTAGCACATACAGAACTTTGCACAAGAAAAGTTGTCCGCCAAGGCACGGCGCCGCAAGCTGGAGGCAATCCAGCGAGAATATCGGCGGCTGGTGGTCTTGGGAGAGGAGGAGGAGGCTGCAGCACTTGAAGCCTCCTCCAGTGCCCCGGGCCCCAGCCACCTCCCTCCAGCGGTACAGTGCCACAGTTTGGCGGCCCCCCGCCGCCACATTTCCTTCTCTGGTGCCCCCCCCCACTGTGGCTGCAACTGCCGCTCTCTAAAGCGCCGCGCCGCCCAACTAGAGGAGCAAATGCATGTCGTCCTCCAATCCCGCTACAAATAGAGTCCCTGTCCATTGCCCCTTTTTGTAATTCTTGTTTTGGTGGATGGGAATCGGGCGTTGGGGTTTTGGACATTTGGACTTTTTCATTACGGACATTGGTTTGGGTTAGGGCGGGGGATGGGTCAGTTTTTGTGTTTTTTTTACATAGTTTATTTTTGTTTGTGTTATATTAAATCTATATTTCTACTTTACATGCAATGTTATTAATGTTTTGTAGGTGGGGTTACTGTTTTACATCACACTGTTTCCTTGCTGGTGCAGGTCCGTCCATAGCCAGTGCTTGATTAAATAAATAGTCCCAGTGTAAGAATTGGCTTTTGTAGTTTGGTTTGCCCTGTTCCCATCATGCACTGGGACAGGAACAGACTAATTTGCATACAGCCAGGTTCTGAAACTGGGATGGTGCAGTGAGCTAAAAAACGGTGTTGGATCTAGCCCTGATCTCTTGACTGGGTGAGAGCTTTCTGCTTAATTCAGAGACTCTGTCCCTCACCACCCCTTGTTGTTAATATGATTTAAATAATTGGCTGACTGTGTAAGACTTAAACAGATAGATGCGACACCCCTCACTGATTGAGTTGTCCTACTAGTACTTTCAGTCTCTCTCTTCTAGTCTATGCATTCTTTATCTGGATTCAAAGGGGTGTGTGAATTCATTGAAAACATGTCCATTATTATTATTAATTATGCCTCCCCCAAACTTCCCTTACCTTTGCTTAGTGTTTAACTTAGGCACAGTGATGGCTGCATGGAGATGATGGTTTCATTTTCTAACATGCCATGATTCGGGTGGTGGTGGTGGTAGTAGTAGTAGACACTGGCAGGGCATCAGCATTTGCAAAAAAAGAAAATGAGACAGTCAGTCGCCTTTGAGAGACTGTTCGAGGAGTAGTAGATTGAAGTACAGTACAGAACTTACCGAGCAACAACATTTTTGCAAAACTTTTTTACAACAAAACATAACGGTGGTGGGGGATAGCCTACTAGACAGAGTTACAAACTATAGTTGTGTTGAGTCACTTGACTAGGCCTAGAGCGTAACAGTTAGTGCTGTGTATGAGGATGACAACAAATCCAATCAATGCCGGCAATTAATGCAGAGGTATATATTCCTTTGTTAAATAAAAATAACCTCTAAAATATACTGCTCCTGGGTGGTCAAGCAGAAGAAGATCATCGCTCTGCCTTGAAATTGAAGTACTGTTGCTTTCGCCACATCCGCGCCAGCAAGAATGTGATTAATTAGTGGTGTACATTTAATTTAGTCACACCTCAATAAATCACACAGCCCGGGGGAAGAGGGTTAGGGTTTGGTAAATGGATGGGAAGGGGGGCTTTGGGGAAAGGTTTGAAAATGAAAAACAGATAGTATGCATGGACAAACAACAAACTCTGTAGACTACCATATCCATATCGATATGTTAAGGGAGAAAAAGGAAATGCATGATGATGATTGATAAGGAGACCCGGATTACATACACTTCTTGTTTAGTTGTCCCAGGCTTAATACTTTTACAGATAGCAAATACATTTTTTATAACCGAGAGCAAACCTAATGATAATAACAACAAGAAGAAGAACACACTGTTGTAAAGACTGTAGACAAAAAATGAATCAAATTATTTAAAAGATGATGAAAGTTGATACTGTTACTGTGTTATCCTGGTCAAAAATGTGAACTGGATTTGCATCTCGGCATTCCGCTTGGTCCTCCTCTTGTCCATCAATCTTGGGTGTCGCCAGTCGCCACTGCCCGCCTGGAAAAAAAATATAGATTTATTGGTAAGGTAAGTGTGCATTGTAATGTTTTCCCAAGTATAGGGCAAGGCCCGGCCTGTAATTGTAGATGGAAAAACAAAAGGGATATTGAGAAACAAAGTTGAAAGAAATGCACAAGTTATGGTGTAGTGCAACAAGAACACTTTCCGAGCCGGCATGTTTGCATCATCTCTCTACTCTAGTCTGTTTCCAGCATTGACCTTCAACAACAGGACAGAACAGGCCCACAGTGACTGCACGTCGCTTAGCACATCCTCCGTATAGTGTACTTTTTTTCAAAGAGTTGGACAAAGCACATACATAGCATTTTACAATTAAAGTTCGTAAATCAATGCATCGCAGTCATCCCACCGCTACACTAGACTCCACTTCTACACAGACATTTGGGTCTGCTGTGGTTGTTGTTGACGTGTTTACCTTTTATGCCACTCGTGAAACGTCCTCTTGACTTGTTATTATTCCATCAATCATCTCCGGTACTTGTACTGACTGACTGTGAAGATCGGCCTGATGTAGAAGTAACATTTTGTTATTAACCAACAAGAGTAGAAATATTGTTGACTTGAGTCACTCTTTAGTGTGTACAGTAAGACTACTAGTACACTTTGATTTCACTTCATGCACAACTAACAAACAACAAAAACACAAACGCCAATCGCTCAGAGTCAGGTGTCCAATGCATGACATTCATTTTCATTATCTGTTCCTTCTCATCTTAAGTTTACACACCGTCTTTTTTCGCCATCATCATCATAGACGGTGCTGTTGTCATACTCAGTGTGCAGATTGAGTCCCCTTCCTGTATACAATCAAAATCAATGTTTCAAGCTTCAGTAGAAGTACAGATTTCTTGTTAAAAATATTTGCAAGAAGGGCAAAATTGCCTTGAGTTACGTTTAGTGTGTACTGTAGAAAGATGATTAGTGCACAATGACATAACTTCATGCACAACAAACCACAACAAAATCACTCAGTCTGCAACTCTGCATACAATGCATGGCATCAAGCATTACCTATTCCATATCATTTTCAGGTAGTGGGCAGTCTCTCTCGGCTCTGAAAGCAGGATAGCTATAGTAGTCATCATGTTCCACTTCTTTTGGCGGGACTAGGAACGTTTTTATTTTTTCTTCTATTTTCCATCATCCAATCATCATGAGAGCAATGGATTTAGGGAGATTCAGTATGATGGAGCGGAGGAGCTGGATTCGGAGGACGGTACTGTGAAAAGCAGACACCTGAAACTTGTATATTGAAATAAGAAGAGTAGAAGACGGTGGTAATGGATTTGTTGTGATTCAAAGTTTGTAACCAGAACGATAGACACACAAATAAAGGAAAATTAGAGAGGAAGATAGTAAGTGCAAGCCTAATTGTCAGGGAAGTATAGCTCGTCCTTAAACTCTGGGGGTTCAGCCAGTAGTAGGTAATCATGTGACACGCTACTTCCGTCACCTGAGCTGCTGTTCTCATCTTCCTCCCTTGCTTCATGTATTGTGTAATTCGGTGGTATGAAGTGCTGATTCATTTTGATCATTGTTAACCTCTCCACGTTTTTGGGAGAGAGACTGGTCCTTCTCACTGTTAAAATGGAACCAGCAGCACTGAAAACACGTTCGGAAGAGACACTTGCGACAGGGCAAGCCAGATAGCTGCTGAGCAGTGGCCATTTAGCCCTTTTCCTATACCAATACTGCAATGGGTTTTGATCAATGTACACCTCTGTTGGGTCATCCAGATAGGCCTGGACCATCCGCTCAATATTCAGGGGTGCTGCTGCTAACCTTTCGGGCTCTTTTCTCTATGCATCAGCACTGTGCTTATTAATGCCTCACTGTAAATACCAATTGTGTAACGATTCTACTGGGCCTAATGATCCAGTTGTTATTAGTGATGGTGAGTGTTGTGAGCCAAACGCACTGCCCTCAGCCTCCGAAGTTGCACTTGATGCCGCATGCCCTGCTGCAGTACTTCTTGTGGGTGGATCTTGCGGGCTTTTAATTAGCAGCCGTTCATTTTCCAACTTACTCGCAGCCTCAGTTATCCAAATTTTGTAGCGGGCAACATCCATCTCTGAAAAAGAAATGAATGTCTTCAGTCCCAATTTTGCCCGTGGATCCAGAATTGTGGCAGAAATGTAATGTTCTTGTGACAAAATCTTATTGTGCACCCTTGTATTTTCAGCTAAGCGACGGGCTAAGCTTTCCACAAAGTCATAGGCTTCCTTTTTTCCTCTACACATTTGTATGATTCAGGCGCCTTCTTCAGCTGATGCTCTAGCATTTGCAATAATGGGATAGCTTGGCCCATTGTACAGTCTTCCTTGCTGACTTCACGTGTGAAGACCTCAAAAGGATGATGCATCTCAGTCAGGCATTTAACTAGGCACCATTGGCCAATCTGAAGGGTCATGCCTTTCACAGTAGCATCCAGTCTTCGCATGACATTCATTGAATGGCCTGTACTGCTCAAACAAACGATCAAGCATGTAATACGTTGAGTTCCAACATGTTGCCACCTCCTGGGTGAGTGCTTTGACTGGTATCTTATATTCACGTTGAATGATCCTCAGCTGCTTTCGAGCTTTAAAAGAATGGCTGAAATGAGTGCATATTTCTTGGGTTCTTTTTTCAGAAAGTCTTGAACTATAATGTTTATGCAGTGCGCCAAACACGGAACCCTGAAATAGGAACCAAGGTTCATGGCCTTAAGTACATTACTACCATTATCTGTGGCAACAAAACCAATACTAAGCCCTGGATTACTTTCCTTTGTGGTGCTGTTGTTTTCATTAACCCACTTAGGCTCAACGGCGAAGTTTGTCTCATTGCAGTACTCGGTCGCCTTGGTGTCTTCAGGCTGACTTTGAGTATGGCTCTTACTGCGGTGCCACTCAGATGTTACTGAGGAGGTTGTGGGCGGTACCACTACACTACTGGCGACAGGGCTAGAAATACCTCCCTCTTCTTCACCTTCCACCGCAATAATATTGTCCCCTGATTCTTCATGCCCAACTTCAATGGGTTGAGTTTTTTTACTTTGTTTTAAGTGAAGTAGGTGATTCTTCCACATGATAGTGTGGTGTATTCTTACAATGCCGATCACCTGTACGACAAATTGAACATATAGCAATGTTCTCCTCCTTGATGCTAACAGAGAAGAAGTCCGAAACTGGGGTGGAGAACTTTCTGGCACTGCTGGATGTGCCACTTTCAATACCAGATGAACTGGAGGGTGTGCTTGGAATGTGACTCTTTGCAGCTACACTGTGACTTTTACTACCACTACCTACTGAGATGGTTGAGCTGGATGTAGTAGGTCCCTGCCGGGCCTTTGAAAATATGGCAGCTGGAGGTCGTGGTGGTGTAACCTGTGTTGGTGGCATCCGTGCTACATCTGCTCAGTAGCAGCCTTTCTGGATAGGGTGAGAATGTCGGTCTCCATCCCCTTTGCTGTGGGTTGTGCTTTAGAACTACGTGCTCTCTCGAAGGAGTGATGTGCGTGATGACAGGCTCGTCTTCATCAACATCATCCCCCTCTTCTACATCTACCTCCATAACTAAGTTTTTCTGGAACCTTCTTTTTCAGAAGCATTGTCTTGTGGCGTGCATCACTCTCAGACTGAGCTGGTGGCTGCCAAGTGGCATCACGATCATCAGAAGCGGGGCTTGAAGAAGAAGATGATGGACTAAGCCTCCTTTTCCTTGCTGGTGGTCTGGAAGGGAATAGATTTTCCGAAACAGTGGTTTGCACCACTTTGTATGCAGGAAGCTCGATTTCCTGAAATGACCCTACTTCAGGAGAAACAACTACTATTGTGGGCTGTTTTTGCGGCTGCTGCTCTTGCGGCTGCTGATGCTGTTCTTGCGGCTGCTGATGCTGTTCTTGCGGCTGCTGATGCTGTTCTTGCGGCTGCTGATGCTGTTCTTGCGGCTGCTGCTGCTGTTCTTGCGGCTGCTGATGCTGTTCTTGCGGCTGCTGCTGCTGTTCTTGCGGCTGCTGCTGCTGTTCTTGCGGCTGCTGCTGCTGTTGCGGCTGCACACTTATCTGCTGAGTTTCCACCTCCGTTGATTGTGTACTACTTTGCGATAATGACATTTCAACATCGCTGCTCGTTAGTAGACTGGCTACCTCTGCCACATTCAAAGGCTTGGGCCTAGGTTGGTGGGGTTGGACCGCTGGTGCGAAGGTGCTGCTCCCAGCTTGGTTCCCGGACAACGCTGCTGCAGGCGTAACTTTTTTGGTCCCAAAAAAAAACATTGTCCGGCACACCAGTCGTGGTTAATGGCACTTCTTTTTTCTGTTCCTTCTTCTCACCAGCAACTTTCTTGGTACTGGTACCTTTCTTTGGGGCCATCTTCTTCAGATGTCAGGCAGGATGCAGATGCACAACAAGTTGTGGTCACACGTGGACGTGATGCGCAGCAGGACTTCTGTCTGTCTGGCAGTACAACGGGTGATGATTGGTGATGATGATGACACCTCCTCCTCTGGCTTTTTGTGCACCTAAAAGCAAATAAGCCAGGAGAAGAACATCAGTGAAATGTTGCATGTGTTGTTGTGGTTCAGTTACTTCTGTACTAGTGCAAACAAAAGATATAGTCTAGCCATTTCTGAGACTTTGTCAACAAGGGCTATGTTCTACCGCTGTGTACACACACTACACTCTCAGGAAGGATAGGAAAGAGAATAAGAACCACCAAAATAACAATGTAATGGAAGTGGGGTGGACCCTCTTTGCCATTAAATTATTTGAACATCACATCATTCATGGAGCTGCTGCTGGCAAAAGGGGTGGATGGATGGAAGCAGTAAGCCAATAGGAAAACAATGCAGGCCTATATGGCAAAGGCAGGACACTAATAATTCCCACCAGCCACATGGCCAGGCCCAACAACAGAAAGCCCACCTCCAAATAAACACATTTCCCAACTCAATCGAATTGCATCCATGCCCTAAATGATGTCTACATTCAACAGACCACACTTAAACACTTGATTAATAAAGCTGTGGCTACCTGCTCTGAGCCTACTGGATGAAAGCAGGCCTGTTGGCAGACAAGGCCAGACAAGCTTGCAGGCCTATGCTTCAAAATGGCCACCAGCCACATGGCCAGGCCCAACAACAAAAAGCCCACCCCCAAAAAAAACACATTTCCCAACTCAATCCATGTCCTAAATGATGTCTAAATTCAACAGACCACACAGAAACACATGATTATTAAAGCTGTGGCTACCTGCCCAGAGCCTACTGGATGAAAGCAGGCCTGTTGGAAGACAAGGCCAGACAAGCTTGCAGGCCTAGGCTTGATAATCGCCACCAGCCACATGGCCAGGCCCAACATCAGAAAGCCCACCCCAAAAAACACATTTCCCAACTCAATCCAATGCCATTCATGCCCTAAATGATGTCTAAATTCAACAGACCACACAAACACTTGATTAATAAAGCTGTGGCTACCTGCTCTGAGCCTACTGGATGGAAGCAGGCCAGTTGGCAGACAAGCCCAGACAAGCTTGCAGGCCTATGCTTCAAAATGGCAACCAACCAGAAGGCCAGGCCCAACAACAGAAAGCCCACCCCAAAAAAACATTTCCCCAACTCAATCCAATGCCATCCGGGCCCTAAATGATGCTTGAAAATGAAATACATTAAATAAAAACCTAAGGAACAGTTGCTTCATCATGCACACACCCATGAGGCCATGACTAGCTCGGGGCCTACTACTGACTACTACTACCCACAACATTTTTAAAAAAGGAATGATAGTTACCAGAATTAAATTATAGTTGCAACAATGCAATGCCCACAATCAAACAGATTCAACAACCACTTACTTGTAAAATATCCAATTAAAAAAATCCTCAAATCCAATTGCAATAATGCAGCACACAAAAAGAGTGACCTTTCCAGCTCAAAATCCAAAGGCAGAATGAGCAGGAGTTGGACAAAACACTGGGAGGAGCCTGCTGGACAGGAACAGGAAGTTGGAGATTCTGTGGCACTTCCTCCCTCTCCCTACATTTAAAAAAAGGACTCCTTGCACAAAAAAGGACAGCCAAATGTCAATCAGAGGAGTTTTTTCATCCAAATCATCATTTGCAGAAGGTTTTATGCTGCTAGAGCTGATATTCTTCTCCAAATTGAAAATGTTACATGTTCGAGTTCTCGAGCTTCACATTACTTCTGCCGGAAGTCGATGGCGTGTCCAAAATGACGTGTTTACTTTCTCTCGCTCCCTGTCGCGTTGGATATGACGTGTTCGGGTTCTCTTGCTCCTTGTCGCGTTGGATATGACGCGTTCGCGTCCTCGCGCTCTCGCTCGCGGTGGAGAATGACGTGTTTGGGTTCTCTCGCTCCTTGCCGCGTTCGATATGACGTGATTGCATCCTCACACTCTCTCTCCCCAATGACGTGTTCAAGATCTCATACTCTCGCGGTGCATGATCGACGAATGACGTGATCTCGGGCGCGCACTCTCGCGAGATAGCGCAAAATGGCTAACAACAATCCAACATCTCGAGGAGCACGCGACCGGATCGGGAAAACTTGCCGGCGAACGCGGGGATCCAAGTCAAGCGATCACGCGCGCGCGCGAACGTATTTTTACTGCGCGAGCATGAAAAAGATTTCCAGTATGCTGCTGATCACGGAAATTTTGGCATTTTCGTGCTCTCCATGGAACGCGAAAATGTCAAATTATCACAATTTCCGCGAGCGGAAAGGAATTTGACGCCCAGACCTACTATCAATCAATCGAGCCTGCAAAGATTATCTGGCGGTACCTACTGGCATTTTGCAGGATCTCAGGCCCAAGGTTGTAAAACTAGCAATGTCCTACACAGGCCAATCTCACCACTTAAATGGTTTTTCACAATGAACACCGTGAGGCCTATGAGCTTGGCCAGGATATTGATAAATTACTAGGAAGGCCTACTGCCTTTCACCAGAAAATTTCAAACATTTACAGGCAATGTAATTAACATTAAGGTCCCTTTTAAAAGGACCATTCAGACTTTTAAGCAGGTCTAAAACAGTGATAAAACATTAGTCAAAAGTCGTTCCCGAACAAACAAAAAACTCCTAAGTATTTTGTTATGGAAGCCATAATCCCTGGGTGACTCTCTCTTTGTTTACCAGGTTGCCTGGTGACCCTTCACGACCACCAGGCCAGCTTCCTCCATGGGCCTTAACAAAAGTTAGACCCACAACAGTGGTTTTATGCAGCTACCACCCAGGCACCTGCCTTTTCTCTTCAGGGGTGTGTGTGCCAGGGAATGTCTCCCTGCCCTGGGTAGTCTGGGACCCGCTTCTCCGTCTTTACAGCTGTTTGGGGTAGTTGGTGCAGGTGCAGGAGGAAACTGGCAGGAGCTGCACACAAGCATATCCCCTGCTGCAAGGTGTTCTTCTAGTACCCCTTCTGTTCGTAACTTTTTCTGTGTCAGGACAGTATATAGGTTACCACTAACCTTGTCAGCCGGGTACAGCGGGAGCGATGAATGATGCTAGATTTCTCCTACCCTTATATAGAATAACCTGCGAGTATTTTAGTACGTCAGCAGGTTATACCATAACCGGGGAAGGGGAAAAAAGGGATAAATGAAAAAATAAAGATGCAGCAGCTTGGGAAATCAAAGTAGCCTTGGCGTAGATTATATAGACCTCACTCTTATGGTAGCCGTATTTCCTGTATATGGGACACAATACAACACTCATAAATTCCCACACAGCTTCTGGGTTATTATCAATGTGAATGTGTGAAGTTACACTTACATTTATAAACTGCTGCAATCATGCCACAGAAAAAGACTCAAAAAATGGAAAAAATAAAGAAAAGAAAACAAACTCATGTCTTCATATCACTAAACTCGAGTGATGAACACTCTCTGTAGTACAGAGATAGATGTATACAGTAATCGGATAATGTAGTACTTAGTGTGACCATGTGGCCTTCTGGTCAATTATGTCTCCGTAGTTCTTTATTCCAAAAAAGATGATATCTTGTTCTCTACTGGCAAACGATGATCACTCTGGCTAGCCACTAATAGAACTCCGAGCCTTCCAAGCGGCTCCTAATGGCAGTGTACCATCTCCAAGTTGATCTCTTCTCACGAACGAACAAACAGAGACAAATGCCTCGTTTCCACTCGCGCGAATGCAATAATACAAAATATCAGCGCTCACACACGCTTGAAGGAATAGCGGCTGTCTATGGAAAAGCTGTGTTGAAACTAGCGTGGAAATGCGCTCCAGGAAGACTCTCCAATTGTCCAGGATGACTGCGCCATCTAGCGAGATTTGGAAAGAGCGAGGCGTGTTTGAGCGCAAATTAACCCCCGCTTCCAGCGCGGCAAATGCGCTACGAGGATGGCTTCTGTGGAGAGACCAGCGTCTCCGATTTCAATACAACACAGGGAACTGCGAGCAGGATTGCTACCATCCGGAAACAGGAACTTCCAACTTCAGATGACAAGCACCTTACAATAATCAGGGAGGAGTTCATGTAGGAAAGGGAAGAAGGAAACTACTACTCCTAGCATTATCGGAGATGTAGTTTTGCTGCATACAATATCATTCACTCTATATGTGCATACATCTCCCTGAGTGAAATGTGACAAACTGCTGGGTGGTCTTCTAGTACTCCCTTCTGTTCGTACCTTCTTCTGCAGGGTGCTCTTCTAGTACCCCCTTCTGTTCATACCTTTTTCTGCTGGATGGTCTTCTAGAACCCCCTTCTGTTCATACCTTTTTCTGCTGGGTGGTCTTCTAGTACCCCCTTCTGTTCATACCTTTTTTTAGGTCTCGCGACCTATCAATGCGCATGCGCATTGAGCGGAGCGAGAATTCAAGTGCTCAAAATACTTGTGAAACCACTGGTTTTTTGGTGCGTTTTCTTCGAGTTCACATGGCCACAGGCACGCGCTTTTGGGCCATAAACTGTTCCCCAGCTCCAGCACCTCCACTCTCTCTCCCGGCAAACACAGCCTTACTTGCATTTCTCCTCCCCCTCCCCAGCCAGCTTCCCCCAGGCCGTAGCAGCACTCCTCCCACACCTTTGAAGTGAAGCTTAGCTTCACTTCAAAGGCCCCTGCTGCTTCACACCGTGTCGCATTTCTCCTCCCCCCTCCCCTTCTCTGCCTTCCCTCCTTCTTGTTTTCCTCGGGGTCATAGTGTGTGGATAGACAACTGTCATTCAAGCGAACACCACTATTTGGCGAAATCTGACTGCAAAGACTTACAATTATACACAAATAAGTAAACATACTCACACCCGAGTGTGTAACTATAAACACGCATACTGTAAATTGACGTCAAATATTTGTAAAGCTCCTACAATGGAGAGAGATTTTGAGTGGCACAAGACTGCCCATTAGTGCTTGAAGCATCTGTCAGGCTGCTTTGACTGTCACGCTGTGGTTGTGTGGATTACAACGTGTTTGCCGCGGTTGCATCATGTGTTGTGGGTATTTGTGGTCACCAGTGAGTGCGCAGCACACACAGCTATGTACATGCGTACAGAGACTTCCGCACGCACAAATACACGAACACACAGGCACCTTCAAGGAAATGAGACGAGTAAACACACCCAAACATACGACACACAGAGATATACAGACCCAAAGATAAACGCGCAAGCGCAAATACACATCTACACACAGGCACACACAAAGCGGAAGCACATAGGCATGCGCAAAACTAAAACAAAGACTGTCACTCAAAATTAAACATAATAACACAAACTGATAATCACACGCACCCAGCACGCGCACACACAGAAAAGATCACACATAGGAGCCCCCCCCCCCCACACACACACACACACATACAAAGCACTAGAATAAACAGATACTTTTAGTAACACCTTTATTGTACACTGACCATCAAACATACACAGAAGATCACACAGACGCATGCACTTATTAAATAACAAATACACACAAAGGCACATCTGAAGAATCACAGCGACACCGCCACGCCGCTTTGCAGCTCTTTCTTGAATAAAACACCTTTCAACGGTCCTCGTAGCTATGCAGATAATCTGCTTCTCTGGGATACGAATTCGACCGCCGGTCCCCTTTACCTAAACCGTACAGACATATGAAGTAATTTACGTGACAATGTGTTTTTGAAAGGGGGGTGTTGCTCCTATGGACACTCGTGCACCGTTCTGCAACTGTTGTGCTGGGGCTGGTGAATAAGAGGCATGCCAGAATGCACGGAGGTACTTCTACGTTCCCATTGTGAGCTCATGAGTCAACCTGGTGTTTAACCAACGTATAGAGTTTTATACAAATGCAGTAGTTTCACTATTTTTATTGGGACTCAAGCTGGGAATAAAGTAGGCGCATAGGAGCTTTCAAATGAGGGAGCGCTTTTGATGTGGACAGTGGACAATCCGCTCGCCTGTACATCAGTGCAACTTTAAATAACAATGTATGGAAGCCTAACGCGTACATTCCAAAAGACCTGATTCAAAGGGGAGACTCCCGATTTTTGAAGCCAAAAGAAAAGTATACGTCCTGGTGAGCGCTTGTTTGGATTCTCTTGCTCCCTGGTACTTTTCGTCAAGTTCTTAAACTTGAAGTCTGATAATTGTTTCATTTCGCTGTCTCACATTTCCGACCTCACCGATTCAGCCGACGACATATATCTTCTCAAAATGATTCAAATTTTTCTCTTTGCCCTTCGTTAGCTGTTCAAGCACTGGAAGATAAGAATGCATCCAGTGCAGCTGCACTCGAAGCTGTCTTTTCTCTTAGGGCCATCTCCTCTTCAGAGCCAAGAAATTGGGCCTATTGGCGTCGTGAGGAAAGGCTAGGTGGGGCCAGTGCCCCCTCTGTAAATATCCTGGCTCCACTGCCGGAGACAGACCCCAAAAACAGACTGCCAGTTCCTGTTTACATTTCACGTTTTGCTTACAATTGCATTACTGAAGTATATTGGATGGTGTGTTTCTGCAGTTTTTTCAGGCATCTTGTTACTAATGTGTAGTGCGTAATGTGACACAAGTCGCTCCTGTGTGCAGGTTTTGTGGGTTGCCCATTATTGAGAGTTGCATTCAGGCTGAGCTTCTGTCGGAGACTCATAAAGGGGCTAGGAATACTTGCTCCTCTAATCCTGACCTTGGCCTGTTTTTAATTGTGATTTTATGCAAAAGTGTGTGAAGGAGGTGTGCAGCTGTGAAACTATTGACAGGGCGAAATTTAAAGAACATGCCGTGTGTGCACGTGAGTCGGTATAGGTGAGTGGGTGTATTGTGTGTGCGTGTGGGGGATTGGTCATTGGTGATGGAAGAAGATGCAGGAGAGAGTGAAAAGAGGGTGCTAAAGGAAAGGGATCCGGTGTGAGGGATGCAGATTGTTTCATGCGAGAGAAAAAACAGTAAAAATCTAACGGTGACTTCCGCAGACAGAGGTGTGAGGAGGAGTACGATAGTGACTGAGACACCCGGGACCGTACCACAGCACATAGTGATGTTTAATTCAAAGCCTCCTGCTTAAAAAGATAACGTTACTTTGTATAGAATTATATAACACACACAACGCCCATTGTAGGATGCCCCCGGTTTTTATCGGCCCATTGTGTGCCCCCTCCCCAAAAATCAAGTCTAGAGATTCCCCTTATTGGTCCATATCGAGCATTTCCTATTAACTGCAGTGTAAAATGTGCAGCGTTACTTGTACTGGCAACACATCTCTATTTCTTAGAAAGACGTGTTTCCCCTACACAAACTTTCCATCAATGTTGGTACTTGAATTAGGTGACAAATGCTCTATCAATCAATATGGGTGTAAAGACGACAAAGTTGTTTAGCCAGTTCAAGAGTTTGAAACTGTACACCTATAGAAAGTTTGTATCTCTCTACCTACATTATAAAACACTGAAAGCACATGTATTCAACCCCCCCCTTTCCACTGATCACCAAGTGCAAGTGTCTCTCTGTTCTGCGGACACTTAATGGTGACTAATACTTTCCACCCTTAGGAATGCAGGTCTATTTTTTTTTAATGCACTGTGCATCAGTGAAACGTACATACCTCCCTCCCGGGTTCCCTCTCATTTGTGAGTTCGTAGGTGCTGTCAAAGTACTTGCAAGAACACATATAGCCTGGTGAATACTACTAGATCAAACAAAGGTAACGTTTTGTACACGTTGTAGGTACTTTATTTATTATATTGTAATCGCGGGAGTGCTGTCTACCACAGAAGAGTTTAAAGCCACCAGTGAGGCTGGTACTGGCCTTACACATGTGACTTTTATGAAGCACAGAAACAGGCTCAGGATTGGATGTAAAAATAAAAGCCTGCAGATTTGGGATATGCACAATTTGAAAAGCTTTCGGTGTACATGGCGAGAGATACTGAATGGAATCGCGGTGCTTTTTTTCTGTTATTTGGAGATGGCGTTTATGGAAAATCCTTATTGTTGCGAGTAACGTGAGAGAAGTTTTAGCACTGAGAGCGGAACACCCATAATTTCATACCAGACACAGGCTTAGTTACAGGGAAATTCATAAACTGTCCAACCCTCTTAGTTTTATTCCGCTCACATTACGATACTTTAAAGCTACAATGTAAAAATAACTATCGTAATACAACAGTACATTAAATGCATCAAACATTTGCATTTTCAATGTATAATGTAAAGCTGAATTAAGACTTCTTTTAGTTGTCTAACAAAATTAAAAACAAGCATTTGCAATGCAATAGGTCTTGCATTTACACAAGTTTAAGCTATTGGCATTGTAAATGACAAAGCCTTTTATTTATTTTTTATACAGACCGTGGGAAAGCCGACACCGAGATTCGAACCCGGTTCCTTAGTCCCAAAGTCAGCAGCTCTGTTCTTTATTTGTTGTGGCATTAGTTGCCTAGACAGGCTTCATGCGTAGTTTCTTCTGTCCTTGATTTCTTCCCTTGACACTTTCACGCAGATGATATTCTTCGTTCAGTGCAGTGCAGTGCTTTTTAACTCCATGCCTTTAGTGTGTTTGTTTGGCTCTGTTTACCGCTTCCCTTACACCTCCTGCATTCAATCATGTGAATGTTCTACTTGAAAACCGAATGTGGTTTCGGCATTCAGGCTCATACACTCTTTTGGCGGTTCGTGAAGGCGTTGCATTTACTCCCAAGGTAATTACTTTCACTCATACCGTGAGTGCAAGTTTTTAGTTTCCGAAATATATTGCACCACAAGAGTGGCCTTCACTGTGTTTTTCAGTCAAAGCTTTTGCCTCCTTCGGGCACAGCTATTTATTTCATGTGGTGCCACTGCCAGCGGATAGTTGTGTTATGATTAAATCTTCACATTGACATCCAAAGAAATTAATCCGCTATATGAGAGCATGCCTCTTTCAACTTTAGAGACGTAATTTCCGGCAGTTTAACTCTGCGTCTTTGTTCATGCCACAGCTTCTGCTTTAATTAGGCACAGCCTTTTTGAACACAGGGAGTGCCGTGGCTTGTGCTAAGCTTATTAATACAGGAGTTGTTTTGGTTTAGATTGCAAGGCTGCCAACTTTGTTTGAATCAGCATTGTCTTGATTCGGAGCAATTGCATAATTATAATTTCCTAATGCGAAAAGTTAAAAGTATGGGCATTGTAAATCACAAAACAAAAAAATAAAATGTCATTTAGAAAACCAATAAATAAAACTTTCCTACTGCGAGACCTATTGGCAACGCCAGTGCTTGTCTGCTAGGTGGTCTTCTAGTACCCCCTTCTGTTCATACCTTTTGTCTGCTGGGTGGTGTTCTAGTACCCCCTTCTGTTCATACCTTTTTCTGCTGGGTGGTCTTCTAGTAACCCCTTCTGTTCATACCTTTTTCTGCTGGGTGGTCTGCGGGTACCCCCTTCAGTTCTTACCTTTTTATGTTGGGTGGTCTTCTAGTACCCCTTCTGTTCATACCTTTTTCTGCTGGGTGGTCTGCTAGTACCCCCTTCTATTCATACCTTTTTCTGCTGGGTGGTCTGCTAGTACCCCCTTCTATTCATACCTTTTTCTGCTGGGTGGTCTTCTAGTACCCCCTTCTGTTCATACCTTTTTCTGCTGGGTGGTCTTCTAGTACCCCCTTCTGTTCATACCTTTTGTCTGCTGGGTGGTGTTCTAGTACCCTCTTCTGTTCATACCTTTTTCTGCTGGGTGGTCTGCTAGTACCCCCTTCTGTTCATACCTTTTTCTGCTGGGTGGTCTTCTAGTACCCCCTTCTGTTCATACCTTTTTCTGCTGGGTGGTCTTCTAGTACCCCTTCTGTTATTACCTTTTTCTGCTGGGTGGTCTTCTAGTACCTCTTCTGTTCTTACCTTTTTCTGCTGGGTGGTCTTCTAGTACCCCCTTCTGTTCATACCTTTTTCTGCTGGGTGGTCTTCTAGTATCCCTTCTGTTCATACCTTTTTCTGCTGGGTGGTGTTCTAGTACCCCCTTCTGTTCATACCTTTTTCTGCTGGGTGGTGTTCTAGTACCCCCTTCTGTTCATACCTTTTTCTGCAGTCTGCTCTTCTAGTACCCCCTTCTGTTCGTACCTTCTTCTGCAGGGTGCTCTTCTAGTACCCCCTTCTGTTCATACCTTTTTCTGCTGGGTGGTCTTCTAGTACCCCCTTTTGTTCATACCATTTTCTGCTGGGTGGTCTTCTAGTACCCCCTTCTGTTCGTACCTTCTTCTGCAGGGTGCTCTTCTAGAACCCCCTTCTGTTCATACCTTTTTCTGCTCGGTGGTCTTCTAGTACCCCCTTCTGTTTGTACCTTTTTCTGCTGGGTGGTCTTCTAGTACCCCATTCTGTTCATACCTTTTTCTGCTGGGTGGTCTTCTAGTACCCCCTTCTGTTCTTACCTTTTTCTGCTGGGTGGTGTTCTAGTACCTCTTCTGTTCTTACCTTTTTCTGCTGGGGGGTCTTCTAGTACCCCCTTCTGTTCATACCTTTTTCTGCTGGGTGGTCTTCTAGTACCCCCTTCTGTTCGTACCTTCTTCTGCAGGGTGCTCTTCTAGTACCCCCTTCTGTTCATACCTTTTTCTGCTGGGTGGTCTTCTAGTAACCCCTTCTGTTCATACCTTTTTCTGCTGGGTGGTGTTCTAGTACCCCCTTCTGTTCATACCTTTTTCTGCTGGGTGGTGTTCTAGTACCTTTTATGTTCTTACCTTTTTCTGCTGGGTGGTCTTCTAGTACCCCCTTCTGTTCATACCTCCTTCTGTTCATACCTTTTTCTGCTGGGTGGTCTTCTAGTACCCCCTTCTGTTCATACCTTTTTCTGCTGGGTGGTCTTCTAGTATCCCTCCTGTTCATACCTTTTTCTGCAGGCTGCTCTTCTAGTACCCCCTTCTGTTCATACCTTTTTCTGCTGGGTGGTCTTCTAGTACCCCCTTCTGTTCATACCTTTTTCTGCTGGGTGGTCTTCTAGTACCCCCTTCTGTTCATACCTTTTTCTTATGGGTGGTCTTCTAGTACCCCCTTCTGTTCATACCTTTTTCTGCTGGGTGGTCTTCTAGTACCCCCTTCTGTTCATACCTTTTTCTGCAGGGTGGTGTTCTAGTACCTCTTCTGTTCTTACCTTTTTCTGCTGGGTGGTCTTCTAGTACCCCCTTCTGTTCATACCTCCTTCTGTTCATACCTTTTTCTGCTGGGTGGTCTTCTAGTACCCCCTTCTGTTCATACCTTTTTCTGCTGGGTGGTCTTCTAGTATCCCTTCTGTTCATACCTTTTTCTGCAGGCTGCTCTTCTAGTACCCCCTTCTGTTCATACCTTTTTCTGCTGGGTCGTCTTCTAGTACCCCCTTCTGTTCATACCTTTTTCTGCTGGGTGGTCTTCTAGTACCCCCTTCTGTTCATACCTTTTTCTGCTGGGTGGTCTTCTAGTACCATCTTCTGTTCATACCTTTTTCTGCAGGCTGCTCTTCTAGTACCCCCTTCTGTTTGTACCTTTTTCTGCTGGGTGGTCTTCTTGTACCCCCTTCTGTTCATACCTTTTTCTTCAGGTTGCTCTTCTAGTACCCCCTTCTGTTTGTACCTTTTTCTGCTGGGTGGTCTTCTAGTACCCCCTTCTGTTCGTACCTTTTTCTGCAGGTTGCTCTTCTAGTACCCCCTTCTGTTCATACCTTTTTCTGCAGGGTGCTCTTCTAGTACCCCCTTCTGTTCATACCTTTTTCTGCTGGGTGGTCTTCTAGTATCCCTTCTGTTCATACCTTTTTCTGCAGGCTGCTCTTCTAGTACCCTCTTCTGTTTGTACCTTTTTCTGCTGGGTGGTCTTCTAGTACCCCCTTCTGTTCATACCTTTTTCTGCTGGGTGGTCTTCTAGTACCCCCTTCTGTTTGTACCTTTTTCTGCTGGGTGGTCTTCTAGTACCCCCTTCTGTTCATACCTTTTTCTGCTGGGTGGTCTTCTAGTACCCCCTTCTGTTCGTACCTTTTTCTGCTGGGTGGTCTTCTAGTACCCCCTTCTGTTTGTACCTTTTTCTGCTGGGAGGTCTTCTAGTACCCCCTTCTGTTCATACCTTCTTCTGCAGGGTGCTTTTCTAGCACCCCTTCTGTTTATACCTTCTTTTGCAGGGTGCTCTTCTAGTACCACCTTCTGTTCATACCTTTTTCTACTGGGTGGTCTTCTAGTACCCCCTTCTCTTCATACCTTTTTCTGCGGCGTGCTCTTCTAGTAACCCCTTCTGTTCTTACCTTTTTCTGCTGGGTGGTCTTCTAGTACCCCCTTCTTTTTATACCTTTTTCTGCTGAGTGGTGTTCTAGTACCTCTTCTGTTCATACCTTTTTCTACTGGGTGGTCTTCTAGCACCCCCTTCTCTTCATACCTTTTTCTGTGGCGTGCTCTTCTAGTAACCCCTTCTGTTCTTACCTTTTTCTGCTGGGTGGTCTTCTAGTACCCCCTTCTGTTTATACCTTTTTCTGCTGAGTGGTGTTCTAGTACCTCTTCTGTTCTTACCTTTTTCTGCTGGGTGGTGTTCTAGTGCATCTTCTGTTCTTACTGTTTTCTGCTGGGTGGTCATCTAGTACCCCTCCTGTTCTTACCTTTTTCTGCTGGGTGGTCTTCTAGTACCCCTTCTGTTCATACCTTTGACTGCTTGCCCCTTTTTTGTTAACCATTCTGCTCGTACTTCCTCCTGCAGGGGCTCTTCTAGTTCCAAGACTCAAAAGTACTGGTGCTATGCCCTCCTCCTTTCCGCTACCGCCTCTGCCCAGCCCGGGCACCCACTTCCGCCGTGCGTGCTCACCATGCATGCTCGCCCTGCGGGTGATTTACTGCTGCTGCATATTCCTAGACGTGGAGACGCCAACACCCCGACAACACTGTGGAGGTCGGGCAAAACTCCCTATGGGGATGACACCCTCGGAGTGGGCGTGCTAAAGGGCTGAAGGGGAAAGCAGGGGAAACCAACCGAAAAGGCAAATAATCTGTCTGGAGGGAGCATGTTCTCTACTCGGCACAGGCAGTTACAGGACCTGAAAATTACTTGACCTGGCAGTGTAAGTTTCCCCATCACTGTGTCTTAGCCCATTGGAGAGCTTGGGACCTAAGTGTGCGGTAGGGTGGGTAGGTAGTTTGCCCTTCCAGTTCCTGTGCCTAGGACCCTACGCTGAGTCTAGTGCTCCAAAGGCTTGGCAGACCCCAATCTCAGCTCCAGTTCATCACAGCTCCTGCTCATCCTAGATAGGACTGTAATTGAAATGGGACAGCCGTACCTTCTTCTTGCATCAACGAGCTTTAAAAAGACCTTTGAAAGTATCTGGCAGCGTAGGAGAGTTGTGGTGAGGCGGTGGCAGCAGCGGTGGGTATCCAGTAGAGCAATAAAAAAGGAAGGAAGTGGTTTTTTTCTAGTTGCTTCCCTATTTTCATAAACTCAGTTAGAAATGGGACTTCTGGTTGACTAGAGCTTGCGCCTAAGCCAGGCAGAAACCATCACTCTAGTCAGGGCAAGGGAGTTACATACTGATGATAACCCCTGCTCACCCCCTTTGGTAGCTTGACACGAGCAGTCAGGCTTATCCCAGAGGCAATGTGTAAAGCATTTGCGCAACACACACACAGCAGCAATACACTAGGCACTCTACAAAAGGAACTCCACACAAGGATATATCAAAAATAACCTTTGTATTATCATTTATTTTATTTATTTATTTATCAAGTTTTACATAGCGCTGGCGAGACCCGGAGGTATCAGAGCGCTTTACAAAAGGAACAGCAACGAACAATTTAAAGATTTTTCACAGAAATTTCAAAAATAAATGACAAATCATAAGAGGCAGAGAAGGAATGGGGGACAAGAATGTGAGTCTAAGAATAGGTGGGAGTGGGGAAGGGAACCTCAGGGGAAGTGCGTAAAGGCAGTCCAGCTAAAAGAGAAAAACGTTCGACTCAAAAGTCAAAATATCAGAGCGATTAACATAAGGTCAAGATACAGTAATTTAAAAACATTAGTTGCACGGTTATTAACAAGGTGAGTGGAAAAATCATAGGGGGGAGAGAAGGTAGAGGGGGACAAGAGTAGTGTTCTGAGAGAGGGAGAGGGGAGAGGATGGAACCAGAGGGGAGATGGAGTAAAGGCAGTCCAGAAAGAGGGAGAAAAACGTTTGAAGATTGTTAGGGGGAGACCGGAGGAAAGGGGGGGAAAGAAAGAGGTAACACAAGATGGCGGGTCCGGGTCGTGGGAATCAACAGTGGCCAGGAACCAGAGCCAGAGGGGGGGACGCATTACCAAACTCGAAGACGGATGGAAGGGTGAAGAGGCATGCAGGCTCAAGACCACTGGGGCATCGGTGTAGGCAATCCGCCGGGCAGAGCTCCCGCACCCCCATACCTGGAAAGGTTTCTCAGGTCTTGGAAGTCAGAGGCGATGCGGAGCACATACAGGCAGACGGCCAGCATGGGGCGGAAGCAGCGAAGACTGGAAGACAGCCGATGAAGACAGAGCTGCTCCAAGGCTGGTCAAATAATCAGCCATCCGCAGCGACTCGCTCCGAGGGAGGCAGCAGAGGGGGAAAACAGTAGCAGCGGGATGAGGAATGCCATGCCTCGATGAACAGCTGGGTAGGTGACGGCCGTGGGAGAACCCGGGCCAGACTCCTCAATAGCAGAACTAAGCGGCTCCACCTGGCATCGGCCATGTTGTCCCGATGTCCCGGAAGAGTGGAATCTCACTCCCGAGCAATCCAGCTCCATCCGGAGCCATCCAAAGGTGCCAGTGCTGCGCCGGGGCTGGACAATCATCAGGAATCTGCAGCGATTTGCTCCGATGGAGGCAGCAGAAGTGGAAAAAAGCAGCAGCGGTGGAAAAAAGCAGCAGCGGGATGAGGGATGCCATACCCCGATGTCCGGCTGGGTAGGTGACGGCCGCGGGAGAAACCCGGGCCAGACTCCTTTTTAGCCGAACCAAGCAGCTCCACCGGGCATCGGCCATGTCTTCTCAGTGTCCGCTTACGGGAGAAATTACAGGGAAAAAGGGGGCTTTAAGACAGAACGGCAATCCCTGTCTTGGAGCCCCTGGCCGGAGCTCCTCACCGGGTGGCCATCTTGCCTTAAGTTCCTATCATAAACACGTTAGAATAGTAATCACACAATATACACTGTGCCAACTGGCACTAGGCAATATTTAAAGGGGATTATCAGTGCTAAAGTGCCCAGAGGCCTAAAACCACCAACACCATGTCAAAAACAAGACTAAGAGAAATGCAAAAAGTTTAGGGATGACCCTGCAAAAAGGGCCAAGTACAACAAACTCCAATAGCATTCTTTTTTTGTGGCTCATTTTGGATTCCTGGAATTATTATGGATCATAAAACATGTGCTCCCCCTCCTGTACTTTGATGCAAGTGCAACCTCCTTAGAGTGACAGAGGAAAAAGAACAGGCGAGGCCCTGTAAAAGGAGGAAGTCAGGTGAAAAAAAAATGAAAGATCCGCCTGATTCTCTTTCTTATATAGCTGAGGATCCACCTGTAATAAAGGGAAAACAACCCTCTCACCTTTAGCTACCTTCATTTTTTTTGTCTGAATATCTTTTATTGATTTTCATTATTTATTCACAGTACACATCATAATGTTAGACAAGAAAATTCAACATAGCATCCCGTAGTCGTACAGAGTTATTCAGAAGAAACAACAAGTTGCCACAGGACATTATTCATGTATTGCATCACATTAATCAGAAATGCTCACAAGGAGGGTTTGTTTGCAAAATAAATCGCATATCTAAGAAGTGATAGGTTCATTTTGGAAAAGGAGAATATACTAGGAACCAGGAAACCGCAACAGGGCCCAAGGTGTAACCTGATCAAATGGAGGAGGTTCATGTAGTAGAAGAGACTTTAGAGAGTGTGCAGCTTCATGGTCATAGTAGCTGCACGTCTTGGCTTTTGTGGATGTGCTGCAAAGGGGTGTGATTTCTTATCTGCGTGTCTCTATCGGCCCATATCAGGAAACAGGTGTAGGACGTAACGTCCGAGACAGTACCATTGATTGATGTATGTGAGTATAGGCAGCATGTGTACAGTTCGATATTCTGAACATCTTAACAACTGTATAAAACTGAAAGAGTATTGAGACACTAAAATATAAGAGCAAAAGAAAAGGAAAAAACATAATATGTAAGCAAGAAGAACGCTGTGTGTTGTCGCTAGTGTGTGTCTTCGGTTCCAGGGAATGGCCAGTGTGGGAGCCGGGAGGTAAAAATCTGCTGCGGTCAGGATCCCCCTGGAGGGGAAGAGTCAACCCTCCATGCCATATAAGCATCAGGCTCTTGGAGCTGTGGGGGTAGGGTCTCCAGTGTGTGGGTTAGCAGCGCAGTTATGTGGTGTGACTGAAATGAAATGAAATGAAATGAAATGAAAAATTACACTTATATAGCGCATAACCACCCGGAGGCCTCGCAGCGCTTTAGACTGAATACTGTGTCGAGCTACTGGGTAAGTTTAGTACGCCTTTGAATACAGGTGAGTTTTTAGGTTTCTCCTAAATGACATTAGATTGTTATTTTGTCTGAGAGTTAAAGGCAGGGAATTCCATAGCTTTGCCGCTGCGTGAGTGAAAGAGCGGCCACCCCAGCGGGCTTTCTTGATTTTAGACATGGTTGCCAAATGCAGTGAAGCCGAGCGAAGGGCTCTGGATGGAAAATACGGTAACACCAGGGGGTACAGGATTGCCAGGCCATTTCGATGGAAGGATTTGTGCAAGATGCACATGGCCTTAAACTGTGTTCTGGCAGCCACTGGGAGCCAATGGAGTTCTTTTAAGGCATTCCTTGCTGATTGGCAGCGGGGGATGTTGAACAACAGTCGGGCGGCACAGTTTTGGGTAACTTGGAGTCTTTTTGTCACTGCTGCCGGGGCTCCTAGATATAGAACATTTCCATAGTCCAGGCGAGAGAGTATCAGGGCCTGTACCATGACCCTTCTCGCCTGGAATGGAAGTAGAGGGAGCACTTTGCGGAGCATTTTCATTAGCCCCACACATGTGGAGGCAGTTTTGGTAGCTTGGACTGAGAAATCCAGCGCACTATCAAGCCAGATTCCTAGGCTCTTTATCTGGTCTTTCGGAGGAGGGGGGACACCGAGACATGAAGGCCAGCCAGACGCCAGGGAGGTCGGGGAAGGGTTACCTAGTAGCATGATCTCCGTCTTCTCCCCGTTGAGTTTGAGGTGGGAGAGTTGCAACCACCCAGCAACAGCCTCCAGACAAGGGCCCAGGGTGTTAGACGAACCCTCCTTGTGGTCCAAAGAGACCACAAGTTGGGTATCGTCTGCGTAGGTGACGATCCGCACACCAAAAGGGAGGACTATCTTCTCTAGAGGCTGCATATAGACATTAAAAAGTGTGGGGCTCAGGGAGGAGCCCTGCGGAACCCCACAGCTGAGCGGATGCTTAGATGATGCCACCTCGCCCTCAAACACCTGAAAAAAACGTTCCTCCAAGAAGGAGGTCAGCTAACTCAGGGCCGCGCCCGACACCCCCATGCCCTTTAAACGATGTAATAATGTGGCATGGTTAACAGTGTCGAACGCGGCACTAAGATCAAGAAGTATAATGGCTGTGACTGAAGTGTAATACTTATAGGTACCAGGCACAAAGCAACCGTGTAGGCTCGCAGCACCTTTAGCTACCTTCATAATGAGCTCTGTCTACAAATACATCGATATTAGCTCTCGCTCAACAACAAGTGTGATTAACAAAACCCCTGGAACCCAAAGTTCAGAAAATAAGGGGGTAGCGCCTGCAGACAATTATGTCCAACCAGTGAATATCCTGAAGGACTCGCTCTTGACCACCCTGGACCAGGGCCCCAGACTATCATCTTCACCCTGCCTTAATATTTTGTCAACTCCATTGTTGGTCGATGGGTCTGGAGCCTTACGGTCAAATCTTACTGTAACTTACTGGGATCTAAATGTTTTAGAATTCATGTTGTCTTTTATTGTCTAAATGATTATTTCCTGTTGCTGTTATTGTAATCCGAGTATTGTATTTGTTAGATTTGTCTAAAGTGTTTATTTATATGTTTTTACAACATCCCTGAAGAAGGACCTATGTTCAGGGACGAAACACGTTGACTTTGTCCTTTTGTCCTTGATTTTGAAGTTTAAGAAAAGAAAATAAAGGATGAATTTTCGGAAAGAACTCTGTTTCATGATGTCTATTTCATGTGCTGCGATACCTTTATAACCCTTATTTCTCCTTTTGTTAAAAATGATCCTAAAAAGACGGTGTAATGTAAAGTCATTCATATCACCCACTGCTGTGTCACATGAACATTTTAAAAAGATCATACAATTTGTTACATGACCCCATTCATAATATTAGAAGGTGCTATGTTTTGTGATCCCCGTTAAGGATGTCAGTTTCTGCTATGTCATGTGACCACATTGAGAATGTCACAATCTGTGCTTAGTCATGTGATTCCACACCCTGTGCTGTCATGTTTCCCCATTCTCGATATTACAGACTGTGCTGTGCTACACAACTCCAGGCACATGATCACAGACAGCAACAGGAATAGCTCCTTAATATCTTAACTGTTGATAGAAGTGTTTCCCTCCTAAAACTACTGCCACATTCTAACCTCTTCTGTGGAAACTGATTTCTCTGTGTTTGTTTCTCTTTTTTGTAGGATGTCAGAAGCACCCTAAGCAGGTAAGGCTGCCTTATTATCCTCCTCTCCGTGTGTAAGGAGCAGGTCTCGCTGTTGCTATGTGTAAATGCTGTGTGTAAATGCCACTATTGAGGTCACACTAAGTGTTAGGAAACTTTCAGATCCTCATAAAATCACTTTGTGTCTGCGGAAAATTCTTTTGATTCTCTTGAAAACTCACTTAAATTCCCAAAATCCCAATGAGTCCTCAGAAAACTACTCTGACCGCTGAAATAATTACTATAAAAATGAGCTTCAGACCTCACAATTGTGTAAACCTACCTGAAGTTCTCAGTAAAGTGGCTTGATTGCACAGAAACCTCAGGTACATTCTGGAAAGCCCCCTCAGGGGAAGCGAAACTGTGGTTCCCTTACGTAATAGAAGAGTTTAATAGAACAAAATCACCATCAAATCCAGGGCCCTTGGGGCAATCTATAGTGAATGTTGATCATAATCCAGGGCAAGATAACGGTAATCAGCCGACCTTCTCGAACCCGGTGCTGATTAAGCTGCAGAGCCAAGAGGATCAGGAGAAAGAGGGACTCCTAAAGTAAATGTGGGTGACATTGAGAATCTGAGTTTTTCCCATAACATTATTTTAGCTAATTATGAAACAAGTAGAGACCCTACACTAGTGAGAAATTCATACGCCTCAAGATTAGAACAGGGTTTGGTTAGCAGAAATGCCCCTCTTCCTTCTGGTGGTGTACTTTCCCGGTACGTTAGCTCCCGGGCCAGTGGAAGGTTGTGGAGGGGGATTTAACCGCAGTCTGTGGCAGTAAGAGGGTTAGGTCAGAGTGGGGTTCAGTCTTGGGGCCAATTGGTGAAGGCCCATAAGGCATACAAGGCCAGGTGTTGGGCAGGTGAACGGGACTTTGCTCTTTGTTTCCTTGTTCGACACTGACTCAATGTTACTGAATAGAAGCACCCTTCTTCAGTTGCTATCACAAATAGAGGACTTGCGAGTGGTAACAAGCAATGACCTTGAGTTGGTCTATTCAGACCTGAGGAGTGCCCCTCCAAGTACTAGAGTCACATTCACGTCAGGGGTAGTCTCAATGTTAGTATTAACTAATGTAGATTCCTTTAGGAAGAGAGGAATAGACGTGCTCACTTGTGGGAACCTTTGCCCAGTTTCGTCTGAAAGTTCAGGAAAGATCCACCAGGTGCCAGGTAGTGGTCTCTCCACTCCCATGGGTGCTATAATCCCTATAAAGCCTAAAGACATTGAAATAACAGTAGGGAGAAATCTAGGAAATAGAGAAATTAACATTATAGGTCCCCGAGTTCAAGGCCCAGTAGTCCCATTGTGGAGGGTGAGATGGCCTAGTGGAGCTGGGTGGCTGGTACCCTGAATGGCTCAAAAGAAACTACAAAAATGACCTTATTGCAGGGGTAGCCAATTGGGAAGAATCCTATCCTCGAATTTAGCTGTGGTAGGAAAAACTAATTGTAAGCTTAAATCATCATTAGAATATGATCCTAAAATAATTTGCCTCCAGGAAACCTGGAAGGGTGGGGACTTTCAGTTTGAGAATTTTTATGTATTTTGTTGTGCAGCAAAATCTTCTTTAAAAGGGCATGCTAGTGGTGGTTTAGCTATTCTACTTAGCTGCACCATAAGATGGGATCCAGTGATTTACATTCATCCCTCAAAGTGTTGTATGGGTGTTAATTTGAGGATTGGGTAAGACAAATCAGGACAAGCTGCTTTTCTTTTTCTGATAAACGTGTATATTCCCCCAGGGAGAGCATCAAACTCACTGGTTGATTCAATTTGTACTTGCGTGCAAAGGATAAGTAGCACTGAAGAATGCATGTGGATTATGATGGGGGGTGATTTTAATGCCAAAATATCTAACAGTGCAGTCATGTCTATTTCAAACCCCGAATTAGAGGAAGTATGGTCCATTCCAGATTCTTTACTGCCCGATCATTTAAGATCAGATAAACGAGGCCAGTTACTTCAGCATAATTTGAGAATGTTCAACCTAGTAATGTTAAATGGCAGATTTCCAGAGGATTCCCTATCCTCTTATACTTATCGGGGCCCATATGGTCACTCATTAATTGATTACATGGTGGTATTTCACCAACTCTTTAGTGTATGTACTCAAATTATTATTTCCAACAAGCCTGAGTGATCATAGAATTTTGGCTGTTAATGTCGATATAGAAATCCAGATGTCTGATCTCTGGAATCAAAGGGACGATAAGGTCTTATATAATTGCAGTGATGGGCACACTTGTTGGTCAAATAATTTTCTGCCCAGTTTCAAGAGAGTCTTTGAAAATATTGCTTTTATTAGTACCCAAGAAACCTCCATTGACAGGTTTGAGAGAATCTTGGTTGCAATTAGATCTTTTGAAAGAAAAAAGCAAGCTCACAGTGTTGCACCATCAGTGATTATATCATGGGAAATCAAAAAATTGAATCGGATATTAATGCTTTAATTTGAGAACAATTTAGGCTGTCTACGATACCAAGGCAAAGGAAAATACACAGACTGAAACAGGTACTTAAAACGAAAATTGTATCCGAACGAAGAAGGGTCAAATACTCAAATTGGGTTAAGCTTCGAGAGGTTGCTCAATCCGGTGACATTAGGAAATATTGGGCACTGATAGAAAAATTTTGTGATGGGAGAGAGAGGCCGAAGCCCATTTTGATTCCAGACGCAGAATGGTCTATGTATATTTCCCAGTTGTATGCTTTAAATTCTGCAGTTGGATGGAATCTAAATGTTGGCTCTGCCCTGTCCGTGGGCAGCGAATATGGAGCACCAACATGCTTTGAAGTAGAGGGTTATATTAAAGGGGCAAGACACTCTGTGCGATGGTTCCAGATGATCAAATAGCCATAATAAAACAGGATGGCGAAGCATGGGCAACATTTTTACCTCCACTATTTGTCCATTGTTATACCCATGGTGTCATCCCACAATCCTGGAAGGGAAGTATAATTGTTCCACTATATAAAAAGGGTCCAGCAAATTCCCCTGCCAGTTTTAGACCGATCTCTCTCCTGGATGCGACTGGCAAATTATTTGCGAAGAACATCCGCACCTATCTGCAAGATTGGGCATTTGGAAATGATCTAATTCGCGTAGAACAAACATGATTTCGCAAAAACAGTGGTACTTTGGATAATATCACCGCCTTGCAAACTTTAACTGAAAAATATCCAGTGAGTCGAGGCATGCCGTTACATGCGACTTTTATAGATTTCTCTATGGCATTCGATCGGGTAGATCGGGGGACGTGGTGGAGAAAAGTGGTCGTAATGGGGATACCTGGGAATTTATTATGATTGGTTATTGCACTTCACTCCTCTACTTAGACGCAGGTGTTATTAGGGGCAAGTAGTAAACAAAAAGGTTTCCCTTTTGGTAGTAGTATCACATCAATTACATTTACACCACATCCATTCACTCATCACTAGTACTCTACTATGGCCTAAACCCGGTTGAGAAGCACTTACAAGGAAAATATACACTAAACCTTATCTCCAAATAGGGTGTTATTTCACTCTTTTAAAAACATTCATCAGAATGTGCAAGTATAAAAAGATAATATTATAAAAACAATAAAAAACATAAATGCAGTTCATTGAATTAAAATGAAGACTAAACGCAATGGAGGAAAAATACAATGAAAAGAAAATATCAATACACAGTGGAGAAAAATGTGCCAAGACAATCAATTCTAGAAAAACAACACAAGGGCCAATGCTGAGGGTTTCTTGGAACAAGGGAGGCTGGAAGTTTGAGTTAAGCAAAAACCACCTGCTCAATTTCTTTAGCAACGTAAAAAGATTTATTCTTTTTCAAATATTTTTTGCTTTGTTTGTAACACAATTTTTTAGTGCAAGGAGAAGCAACAATTTTTATATACAATATATACAACACTATGACGAGAAAATAAGCATTTCCATACTTCAATCATACATGGCCGTCCAGTCATACAATAACACATTCATACACAAAAATAAACAATAAAGAACAAAGAAAAATGAATCCACGTATCGGTCAAGAGTCAATTGGAAAAATCCCTTTTGATTATGCAATTTTAGAGTCTTTTTAGTGAATCAACACCGAGAATACATTTCTCTGGAGATTGGTGAAGGGACTTTGTTTTTGACACAGCACGTGTAGACCAGATACGGGGATGGGGTGGTCGACGCGTTTCAAACCCCACTCGTTAAAGGGGTTCTCCTCAGGACCAAATGGTTCTTAACCTTCGAACCAAACGTCATGAAAATCCAAAGGCGGCGAGTCAAGGAGTTTCACAATAGAGTGCACGTAGTGGCTGGAGTTCGACCGGCTAATGGCTTGCCGTCGGGTCCATACTTCTCCTTTGTCCCGTGGGAAAGGTTTTTTCGTTACGATGGGAAGAAAGGCATCCGTCCTTGTTTCCGTGGTGCAAGTTGTGAAAGAATCGGCAATTTTTCACAACAATATAATGGAACGTAATTGCGATTGTCCATGTTGAAGAAGAGACAAATCGTGTTCCATTATATCTATTGCAGAAGACACAATGTTGCCCAGTGAATAAATCCTGGATGTCAGTGTGGACATAATATTATCGACCACCGCCAAAGCCTTTTCTAGGTTAACCCTGTCAATCTCACGCAATCTCTCATCAGTCTCCTGCTAGGAGATTTTCCATACATCATAGTATGTAGCGTAAAGGAAGCGCTTCTGACGTGGCTTCTGGGGGCCTAACAAAAAATCCCTAAGATGCATGTCAACTGAGAGTAAGGACAAGTGGTGTTTCACCTGGGACAGTGTCGAGGATTTTAGCCACTTTAGGCAAAACTTCCCAACACTGTAAGATGTCACATCCCCCGGGTGTTCTTGTTGTACATAGTGTAGGTCAGGCCTATGGATACCAAACCCTTCGGTGGTACCCCTGAATCTTAACTGACACTTGTTTGTATTGATAGGCCAAACCGGCCATCCCTTCTAATTGGGGTCTGATGAATTGTATTAGCCATCATATATTGTGTCATCTAGTATACCCTCACTATGTTGTGTATAGTTCTGCCATTGCTCAAAGTGTGAAAGTGAGGGAATCCGTGGTGTGTTCAGGTTCTTAATCTTGGCTAACCCAAGACAGGAAGTTTGTTGCACTGTTGTTCAGGAAAATAATGTGCTGTGGTATGAGGCATGCTCTAAATAAGGCGTCAGTTCCCTAAACCTACCAATTTTTAGTTCTTCAGACAGATTGTATGTCTATAGTGTCCCTCCAAAAGTCAAAACCCTGTAAAGACAGCTGGAAAATTAAGGAAGCAGAATATGTCTGTCTCGTGTTAGTGAGCATATTCTTCTTCGCAGATGTAGGTTCAAACATATAATAATAAGATTTCGGTTCTGAAGTGTTAAACCCAGAAAAATACACAAACTTCTGTGCAAATGTCTGTGAACTACCCCTTGGTGGTGTTGAGCAATGTTCCCATTGATGGTAAGCAAAAACATTACACTGGATACTGCTTTGTGTAAAAAAAATATGACCATAGTGTTGATAACAATGCATGGTGTCAAAAGTAAATGTATCATCATACAACTCATTATTCGATAATGCTGCAGATTGTTCTAAATCATACAGCATAGTATTTACAGTTTCAAAGATCCAATCATCAGAGAAAGTACTGGAGGTGATGATATCACGTAAAGAAATTTAAATAAATTCAGTATTTTCAACAGTTCAGGAAGACCAAATACATCATATGTAACCCTGTCACATACTATTCCTTCTGGAACTGGAACCACTGTGCTATTCACTAAGGACAGGTCTCTCTGTTCATGGTGTGATGATGTATGTGGTTTAAGAAACATATTGGACTGCTGAGCATTCTGGGAGATAATGTCCATTCAGAAGCATGAAAAAGACAGTCACGAAACCAACCCAAAGGACTAGGAAGAGAAGACCACTTGTTATCCAGAGCTCTAGCCAGGGTGTAGCAAGGTAGTCTTCTTCAGCCATAGGTAGAAGTCACATATTTTTTTGTTTTTTGGAAGCAAGAGCTGACAGTGACTCAAGTTCACTTGGATCCAGAGAAAAGTCAGGAAAACGTTGAAGTAGCCGGCTCGATCTATCTTTGGTAGCTCAGTAGGTTTTGTAGAACTGTCAGAGGACTCATTTTGAGACATATTTACATAGATTGCGGTATTAGAGCATATTGAAATCTGTGTTTCATCTGTAATTTGCTGCTGTTCAATTTCAACAGCCACAGGTTTCATTCCATTGTTGATAACGCCTTCATGTCCGAGAGTTGAATCTTCAACCATTATTCATTTTTCTGTCTGAACTTCCTCTATGGTAGTGAGAAGAAATAGAATGCTACCAAGGAGTGTGTTTTACTTGGACATTGCTTTGTAATGCCTGGAATTAATTGAGTTCCTGTAAAACAGCCAAACGATCATTGATGGCAATTTGTTTTCATTGCCACTGTGCTGCCACAATCAAGGTCCGGTACCCACATTCTAGTTTCAAACAGGACCTCATATGGAGCACGGCCCCCTAGGGAACTTCCTGGCATGTTATTAAGTGCCCTCTGGACCCCATAAAGGTGATTGATCCAAAAGCCACCAAAGCCTAATACTCTTGCTGTTAAGGATAGCTTAAAGTCTCTGTTTTTCCTCTTCACAATTGAACTTCCCTCTGGATGATACAGAGAGGAGTCCAAATGACCATACCCAAACCTCCCATGGCTTCTTTGTAAGCCCGTGAGCTAAATGCAGGCCCACGGTCAGAGTGTAAAGTGCCAATTGCTTATGTGCCTATAAAGACTCACAAATCCTTTATATCAGTTTGAGCATCAGCCGAGCACTGTGGCGAAACCCACAGGGATCTAGAGCATGAATCCACTGCCAGCCACCAGGATTTACTTGTAAGCCCTATCAGATTGTAAGCGGCTGCAGTGGTCCAAGTAGGCACATGGCAGTGGTCAGTCTGATATCAGTAATGGTGTTTGCGGTGGTCGTGCTATATGGTAGAGCCCTTCATCTGCTGACAGATGGTGCATTTAAGGATGTATCCCTTGGTCTGTTTAATAAGACCGGCACACCAATTACGTTGTTTCAGTAGTGAAACTGTTGCAGTAATACCTGCGAGTGCTGAACCCAGACCCTCATGAGGAGCTAGAGTTAAACCTAATCTGCGATCCATGTTGGGTATTAATCTATGCTCCACTCCTGGAATTTCAGCATATGGAATGTTCTGCACATCTAGCTTATAGGAGTACTTGAGTGGAAAGCCTTTTGGCAAGGCTGAGCTGTTGTTACGTGTAGCGTTGACAGCTACCATGATTTTTCTGTCTATCCTTGTGCTAGAACGAGTGGTTGCAACAACTGCAGCAGCTCGCACTGTCGCCTTGGTGGCTTCATCAGCCAGTGAATTCCCTTCAACATGAACGCCAACATGCTGATGACTCAATGTGTGAAAAACTTGAGCCCATCCCGCACCTTTTTTCAGCTCTGCCACTTGTTCCCAAAGCAACTTGTGCTTTATTGTGCAACATCTGGAATCTCGAAACCTGTTTTGTTCCCAATAGTGAAAACATTCATTATAAAACTGGACACAATAAAGCAAATCGCACACAATAAGTGTGGGGAATTCTTGATCTGTATTTTTTAGTGTCAGTATCAGGGCTTTTAGTTCTGCCAGCTGTGCATTGCAGTCTCCAAGAGACTGCGTCTGTATATTGCTAGGACGGAACTCGCCGTCCCGCATACATCCCTTTACAATCGCACATGCTGCGCTGTATTGCTGTTTACTTCCTACGGCAGGCTGGGCAGATCCGTGTAAATTATGTATTGGTAGCGAACTAAAGCATTATTTAATTCGGGAGAGGATTTTCTTGTTTGTACTGCACAAATGCTTGTATTTTCAGTGTAGAATAAACATCGGTTGCAGTGAGAGAATTAGCCCATTGTATCCATCGCGGGTGCAGTGCTTTTGCATTTGGAACGCTTGCCTTGGTAACAGCCTCTAAGGTTGGTACCGGGGTCACAACAATTATTTGTTTTCCCGAGCCAGTGCACTTTCTCTCACTACTGCAATTTGTACTGCTGTCAGTATTTTTTCCTTGGATGCAAACCGCATCTCAGCGTTTGTGGAGAAATGAGATTTGTATGCAATGGGTACCGTCTCACCTTCATTGAAGATGAGGTAGGTGCACCCAGATTGACCTGCGACTATACGGATCACCAAATTGGTGGTATTCACACATGTGCGTAAATGTTTAGAAGCTATCATGTCTGCTTGTAATGAATGTAGAACTTCTGTGTGTTCCTGTGTCTAATGTCGAACTGAAAAATCAGGTCTAATTAAATCGTAGAAAGGTTCTACTTTTTCTATGTAATCTAAAATGTATTTTCTGCGAAAATTTAAGAATCCTAAAATGGATTATAAGTTTTTTAGAGTTTTTGGATGTTGGAGCAGCACACATTTTTAAAACGAGCATTTGCAATGCACTCGGTCTCGCCTTTTGGACCTTATAAGTGTTTAGCCATTTAACACATCTACGACATCTTACGAACAACATACTTTAAAAAAAATATGCATTGAATTACTGCTGCATTGGGCATCCCTTTGTGAGCTGAAGAGGTATTAGTGCTTCTCCCATTGCCAGGCAACATGTTTCTGAGACACTGGACTCAGCCAAGTACTGAGCGCTTGCAACACATGAACCACCATGGTTTCACCATGCTCATGGTCACCCAGAGGGGTGCCACTCAAGCTTCCTGGAGTATGGGTGTGAGTGGTGTTTGGATTGTGAAAAGCAACACTGGGTGAAATATGTCAATTGAGCTTGTTTGTTTGCATGTAAGAATCATGATTTCCAGAAAAGGAGCATAGACAAACCTTATCATTTTTTCCTCTCCATGATGGTGGTTTGCCTAGTGGATATTAACAGAGGTTACCAATGCAAGAAAAGGCAGAATATATTCCAGCCATGTCAGTTTCCATTAGTAGCATGTAGAATGAGGCACTTTCAAAATTAAGGGTGAATCACAACACATTTGTTCGCCTATTTTTTGTCACATGCATCACCCTTTTAATACCTTTTTTTGTCCATGAATTGTGCTCTGTGAAGTTAGTTCGCTCCACAAAATGACTCATCTCAATACCTTTTCATTACTGTTTTCTCTTTTCTGATGTTAGCAGGAGTTTAGTGCCTTGCTATTCTCTTTGGTACTAGTATTTATCTTCAATCAGACCTGACAAAGAGGATTTTTGAACCCTTCGTAAGCGATTTCCTCTTACCTGGAGAAATAATAAGACACTTGTCAGCTTTCACATATATTGGATCTGCTGTGCAGTGAGACACTGGGGCTACTGAGAGGATTCGCACTTTCTTCCCGCAGTCAGGAAGTGGACACACCAGACCTTCTCAGCGACTCCTCACTGAGACACCTACTTAACCAAGCAGTTATACAGAAACAATAGGATGCAGGCACTTCCTTTTATGAAGGCAGGGAACTCAGAGGTGACTTGAACTACTGGGAAATAACATAGTAACGTGGCTGGACTGGCCATTGTGCCACTCTAGCATGTTCCAGTTGGCCTCTGGGATAGAGGGGCTGCTTTTAAAGTTGGATACACTGATCCAACAACGAAAGCCTCAGTGGGCACATTTTAGTCTTGGACCACTACTGCAGTGTGAAGTAGGGCTCTTTTAGGACTTTGTATTCCTTACAACACATGGGTCCCTGTCTCACTTTGCTTGAATGTCACTTTTATCGACTTCCATAGCTGTCAAGAGGCCCATAAAAACAAAATATTAATTTAAAAAATCAATACATTTTCTAAAAATAGCGGTCTTACTTAATCAGTCAGTCCTTCACAGAAGGGATGTCACCAAGGTTTCACGCTTTCCTGTGGTGTACTTAGCAGCCAGATGCCAAGCGACACACAGCATTTTCAAACAGGAGTAAATCCACTCTGGTCAAGGTGCCTGACAGAATTTTAAAAAATGGGCTCTCTTTGGAAGGAAAGAAATTAGAGATCAAAAGAGAAAAACAGGTGAATTCTGATTACAAATTCAATACGCTTTTTTCTTTTCTTTTCCCTTTTTTCCTACACTCAGCATATAAAGAAACACATCAGAATAACACAATAGTTATGCTAGAACGTACAGATTCCTTCCCAGCAGATAAGCCATAATTAGCACTCATTTCGGTTTAAATTGCTTTCGTACAAACTGTAACCAGCCATGTCTTTTTGAAAAAGTGTTGAAATTTTTTCACTGGATACGTGTTGCACGTGGATTTTTTTCAGACAAAAATAGAGGAGACTGATATTTAAGCCTTGAACTTACACATCAGCAAGACAAGAAGGCAGGGAAAGAAATGGATATACCCTTATTAAAGTAACAGGGGTGCCCAAACTGGGGTGTTGGGGGGACGTACCTCCTTGCACCAGTGCTGACCAGAGCACGACTGCAAGTCTAAAAAGTGCGCTGGTTAAAATGCTGGAATACACTGGACATTCGGGTCGCTTGGCAGAAAGCCATTTATCTAATTATTACTTGTTGATTCTCTGAGGAGTTTTTTTGCCCTCTGCCCATTTTAATGTGATGAATACTGTTAAGAAATGAACAGCAGAGACATGTGGAAAAGAGAAGCTGTTTATTCCATCCAGTCCTCAGGCACCAGCTGTCAACTCCGCTTCGCCAACATTCCAGGGTGAGCTTCACACTCAACATTCTAAGGAGGGGAAAACCAAGACACAGGGAAGGAGGGGAAGGACGGGAGGTACCACTACTACATTAACCTTCAATGTGGATACAGTAAGATTACAACACACCTCCCTTTGAATAAGGAGGAACAAGTTACATTTCATAGTCCTCATGCCACTGTGGTGGTTGACGCCTTCTGACTTCTTCGGCTCGTTGCATGTTGGAATTTGAGACCTCCTGGTCTTCATCTCTGTTGGGCCTGGGAATACATACACTGGGGCAGTGAGCAATATTGTCCATACTCCAACTGCTCCCATCACTCAACACTACAGAATTGTTGTTTACACGCTGGATTCTTAGGGGTTTAGAAAATGAGGAAACCTTTGATTGATCCACCTGGGGTCTTTTGACAACTATCCATTGGCCAACCTTCCAGACTTTCTTGGTGGTTCCCCATTTCCTGTCATATCTGGCTTTGCACTTTTCTTGATGATGGTCCACTTTTCCTCCGACAGATTCCCTATCTACCCAGACGGGGGTTACCGCCATTTAGCCAATTGGGGGTCAGCTTGGAACCTGGATTCCTACCCTTAAGAGACACAAATGGTGAAACTCCTGATATGGCATTGGGAGTGGTGTGGTATGACCACAACATCCGTCTTAAAGCATCCTCTACAGGTTCTCGTGATGTGAGAGCCAACTAGATAGTGTTGTTTATCATTCTGTTGGCTCTCTCCACCAGTCCGTTAGCCTTCGGACAATACAACGGGGACATGTGAGATGGCCAAATTAGATAAGAACATTTTCATTTCATCTGAATTAAATTGAACCCCGTTGTCTGTGATTTGGGTACTAGGAACACCTTCACTCGAGAATATGTCCTCCAAAAATTTGATTAGGTGTGACGTGGTGATAGAGGGAACAAATTTAGTAGAGATCCAATGTGAATGGTAATCAATGAGCCCAAACATAAACCTGTTGGACACATTAAGTAAGTTGATTGGGCCAATAATATCTAGGCCAATTTTTCCCATGGTTTGGAGGGAACAGCTACGGGAAGGAGGGGAGCTTTGTGAATGACTTTGGATTTGTCACATGAACCACATGCTACACAATCCTTTACCTTCCGCTCCGCCATATAATCCATATTAGGGAACCAATAATTTGATCTAACTTTGCTTTTGGTCATACTCCTTCCTGGGTGTCCCTCATGTGCTAATTCAATGATAGCATGTTGGATGGTGGTACAATTCTATTGCCTCTGTATATCTGATCTCCAATAATGGATAGTTCATCTCTCAACCCCCAGTATGGTTTAAGATTCTCAGGAAGTTCTCTCATAGTGTTCGGCCACCCATTGCAGAGTACCCTTTTTAACTCTTTGGGCACCGAGTCCTCATGTACACTACTCTCCCATTCCTCTTTGTTAATGGCTGGGATGTCAATCAACAAAATGTTTTCGTCAGGTGGACTAACTTGTGTATCCGCATTAGCAATAGTAGTCTAGATAGACAATCTGCAATTAAATTCTTGTCACCTGATACATAGCACATTGTATAATTAAACCCTTGCAAACCTAATACCCACTTAGCAATGCGGGGTGGCTCTTTCCATATTTTTTGTGGAAAACATAGGAATTAGGGGTTTGTGGTCTGTACGGAGATTAAAAAGAATCCCCCACAAAAAGAATTTGAAATGATTTACCGCCCAGTCGCATGCAAGGTCCTCCTTTTCAATTGTAGAATAGTTGCGTTCAGGTTCTTTTAAAGTCCTGGACGCAAATGCTATCACTACTTCTTTGCCATTTACACTCTGGGTGAGAGAGGCCCCTAACCCTTTCATGCCTGTATCAGTTGTTAAAGTGGTCTTAGCCGTGGGATCGAACATCCCTAACGTGGGAGCTATAAGAAAGGCTTGCTTGATGGAAATAAAATCTTTCTGACATTGGTCATTCCAATTAACAAGGGATCCTTTCTTTAATAACTCTCTGAGAGAGTGCACATGTCCTGCAAAGTTTTCTACAAATTTGGACATATACTCTACCAAACTCAAAAAGGATCTGAGTTCGTCCTTGTTTGTGGGAGCAGGGGCTAGCTTAACAGAGTCGATAAGGCTGGTTTTTGGTTTGATTCCCTCCCCTTATATGGTGTGGCCTAAGTACACCACGGACTCCACTCCAATTTTGCACTTATCTCTGTGAGTGGTGAACCCTGCCTCACTTAGTTTGCTTAGGACCTTCCTAAGTATTTAGTTGTGTTCTGTTGCAGATTTCCCATATATCAATATGTCGTCCTGGAAGCCTAGTACTTTGTCAAAACCTTTCAAAATATGTTGCGTTATGCGTTGGAACACTGCCGCGGCCGAGGCAAGATCAAATGGCATCCTGTTAAATCTGTATGCTCCAAACGGCGTGATAAATGATGTTAGAGATTTCGACTCAGGATGGAGAGCTACCTGATGGTATGCTGCAGAAAGGTCAAGCACGCTAAAATACTTAGCACCCTTTATCACACTGAGCATCTCATTGACATTGGGAAGGGGATGCCTATCCACCCAAATGTTGGAATTGAGGTCCCTAAGGTCCACACATAGGCAGATGCCCTTCCCACCATCCTTAGATGCCATGACAATGGGGGCCATCCATTCCGAGCTATCTATGCTTTCATTTACTCCACAGGCTTCTAATCTCTCCAACTCTCTCTTGAGAGGATCTCTTATAAGTAAGGGGACTGATCTGGCCTTATGGACGACAGGTTTGTGTTGTTTCTTTAATTTGATTTTATGTGAAAAACCTTTAAGTAAACCCAATCTTTCAGAGAACACTTCAGGAAACTCTTCACATACCTCTTTTCCTACGCTGGATCTTTCTACTAGATACACAGGTTTTGGAGCCTTAGATCTTTTTGGTGTTTCCACCCCAATAAATTTGACCCATTTTTTATTTGCACTTTCCCCACCGTAACTCTGTCTTTGAAATTGATCTGCATGATTAACATGCCCACCAAAGATATAGGGTCATAGTTATAACCACCTGCATTCACAAGGGGGGTAAGATCTCATAGTCTTTGTTACCTGAATTGGTCAAAAATGTGTCTTCACTAATAAGGGTAAAGGGGGAACATGAGTCTGCATACATTACATAAGGAATACTATCCAGCAAAATCTCACACTTCAGGTAGTTGCTACTTGCTACATCTTCTGAGTCTGTAACTTGGAATACAATGTCTTCCTTTTGCTCTGTTATAGTCTCATCGAGAATCATGTGAGTGGTATTTTTCTTGGAAACATTACATGCTTTGGAAAAATGACCTCGTCTATTGCATTTCCTGCATACCACATTTCTAGCCGGGCAATTGACATTATTGGCTAAATGATTGGGATTACCACAACGGAAACACTTGAATTTAGTCACAACAACATTTTGTTTCTCCAGCTCATTAGGGGGTAGCTTGTTATTCATATCTTTAGTTGACACCTTTAGTACATCCTTCTCATTATTTGTTTGACCTCTACTGAGTCTTTCATTTCGTTCATACATTATGCTGTAGGCTCAATACTTTTCGCAATATCAATTGCTTGTTTTAGCTCTGGAGCATCAGCAAGTAATTTCTCTTGAACTTTTTTGTCTGATATACACCTGACTAACTGGTCCCGGATTAAGGATTCTGTTAATGTACTAAACTCGCATGTGGATGCTAAACCTCTTAATGCACCAATATAATTTACTACTTTCTCATTCTTCCCTTGTGCTCTCAAGAAAAATGTGTGGCGTTCAAGAACTATATTTATTTTCTCTACAAATTGACCTTCTAGTTTCTTCAGAGTACATTGGTAAATATCATGTTGGGGATCCCCATGGGGCTCATCACTGCCACCTTCACCCTCACTTACACTGTCAGGTAGGTCATCATAGATTTCTCTTGCCTTTTTACCCAAGTTATGTAATAAAATATGGTGTTTGCGAACAGACGAGAATCTGTCTCCCCCATTAGCAACCAAATAGGATTCAAAAATGTTCACCCACCTCTTCCAGGGAACAGGTGGTTCCCCTTCTTCATTTAAGAAAGGGGGGGGTTGAGACATTGCAAATGATGCCATGGTTGAAAAGTAGAGAAGGTAGAGTAGAAGAGGGTAGGAGAAGGGAGAGCAAAAGAAAATACTGGAAAAGAATGATATTGCAAGTTTTGCTGTAACAGTAGCTATAATAGTGAACAAAATGAAATCAGGGTTCAAGGAATTACTAATGCCAAGTAATCAGCAATGACAATGAAAATATTTACGCTGTGCCTGTCAGTGATGATATTACTGCAGGTCAACCTTGGAAAATATTATCAGCTGTGCCTGTCAGCGATGTGATGAACTGGCAGGCTGCCATTTATACTTAATGCCTAAAGTGAATTGATTTGTTCCAAACATGCAGGCAGTCACTAGGGATGAAAGATGGCAGTTCAGAAGATGATAATGCCTCACACCTAGACGATCCTCCAACCAGTAGTAATTATTTGTAAAAGCGTTCTAACTGACTGGCATTGATCGTGGCAATGGCACAATGTCCTCCTCAACAGTACTTCCAGTATCCTGCAGATGGCGCTAAAAGCAAGGATTGAAGATGTGGAGAATGTCTACAGCTGAGGCGCGAACCAGCCGGGAACACTTGCTGCGCTTCCCCGACAGGAACGCTGACGTACTAAGTCTCCTGTCTTGCTGGTGATTTCAAAATTTGCAAACATTCGTGACAAGAATTTTCAATTCTATTAAGGACTAGGAGGCGAGGATTATGCTTTCTCATTTCTTTAATGAAATGCTCAGCAGCCAATAAAAAACAAAACTACATTTCCCATGAACACCAGGGAATGACCATAGAGATGATGCTATAAAAGGTCCAAACATTAGTCTTTCTTCCTCTTTCTTTGTGGAAACAGGTCAACATCGAAAAACAATCCTAAGTAAAGCAGCAACAACAGTTCCAAGCACGCTGCCGAAATCCAAAGGAACTTTTAACAGAGGAAGGAGGAATCTCGGGTCCGAGAAGCAGGAAACTCAGGAGGCTCCCGAAGAAGATCCACAAGATCATTTCTGGTCTGAACCTGAAAAAGATACAGAGCCGTAACATCCAAATAATGGAGAGAAACCAAATCAAGGGGTGGGAAAAAACAAGGAGAAATAAATCTGCAAAGGTATGCAAAATATTACACAGTACAGCAATGTAGCAGAGTCATAACAACGGGTGGGATAATCCTCGCCTCCTAGTCCTTAATAGAATTGAAAATTCTTGTCACGAATGTTTGCAAATTTTGAATTCTATGTCAGGACAGGAGGCTCGGATTATGCTTGTTCAAAGCTGGTCCACCACAACAGAAGCAACACTAACAATAGGTTTATAATAAAACTTTTTGAAAACAGAGTCTGAAGACCAATCTGCAGCTTAAATAATATCAAATAGAGTGACACCCATGGAAAAAGCCTTAGAGGCCATTGCCCTTCTCGCAGAATGTGCCCCGAACACAGAAACATCAATGCCTGCCTCAGACATGAGCCAGGGCACCCAGCGAGCCAGAGTGGCTGGTGTAACGGGGCGAAAAGGCTTCTGCAAGGCAATCAACAATTGACCCTGCATGTCCGTACGCAAAGAAGCGGTACTCACCTCATAATCCTTCAAACACTGGACAACACAAAGATTGGGATGATCAGGAAAAGAAGGATACGTAATGGAGGAAGTATTAGACTTAGTCCTCCTAGAGAGAGTGAACGTAACACCCTCGGGGGTGAAACTGCGACCCGCAAGGTCTAAGGCACGGATATCAGAAACGCGCTTGCACGATACTAGACACAGTAACATGGCCAATTTCGCAGACAATTGTTTACGAGACAGTAAAAGATTCGAAGGCCAGGCTTCCAAAAACCTCAGGACAACAGAAACATCCCATAAAGAAACATATTTAGAAGTAGGAGGTTTCGCAAGACGAATCCCTTTAAGCAGTTTAGAAAGTAAATGATGTTCACCAACAGGCTTACCATCAATATGGACGTGTCCAGCAGAAATAGCAGAACGAAAACTACTCACAGTTTGATAGGCTAGACCTGAAGTGGCCAAAGAGGTCAAAAAATTAATAATCATACTGACATCCGCTGAAACGGGATCAACCTCCCGTTGAACACACCAATCACACCAGCGTTTCCAGGCCCCTCGATATCGCTGGTGAGTATTGGGAGACTAGGCGTTACTAATGAAGTTGGCAGCGTCGCCAGAAATGCCCGGGATCGACCAACGATCCCCGAGATTCGCCATGCCAGCAACCGGAGAGAGCCGGCCAGAATGAGGGGATGCGGTTCCCCGAGAGGATCCCGCAACAGATTCCACTTCAGGGGAAGGAGTGGAGGCGCGCAACACATCTCCAGGAGAACTGGGAACCATGCCTGAGCCCTCCACAGAGGAGCAATCAGAATCAACTCTGACCGAAACCGTTTGGTGTAAGCCAACACCCTGGGAAGCATCAGGAATGGGGGAAACGCATAACAGAGAGTCGATGGCCACTGTTGCAGGAAAGCATCCGTGGCCAGAGCCAGGGGATCCGGTCTCCAACTGTAAAACCGGGGAAGTTGCGCGTTGAGGCGAGAGGCAAACAGATCCAAGTGACACTGGCCCAACTGCCGAAGAATGGCACGGAAGACTCGAGGATGAAGCCTCCAGTCGCTGAAATCCCGAAGATGCCTGGAATGCCAATCCGCAATCTGATTGTTGCGACCCGGAAGATACTCTGCAATAACCGTGATCTTCCGTTGGAGGCAAAAATGCCAAAAATCCTTGGCTATCTCCGCCAACACCTTGGACCGAGTCCCGCCCAGCTTGTTGACATAGCGGACCGCAGACACATTGTCCATCCGAAGAAGAATGCAACAATTCGTCTGAAGGGGAGAGAAACACCTGATCGCAAAGGAACCCGCAAGGAGTTCCAGACAATTTATGTGGAGAGACAATTCCTGAGGTGACCAACGTCCCCCCGTCGAGACAGGACCGCAACGGGCTCCCCAACCCCATTGACTGGCGTCAGATTCGATCACCAGTTACGGAGATGAACCGGACAGGGCTCGACCGTTCCAGGCCTCCATGTGGTCTAGCCACCATTGCATCTCCCCCCGCACCTCCTCCGAAAGAGGAATCTGATCTGAATAGCGGAGACCTTTGCGGAGATGCTGAATCTTCAGGCGCTGCATCGCTCTGTAGTGTAGAGGACCCGGAAAAATCGCCTGAATGGAGGACGCTAGAAGGCCTACCACACGAGCTAATGACTTCAACGACACAGTCTGTTTGGAAATAACAGACGTCAATTCCCTCTTGATGTAGCGAAGCTTCTGATTTGGCAAGAGAAGTTGGCAAGTCACAGAGTCTATCCGAAAGCCCAGAAAATCTATGGATTGAGAGGGGGTCAAAACCGACTTCGGAACATTGACCAGAAAACCTAGCGACTGTAAGAGCTCGATGGACCACTCCAGATGCTGCAGAAGCCTGAGAGGGCAATCCGCCATAAGGAGAATGTCGTCCCGATATATGATCAGTCTGACTCCCCGTGAACGTAGATGTTCCACAACTGGCCTCAGTAATTTCGTGAAGCACCATGGTGCTGACGAAAGGCCGAATGGGAGAACCTGATACTCGTACCAACGCCCCAGCCATTGAAACTGGAGTAATCGACGATGAGGCTTGTAAATCGGGATCGATAGGTACGCATCCTTCAGGTCCAGACGGACCATCCAGTCCCCTTCCCGAAGGAGATCCCGTAAGAGATGGATGCCTTCCATCTTGAAGTGCCTGTACACTACCCCGCTGTTGAAGTCTTTCAGGTTGAGAACCAGGCGAGACCCGCCTCCCTTCTTCTCGACCAGAAAGACTGAACTGACAAAGCCCTTCGGATGGCGTTCGGTTGGAACAATCGCTCCTTTTTTGAGGAGAGCCTCGATTTCCTCTGAGAGACAAACTTGAGCGGGACGGGAAAAAAGAATAGGACGGGGAAGACGGGTCTGATGTACTGGGTGATAGAACTCTATTTTGAAACCCTGTACGGTTTCTAGCACCCAGGCATCTGTGGAGATCAAGCGCCAATTGTTTAGGAAAAACTGCACTCTGCCCCCCAGCATTACATCGCATGCTTGAATTAGGCTCACCTGTAGTGCCGGCATCTTGGTAATGGCCTTGTTGTCCGCCAGATCGGCCCTTTCCGTATTGGCCCTTTCCTTTTAGTGACGGGTAGAAATTGGCACGAGTGGAGTATCCAGACTCATAGTGGCCCCCACGCTGCTGCGAGGCTCCTCTCTGGGACTGCTGCTGCGACGCACGGCCGAACGATCGTCCCCGTTGTCGTCCAGCCTTGGTAAAAACCGGACGCATGGCCCGGCGTAAGGAGGCTTGGGCTTTATCAATGCCGCTGAAGGCGGACACAAACTTCGTTAGTTCCTTCAGGAACGGCTGACCAAACAAAAGGCCCTGTGCCTCAGGACCCGCCTCCGAAGTCGCCAACTTTGGATCCAATTTGAGAAGAATTGACCTACGCCGTTCCGCAGAAATTGCGCAGTTAACATTCCCCAGTTGGCAGACTGCCCTCTGCGCCCACTCCTATGAGCTCATCCGGGTCCACGAGAGCCGAAGCTTCCTTCGCCTTGAAACCTAAATCCAGAATCTTGGACAGGGGACCAAGTAAGTCAAGCAATTTATCCTGAACGGACCGCCAGGAACGGTCCAGACCCTTCTTTGGGTCCTTCGCATACTTCTTGAGGTAAGTGACCATCATCGGATCCACCTCAGGGGTCTCGGCCAGGTGGTCCGCAAGGTCAGGTCTAGGGCATTCGGAACGGAGCCTGGCCCGAACCGACGCCTCAAAAGGCTGACGAATATGAGCCTCCAAATAAGCTGCTACTGCCGGAGCAGGCAACCACGACGAGGAGTTCGGATGAACAATGTCCTCTGGCTCAAAATTCAAAACGGTGGGACGCTCAGGCGCGTCGACAAAATGCTCCTTGCGGAGTGGCTTCTTGGGAGGAGAGTCCGTACCAGAAGAGGCCTGAGCATGGTCGGAGTCCTCAAAACGAGAAACGGAAGACTTGGACGCCTCCGCATTCAAAGTCTTCGCCAGTCGTTGAAAGTCCGACTTGTGAGGATTATGAGGAGATTTCGCGGTCTTCTGCGAAGGAGGCAACCAACCCTGTAGCACCGCATACTGGTTCAGGTGGCGCTTCAGGGGATTGATAGCCCTAACAAGAGCCTTGTTGACAGACAACTGCACACCCTTATCCAACTCCTCCACCAGATCATATTCAAGAGTGTCCTCCTCTTCCTCATGATAGAAGCAGTCATCGTCATCCTCATAATATTCCGCCATTGCACAGGTGTGCAGATTTTCAGAGCCCACAAGATGACTGGAACAATATGGAGTATCGAAGATACAAATAAGGGGGAGTGAACACCCCAGGCAGGCTAACTTGAGGTAAAACTCAAGTAAAAACAAGTACACGTGGAGGGAGACAAGCCTGCCACAAAATATCACTCTAGGCAGAGCCTATGCACAAGGTAACAACCAAAACACTTTCCTGTGCTCTGGCGTCGAACGGGGTCGAAAGTTCAGAGCTGTGGGCGTGAGCGCTGTCAAAGCGGTCCTTCACTCAACCAGCGTGAGGAAAAAGAGCCTCAAACCGGAAATAATGCCGCTACTGAACACCGGCTCGAGAGCGCTCGCGCTCCTCGTGTGAGCTGGCGACCCCTGCTCCCGCTCCACAACAGCAACCGGGCACAAACTGCCAGGTGCAGGGAGGTGAACCCACGCTCCCAAGAAACACGTCGCCAACGGACGAAACAAACACCGGTACACACCGCAGGAGGAACCGGGACCAGAACCATACACAAGCACCGCGCACTAAAAGCAAAGCAGCGCAAGACAAGGCAAGTGTAGGAATAACAACATTAAGCAATAGCAATAACAGCAATTGAAGCAGAATAAAGTTAAAGAGACTTAACTGGCTGCGGAGCAGCAAAGAAAGAGGAAGAAAGACTAATGTTTGGACCTTTTATAGCATCATCTCTATGGTCATTCCCTGGTGTTCATGGGAAATGTAGTTTTGTTTTTTATTGGCTGCTGAGCATTTCATTAAAGAAATGAGAAAGCATAATCGGAGCCTCCTGTCCTGACATAGAATTAAGAATGCAGTGCGGGAAGGGAGCGTTCGAAAGATCGCCTCCGGGGCGCAAACCGGTTGGGAGCGCTTGCCTCGCTTCGCTGACAGAAGCGTTGAGTATAAGTATGATCGGAGCCACAACTCTTCACTACGCTGTTCCTGACTGGACAGTTAGCAGGCACACATTCGAGACCTTGCTCTCAGGATGACAAAGAGCATTAAAAAAAGTTCCAAACAGACACGCTGCCCATTAACTGCACTTAAATGTTTCCCAAAGCGCAATAGACTCAGCGCTACTGACGGTCTGCGCTGGCAAGAAATTAAATATGCCAGTGCTACGTCGGAGAAGGGGAAAGCAGACACAACCAGAACAGCGCTTATCAATAGTTGTTCAATGTAGGATGAATAACGCTGACAAAGCCACCACGTCTTTGACAGAGAAAACAGCTGAAAATGGTAGTCTCAATACACGGTGAAAAATTTTCCTCAGCACACTCAGCGTGAGTACAAGGGTGAATCCTACCAGAAAGGCAGTCCTGAACAACGTGGTAATGAAAGGATGATGGAGACGCTTCCTCAACTGGATTTGCAGGGCGAGAATCACTCGAAGGTGAGGAAGCAGGCATCAGCTGGCACAGGAAAAGTAAGGGAGAGGATCTGGAGCCGCCCCCACGCAGCAACGTCACCAATTTGTTAAGAAATGAACAGCAGAGACATGTGGGAAAGAGAAGCTGTTTATTCCATCCAGTCCTCAGGCACAAGCTGTCAACTGCGCCTCGCCAACATTCCAGGGTGAGCTTCACACTCAACATTCTAAGGAGGGGAAAACCAAGACACAGGGAAGCAGGGGGAGGACGGGAGGTACCACTACTACATTGACTTTCTATGTCAGAGGTCTTCAAACTTTTAAGCTCTAAGCCTCCCCCTCCCCCCCCAAACCCCCCCCCCCACACCACCAACCCCCCAAATAAAATTTTTTGACCCTGGGGCCCTCTCCAAACCTTTATGACAAGGATTAGGGGAGGGTCAGGGTTGAGCACAGGGGCGGGGCTTATGAGATCGTTTCTGGGAGATGTTTTCTATGCCATATATTTCACAATAAATGTAAGACTTGCAAAATAGCAAATTCATAAAGCAAAAACATAAATTAACCAAGAAAAGCTCTGCTCCCCATAATTTGGTGACTGTGATCCTATCACACTCCTCAGATCAATGCAACTGCACCTGCTATAGTAATGATAACCATGGCCCTGAGCAGCAAGAAATATGCTCCAATTACATTACCGATTTTGTAAGACTTAGAAAAATTAAGTGATTCACCAAGAATCACAGGATGTTGAGCGAAAGCTGGGACTAGAACCTAGTTCCCCTGTTCCAAATTGAGCATCTCTCATAATAAGGCCACATTTCCTCCCCCAGAAAAACATGAGCTCCCATGTGTTGCCCCCCTTTTTGCAGCAAAGGTGCCTGTGGTCCTAATGCTAGCAAGGTAAATTAGTTTGCATACCCTTTTTATTTTTAAAAAGTCATAACTGTAATACAGTGGGCCCCTTAGACCAGTGGACCCTGGTGCTGCTGCACCCACTTCACCATTGATCAGTACCTCCTCACCAAGTGGGATGTCTCCTCTGCCCTTCGTTAAAAACATGAGCTCTCATTTAGTCCCATCCTAGTCACTGTCTTTTCTCTGATGCCACCAGAAAGTGTCTCCTCTGCTACAATTTTCCCACCCTTAGATCATTACTCAGCGGCCCAAAGCAACTCTGCAAAATCAAGTGGCCACTGGACCCTACTGTAATAATAATCTAATAGTACGAATAGTAAAACAGACATGGAGTTTAGCTGGTCCTTTATACCACTTGGACCTGGTGCCACAGCACCTGCTGTACTAATCGGATCTACAAATCTGATTATATAAAAATGTCATATTGTGTGTGTGTACATAAATGAATATGTATATATCATAGTCCAAAACAACATAAATTAGAAATACTGTGCACATTGTGCAATTGCTGACTTGATACCATAACTGTCAGGATAACGAGTATCATAACATACTTGCATCATACATCAGGGCATGGAAAATGCATTAGCTTGATTATAATGAGAATACCGAAATCCCCATATCACTATTAGATCACACGATCTCAACATAAACACAGAGTAAGCAGCGTACTGGTGCTCCTATTAGTTATATGGCCATTGAGTATCCCCACACAGGGCACAGAGGCTCCAGCGCTTTAAAAGTTGGTAATATGGGAATTTAGTAGTTCACCACGAGGATTGCTTTGGCCATTGAATTTGGTGCTAGTTCATCGTGGCCCTCAGAGACTGTGAACTTGCTGTTAATATCTCCCGCTCTGCGAGGAGCATAGTGCAAAAACACTGGGACTCTTGCAGCTGTAGGCTGAGAGATTCAGGGTCTCTACAAAGGGGTGAAAAACAAGGAAGCCTCGTTAACAAGCAAATGGTCTTTTAAAGACCTGTGAAGTACTGGGGTGGGGCTGTGTGTGTGGTGGGAAAGCTGTCTCACACGACGGGGGAGGGGGGCTGAAGCCCTTTGAGCTCACATACCAGTATTGTGCGTGCAGGAGTGCGCTCTCTTCAACCCCTCGTCACGATCAGCTCACACACTTCGACATAGAGCTGCTTCGTGTAGGAGCTGCCTTGCAAGGGGGCTTCTTTAGCGGCTGGCGGCAATGTCACACACAGAGGGATGGTGCCTCCGAGTGGCACTCTACTCTAGGACTGTTGCACGTTGTGCCTCCACTGCCTGGGGCCGCACTTAAGGACGCCTGCACGTCTTGTTTTAGTCTGCCAGATTCCTTCTGACAGTGGTGAGTTTTTAGATACCGAGGCAATAGCCTCATTACTCCACATTCATTTTGAATTTTTTAGTCGCTGTTTAGGTTGTATTATTGAAGTGTGACGCTTTGTCACAGTTGAGGTTGTATCACAAGGTCAGCTCAGTGATGGGTAGCGGTCAATTGAGTTTGCAGAATTGTCAGCATGTTTCCTCAAAGAGTCTCGTCTTTGTCTATCTAGTACCTTCTGATAGTGTTGAGTTTTGGGTGCCTGCCGAGGCGATTATGCTGTCAGACAGTGAAAGGGTTTTGGTTGCCTGCCGAGGTGATTATGCCGTCAGGCAGTGATGAGTTTTGCGTACCTGCCGGGCGTTTACCTTCAGGCAGTGATAAGTTTTTGGATGCTGCGTTGCTGTTTTGGTTTCACAGGGTTAGCACTTCGATGGGCCGCGGGTAGTGGTCAAATGGGTTTGTAGAGATGTCTGCAAGTTTCCTGATCAGTGGGTTTTCTTTTTGTTCCAATCCTTTGTAGAATGCCCTGTTGAGTTTGAGGAGATGGTCGTCCAGCATCTCAACGCCTAGGTCTCTGTGGAGGTCCGCTGTTCGTGTGAACATAGGAGCACCTGCTGCAATCAGTAAGGCCTTGCTCTGTGGTCTTTCCGAAGCTGCGGGAGGCAGCCACTCCAAACTGATGAAGCGTATGTCATAGTTGGTCGAATTATTGCGGTGATTGCTCGCACCTTGCTCTGCATGGGCATCGACTTGGTCTTCAGGAGTGAGTATAATGCAGCCAGTTTGGCTGCTGCTTTCTGGCAGGTCTTCTCTATGTGGTTTCTCCAGCTGAGTTTAGAGTCCAGAGTCACCCCCAGGTAGGAGCTGCTGTTTTCCCATTTGATCTCATCCCCATTGAGGAGGATCTGTGGATGTTTCCTGTTCAGCTTCCTGGTGAATAATGTTGCTGTGGTTTTGCTTGTGTTCAGGGTGATCTGCCAGTCACTGTACCATTCGGAGAGTCTGCCGAATGATTTTTTAAGTTCTTAGCCACTTCTTTGTCGCTGAAGGATTGGGAGATGACTGCAACATCATCTGCGTAAAGGGCAAGATCAGAATTCTTTTAGGTCCGGATCATTTTGTATATATTGGTGTAGTAGCATAAACTGTGTCCTTGTTACCGTTTTAGTACCCATGTCCTGATGAAGCCTAAGAATTCTGGCTGAAATGCGACCGCGACTGCGTCGACACCTTGCCCTTAAGGAGTCCCCATAGAACTATAACTAAGTTTGAGTTTTCTCTTTTGCACCTTAATAAGTAAATGTTGTGTAGAGAAGTTAGTTCTCAGGCGCACAGTGTGGGACTACCTATTTGGAATGTATTTCACTCGAAGCTAGGAGTGGATACTGTCATAAGTTGTGTATTTCTTTCTTAGGGTACATTTCTTTGATAGATTGTAGTATTTGTTATGTATAGTTTGTGTATGTGATTTGTATATATTGTATATGCTGTATTGTTGTATATATATATATTGTGTTTATTATTATTCTTTCACTGAGCCACCCTCGCTGTCCCCGTATTTGTCTATATGTTTATGTTATGTCATGTTTTGGCAATTTTTATAGCGTGCAAATACCTGGGGGTGTCTCGGGTATTGTATACAAAAATATGAATTATTGTATACAAATGTCATTAACAAAATCCGATAAGTAGCCCAAGTTACTTTCCCAGCCACCATTTTAAGTTTGGTGACCTGGTGGCTGGGAGCGCTGCAGAGTTAGGTTTTTGTCCCTGCCCTCCCTCTCTGGGCTTGGAGTTTTTGTGGGAGGCAGTTAGGGCAGGTTTTTCTGAAGGGTTTTTATTGGAACAGGTTCATAGGGGACTCATATTGTAGACTTGTCGCTTGCAACAGGTGCTGGCTAGGTTGTTTGAAAGTTGGCCAAGTTTGGCTGGAGTTTTGTAGTTTCTTGTTCAGTTTGGGGAGTTTGTGAACAGGAGCAGGGAAAGGTTAAACAGGCAGGAAGTTTACATTAGAGGTTCGTTAGTTACAGTTGCATAAAGGCATGTAGGATTTTAGGTCATGGGAGGTTAGGATTTATAAATGCTATATTGTAAGATTGTGTAATATTATTGTTATGGAAAGTTATTTATTGTATTTTGCAGGCTAGGGGTTTATGATGTGGGGATCGTAGGGGTGGGGAGTATCAAGGGGTCAGGTATTTTATGTATAGAGAGGTTTTAGTTTTGTAAGGCAAAGTGCCAGTGTTAATAAAATTGTGATATGCACCTGTTTCAATAAAGCGGACTTTTACAAACACAAAATGGTTGTTGATGTGGCTTGCCCCCCCTTTCCCTCCCAATAAGCCCTCAGAAGAGGATACAACAGGTTGATTGGGGCTCATATAAAACAACAGCTGCTAGGTTTTTTACTTCACTTGAAAGCTCATATCCTAAAAATAGGACATCGAGGGGGGCAATTTTTGAATTTTTAAAGTTAAATTTGTAGCCTTCAGAGGCGAACCTGAAAATGATGATGTTCACCCTGTTCAAGTGTTCCAAAAAGTAATTGTCCATCAAATAAATATCATCGACGTAGGACAATGCCTCCTCATCATAATTTTGAAAAGTAACTATGAGACCCTTGCTGAGAGCAAGCCAGGGCTATACTTACATATATCCTTGGGACAGTCTGCAAAATTGACATTGAGAGCCTAGGGCTGAGAATGCTGTCAAATATCTGCTTTCAGGTGCTACATTTTGGCAGAAAAATCCATTTGAGATATCAAGTGTTGTTTTGTATTTTTTTCACTCAATGTTATTCATTACTGCAGCACTGTGTGCAATTTGTACTTCAAATGTTCTAGTGCATGTATTCAATTGTGTTTAGTTTAAAACTAGACAGTATGAATTTTCAGTTTTCATTATGGAAAATAAAGGATTATTCATAGGGTAGGTGCAATTCTCAATCACACCCTGATATTCAAGTTGGTCGAAGATCTCCCTGACCTGTTTCTTTGCGTCAAATTTAATTGAGTACTATCTCTGTGGAGTTGGAGTAGTTTTTAATGTGACTTAGCACCCCACCCTACATGGGTGCGGTAAAGTGCAGGAGCCAGGGCTAGTGCCCATTGCTGCAAGTTTGAATCTTTAACTCACTCTGGAACGAGGTCAGAAGAAGCCGGTAAAATTACATCTTCTCCCTTTGGGCACTTCATTACTGTCTCAGGCGGCCAGTCTGGCCAGTCTCTTTCAGCTAAGCGAATGTCAAAACCATATGTCAGGTTCTCCCAAAAGAGACCTTTCACGTTCCTGGGTATACCCCCTCCATTTGGAGCGTAATTTCGTAAAGCCGATGTTCATGTTAATGTTAAGCGTATTTTTATAGCTCACGACTCACCCGGGGGCATCTCAGCACTTACATAGTGAAAGAGGCTGAGAAGGTAGGAACCGGAGTCAAAATTGATGCATAGATTCAAAACAGGAAGGCTTTTAATTGTTTCCTGAAGATACTCTATTTGGTACATTCACGCAGAGCAATAGGCAATTGATTCCAGTACCGTGGAGCGAGGTACGAGAAAGCTTTGCCCCGGTACGACTAAGACTTATTTGGGGGACTTTTAGGAGAGCTAGTGAGTTAGATCTGAGGTTACGACAAGTTACTTGTTTAGTAAGTTTCTTTTGCAGATAGTAGGGGCCTTTGCCATTTAAGGCATTATAGGTGAGGCAACAGATCTTGAAGTTGGATCATTTCCTCACTGGTAACCAGTAAAGCTCTCTCAGCGAGGGGCCTGAGGGAGAACCTGCCGGCCGACTTAGAATCATTCTAGCTGCGGTGTTTTGAATCACTTGCAATTTAGCAAGCACCGTCTCACCAACTTCAGCCAACAGTGCGTTTCCATAGCCCAGGCGACTAACCACCATGGCCTGGACCAGGGTTCTACGATGGTTGGTGGGCAGATAAGGTAAAATCTTACGTAGGAGAGGTAGGCCATATTAACAGGAACTAGTAATTGCCGTAATGTGATCTTTCATAGATAATGTCTGATGAAGCTTTAATCCAATATTTTTCATACAATGTTTGGGGGTGGGGGCTACTCCCAGCTGAGGTGGCCACCAATCATCCGTCCAAATGGTTGATGCTTTCCCCATTAACATAACCTCTGTTTTACTAGGATTCAACTGAAGGCAGTTCTCCGTCATCCAGTTTGAGATGGCAAGCATACCTACCGAAAATCGGATTTTCTCCGCTTCTAAATTGGGACAGATTGTAAACATAAGCTGAGTATCATCACCGTATGAAATTATCTCGAACCCTAGTTGTTCTTCAATTTTCGCCAAAGGGGCCATATAAACATTAAATAATGTTGGACTTAAGCAAGAGCCCTGGGGTACGCCCTTGTCTAACCGAGTTTCCTCTGAGAAGTAAGGCCCTAGCATAATAGTTTGAAGTCTATCCGACAAAAAATTCTGCAGCCATTTTAGGGCTGTGCCTTGAATACCACAGGAGTGTAGTCTCTCCATGAGCTTTGAATGTGAAATGGTATCAAATGCCGCGGAGAGATCTAGTAGCATCAGGACTACTGATCCTCCAGCATCCATTACCTGCCTAAGGGAGTCGGTCACAGCCAGGATAGCGGTCTCAGTGCTAAAGCCTGGACGGAACCCTGACAGAATGTTATTAGACTCGAGATATGTGCTTAGCTGCCTATTTATTGCAGTTTCCAATTGTTTGACCAACGGGGGTAACAAGGATATAGGTCGATAAATACTAAGTACCTGAGGGTCGGCAGTTGCTTTTTAAATATTGGTCGTACATATGCTTCTTTCCATGTGATGGGGATGATACCTGATTGGATTGAGCAATACATTTTTTATTTTATTTCAGGAGAACAACTAGTAGATAAAAGGGCTATTATTTTGGGGTGGGGCAAGGATCGCATGGCGAGCCGGGTTTAGCAGAGGATAGTAAGTTGGCAACTTCATCTAGTGTGATTGTTTCAAACTGATCGAGGGTGCTGGATGTCAGCATCCCCAATTCTCCAGGTCCAGTAGGGGTTTCAGGATTCTGGGACTTCATAGTTGGAAAGTTAGCATAAATATTTGCGATTTTTTTCATGAAAATAGGCTGCTAATGAGTCACATAGTTCTTGAGATTCCGCCGGGGATGGTCTGCAAGCTTGTGGGAACACGAAGTCCTTGACTATGTTAAACAGGGCTTTAGAGGAGTTACTGGCCTGGTCAATTTGATTCATAATAAAGGTTCGCCTGGAAGTTTTTATACTCTGATCATAAGTGGACAGAGATTGTTTATATGCCTGTCTGTCTAACGGATCTTTACTGATTCTCCATCGTCTCTCCAATGTCTTACACTTGGATTTATCAATTTTTAGCTCCGATGTATACCAGGGGGCTGATAGCCGCAGCTGAGCTGAGCTGTAGTTTTTTTGAGGAATTAGGCAGTCCAATGCTGTCACTAAGGCGGAGTTGAAGCCTTCCAACAGCCCAGAGATGTCAATGCCACTCTCAGATGTATAAGGACGGAATACCTCCTTAAACCTTTCCTGGGATAAGTTATGCCATGGTCTATGCAACTCCTTTTTCCGTCCTGCATTCCCTGCTAGGCTCGTGGTAGGCTGAGATTGGATGGTAAACATAATCATAGAATGATCGGTCCATGTTAACGGATAAGGAGAGTTACAGGTCAAGTGAGCAATATTAGTAAAAATTAAGTCCAGGGCGTGGCCAGCCCGATGTGTAGGGCCAGTGACTCTTTGGGAGAGTCCAATTAGGTAAAAACTGGATATAAGCTTATTCACTTCTGGATTGGAGAAGTCTTCATCATGAAAGTTAAAATCTCCCAGCAGAATACATTTCCTGGAAGCTAATACCTGCATGGCTATTTGCTCAATCAAATAATTGGTAAAATTAGCTCTAGATCCTGGAGGCCGATAAATCAGCACTCCATTCCAACTATCAGTTGGAGACATGGTTATTTTAAAGAGACCCAGTTCCATGCTTTCATTGCTTACGGTAGAAGTCCATTGCACATTAAGATGGTTTTTGAAAGCTATAGCAATGCCACCCCCCGCTTTTCCATCCCTATCTAGATGAATACATTTATAGCCATCAGGGATGGCTAGATTGATCAATAGATGGTTTGTGGGATTTAACTAAGTTTCGGTGAAAAAACAAAGTTCTGGGGAGTGTGAGGAAATCATATCCCATATTTCTATGGGATGTTTTGCTAGAGATATTACATTGCATAGAATGTTATTGGGACTGGTTATGCCTTGGTCAGTTTCCTTATTTTATTTTATTTTTTTTTTATTATTTTTTTATTTTGTAACAACACAGCAATTAGGACAGTTCTGCATAGGATTGTTACATCAGGTATATAAACACAATAGCGGGCCTTTCGCAATTACATTCAATTTGAAATCACAGGTATTAAACACGACATTTTGAACACATCTCTTCATCAGCCGTACATCCCATTAGTTATCATTAGTCTAGCTCCTCATTGTCCTCATCGGTGCTTGGTGGTTCGCAGATGTTACCCCTGAACGTGTTCCATTCACCGCATATCTTACCCCATTTGCTTGGGCAACCACGATGAATAAATACAGCCTTCTCCGCTACCATTGCCCCATCCATATCTTTACACCAACTATTTAATGTCGGTGACACTGCAGAGCCCCAAAGCCTGGCGACATTGCGTTTTGCCATCAGCATGCCCAACATCACCCAGTCCTGCTGCCGGTGGTTCAAGTCATTAGGCTCCCATACATTTAGTAAGCATCGCCGAGGCTCCGGCAGCAGGGAGATGCCTATTGTTTGAGAAATTGTGCGCATCACTGCTGTCCAGTACATTGATATGAACCTACACTCCCAGATAGTGTGAAAAAAAGTCCCCTCTTCCCCGCAATTACGTAGGCAGAATTTATGCACAGCTCTTCCCATCTTGTGTAGGAGTGGTCTGGTATAGTACGTACGATGCAATATTTTGAGTTGGATCAGTTTTAGTTTAGAGAGGATTGCCGCTTCACATGGAGATGCAAGGGCCTCCTGCCATTCAGAATCAAGTGGGCCCACCTCCTCAGACCAGCGTTGTTTCAGGGTGGTTGTAGCGTCAGGGAGGTTATTAACTAGCTTTCGATATGTGAGGGAAGTGGCCCTTTCCTGCATGTGTTTGGTCAAGAGCCTATCCTCGAGAGGAGTCGATTCCCCAAGGACAGTGCCAACCGGTATAGCCGATTGAAGCACATGTTTAACTTGAAGGTATCTAAATATCTCTGTTTGTGACATTTCATATTGTGTTTGCAGATGGGCGAAGTCTACCACCCTACCCTACCCTTCCATAAATCTCCTACCACTGAAATACCAATGTTGTCCCAGGCCTGGAATACCTTACTATTTCGGAGGAAACCCAGTCTGCTTGAATCCCACAGTGGTGTGATTTGGGTGATGGTTCTCAAGCATTTGAGTCTTCTGTTAGCTCGATACCAAAGCTGCACAGAGTGTTGCGTTGGGCCTATCAAGTCTGATGGTGGAAGGGGGCTATATAGATTACCCAGCAGTCACCTGCCTTCCAAAGAGTGTCTGTCAGCATGATACGTAGGTTCAGTTTGCGGGGCTTGTAACCAAAAATTAATCTGCTTAAGATGTGCCGCCCAGTAGTAGAGCTCTACATTTGGAAGTGCAATTCCCCCATCGTACCAACTTCTAGTCAGTTTATCTTGCGCTATCCGTGCTGGCCCTCCACCCCACAGCAGGTGGGAAACTGATGACGCTATTGATCTAAAGTACAGTGTAGGGACTAAGGAAGGGGTATTCTCAAGAATGTAAAGGAAGCGGGGAGAGCCATCATTTTATACAATGCTGCCTTTCCTAGGAGCGTGAGAGGGAGAGTCTGCCACACCTTCACGTCACGTTTGAAACGGTCCAATAGGGGGCTGAGATTTAAACTGTAGAATTTAACTGGGTCTGGCGTTATGTAGATACCCAGGTATTTGAATGCAGTTGTGGTTACTTTTAAAGGGAAGGTCAATGGTAGGGTAGGCGGCGGACCAGAAAGGATAAACAGGATGGATTTAGTCTAGTTAAACTTGTATCCTGATACTCTACCAAACTTTTCACACACATTCAGTAGTTCAAGAATTGATTTTTTCGGGGATGTGAGATACAGAAGGATATCGTCCGCATATAGGGATATACGATCCTCCCATGTGTCAGTCCACCGGAGCCCCTTGATGGAGGGTTCCCATCTGATCCAAATCGCAAGTGGTTCCAGGATCAGTGCGAATAGCAACGGAGACAGTGGGCATCCCTGTCTCGTGCCTCGGCCAAGTGGGAAATCTCATGAAATGTGTCCATTTGCGACAACATGCGCTAATGGCTTGGTGTACAGCAAACGAACCCAGGTGCAAAATTTGGGACCAAATCCCATATGTTGGAGCACTGCAAACAAGTAGGGCCATTTGACTGTGTCGAACGCCATAGTGGCGTCTAGAGAGAGGATGACAGCAGGGTTTTTGAGATAGGGGGCACGTGCAAGGACCGCATGAAGCCGTCGGAGATTAAGGGCCGTGCTCCGATGTGGCATGAAGCCAGATTGGTCCGGGTGCACTAATGTCGCTAGGTGAGGAGTGAGTCGCAACGCTAGCAATTTAGCGAGGATCTTAGGCTCCGCGTTAATGAGTGAGATCGGACGGTATGAGGCACAGTCCGTCTCAGGCCTGTCAGGTTTGTGGATCGCAACAATCGTGGCTAGTCGTTGATCTTGTGGCAGTTCTCCTAATTCCAGACTGTCGGAGATCATACTAAGAAAGAAGGGGGCTGTCGATTGTATCAGTCTCTTGTGCATTTCAACTGGGAGCCCATTCGGCCCCAGTGCTTTGCCAGACGCTAAGGCGTAGGTAGCTGTCTGCACTTCATCGGTGGTAATGTCGGCCTCTAAGAGGAGAGCTGCCTCCGTGGAGAGCTTGGGTATTGATAGATCCTTAATATATTCATAAGCCTCAGCAGTCGAATAGGCTGCCCGGGGAGCATAGATTTGTTCATAGTGGTCAGCTAGAAGATTGACTATACCATCTGGGTCGGAAATCGGGGAGCCTGTAGGAGAGGTAAGTTGTGGAATGACTTTACGTGCCCTCTCTTTGCGATCTAGCCAGGCCAGCATTTTCCCTGCCTTATCTCCCAGTTCATACACCCTGTGTCTAGTAGCTTGTATCTTGGTTAGCGCTATTTCTCTCTGGTGGGCCAGAAGTTCTGTTTGTTTTAGGCGAACCGCACGGGCGGTTCCCGGAGATGGGTGGGCCTCCTGCTCAATGCCTACGGTAAGTTCAGCCTCGAGGCTGTCCAGTTCCGCCTGACGCTCCCGTTTGTGTCCCAGAATGGATGCCACAGCTTGTCCCCGGAGGACCACTTTATACGCCTCCCAGAGCGCGCTGGGTGAGTCCACCGAGCCCTGGTTTTCTTGGAAGAATTGTTTAGTGGTACGTGCGAGGGTTGACTGAATGCGTGGAATCTAGAGGAAGCTAGCATGTACCGGGAACATGTGCCTTCGGCAGACCAGATGATGGATGTATTGAAGCATTATCGGGGAGTGATCCGATATGCCTCTGGGGCGGATAGTGACCTCCTCTATACCCTGCAGTGCGTCTGCTGACACCAGGAAATAATCAATACGTGTGGGAGATTTATGTACTGCTGAGTAGAAGGTGTACCGCGGCTCATTCGGGTGCTTGAATCTCAAGCTGTCTGTAAGCCCTAGGGCATCTATGAGACCGAGAAGATGTCGCCCACTTTGAATCGCCTCTGGGAGTGTCAATAGGAACGTCGTAAGAGCTCAATGGGATTGTGTATGGAGTGCAGGCGGTATGTATACAGAGACCAAATTGAATAACCTTCCTTCCCAGTGACAGGTCAGCACCGCGAAGCGGCCCTGTTTGTCAATTCGTGTTTGTTGCACCGCTAATGGGAAGTTTTTCCTAATAAGAATCCCCGTACCCCTGGAGCCCGAGGAGAAGTCTGCATGGGCCACCATCTGATAACCCCATCTGTCCAAAGCCCGAACCGCAGACCCAACCAGGTGCACCTCTTGCAGAAAGACCACCGCAGGGCCACAGCGTTTCAGGCATTGCAGTACTATGCCTCTTTTCACTTTATCTCCCAGGCCCCTAACATTCAAGGTGAGAAGGGTGAGAGTCGTCCGGTGAGCCCGCGGCTCATGCGAAGCAGTTTCAGCCATTATCTATAGTAAGGTACATCATGCAGGTGACCCGCCAATTATTGTGTGCCTTGAGGTGGATCGAGAATCTAGAGTTGCGTGTGGCCCATAGTGCCAAAGTGTCGTCCCACAGTGCTGTCAGAACCAGAGTGAGTCGAACAAACAAACAAGAAACAATCGTATACATAACAAAAGCTGTTGGATAAGTTACCTTCCCATCCCGCGTCCCACCCACCCTCCCTGCCTCCCTGCCAGGCGAACCTACAACTGCCCGCCACCCCAACTTTGCAGAGTGCTTTATTGTCCCTCCCAGAACTGCAATACTTGCGTGTCGGGGGAGAGTCCTTTGAGGCAGCAGCCTTTTGGAGTCCCTTAGGCCCCCCCCAGTCCAGAACTTCAAGACAGCTCAATTGTCAACGTTCATGGTGCCGTACTTTCTAGTCCAAAGTATTGTGTGCAGGTTGGTCCGCCCTACTCTTCTTCAGGATGCAGATCATGGTGGGACTCCTGATCCCCGGGGCCCATATCTTCTGGGGAGTCCGCCCCCTCTCGGCGGCAGTGCGATCCCGGTCTCCGATTCTTTGGGTTTGCTGGACACCATCCCTCTAGCCATTCGAGGGTTGTCTCTGGCGTGTCGAAAAACCATGTTTTCCCTTCAGCCATTACCCTCAGCTGTGCTGGAAATAGCACGGAATATGGCAATTCTTGCGCCCGCAGCAGTTTTTTAACCTCAAAGAAATTACAACGTCTCCGAGAGACGGCTGCAGTATAATCTGGAAAGAAGGAGAGGGTCGAGTTCAAAATCCGAACAGGGGGGAGATCCTTGCCGCTTGCAAAATGGCGTTGCGATCCCTAAAGTTGAAAAGACGTGCTAGAACAGGTCTTGGAGGCGCCCCCGGTTTCGGCCTTCCACCTGGCACTCTATGAGCGCGCTCGACTGAAAAGAAGTGCGAGAGTCCCTTGGGCTGTAGCTTAGTTTTTATCAGTCTTCAACATAGAGGCCCATTGCATGGGTCCCTTCCGATTCAGGAATGCCAATAATTCTGACGTTGTTCCGTCTAGCGCGCCCTTCCTGGTCATCCAGTTTGTCCATAAGCAGCTTGTTTTCCTTTTCCAGGCGGGCCACTGATACTTGGAGGTCCGAGGTTTCTTGGACCAGGGATTTTGCCACTATCTCCACGTCTTTTACTCTGTCCGCCATTTTGTGGAGGTCTGCCCGCAGCAGGGATACATCCGTAGAGATCGTTCCAACCGTCGTCTGGACATTTGCTAGCGCCTTCATGATGTCTTCCAATGTTACCTTCTTCCCTCCGTCACCCTCCTGTGCTTTGCCGTGAGGTGGCGTCGTATGCGATCCCTTTTCGTAAGCATACTTGTCCAATTTCGCCTGGACAGTCTGGTTTCTGGGCCCTCTGCCCGCCATTTCACCGTGGGTGGTAGTGTGCGTACCAGTTGTGAACTTGGTGGAGCTACTGGGTACACCAAGCACACGCTCTCAATATTCTCGACGTCCCAGTCCCTAGCTGTCGTAGTGGGGTGGAGGCGAGAGGGTTCGCATGAGGGTGAGTCGATGGGTCAGAGGCGATGGGCGAGGCCGGAGAGGCGTCCTTCGCAAGGCCGAGAGTCCAATGGACGAAGTTGGCCAATTTTCTGCCACTCGCAGCAGGGTCCCGCCAGCCAGGGAGGCAATCAAAGGAAGGAGCAGAGGCGGAAGGAGCGTCGTGCAGGCGTGCGCCGTTATCTATGAGGCCGCCGCAAGCTTCTGTAACCAACTGAGTCACCGGTCTCACAGGTTCCACCAGGCCTCGTACAGTCCAGAGCGGATAACTTCTGAAGCGGGCTTCGGTTTAGAAGTACGGGGGCATCAGTGTGTGCCGCTCGAATTCCAACGTCGGAGGAGCCCCTCGGGAAGCCCCAATTCAGCGGATAAATGTGCGGATTGATGTTTAAGGGCTGCTGTTACTCCGGAGCTCTCGGACTTAGCGGCCATTTTCCACGGCCGGTAGCCACGCCCCCAGTTTCCTTATTTTGATTCAGTGGGCTAGTCATAATCAGATCTCTTTGAAAAAACAGGCCCTGCAAGCTACTGGCCCCTCCAGAACAGTTGGAAACTTACTGGAGCAACATGTATAAGCAGAATGTTTAGTTTGTTCCCTAGTTCTAATATTAAGCAAGGTTTTAGCGGAGTAGGTTAGTCGGTTCATGGTTGGAGCGCTTACCCTGATTTGTGTAGCATTTCCTGCCTCTGGGCTCGTTTGGGCACAGACGGGCTTGTATTTGGGGCGCCGGTGGCACACCTGCTCCTCGCGTCTGCTGCACGTGCGCGCTATCGCGGTCATTTATATAATCAGGGCAAAAGAACTAGCTCGCTACCAGTTGCTACCCCCAAGATGGCGGATAGTTCAACAGGCAGTCTCTGATGCAGCCAAATTACCCCTCCCCGGTCAGAACCTTACTCGGCTGTTACGGTGAGTGCAAAAGATGACAGAAGTTCAGCTTAAAAAGACAATACAAGTTTTAAATCGCGGCCAAAGTGCAAATGCAGTATTCGATTGACTCCCGGCTTCCGCCTCAGGAATCACTATGTATCAGGTGTTTCCACCATGATATGTTCATTCATTGCTGGTGTCACCAGAAAGTAAATCAGGTTCTGGCAAGCTATGGTTACTTCTGCTGCACTGTCTAGCATCGTCAGAGCCCATTCCCCTTTCAGAAGCAGAGTCCTCAGTAGCCTGGGCATTTCTTATTTTAAGTCCAGCGGCTTTCTTCTTTTTAAACTGAGGTTTCGTTTTAGGTTTATTTTCTGTTTTGATAATGTATTCTGAAGGGCGATGTGCGTCTCTTGCCTTTGTTCACTCTTCTGATCTATGTTCTGATAATCCTTCCCCCCTGGAATGTTCGAATGAACCCTGAAAGGAACAAGAGGAACATGCATCAGTATCCTGATACCTGTCAGGTTATTTTATCATGGCTTCTAAAGTTATATATCCTGCCAGAAGGTGTCTGTTGAGAAGCCCCACCCCATGATTGTGATGCATTTTGCTTGTTTTTTGTTTGTTTATTGTCCCATTTCTTTTTTAGAAGAATAGGGTGCTTGCTTGGAGTTATCCTTTTCACGACTCCCCATCAGTTGTGGTTTCACTGGTCTAGCTCCCACATTATCTCTGCCCTGTGATGCATAAGTATCTTTGATAATTTTTTGGTAAGTCTTGCTCCTGTTGTGCGAGAGTGCATTCCCCCAGGCGTTGGCATATAGCCACCGCTGCTGCCTCCCCTTTTGTGTTAGCAAACATAATTGTTGATTCCTAGGCAAAATTGCATCCCCAAGTCCAGGGCAGGTTCTGCCCCGCACTCATTCTGTATTTATTTCAATACCTCTGGTATTAGTGCTATTGAGGGGTTACCGTGTGTTCTCATATGAATGGCAGCGAAAACTGTACCTCAAGTGGTATAATCATCTATTGGGGGAGCTATCCCCATCAGCAAGTAAATTGTCAGTATGCTGTTTTCTTCTTGCGGGCCTGTGTGCAGAAAGACTGCCTCAATCTGGATAATTTTTTGTGCTATCCAGAATGGCATTTGCTCACGTTTAGTGGGCATTCTTCTCATTCTCGCACTCAGCGTTTGTGGGGTGATTTTTATTACAGTCCCTTGTAGCTGACCAGCAGGAGTTACCCTTGTAGGTTTTAGTGTGATTGTTCGCATTACTAACTGTGTACGATTTCTGCATAGTTTTATTATTTCTATGTGTAGTGGACGCATGTCTGCTGCTGGCAATGTATCAATCTCTAGATGTGTAAGCAGCTAGGACCGGCCAAGTCACTCCATCTCTGCTGAGCGGATCGAGTCTTACTTTTTCTGTGGTGTTGTGGAGGGCGCCTTTAAACCAATGTATATGCTCTTGGTAAGTGAGCCGGACTTCTATGTCCTCGTATGGACAATATTCTTCAGGTGGAACATCTGGAGTGTAAAAATAAAATGTTTGTGATATCGCATCTGCAGGAGGCAATTTAACCAAGCATAGAACACCTCTGTCCTGTTATGTTATGTTAAATAGCATTTATTGGGTGCATAGCTATCCGTAGGCATCCCAGCGCTAGCTGCAGAAACAAAGAGGAACTAGATGGTTTAAAGAAAAGCATTTTGAAACAGCCAAGTTTTGAGGAGCTTTCGGAATGGGAGATGGCAGACTCTAACCGAAGGTGTACAGAGAGAGTATTGCAGAGTTTAACTACGTTATACGTGAAGGACTTTCCTCCACATCTCACCCTTTTGATTTTGGGAAATACGTCCAGATTTAAATTAGCTGATGGTAGGCATTTCATGGGATGATAGAAGGTAATGAGAGTCTCATTGATTTATGGACCCTTCCCCCATAAGGTTTTGTGTGCTATGCACAGAAAGTTAAACTTTATTCTGTCTGAGATAGGAAGCCAATGTAGGGACTTCAAGGCTAATTTTTTATTTTTTTTTATTTATAAAGTTTTATATAGCGCGAACTTGATCCCGAAGGATATCGGAGCGCTTTACAAGATAGAGTGAGAAGATGAGAAAGGGGCAGAGAGCTGCCGGGTAGCTTTGCCGATTGAGTTTTGGGCGTACCAAGCAGTAGCCGAGCGGCACAATTTTGAACGATTTGGAGTTTCCTTATCGTAGAGTTAGGAGATCCCAAATAGAAGGAGTTTCCATAATCCAATCGGGAGAGGACCAAGACCTTGATCATAATACTTCTTGCCCCATGGGAAGGAGGGGTAGGATTTTCCGCAGGAGTCTGAGAATGCCAAAGCAGCCCCCTGCCAGCGTCACTGCTTGGTGATCAAACTTGAAGGCTTTGTCCAGCCAAACACCTAAGCTTTGGATTTTAATGTGGGGAGTGGGAACGGGACCACTGCAGGATGGCCACGCCAGTTTGGGATCCGAGCCCAGAGAGTTGCCCAGGTGCAGTAGCTCTGTTTTTCCGCCATAGAGTTTAAGACAGGAGTGGTCCATCCATGATGCCACTCTCTCTAGGCAAACTTCAAGGTCAGATGGAGTGTTCTGATGGTGGTTAAGAGCATCCACCAACGGTGTATCGTCTGCATAGGTGACGATTTTTATCCTGAAAGGCAGAACAATGTCTGCGAGTGGTTTCATATAAATATTAAAAAGGGTAGGGCTCAGGGAAGAACCCTGAGGCACTCCACAACTGAGAGAGAGGCTCCCAGATGCAGAATCTCCTGCAAACACCTGGAACGAGCTGCCATCTAGGTAGGACCAAAGCCAGGTAATCGCTCCACCAGAAACTCCGACCATGCTAAGTCTGCTTAAGAGGATATCAAAATTGACTGTGTCGAAAGCAGAACTTAGGTCGAGGAGGATGATGGCTGCTGCTCCTCCCCGGTCAAGAATTCTCTTGGATTCTTCAACCATTGTGTTGCATTCAAAAAAGTACTTAATTAGGTAAGTAGATCCAGTAGACGTTGGTATTCTTAAGTTGGTATTTATTGGTTAAAATAGGTAAAAGGAAGGTAAGAAGGAGTAAGGGAGAAGGCCCCACCGGGAGCAGCATCCAGCTGCTCAGCCCACTCAATCAAACTGACCACACATTCAAACCATGCACACAGGAACATTCCAATGACATCACACACACACAGGCTGAGCAGCAGGGAAGGAGATGATCAGGATATAACACATCTCCCTCTTTTAGAACAATGAAAACAAAAGAGAGAAAGTGAAACTAAATACAGCATGTCCTGATGGTGACAAAATCAGGATTTCGAATAAGCAGTCAACATAGAAAATAAATAACTGTAAATAATATCATGAAATGAACAGTCAACATAGAAAATGAATAACTGTAAATAATATCATGAAATAGCAATATATCATCATGAAAGATACATAGAGAGGAAAAATATCTTTTCGCACAAAACCAGGAATAATATCTTCTAGCACAAAACGGAGAGAGAAATCACATACAACCATCCCCCATCTCAAAGAAAAACCCAAAATATTACCAATCATGCCAGTTGGCCAGACTGTCACGAAAAGCAATACTAGGGAATCAAACTAAACAAAATAGCGTCCCAATAGAATAACAAATTTAGGACGTAGGAGTTACCACGCTGTCCAAAACCACCTAAATAAAGTATAAAGAACAAAGCGCATAACACCTAATGGATGGGTACATGGCTACCTAACGACTCTCTGTAACTGAACACCTCTAACTGAAAAGAGCACTTGCGTGGTTCAGGAAAATAAACATGAATAAACAGAGCTGAGGACTATGCAGCCTCATAAAATTTGATCACACGGAAATGGAGCACCTCAAACCATGAGCACGTATGTGGCTCCGCAACATATGCATCATAAAATTCCAAACTGGAGAACTAAACTTCAGGAAATACAGGAGCGCCTCAAACCATGAGCACGTATGTGGCTCCGCAGAATATATAAACTACAAATCCAAAAATACACACTAGCATTGAACTCCTCAAAGTTCAAGAAAATACACACTAACATTGAACTCCTCAAAGTTCAAGCAATAAATGTAGACTGAACTCCTCAAAGTTCAAGCAATAAATGTAGACTCTTTGCAGTACAACGTGAACTCCTCTATCTAAAATAGAGCACTGTTAAATAAGTGGTTCATCAAAAATCAGTATAATAAATCTCAACACTTAATGAACACCTCAAATTAATTGAGCACAAATGTGGTTCATTTTCATAAATAAATTCAAACATTGCCAGAACTCAGCATATCAAAACTTGACCATTAAAATCGACCCTTAAAGCAAAGTGTAAATACATTAGTTCATAAATTTCAGGATATAACAGTCCCAAGTAGTGTAAGAAAATAAGTAAATCACTCAGAACACAAAAAAAACAATACCTCAATTTCAGTACATAGCAGTTCCATAAATCACTTAGAACACAACATGTACATCAATTTATATATAAATAGTGACTGATGGAAAATAAGAAACTAAAATAATAAAAGTAGTCACCGTTGTCATATCAGATGTTGAGAATTGCGAGACCTGAATAGAAAAACAGTACCTTGTCTCTTGGAATATAAATGAAAACATCTCAGGGACTTGCAGGGTTTAAAAACAACATAGCGTGCCAGTCGCTGTGACACGATGATGAAACACGATGGCAGACACCCAGAAAGGCAAAGCATTATGACAGAAACGCTGTAGAAATGAAAGCGTTTGATCCAGGACGACATCAGCGCATTTAGTGTCTTTCACGTCAGGAGGCGCCTGATAAATGACGACAGCACGCAGCAAACATCACGCTGTCAGTCACGTCTTCGCCCGATGGCTCACGGCGAAAATGCAGTTGAAAAGAAACGGTGACTCATCGACTGACATCAGCAGCAGCTTGAACAGAGGCGGTGACTCATCGAGTGACATCAGCAGCAGAACGTGAGGAGAGCTTCACTTCGCCAACTCCTCGGAACCCTCAGAAGACGTCATCAAATAGCCTGAGGCAGGGAAAGGGCAAGGATCGCTGCGGACCAACTGACAACTCAACCGTCATCCCCAAACAGGACGGTGAGTGTCAGAGTTTTAGATGAAAAAAAAGTCAGGGTTTTACATGAAATGCTCCGTTAAGTTGAGCGCGCTGGCACACAATTATCTCTGAACACTGCTGCAATTAACTTCTTAAATTTAATGAAAACGGAAGCCTCAGAGTGGAAAAAGGTCGCAGCTTGCAGGCAATGAATTGAAAAATAAACTTCCTTTCCTTAAAAGCGTCGCTACAATCCACTTTGAAATAGGGCAGTTATCTGTTTATTTTATCTTCAAGGTTTTAGACAAAATGAAAACAGTCGCTTCAGACACATTGCAGAAAGGTTCACATGTTTGCCCTTGAAATATAAATGGTCATTTTAAATTGCTGAAAGGTTCACATCTTTGCCCTTGAAATATAAATAGTCATTTTAACTTGGGCTCTGAACATCGCAGCACGAAAGGTATATAATTTTTTCACTGTTTTACTCTGACAGGAGTCCTAACTTGAAATTTTGACGCTCTTGTAAATAAGTCTGTAATTATAAAATTCAAATAAGCTACACAAAGTCCAACGCTTGAAACATACCTCTTTATAGATGTTTCCTGTAGGCTGTCAGATGTGACATGACACCGGTGGGGCATCAAAAGCGTTGCTTGTCTTGTTTTAAAATCTTTACTTCTCTTGACAGTAGTTCCATGTTTCAAATGTAGTTTCTGCACACGTAGTTCTTTCTCGCTCGTCGCCATTGTTGCATTCAAAAAAGTACTTAATTAGGTAAGTAGATCCAGTAGACGTTGGTATTCTTAAGTTGGTATTTATTGGTTAAAATAGGTAAAAGGAAGGTAAGAAGGAGTAAGGGAGAAGGCCCCACCGGGAGCAGCATCCAGCTGCTCAGCCCACTCAATCAAACTGACCACACATTCAAACCATGCACACAGGAACATTCCAATGACATCACACACACACAGGCTGAGCAGCAGGGAAGGAGATGATCAGGATATAACACATTGCCAACAGAGCAGTTTCCGTTCCATGTTGAGGACAGAACGCAGTCTGCGAGCGGTGTAGAAGTTTGTGGGTTTCTAGGAAATTGGAGAAGATTGTGTCGACGTATTTCTCTAGGATCTTACAGATCCCAGGTAACAAGGAGATGGGGAGATAATTACCTAGAACGTAAGGGTTTAGGCTTAAATTTTTGAGCAGGGCCTTCACCTTGGTATGTTTCCAGGGTGCTGGGACTATACCAGCGGAAATAGGTAGGCTTATCACCTCTAGTATAACTGGAAACACTACTTCTTTGACTTTGCGTAGAAAGTGCTGGGTCGAGAGGAGAACCAGATTTCAGTTCGGAAAAGATTTCCAATAAGGTATCCAAGTTCATGGCAGGAAATTCCTCCAGTATCTGCTCATTGGAGAGAGGAAACTCCTCCGCTGATGGTGGGTTGGTGGGGCGTGTGAAGCAAGGAAATGTATTGTAGATGTCTTGGATCTTTCCGTGGAAAAATTCAGCAAGTTTATTGCAGCTCTGAGAGATTCTTAGTGATGCAGAAATTTTCCCAGGGAGTGTTGGCTGCATAGTAAATTTCTCCTTCATATTAAAATGCTTGTGCTTTAATTATTTCCAGCTGATAGTGTTTTATAGATTCTCTATATAGTAGTTTACTTTGTTCATTGTAGTCTGTCCTCCATTTCATTTCCAGTCTTTCGCAGACTTGATTTAGGTGAGTACCATGGTGACATTCTCTCTTTTACTTTTTTGTAACTAGAGGTAACAGGGATGACTGTGTCAAGTGAGGACTCTATCCAGTGATTAAAGTTTTCCATAACTACAACAGGGCTGGGATCAAATATATGTTTAGAATTTCCAAGAACAGTGGCCCAGGATTCTACAGAAAGCTTGGACCAAGGATGGTCTCTCCTTTTACTATCATCCATGGTGATTGGTTCATATTGTGATTTCGGTGAAATGGGAATTAAAAAGTGATCAGACCAAGGCACAGGAAGAGGTTTGCCACTCATGGCTCCTCATTATTGGAGAAAACAGGGTCTAAGGTATGACCTTTCTTGTGTGTAGGGCCTTTCACTTTTTGTAAGAGCTGAATGGCTTCTAGGTCTAAGGAGAGCTTTGAAGCATCTGCATTATTTGGGTCGTCAAAGTGTAAATTGAAATCCTCCAGAAGAGTAAAATTAGGGGAGGAGCTAACTGGACTGGACGATATTTCAGGGAGAGCGTTAGAAAATTGTCCACAGACACCTGGGCAGTGATAGATAAGAATCCTTGAGAAAGTTTGAGTGGCAGAGAGTGAAATAGAGAAGAATAGATTTACGCAGTCTGGGACGAGATTAGGTTTAACCCAACAATTGAAGGTGTTTTTGAAAATAATAGCGATACCTCCCCCTTTCCTAATTTCACGGTCTTTCCTCAGAATATTATAGCCAGGGGGGAGAGTTTAGATCAGGTCAGGGTCAGACTCCTTATGGAGCCAGATCTCTGTTAAGATAAACGCGTCAGGTTCAATCAATCAATCAATCACGGCATTTGTATAGCGCACTACTCACCCAGAGGGTCTCAAGGCGCTAGGGGAGGGGGGTCCGCTACTGCTCGAACAGCCAGGTCTTGAGTTGTTTCCTGAAGGCGAGGTGGTCCTGGGTCTGGCGGAGGTGGGTCGGGAGGGAGTTCCATGTCTTGGCGGCGAGGTAGGAGAAGGACCGTCACCCTGTGGTGGCTCTTCGGATGCTGGGGATGGTGGCGAGGGCGAGGCCGGTCGATCGAAGCTGGCGTTTGGGAGCGTAGAAGTTGAGGCGGCTGTTGAGGTATCCTGGGCCCTGGTTGTGTAGGGCTTTGTGTGCGTGGGTGAGGAGACGGAAGGTGATTCTCTTGTTGACCGGGAGCCAGTGCAGGTCTCTCAGGTGTCCGGAGATGTGGCTGCGACGGGGGATGTCCAGGATGAGTCGTGCTGAGGCGTTCTGGATCCGCTGGAGTCTTTTCTGGAGTTTGGCGGTGGCTCCGGCGTAGAGGGAGTTGCCGTAGTCCAGTCGGCTGGTGACGAGGGCCTGGGTGACCGTCTTCCTGGTCTCGGTGGGGATCCACCGGAAGATCTTCCGTAGCATGCGCAGGATATTGAAGCATGACGAGGAGACGGCGTTAACTTTCCTGGTCATGGGGAGGGAGGAGTCCAGGATGAAGTCCAGGTTGCGTGCGTGGTCTGTTGGTTGGGGTGCGCTGCCTAGGGCGGGGGGGCCACCAGGAGTCGTCCCAGGCGGAGGGCGAGGATCCCAGGATGAGGACTTCCGTCTTGTCCGAGTTCAGTTTCAGGCGACTGTTCTTAATAATAATAATAATAATAATACAGATGCTTGTAGAGCGCGAACAGCTACCTCAGGTGAGGTGTCCCGGCGCTAGTGAGTCCTGCAGAAAAAGCGAATAGTCAGGAGGAAGATAAGGATTATTGCACAAAGAGCCAAGTTTTTAAGAGCTTCCTAAAGCTAGCTTCCGTCGTGGCAGATTGGATGGCAGGGGGCAAGGTATTCCAAAGTTTCGCCGTACCGGCCGAAAAGGACCTGCCTCCAAGTCTAGCTTTCCTCACGCGTGGGACAGTTAGCTTGAGCAATGAGTTTGAGCGCAGCTCTCGGTTTTGGTTGTAGCGGGGAAGTCGAAGTTTTAGATAATTGGGACACGTGCCTTTTAGCGCTCTGAAAGCCAAGGTAAGCACCTTGAACTTAATTCGGCTTGCCACTGGCAACCAATGTAGCTCGTGCAGATGCGGAGAGATATGCTGCCTAAAAGGGACATTTTTTATCAATCTCGCAGCCGCGTTCTGCACGATTTGTAAGCATTGCACCGCATATTTGGGCAGACCAAGAAAGAGGCCATTTGAATAATCAAGTCGGGATGTGATTGTTGCGTGAACAATCGTTTTTCGACATTCGACTGGTAGCAGGGGCAGAAATTTACGCAAATTTCTGAGTTTGTGCAGGCAGCCAGCAGTGAGCTGTTGTATATGCGGCAGGAAGGACAGATTCTCATCCCATCTTACTCCTAGATTTTTTGCATGTGTTCCGGGAGATGGGGCAGGGCCCATTTCCGTTGGCCACCATAGGTCCGGCGGGGGGTGTTTGTGATTTCCAAAGAATAACACCTCTGTTTTACTCGCATTCATTTTGAGTTTATTAGTGTTCATCCATTTGGCCACGTCTCGAAGACAGCCCCTGATTTTACTGAAAGCTGCCTCTGACGTGTCTGTATAGGGGAAGACCAATTGAGTGTCATCCGCATATGATATTGCTTTGACCCCCCATTTAGCAATCAGGGTGAAAAGCGGGGCCAGATAGACATTGAACAGCAGAGGGCTGAGTGCCGACCCCTGCGGGACACCACACCAGAGGCCTTTAGGTCCAGAAGAAAAGGGGCCCAGGGCCACTTTCTGGGACCGATCTGAGAGGTAGGAGTGTAGCCATTTGAGTGCTTTGTCTCCCAGGCCGATGTCCTTAAGCCGAATCAACAGTCTGCTATGATCCACTGTATCAAAGGCAGCGGATAGATCCAGGAGCACCAGCATAGCTGATGCCCCTGAATCTAAAGACCACCTGATTGACTCGGCCACCTCAATAAGGGCCGTCTCGGTGCTAAAGCCGGCCCTAAAGCCAGACTGAGTTTCATGTAGGGCATTGCTTTCTTCAATAAAGCTGTTAAGCTGCCGTTGAATCAGTTTTTCTAGCATTTTGCCAGGGGCTGCTAGAAGGGAGATGGGTCGGAGATTGCTCAGATCGTCCGGCGCACCTTGGGGTTTTTTTTTCAGCGGAAGAAGAGTGGCCTGTTTCCAGCAGTCCAGAAACGTGCCTGTAATAACGGACGTGTTCCATATGTGTAGGAGGGGGACTGCGATTGCATCAGACATTAATTTCCACAGTTTAGGTGGGCATGGATCGTCAGGTGCACCAGATTTACATTTTTGTATTTCTTTCAATGCCTCAGAGAGGGTGATGGGCTGAAATTGATTTAAGGAGGAGGCGGGTGGCACAGAAACTCCCACTTCATCCATAAATGTCGGCTCGGGGTCCGTGAAAGTATCATACACTTTTAATATTTTGGTGTCAAAGAAAACTGAGATAGTTTCACAGAGTCTGGCGGATGGGATGATATCCGTCTCAATGGCTCTGGGTTTAAAGAAAGATTGAACAATCTTAAAAACTTCTTTACTTGATTGTTCTGCTTGTTGGATGGAGGTCGCAAAGAAGATTTTTTTGGCTTTTTTTATGGATAAATGTAAGGCATGGAGGGCTTTTTTATAGCTGGATTTGGCTGATTCACAATAATTTGCTCGCCAAAGGCGCTCCAGCTTTTTGCATTTACTTTTTTCGGCCATTCGGCTACCTCTTTCATCCCTTCGTGAAGGTTGGCTCTGGCGGTGGCGGGGTCGTTGGTGAGGGAGAGGATCAGTTTGGTGTCGTCGGCGTAGGAGATGATGTTGAGGTTGTGCTGGCGTGCGATGTCTGCGAGGGGGCTCATGTAGACGTTGAAGAGGGTAGGACTGAGCGAGGACCCTTGAGGAACGCCGCAGATGACTTCAGTGGCTTCAGATCTGAACGGGGGGAGGCGGACTCTCTGTGTCCTTCCGGCGAGGAAGGAGATGATCCATTCCAGTGCCTTCTCCTGGATTCCGACGTTGCTGAGTCGCTGCACTAGTGTACGGTGGCAGACAGTGTCGAAGGCCGCGGAGAGGTCTAGGAGGATGAGGGCCGCTGTTTCTCCGTTGTCAAGCAGTGCTCGGATGTCATCGGTGGCTGCGATCAGGGTGGTCTCGGTGCTGTGGTTGGCTCGGAAGCCAGACTGCGAGGGGTCGAGGGATCCGTTCGTCTCGAGGAAGGCGGCCAGCTGCTTGTTGACGGTCTTCTCAATGACTTTTGCAGGGAACGGGAGCAGCGAGATGGGGTGGTAGTTCTTGAGGTCGGTGGGGTCGGCTGATGGCTTCTTTAGTAGAGCGCTGAGTTCGGCGTGCTTCCAGCTCTCCGGGAAGGTCGCGGTGTCGAAGGAGGTGTTGATGATTTCCCGCAGGTGGGGTGCGATGACAACGTCGGCCTTGTTGAAGACGTGGTGAGGGCAGGGGTCGGTCGGAGATCTGGAGTGGATGGAGTTCATCGTGCGGACGGTATCTTCGGTGCTGATCGGGGTCCAGGCGCAGAGGGTGGTGGTGGGGGGCGGTGGTTTGGACGTGGCGTGCGTCGGTTGGGTGCTGAAGCTGTTGTGTATGTCCGCGATCTTGTTGTGGAAGTAGGAGGCGAAGGAGTTGCAGAGGTCTTGCGAAGGGGTGATGTCGTTGTTTCCGGCGTTGGGGTTGGAGAGCTCTTTGACGATGTTGAAGAGTTCCTTGCTGTTGTGTGCGTTGTTGTCCAGTCGTTCCTTGAATGCAGTTTTCTTGATTGCGCGGATGAGTTGGTGGTGTTTTCGGGTGGCGAGTTTGAGGGCAGTCATGTTGTCAGCTGTTGGGTCTCTGCGCCAGGTTCTCTCGAGGGCTCGGCAGTTCTTCTTGGAGCTCTTGAGTTCGTCGGTGAACCATGGGGCTTTCTTGCTGCCGGGTCTGCTAGGCGGAGTCCTCAGGGGGGCGAGGTCGTCTGCGCAGTCGCTGATCCATTTCGTGAGGTTGGTGGCCGCTTGGCTGGGGTTCGTTGCGCTGGTGGGTGGGTTCTTGCTCAGGGAAGTTGCGAGCTGGTCGGCTGTGATCTTGTTCCAGCTTCTGCGTGCAACCTGTTGCTGTTGGTGGTGGATCGTGGTCCTTTTGAAGCTGAAGTGGACGCAGCTGTGGTCCGTCCAGTGGAGTCCGGTGGCGTGGCTGAAGGCGATGTCCTTGCTGGATGAGAAGACTGGGTCGAGTGTGTGTCCGGCGTAGTGGGTGGGGGAGGTCACCAGCTGCTTGAGTCCGAGGTTTGCGAGGTTGTCCAGCACGGTGGTGGTGTTGCGGTCGTTGTTGTTCTCCAGGTGGAAGTTGAGGTCCCCGAGGAGGATGTAGTCAGCGGAGGGGAGGGCGTGCGGGCTGATGAAGTCGGCGATGTCTTCGCTGAATTGTGTTCGAGGTCCCGGGGGTCTGTAGATGAGGGTGCCTCTGAGGGTGGTCTTGGGGTTGATGTGGACTTGGAAGTGCAGGTGCTCGGCGGATGCGAGGGTGTCGTCGGTGTTGGTCGTGATGCGGATGGTGTTCCTGTGGATGATGGCGATGCCTCCTCCGGTCTGGTTGATGCGGTCCCTTCGGATGATCTTATAGCCGTCTGGGATGGCGATGGCGATGTCGGGCGCTGAAGAGGCGTTCATCCAGGTTTCCGTGAGAAAGGCGACGTCTGGTGAGGTAGTGTCGAGCAGATTCCAGAGCTCAATGGAGTGTCTGTGGACGGAGCGGGTGTTGAGCAGGATGCACTTGAGGAGGCTGCTGCTGTTGTTCGTCTTGGTCTTGGTCGGTGCAGGAGTAGTGCAGGTTCAGATGCAGGTGCAGGTTGTTTATCCTCTAAGAATATCTTGAGTTCAGTAGAGTGTTTTGGGAATGATCTACAATTAAGCAAAAACATTTTATACGTAAAAGGTGGCTGTGAGTTAGGCGATCTCTTCGGGGTAGGGAACAGTCTAAAGGGACATTGCGTACAGCGAGAATGGCCATTCAAAGGGCACATGGAATGTCGTCAACTATCTTCGCACAGACTCCTTAACTTAAGAAGTTGAAAGGAGGAGTAGGAATAGGTGCAGGGCATGTTACCTGAGGGGCGAGAGGCAGAGGTTATGGCCCCTGGCCCCGGTCGGGCGCAGACGAACTTGCCTTGGGTGCGACAGTGGCGCACCCGCTGCGCGCGTCTGTGTTGTCTGTGTGCCTCAATCACGAAGGTTACGGTCCCACCTAATGCTGAGATACCAACATTTGCTAATTTCAAAGTAAGTGCATTTCTGCAATTCTCCGAAATCATAAGAGCTCCTTCCTGCTCTCCTTCTTCTGCTGCATGTGCATTTACTGCTGCTGCAGCGCCACCGTCGACAGACATTTCTTAAAAGTTGTTTAACCGGAAAGAGGTAACGCTTTTTATGCACAATACAGGGAATTATAATCCTTCAAGCTTGGCTGTACCTACAGCTAATACATAGGATATACCTACTAAGCTGTAGCAGATTTTTCCCTTCCCACTCTAGACGTCTCTGGGTGTTTTTATGAGTAGGTGATCTTTGAGACAGCACGACTGAACTACTCAGATTTTACCATTAAATTAGTACCAAAACACATTGGGCGCCATGTCGTGTTGTTCCTACAACTCTGCAGGATCTGCGAATTGCTTGGATAAAATAAACTAAGGGATTTGTGTCTCGACTGATTCCAGACACCCCCGTATGATATGTTAGCGCTATAGATCAGCTAGCGCACAGTGCCACTATAAGCCCACAACCCTTTGGTCCCCTGAGAAAGGTCAGGCAACAAATCTTCAGGACAGGAATCAGGACAAGATAGTGGAACTCTCTAGACCTGACAAACATGTTGCACCCCTTTCTGACACTCTCTTCCTCCTCGAGATTCTTCTGCGATCTTCTTCTAACCAATGGCTTCAGATAGGTAATTTTCTATTTGAATCTACTTCATCATCTCACAGCATCAGCATCACCGACAATTCCGACAGCATCTCCCCTTGCAGTATTTTCTCAGGATCACGCACCCCCAACTAACTAAAACTACGTCAATTACACCTTTTAGGATTCATGTACCACCCCTTAAAGTTGCAATATCGTAAAAATACTAATTCTAATTGGACAGGCAAGGGGCATTAGGTCATCACACCATGATGGCATAACACTTTTCTTTGTTCATAAACCCATCTCCTCATTATTTATTCACTTTATTGAGTCCCCATACGGATTTCATTAAACTTGCAACAATATTTCGACAATGTCCATATGATTTCCTTGTTTGCCCTCATGACTTCTGAGTTCCCAGAGTCCAGCAGTTAGTGGCCTTGGATGCAGTCCAACATGGGATCATCCTTCCAGGGCAAGTATTGTTCAGCCATGCGCAATAGGCTTTCACTTAAACACTCGAGTCATGGTAAGAAGGCCCAAATACGAACTAATGAAAAGGTCAAAGAGAGAAAATATTAATTTAACAAATAAAATGGTTTCACTGTATACCACCCAACTCTACTCTATTACCCTTTATTTATTAGTACTTTCCCCGCATTAGCTTTTAGTAAATAAAGCAATTCTAATCAGCAAAGCAAGTGTCATGCATGTGGGTCTTAAAGACGCGATTTTAGTGCGTTCTGCTCATGCGCGCAAAATTCCCTCCAAGCTGTTAAACGTCACATTGCGTAGATGCAGTTGACGCATGCGCAGTAAAGTTTAACCTGTTAGAGCCGCGTTTTAGTCCTCTATTCGTATTAATGGTCAGTAAACCCATAGGCAATCTTCTCTATTCTCAATGTTGATAAAAAGTGTGATGATTATTCACAAGACACAATTAGTATTTATTGTTAATAAGTTAAACAAGAGTATTGAGTTCGAGCAAGTCTCTTAGGACCGAGTCCTTGCTCCATCAATGTATATGGATGGGAATCCAAGAATTCCCCTGGGAAAGAGCCAGCCCCATTAACTGATAGGAGAGAATGAAGGACCTGGCTTTGGTTTTAAGTAGGACACTCCGCAAGGGATGTCAGACCACTGCGCGATGGAGCCTCTGCAGGCTGGGACCGCAGCGTCCAGTGTCACATGGAAGCTTTCTCCACTAGTTTACCCAGCAAAGATGTGGAGCTTATATAGCCAAACGGTACTCTCAGAGAATCTACCTAAAATGGTACTGTGGGCCTGTCATTCAAGGGTGATGCTAGTGAGGACCCTTATACAGTGTTATTGCACAGAAGATGGCAATCCTGCTGTGAGACTCCTCATGCATAATAAATGAGGCTGGCTTTTCGAAGAAAACCACAGAACATTTATTCAGCACATAACTACACAAAAGGTGAGTGCCAAACTGTTATGTAAAACAAGGTAGGACAAATGTAGGTAAAAAGTTGTTTATTTACCAAAGCCTATTTTGGGTTACGTTGGGGATCATAACAACTGCCTTTAGCGTTATTGTTCTGTATGAATGATTGCTCTGTGTCAGGTTCTGGTGTCGTACCTTATCTCGGCCGTATTAGCAATTTTCTGACCAACGACAAATGAAGTTTTCTGTAGGGCTTTCATCATCTTCGAAAGTCTTACGCTGGCTGGAGTTGCTCTTTGACGCCGCATACGGCAAACGTAGATTCTCACTACGACAGAGGCACATGTGGCATGCACGACCAGTTTGCTGAACCTTGGCAAACTCTCTGGGAGTGCACTCTCGACTCTTCTGGTTGCGGGGTTGACGTAGCCCCTATCTCGTCACCAGTTATAGCATCCTCCCCGGCCCGGTAGCATGCGAAAGAATTACGTCACACACAGAGCTTGTTATTACACGTCTTTATTCTTCAGAATGTAACCGTTAACTGAAACATAATGCGTCATTAATTTTATGAACCATACCCAATCACTTACGTCACCAGACTATGGAGTCTGTCAGCTACCATAGGGGTCCCGCACTCTATAACACACAAGACACTACAGGAACAATTATGAAGAAGAGATGACAGATGAGTTAGCCAAGAACTTAACTAAAACACAGCGTGTTAAGTTTTGTCTAAAGTGCAAATGTGAAGGGACAGAGCTAAAAGGTAATGAAAGAGCACTCCAGAGCTTTGAGGCCAAAACAGGAAAAGCACAACCACCTTTCCAACTTTTTCTAAATGTGGGAATAATTAATTATCTGTAGGAGAATGGAGATGAATCCTGGAGTGAGAATAGGTATTCATGCATTGACAGAAATGAGTGAGCGAACAAATATTTATAAAGCAGAACTGCGACCTCAAGGGTGGTACCATGTTATGCTTGATGGCATATGCAGAGCACTGTAAAGGTGACGCGGGATTGAAAGCGAAGCCCATTAAGAGGGGTAACTTGACAATGATCGGGTGCCAGGGAGATATGTTGGCTGTTTAGATTTGAATTGCTTCAGATCTCTGCAGCAGTGTTGATTTGATTGCAATAGTCCAGTCTGAAGCCAGTCAGTCCAGATATTGCAGTGCAGTGACTGCAGACACCACAAAAGCCCAGTTGGAGGTAAAAGCAGCTACTTGAGTATTCATCTGTATTAAGGCATCAGTATGGAATGCCAATCTTTTTACCAAGTTTGATGGGGTGGAACAAGGAACAAAATTGTAGACCACAGAGAAAAGTGCAATAGAGAGGAGCATTTGCCAGTGATCTGAACGTCTGTTTTGCCGGTGTCTAGTGGCCCATGCATTATCTAAAGTAATTGGTTCTTGCCACACCGACCACTGAATCTAATCAACATTTGTGTATCATCAGTTGACATGTATATTATAAGCCTGTGAGATTGGATTAGGGTATCCAGGAATCTAACAGAAACACAGATGAGTTACAAATTGACAGAAAAGGGCCTAGATATTCTTCTTTGGATTCCACCAGAAAGGACGGAGATGGACCACTTGGCCATCGTCCCACCTATACTGGCTTCATGAAGTTTCTGAATCAGTAGATAATGGTGGACAGCTTTGAATGCCGCTGATGTAGTAAAGTCACGTCATTGGCACTGTCGACATCCGCAGCCATTCTAAGGTGATCAGCACTGCAAGGATAACAGCTCTAGTTCTTCTGTTTGACCGAAATGTGCCATCTCAGGTGTTATTTGATTCTAGGAGAGTTTGGAATTGCTTTGTTGCGGCGGATTCAATAATTTTGGCAGCTATTGGTATAGACCAAATAAAAGTTAAAAGTATTTAGAAGGATCTAGCCCAGGTTTTGTTGATAATAGAGGGAGAAAGTATCATAAGTTGAAAGCTGCTTGGGCCGTGACTTGTATAAGTGATGGATTAAAAATGTTGAGTAGTAGATGTTCAGTAGTAGTTCTTGGAGGAGAAGAAATCCACTAAGTCATTGCACAGGTTTTGAGAAAAATGTTGAGTCAAATGACTCCAGGCAAAGAAGACCTTTCTGAGATAACTTTAAATAATAGTTTTTGTGTATTTTGGCCATCAAAATGTAAGTGTTTAAATTGCCTTTTTATGACAATGACATAGGTTTAGAGTAGCAGGAATTAAGTGTGGCATTGTAGTGTTGGGTGGTGGTCGGAATACACATGACCCCAATTAAGAAGGTATTTATTAAGTTTGTAGAACACACCTCACCTGGAGCAGATGTAACCTGTTAACCCTGTTCTCACGGAGCTAACCATTGTGCTTAGAAGACCCACACCTTGGCACTCCAGGGCCTCCCTTCATGTTTGCTGATCTCACTGAGCTATCTGCCTTAGTGCCCCCACATCCTGTTTTAATATATTAAAGGCACTTTTAGATATCGTTAGAGCTTTAACTGTTGTGTCTAAAGCAGGAACTCACACTCCAAATACTGAATCTTATTTCAAATAAGGGTTTTATGTGATGTTCATCCTTTGTTCCTGTAGCTGCAATTGCTCTTTAATACAAAGATGATTTTTGTGTTATTACAGGTGTAATAATGTGAAGATTCAGTGCCCAGAGGTGGTGAAGCACTATAAAGGTAAAAATAATTGTGATGATTATCTGTGTATGTTACTGTTCATGAAAATTATATGGTATGTGTTGCTCGAATGTGAATTTATTTTTTTTAAAAATGAAAGACAAGAGGCGTTTGGCAAAACAAGAACAGTTGTTTAATTAAACACAGCGGACGAGAGATAAGGCAGCAGAGTGGGTGTCTGAAAACAGTTTGAAATCACATTGGTTTTGGCCATCATTTCATACTTACATGAAGCATCGTAAAACGATTTATGCATTTCTTTGGCAACTGAAATATAGGCCTAGTCACAGGGCCATAAAGCAGGGGTTTGATAAGAAGCGCTGGTGGGCCTCCTCCTTGTGTGAAGGTACTGTAGGGCCAGTGAGTATGTCTCCAGATGTTTGGTTATGAAGAGCATGCGAGCAATGTGTGTAATGTGCATGCTGTGTTCTGATTGCCTGTGTGTTCCTAACTTAATCTTGCATCTGACTTGATGGTGTTTTTAAGAACGCGTGCCCCTCCGGCCAAACGTGTTTTATTGGGGCCAATCTCCTGAGACCATTGCGGTGTTGCTGCCTGTCTGTGGGATCAATCTGGGTTTTCCTGTGCGTGCATTCTGTCTAAGAGTTACATGTCCTCCACATTTGATCTGTCCATCAGTTGCTTCAGGCCTAGGTTACAGGGCCTGCCTAACCACGTATTTCTGACTCTGGTTTGAGGAGGAGATCATATTGAGTAAATTCAACAACAGAGATGCAAGTTTGTTTTATATGTACATATATCATGGTGTAAATCGACATCGTATTGTCCAATATTAGCATATGATTATATGCTTGATATAACACACAAGTGCCACTATAACAAAACATCAGCCTATGATAACAGACAAGACAAACTATTAACCAATTCAGCTCAAGACAACACAAACAGAATAAGTTCTAGAATTCACTGAAGTATCAAATGTATACCTCTAATCACCTTTGTCTCATCTTTGGAATATTCCCAGGCGTCAGACTAGAGCTAGCAAATTTCAAGGAGTCCCCTTCTGCGCTGGTAGGTATTTTGTGACTTCTCACCAACATCGTACTGCTCCGGAAGTGACGTGCAGAGATGCATATCACTCATGCACGCTGTTGTTCTTTCTTTACCACCAAACATGGATCTGCAGATATCCCTCAAAATTCTAAAGTAAATCCAGTGTGCAAAGAAATTGTGACCCTATAAAACTACCGATTCAAGCCCTGTAGGGACTGATGCAAGCAAATCTCTGTGTCATATCCCCATCATTTATGTCTTTTGTGCATGGGGTTAGAACACGACTCTGAGGCTTGTAGCGACTGCACCAGGATGATTCTACAGGACATCTGGAAACGTGAGGTGAACGGTGTGATGCCAAACAAGCCCTGTAGGGACTGATGCAAGCAAATCTCTGTGTCATATCCCCATCATTTATGTCTTTTGTGCATGGGGTTAGAACACGACTCTGAGGCTTGTAGCGACTGCACCAGGATGATTCTACAGGACATCTGGAAACGTGAGGTGAACGGTGTGATGCCAAACAACGGAAAACTCCACATTGTGACTGGTCAAAAGGAAGGTCCCGTTCCCACTCCTGAACCCTTTCCCACTGCAGATCATCATTGTGGTTGAAGTTATCAAGTAAGCCATAAAAGAAGCAGAAGAAATGAAAGTGGGCCTCTTCCTGTACTCTCGAACACCAGAGAAGGAGCATGGGTGTAAACATACCCCTCATTTCTCCACCAAACATGATCTCCTTTGGAGTCAATTTAAAGTCTCGTTGCAAGGCAACTTGAGTTTTCAGGTCCATCGAAGACACAGTGAATACAAGACTTTTGAGAGGCCTTATGCTCTGTCAATGCCAGTTTTTTGCTTGGCCGTTATTACCACACACTTTGTGACTTTGTTGCCCAGGTTTTGTCTGTTGTATCTAAAAACGGACGCCCTACCATCACACACGGCCATGAGGCAGCAACATTCACTATTAGATGTTTGTTGGACACTATAGACTGCCAAGGCTGACTGCTTAGGCTGGGCAGTAGGTGTTCATACGTCATGGCTGGATTAGATCCACAGGCTTCTCTGGGGACTTCAAGTCTTCACTTATTGACATTACCTTGCCTCTTTAGCAAAAGAACAGACTAGGCCCTCAAGCAATTTAAGAAGAGCAGGGCCACAGCTTGCTCTTTGGGCCTGTCTGCTCTGGTGTGACAGTTCCCGCAGTTTTATCCCTTCAATAGCTATAGTAGGGGCTTCCAACACCGCCAGCCCCAACTTGTTAAACTTGTTAAACCCGTCTAGCAGACCTCAAAGCCATGCTGAGACCGACACTGTGGTTCACAAAAACAATGTGGACAACAGGGGAGGTGTGCAGCTCACTCCCATCTCCTCCAGCTGCAGTAGTCACAAAGGCTATTCAGTGTGTTGATCTAGGCACACAGCCACAGTGTCAATTTCCAGCATTTTCTCCCCTGGTGGCAAATAATGACTTGGGACAAGTGGGTTCTGCAGATAGTTGGGCTAAGGTTTCGCCCTCCCATTCACCTCCAGCGCACTGCTTCTTCCATCACCCTCAAGCAGCTGAAGGAGGATCATCTGTCCCTTATGCAGCAGGAAATGCAGCCCCTTTTGGCCAAAGGGGCAATAGAGAGAGTAACCGCATCAGAAGAAGGCACTGGTTGCTACTCCCTCTACTGCCGAACAACTGAGGCCTTCATTCTTTTTAGACCTTTCTCGCCTCAGTTCCTTTTTACAATTCAAGATATTTAAACTGGCCCAGATCCTTTCTGCCTTTGATCCTGGAGACTAGATGGTAGAGTTTGACCTGCAGGGCACTTATTTCCACATGTTCATTCTTCAAGCTATCAGTCACTCTAAGCAGTTCACAGTAGGGCAAGAGCTTTTTACAGGTTGCTTTGCTCCCCTTTGGCCTCGCCAGTGCCCTTCTGGAGTTCATGAAAGGGATAGCAGTCTTTGCAGCACATCTTCGGAGGTCACGGATCCCAGTCTTCTTGAGGACTGGCTATTGAAGGCAGGTTCACACCAGAGGGTCTTCACCCACCTCCAGACCAACACAAATGAAGGGGTCCATTAGGATGGCGGACGGAACGCCACCGCCATGCAGGCGGTGGCGATCTGTCCGCCATCCTTGCCCGTCCGCCACCTTTCTTCCCCCCCGCCATATTACAATGGCGGGGGGGACCGTGGCGGAGGGAAGACCGTCCGCCGCTTTTCCGCTGTGGTCGCCTTGCGACCGCGGCGGGAAAGGCCTGATATGGTGGCGGTGTCTATCAGACACCGCCAGCCATATAAGGATGGCCTGGGAGGAATGCCTTTCCGTGGCGGCAATGCCGCCATGAAAAGGCATACAGTTCCTGCTTTGGGGGCCTGTTGCGGGCCCCCAGGGTGAAGGGGGTGGGGGTGCACATGGGGGGTACCTATGGTACCCCCCTGCGTTTCACAGCACAACATGGCAGGCACCGCGCGGTGCCTGTCATGTTGTGCTGTGAAACGCACAACAAACATTTTTCACATTGCGGCGGCCAGTGCTTTAAGCACCGTCTGCCGCAATGTTAAAAATGCGGCATGCACCCGCCACTGTGGCGAGTGCATCCTAATTGGGGGCACCGTTCCTCCGCCCTTGTGGCAGACGGTACCGGCCCCGACAGGATGGCGAACGGACTTTGCATAAGTCACACCAAACTCCTTCACAGATTCTCCCTTTCATCAGACCTATTCTGGACATGGTACAATTGTGTGCCGTCTGTGTAAATCGCAGATAATCTCTGTTAGCATAAGCTGAAGCCATTTTTGTTGTGGCATCCATTTTGTTAGCCATGTGATTCTGCCGTCTTCACTGTTGTCTCCTTTTGTATTCTACTTGAGTCATCAACTGTAGTTAACTCCTTCAGTACTGAGCCAGAGCACTGTGTAAGCTCAGAAAGGCCTGTAGCTGCTAGAATGCACCTGTTTTAGAATGTAACTGTCAGGCTATTTCAACTGATGTAAGCATTTCTGTCTTTCCTCCCACTTTGCTGACTAAGTAATATTTGTCTGACCATGTTAGTCGATAGCTATTCCTGTGTATGCCTCTACCTTCTATTTGAGTCTCCATGTTTACTCAGAAACAAACACAGTACTAAAGCACCATGGTCTGTGCATTCAAGCCACTACCTCCTGGAGTACTTGAGAGTGCTGTGTGGACGTGGTCTCACTCATGAGTGAATAAACTTGTTATTTTGAATTCCAGCTTCAGTGCCAATCTCTTCTTTGTTGGTTTAAGGACCTGTGGAGAGATAAGGGTGAACCCCTGCACCGGTGAGCCCCTAAAAAGGCTCATTTCCACACTTCCTCCCAGAGTGGAAAGTCCAAGACATTCGGGCAATGATCCTGATATTTCAGCCTTTGTCCGGGATTTCAGTGAGCATGACTCTAAGGCTACTGGGGCTACTGGCTTCCTGCATCCTCCTGGTGAAGCATACCAGATGGCAAATGTAGGTGCTACAGTCGGCTCTAAAGTCCCAGTGGGTACAGCATCAGGGGAGATCTGTCCAATCAAGTCCAGAATTCAGGGGAGATTGCAAATAACCTGCAGTGGTGGTTGCTGGACTGCAGTTGGGTCAGTGGCAGACCTATGTCCGTACCCCACCCAGAGATAATAGTGCTGACAGACGTGTCACTTCTGGTTTGGGGAAGCTATCTGGGAGAGGTGGAGATCAGTGGTAATTGGTATCTGGGTGAAGCCCAACTCCATATCAACTTACTGGAGATGTGGACTATCCATTTTGATGTTGAAAGCCTTCCTTCCATCCATCAAAGGGAGGCTGGTGCAGGTGTTCATGGACAACAGCACGTCTCTGTGGTACTGCACCAAACACGGCAGGTTGGGACCCTGAGGTGCTATGCATCTGGAAGTTGTTGAATAACTAGGGGATTTTCATGGTGGCACAACACTTGGCAGAATTTCTAAATGGCAGAACTCAGTCGCTGCCTAGCATATCATGAATGGTGGCTACAACTGGAAATGGCACATAGTATATTCCACAAATATGGAGAACCTTGGCTTTATCTTTGAACCCCTGCCAAGAACATTTAATGCCAGCACTTTTGTGCATTGGAGCTACCAAGACGGCTCTCTCTCTCTCAGACTCATTCCACCTAGTGTGGAGCTCTGAAATTCTACTTCCCTTCCTGTCCCTAACTCTTCTGCCCCATGTTCTGAAAAAGATAAGGAACAACTGGGCTTAAGTCATCATAGTGGCACAGGATTGGGTCAGGAGACTGTGGTATCTGGAATCCTGGGCATGAGCGTCTATCCTCTGATCAGGCTGCCGCTTTAAGAAGGTCTTCTGTTGCAGCTGCAAGGCAGAGTTCTGTACCCGGGCCTGCACATCTTCATACTTGGAGAATGAGCAGCGTCAGTTGACTGCATTGGAACTCACTCCTGAAGTCGTTGTTGTCGTCTAGGCAACCAGGCATCCCTCTACAAGGTCAGTTTCTGCCTGCTGGTGGGACATGTTTTTGGTGTGGTTTGGTACTCAGCAGATATACCACTTCAAGCCGCTTTCTGTGTTGCCCCTAGCCTGACAAGGACTTGTTTGGGCACAGTTAAAGGTTATTTGTCTGCTCTCTTGGCTTTTTGCAGTTGCTGGAGAATCCCTCTTTATTTAAGCCACTTGTGATGCATGAGGGGGAGTGTTGGAAATTGGGTTTCTGGTTGGCAGAGGTATGCACCTTGTCCAAACAGGAAGAACGATCCTAGTCAGGATAAATCAGATAGAAACTATAAGAGTACCTGTGCTCGCCCTCTGGTAGCTTGGCACAGAGCAGCCAGGCTAATCTAAAGAGGTAATGTGTAAAGTATTTGTGCAACACAACACAAAGTAACATAATGAAAACATCACAAAAAGATTACACACTGGTTTAGAAAAATTTACAATAATTTTATAAATAATTAAATACCAAAATGACAAACATCCAATAAATACAAGTTGTTACGATTTTGTTAAAGAATAAAAAGAGTTCTAGCACTCAGAAGCAATATGTACCAATGGTCGTGCTGGATTTGGACAAAGTCAACATTTCAAGCCAACCTTGATGGAGCACAGGCTGGTGACAAAACCCTGCATGGCCAGTGAAAAGAGTGCCTTGATCTTGGTCGCTGAAATCAGACAACAGGAGATCACCCGTATACCCAGTTGAGACCTCGGTGATAAAGGTATGTAGCAAAAACAATGTCTCAACAAGTAATATTCGACAGACTGTTTATAAAACATGCACATATAGTTGCAAAAAAAGAAAAACAGGGAGACTCAGGGTTTGAGGGAGATGCAAGGAGCATTCTGTATTTAGAACATGTATGGACAAAGAAACAGCATCAGCACTGTTTACATTGAATGTGAGCGCAACCCGAAAGAACTTGTGCACATCCCTGCTCGTGAAAAACAAAACAAAGTGAACAGCAGAAGTGACACAGTGAAGAGCAGCGCAGGGCAGACAATAGTGGCCATATTTACAAGATACTTTTTGTTTTATGAGTAGTTATTCACAGAAATTCATTACAAAGAATTGACAATTTTGTGAACTAGAGAGTTGCGCTAAGAGTTGCGCGGGAAGGTCAAAGGCTTTTCGACCTGTAGTAAGTTGAGGCCATCTCCAGGACCAGGTTACAGATTTATTCGTGCTGATCTTGATAAAATCCAGGACAGTGAACAATTAACCTCGGAGATGGAATAGGGATGCCAAGGGTGAAGATGCACCACCAGCCAGGGTGCATTGGAGTAAATTTCAGGAAGCTGGAGGGACGTTAAGTCCTGGAGAATGGTTGGGGTCCAGCAGTGTTGGGTATAACAGGTGTCAAAACAGGGAAATCCGGTCTACGTAGATCTGGTGGTCAACACCCGGTGTCTTGTGGAGGGCGTTCAGGGGCACAGTATTGAATTCATGGGATAGGGTCAATTTCTTGTATTAGAGGTCCGGCAGGGTCCTCAGAGGAAGGGCGTGGTTGCAACAGCGATGCGTCTATTTCGAATATGAAGTGCCGAAGCGAAGAGGCATTGGTTCCGAGTGCGATGTGGAAATTTCTCCATGCAGTTGAAGGATGCGTTGATCTCTCCACACTGCTTCAGCTGCGATGCGCGGTTCCAAGGTCTTCCAAATCAGCTGTCCAGCAGTGTCAGTCCTTAAAGCAGCACAGCAGTTCTTCTGACCGAGTTTAGTTACAGGTCCAGAAGTGTCTGATTTGGTGGGAACAGAAACCCAATGCTTATACCCAGGTGTGCCTTTGAAGTGGGGGTGACTTCCAAGAATGGTCTTTGAAGTGCACAGAAGCCCTTTCTTCCCAGCCCTGGCTCCAGACTACCTGTAGGGTGTAATCCGTCCTTTGTGTGGGGACCAGGCACTACCTATTCAAGTGTAAGCATCAGCACCTTCCTCCCATTCTGCCCAGGATGAACAATCAAAATGCATAGGGGGACTCAGACACACCAAACCTCCCTGTGTTTGTGGCTGTCTAAAAGGAATGCACAGAGTAAAACTGTCACCCACCCTAAATGTGTATTGGACACAGGAACACAGAACTTTACGAGCAGAGAAATGTCCACTCTCTAAAAGTTATTGATAAAGGGGTGGGGCCCTCGTACAGACGACAAGGTCGGGCCTATCAAATTTTTAAACAACAAAATATATATCCCCGTCACTTGAATTGCTGCTTTTGACTTCAACAGGCTCAGGCCATTCTATCCTTTTAAATGGTCTGTAATATTTATTTACTTATCATTTTGTCTTTTTAAGGAAACATTCAAATAATTTGTTATTCATGTCCGAATAAGGAGTAAACCTGGAACACCTTTAGTAAACATACATTCAAATAACATAACAGACAATACAATACATACAATGCATTTGTGTGAGTAAAATACAACAATTGTGAAACCAGTCATTATTCAAAAACAAGCAGCAGCCCTTATCCCAATTTGTTTGTCAGATAGTAATTTCATGTATACAGAGCTGCTAGCCACAGGGGACACCATTTAAGATTGTGAGGGCAGACTTTTGTACCAAGCTGCTTCCCACAAGTAAGTGTGAATCAATTTAAGTCTTTCCCCCGGTGGCGGAAATTGCTGACACGTTTCGAGCCCTGTGACAATTCTTGGGGTTCTATTCAGGGCTTAGACTGGATATAATCTGTTGTGGGATTACAGTTTAAAAGTGTATTAAGGAATTTCCAATGTTAACCTGTGAGAGGAGTATACCTCACAGTAGTAAAAAACAAGTTTAGGTGTTTTTCACTTCTAGGACATGCAAGACTTAAAAGTACATTCCATGCTGTTTACTTACACAGCACCCTGCCCTGTGGGCTACCACAGGCCTACCTTAGGGATGGCTTTTGTATAATAAATAGGGAGTTTAAGGCTTGGCAGATAATTTTAAATGCCAAATCGACATGGCAGTAAAACTGCACACACAGGCTATTTAGTGACAGGCCTGAGACATGTTTAAAGGTCTGCTTGTGTGGGTGGCGCATTCAGTGCTGCAGTCCTTCAATAGAATGTAATTTTTTTACAAATATATGACGCATTTCTGCTGCCTCCTTGTGCTGGTGCACTATGTGCAGCGCAACGCAGCCCTCCTTGCACAATGGGGCAAGGGCGTCTGCGTTACAGGCAGGGTTGCTTTTGTTTAGGAAGGAACACAAAAACAGTCCTTAAAGGCATTTTTCCTTTTCTTTGTGTGCTGCTGAATGTATCATATATACGAAAAGGAAGTAACAATGGAAAATAAAGATATTTCTCCTCTTTACGACTGGGTCTGGGAGTCGCACAATTTTGACACATTCCCACGTTTACAACTCCATGTAAATCTGGAATCTGCCAAAGTCCCCGGGTGGATGCATCAGAACGCCCATACTCCACCCATGGAATGCATCTCTGCCACGATATGTGCTGCCTTCCATTACTATGGATTTACTAAACCATGCAGAGCCACGCAAGGTGGCTTTGCGTGGTTTAGTAAATACAATTAAACAGTGGCGGCCGCTAGCTGGGAAAAACGGTGCTGAGGGGTGGAGGAGGATAACAAAAACATGCCTGAATTCTGCCAGCTCGCTGCTTCTTCAAGTCTGAAACTTACACAGACTCCCAGAGTTCCCTGTGCCATTCCAGACGCTACTCTCATGCTTGTATTACACAGCATGAGAGAAGCATAGGAATTAGGCAGGGCGGGTTCCATGCTCCCCAAAGTGGTCACTCCTTTTCATGTTGGATAAAAACCATCCTTCTGGCATTCTTTGCTCCATCCTGCCACTCAGAAGACGAGGGGAGGCTCCATCTGCTGGATCCTAAAAAAGCTCTCCACTTTTATATTGATCCTACCAGGGACCTTCGTGTGAACGATCAGCTCTTTGTTGGATTCACTGGTTTTGTACATCAAATTCTGCTATGCACTGGCTAAGAAGCAGACCCCAGAAGGCTTGCAGGTTCATTCCTTCATAGCCTCAGGGGTCCACCCTTGGTGTGGTGATGTCTGTGCCTCAGGGGTCAACCCTGGGTGTGGTGATGTCTGTGCCTCAGGGGTCAACCCTGGGTGTGGTGATATCTGTGTCTCATGGGCCCTCCCTGGGTGTGGTGATATCTGTGCCTCATGGGCCCTCCCGGGTGTGGTGATATCTGTGTCTCATGGGCCCTCCCTGGGTGTGGTGATATCTGTGCCTCTGGGGCCCTCCCTGGGTGTGGTGATGTCTGTGCCTCAGGGGCCCTGCCTGGGTGTGGTGATATCTGTGCCTCAGGGCTCCACCCTGGGTGTGGTGATATCTGTGCCTCAGGGGCCCTTACTGGGTGTGGTGATGTCTGTGCCTCAGGGGTCCACCCTGGGTGTGGTGATATCTGTGCCTCAGGGGTCCACCCTGGGTGTGGTGATATCTGTGCCTCAGGGCCCCTCCCTGGGTGTGGTGATATCTGTGTCTCATGGGCCCTCCCTGGGTGTGGTGATATCTGTGCCTCAGGGGCCCCTCCCTGGGTGTGGTGATATCTGTGCCTCAGGGCCCCTCCCTGGGTGTGGTGATATCTGTGTCTCATGGGCCCTCCCTGGGTGTGGTGATATCTGTGCCTCAGGGGCCCCTCCTTGGGTGTGGTGATATCTGTGTCTCATGGGCCCTCCCTGGGTGTGGTGATATCTGTGCCTCATGGGCCCTCCCTTGGTGTGGTGATATCTGTTTCTCAGGGGTCCACCCTGGGTGTGGTGATATCTGTGCCTCATGGGCCCTCCCTGGGTGTGGTGATATCTGTGCCTCAGGGGTCCACCCTGGGTGTGGTGATATCTGTGCCTCAGGGGTCCACCCTGGGTGTGGTGATATCTGTGCCTCAGGGGTCCACCCTGGGTGTGGTGATATCTGTGCCTCAGGGCCCCTCCCTGGGTGTGGTGATGTCTGTGCCTCAGGGGCCCTCCCTGGGTGTGGTGATGTCTGTGCCTCAGGGGCCCTCCCGGGTGTGGTGATGTCTGTACCTCAGGGGTCCACCCTGGGTGTGGTTTTGTCTGTGCCTCAAGGAACTTCCCTGGGTGTGGTGATGTCTGTGCCTCAGGGGTCCACCCTGGGTGTGGATGATATCTGTGCCTCATGGGCCCTCCCTGGGTGTGGTGATATCTGTGCCTCAGGGGTCCACCCTGGGTGTGGTTATATCTGTGCCTTAGGGGTCCACCCTGGGTGTGGTGATGTCTGTGCCTCAGGGGTCCACTCAGGGTGTGGTGATGTCTGTGCCTCAGGGGTGCACCCTGGGTGTGGTTATATCTGTGCCTTAGGGGTCCACCCTGGGTGTGGTGATGTCTGTGCCTCAGGGGCCCTCCCGGGTGTGGTGATGTCTGTGCCTCAGGGGCCCTCCCGGGTGTGGTGATGTCTGTGCCTCAGGGGCCCTCCCGGGTGTGGTGATATCTGTGCCTCAGGGGTCCACCCTGGGTGTGGTGATGTCTGAGCCTCAGGGGTCCACCCTGGGTGTGGTGATGTCTGTTCCATCTAGTACAGGGCACTTCCTAGTGAAGTGTATATCTAGTACAGTGTACTCTATATTATAGTCTATCAGTTACTAAAGTGTAGTTTATAGTGCAGTGTTGAGTGCACAGTAACCTCTAGTTGTGTTCAACAGGGTGATGTTTGGTGTTACTTTGCTATCTATTACAGTGTGCTTTATAGTGTGTTGTGCAGTGTTCTGTCTAGCAAACTGTCTAATATTTTGTACTATCTAGTGCAGTGTACCCAGTGTATCATCATTTAGAGAGTGATGTTTAGTCCAATGTCCTTACTGGTACTGTATACAGTTTAGTGCATAGTGTTGTCTAGTACAGTGCACCATACACTCTCTAGCACACTTTGTTGTCTAGAACAGTGTGCTCTCTGGTACAACATTCCGTAGACTGTGCTGTGCATTGTAACATAGTGTACTGTCTAGTACAATCTTCTGGCTAGTGAGCTGTGCTGATTAGTTCACTGTACCATCCACTACAGTGGGGCTATCTAGTACAGTTTGATGGCTAATGCAGTGTGCAGTTTAATACTGTGTGCTATCCAGAACAGTGTATCGCCTAGAACAGTGTACCACCTAGTACAGTAAAACGCTAGTGCAGTGTGAGGACTAGTGCACTGTTTCTAGAGCAGAGTGCCTTCTAGTTCTGGGTGTTCTTTACCTAGTACAGTGTACCATCATGTACTTTAGGGTCACTAGTGTTGAATGCAGTGTAGTGCAGTGCGCTGTGTCTAGCAAAGGAATTGTCTATTGCAAAGTGTACCTCCTGGTACAGTGTGCCCTCTCATGCATAGAGCTGTTTAGTGCATCATGCAATTTTGTAAAGTGAGATTGCCAGTAGAATGTACTTTTGACTTAATTAAAAAAATTCCAACTCAACATTTTGGTAACATGCTATACACAGACTTGGTTTAAGCTAGAAACCCATTTCTGCACCTTAAATAGAGTCAAAAATACACCTTAAAAGGTACCCTCCCATGAATGTGCTAAACATAACAGCAATACTGTTTTTGTTTTAACCAAACCACAAGCAAGAATCCCTGTCGTAGCGTATTTGAAGCTGCCACCGTCATAATTTTACAAAAAGATAGCAACGATGACCCCTGGATCTAAAGTTTATATTAAAATACACGTTCAAATATTGCTTACAGCTTAACCTTTTTGACACACCCCATACAAATAATTTTGAATGGTTGAATGTAGCCGCTAACTCTTTAGCGTACAGTGCTTCTCAGAGTATTCCAGTTCACCTCAATCCAAGGTACCTTCAAGAAAAGCAAACTCATCAATCGCCTCTATTGCATTATCCAGGTCTTTTCTCTGAAGAGTTTTCCTCTTTCCCCGTTGAGCATATATATAGGCATCTTTCGCAATAGTTTCCACAAATAACTCCGTGGCCCGGGCGGTCAGCAGCACGGCCTCCTGGCTAGCCAATGTACTTACTAGTGCAGTGTACCTTCTAGTTGCTGTCTGTTACGCTGTACCATCTAGAACGGTGTGCTCTTTAGGGCTGTGCATTAATTAGCACTGTGTGTTGATTAGTACTGTGCACTACCAAGTGCAGTGTTTTGTCGATTACAATGTTATGTTTAGTACAATGTTCATTCTAGTCAGATAGGCTATATACTGAAAAGTGCTGTCTTGTAAAGTGGACCTTCTACTCAGTGTGCAGTGTGCTTCCTTATATTGTCTACCCACCAATTACAGTTCTCACTGGTGCAGTTTACGATCTAGTATGGGGAAGGCTCTAGTGCAGTGTGTTTTGTAATAGCAGTGCACCGTGTACTACAGGTTAATGTCTGAAAAAGTGTTCTTTTGAGTTTGTGTTGATTCGGAGTACAGTGCTGTCACTAGTGCAATGTTCTCTTTTGCAATGAGTACTGCCTGGTGCATTACACAACATATTGCACTGTATTGTTTAGTGCAGTCTGCTGTCCAATTCAGTGTGCCATGTAGAATAGGATGCTGTAAAAATAAAAGTATAGTTACTTACTATCCCTGAGTGCCTGTTTGTTTGCCCATTATAAATAATGCAACTCTCTGAGATGTTCTGGTGTGCTTTCTTTCACATTAAAGAAGTGTCAGTGCTTTTGTTTTCACATTAAAGAAGTGCTGGTGCTGTTCCTTTCACATGCTGTTCCTTTCGCATTAAAGAAGTCAAGTCAAAATATGCTTTATTCGAGGTTTCACTCATAAAAGCAGATCATTTAACATTTTTAAAAATACAAATAAATTTGCAGTTAATTTTGTTAAAAACTGAAACTTCCATTTACATTTATTGACTATAGCATTCATTTTATAGTTATTTGACTTGGGTTACAATTCCGATGTTTAGGAATTAAAAAACAGTGCAAAATTAGCAATATGTTAAAATTAGTACAAAAGTTAAAATTTACAGTTTAAAACAATTTTATGTGTAAAAACATATGCATAGATTACAGATGAATTAATTGGACAGAGAATAGTCAAATGACTAGCAGTCTCTGTCTGATCGACCATGCCCATCCAAGATACTTGGCAGTAGCTATTAATAACCATGTCAAACTGTTAGTGCATATAATACGCAAAGCAACAGTGCTGCTAGTGGTTCCCAAGTTCTTGCACATCGGTGTTAACCCTATACGCCGTGGATCAGAATAGGCTGTGCAAGAAAATAAAAAATGAACAATTGTTTCTTTGGCGATATCACAAGCAGGGCAACTGTCGCTATCTCCACCATCCCATTTTGCTGTCAAAACTCTAAGGGGGAGTGCAGCTGCTCTCAGTTGGAAAAGAAGCTTTCTGTCACCGGGCCTTATTATGATGTCCCAGTAGGGTTCTAGACAGGGATAAAGTTTCATTTCTAAGAATGTTACGGACATAAATCCTATATTCGAGCTACCCCATACCCTGGAGGCTGCCTTCTCCCAGTAAATTTCTTTTAAAACTCTTTTAGTCGGAAAAGGAGTTCCCACTGGGTCTTCCAAAAGTGATCCCAGACCGAGCTCAGTCAAAATTGCACTGAGTGATCTGAGCCACTCAATTTTATGAAATACGTCTGCCCTGATAATGTCTCGAAACCCCTCGGCATAATGGGAAAGCTCTGAAGTCGTCCAGAGCCTTCGCCAATACAGAATTGGTCGAAGCCTGACAGCTTTTCTGCCCAGGTCATACCTCAGAGGCAGCAAGGGAGTGCTTTTAGGTACACCAGTTATTGCCCGGAAGAACTTATTTTCCGAGGTTTGTAGTGCAGCTATCTTCTCAAACCCCCATAGCTCTGCGTCATAGAGAGCTGAGCCGAGAGCCTTAGCTTCATATATCTGGAGAGCTGGCTTTACAGGTTTGGTCAGGGATTTTCTGTGTTCTGAACTAATAGCACCTGACAGTTGCCTGTGTCTCAATGTAGCAAGATCTATGTGCTGTCTCCATCTGTTCTTGCTCGATATATGGATCCCTAAATATGTGAAAGCATTCACAATCTCTAGGGGCCGGCCATTCATAATAATTTAAGATTTAAAACTACGGTGGGGGTTGAAAACCATAAGTTTTGTTTTGGCCACATTGACCTCCAGGCCATGCTCCTCACAGAATGAATCCAAGATGGACAAGGCGTTCTGGAGTCCGCTCGGAGTCTTTGATAGAATGAGCGCGTCGTCTGCGAACATTAAAATAGGCATTTTTATGCCAGATAATGAAGGAGCATCCACCTTCACAGACAACATACGGGCTACAACACCATTGATAAATAGTGTGAAGAGGGTCGGTGCCATTGAGCAACCTTGCCGGACGCCCCGCTCAACAGGGAAGTCCTCAGTCACCTTACCATGTCCCCCCCACTGAATTCTAGCAAAGTTTGATTCGTGGAGCCTTATTATTAAAGACAATAATTCTGGAGGAACACCCATTGTCTTAAGGACTGACCACAACTTAGACCATGGCACTAGGTCGAAGGCAGCCCGCAAATCGACAAAGGCTGCGTATAAACTGCCTCCGCCCAGTACCACAGTCCTCCATTGCAGCAAAGTGAAGCGGAAGACCTGGTCCACCGTGCTTGTGGACCTACGGAATCCAGCTTGGAAAGGTGACAGAGCGTTATTCTCCTCTGCCCAGTCAAGGAGCCTGTTCACAATCACACGGCCCATTACCTTTTGGATGGTGTCGATAAGGCTTATCGGCCTGTAATTGCCAGGCTGTGATCGGTCACCCTTTTTGAACACTGGTATATTTACCGTACCCTGCCAGGAAGTTGGTACCTCTGCACCATGGGCAATGGCGTTAATAAGAAGGTGGATGTACTTACACCAGCGTTCTTTATCATTGATAAAGACATCGGCTGGAACTCCATCTAGTCCTGGAGCACGCCCGCTGGACACAGAACTCAGGGCCGCCATTTTTTCCTTTGAGCTAAAGAATTTTAGTTTGAAGTGGATTAAGCCCATACCCGCTACTGAAGTGACCCGTTTAGGCTCAGCATACTGCGTTTTAAAGTATTTTACCCACTCCTCTTCTGGAACGTTGTTACCTGGGGGCTCGGGTTGTCCCTCACTACCCCACTTAACAATGCTCCAGAATAACCTAGAGTCATTTCTATTGCAGGCTACTTTTAGCTCAGACCAGTGTTGTTCGTCCCAGGCTTTCTTTGCCTTCGCTATACTAGCCTTATACTCCTTTCTAGCAGATTTAATAGTAGTGGACTGTCTACCTTTTATGGCAGCTCCTAGAGCCAGTCGTGCTTGCCTACAATGGGCATTAAACCATTTTGCTTGTTTGGGGGCTCTAGCTCTAATAGTTTTTGTGGGCTTCAGAAAGTGGTTTTTAATTACACAAAAGAGACTGTCATGGATTTCAGCCACATTACTTGACCCAGTACTAGAGGAGTTGCTGTGTTCAAGGGCTAGTATTGCTTTATCTGCCTCACAGTTCATGTTGGCTATGGCCTGCTGGTTGGTTACTACATTTACCCACCTTAGCCTGCGCATGTCATTTGTAGGGACCGTTAAGGGAGGGGTATGGAGATTAGAACCTGCGGGCCCATTGGCAGAAGTCCACCATTTGTGCTCTGCGCACAGAGGATTGTGGTCACTCTCACTCCTCCACACAACCTCCATGTCACAGACCAACGGCCATAGTTTCAGGCTACATAACACATAGTCAATTCTGTTTTTATGGCGCCCGTTATCAAATGTACTAGACCCAATTTTGTCACTTGATGTCCTCCCATTTAACGCTCTTAAGCCTTTTTCGTAGCATAAGGCATTCATACTAATGACATCCTCGGTCCAGCGTACTACTGGGTTAAACTCTAGTTTGGGGACTCCCCATTGCATATCTTCTTCGTCCCCAAGAAAATCATCATCTGTGGCTAGGGGCTCAAATGTTCGATTAAAATCACCTGCAATGACAATGTTGTGATCTTGTGAATGAGTGTCAAGGAGAGAACCCAAGGCCGCTAAAACCTCTGACCTCCCACCCTTATTACTCCTCACATAAACATTGTAGATGTCAAGCGACCCCAGAGTGGTAGAGCTCATTCTGATTAGTTGTATATCTCTATGGGAGGTATCTATTACCTTGACAGCTAGTTTTAGAGTCTGTCGGACCCAAATGGTTAAACCACCCATAGGTCTCCCCTTCATACCCTTTAATGCAGGAACAGAGTAATTCAAGTATCCCTGTGCAAAGGATGGTTCACATAACCATTTCTCCTGGAATATACATAGATGATAAGAATTGACAAAGAAAAGCCAGTCGCCAGAATCCAGTTTAGAACCCAACCCAGCAATGTTCCATGACAGTAGTTTGCCCACAATACCGGCTGGGGGCTTCAGTGAAGAGTTCTCATTGTTCACCAGAGACGGATTTTGTTCCATTTCCATTGGCAGATCTTGATGTTGGACAAGACCAGTATCAACCCCACTCTCAAGAGCCAGTTCAGTGTTAAGACTTACTATGGTAGTGACATTGCACTCTTCAGGAATAGGTGAGTAATTTCTTCTCAGACTGGGCATGCCCTCCCTTTCATTGGCTCCCATCCAGTTCACACTGCCTTCGCAGTGTACATCAAGATGTGGGGGCATGTTTTCCTTAGCTGAATCTGAGAAGGAGATGGGGCGCTAGTTCTAAACTCCAGTGCGAAAAGGTTTTCTGCTAGTGTTGGGGATTTCAAAGTTAACTCTATAGAGTCACCTCTAAGATTTGGAGAGGTCAGTCTCTTCGCCTCTACAATATCCTCCCTAATCACCGAACGGCATCCTCTAACGTGGCGTAGCCAGTGGATGGCTTTGTTCGTTAGAGAATCCGGGTGCTCGCTGTTACCAAACTTTCCCTTCGTTAATTTAGGAACCTTGGTCATATATATTTTGTTCTTAAAGTAGTGTGCTTTATTATGGAGGCTGTTTGGTTTGGGACCGAGGTTATTTGTCCCTAAAATTGGTGGACCCTTGTAGACTTTGGCTGAGTATGACTGGGGACGAGCTGGCCCGTTAACATTTTGGCCTCTTATTTGACTGCACCCCCCTCCTTTAAGATCTCGGGAAGGCTGGTCAGTATTCCTCAATTTTGTGGATAGTGATCCAGAGTTTGGTCCTACTATTTTACCCTGTCTCTGGGTATTTGATTGGTTTGGGGTTTTAACAACGGGAGCTTTGCTCGGAACATCACTACGAGTATGGGGTGAATTATATACTGGCAGCGCCACTTTGTCTATTATTTTTGGTACTCCTTCGTGTTTGTCAGTGATCATGGCGGTTAAATTTACGATCAGTGACCTCAAGGCCTCTATTTCATCCCTTAGTAGAATCACTAAATTGGACAGAGTGCTAACGTCCATGGGCAGTGTCTTATCCCTGCTATTATTATCGCAAGAGTGAGAGGGAGAGGGAGGCTCTTCATGGACCTCAGCCAGAACTGCAAACCTATTTCCCGTAAAAACCTGAGGGGCTGAGAATAATGGCTCAGTCTCCCTCTCAGAATCAGGGGGAGTAATCGTGCCTGCTACAATAACAGACTCGCTTGGTGGAATTATACAATCCTCATTGGAGTTTGTCATACTTTTAATAGCTTTACATTTCCTTTTTGCCTTGAACATGGCTGGTATTTTAGGGTGGTCGTTTTGAGCATTTGGTAGATTCGAGGTGACCCCAGCATTATCGGTATCTAAGTTCACTATTTGCTCGCCGTCAAGGATTTCTCTACACTCGTTCACGAGGGTGTCGATACGGTCCATAACATCATTATCAGCTGCTTGGCATGCCTTTCTAGATGTTCTCTTCCTCTTGTGAAGCTTTGGTGCATTGCCTGCCCCTTTCCCACCCTCCATCGATTTTCGTTTCCCCATTTAACTAGGGTATACAGGGGGTCGAGAATACAATATATAGCCCCTGAGGTACAACAGTCACAGTTCAATGAGAAGTTCCTCTTACAGTTCTTACTGGTAGCGATGATCCTATTTTTGGGGTGGATGTTAGAGATGTGGCCCGTCCCATCCTCGGTCATCCCCTGATGGCCACAGACGGCCCGCCCTCTGCCCAGGCTCTGCCCGGCGTCGCCCGCGCGCGTCCGCAAAGGCGAGGAAGCTGTCTGAATTTGAGCGCCTCCAGTCGCGCTCTGCAGGAAGTGGGCGGTGTCCTCCCAAAGCAGGCTGGGAGCTGTAGTCTCAACCCCGCTCCGCTGCCGAGCGTTGCCACCAGCTCGGCAGCGGGGAAACCACAGCGTCAGGAACCCACCGTTGTTCGGCAGCCCAAATGGTCCGGTGAGGCAGGTAAGGTTTGTCGCCCCTCGCTGTGCGCCTCCTCGATTTAGGCAACGACCCCCCATTAAGCGATGATCCTATTTTTGGGGTGGATGTTAGAGATGTGGCCCGTCCCATCCCCGGTCATCCCCTGATGGCCACAGACGGCCCGCCCTCTGCCCAGACTCCGCCCGGCGTCGCCCGCGCGCGTCCGCAACGGCGAGGAAGCTGTCTGAATTTGAGCGCCTCCAGTCGCGCTCTGCAGGAAGTGGGCGGTGTCCTCCCAAAGCAGGCTGGGAGCTGTAGTCTCAACCCCACTCCGCTGCCGAGCGTTGCCACCAGCTCGGCAGCGGGAAAACTACAGCGTCAGGAGCCCACCGTTGTTCGGCAGCCCAAATGGTCCGGTGAGGCAGGTAAGGTTTGTCGCCCCTCGCTGTCCGCCTCCTCGATTTAGGCAACGACCCCCCATTAAAGAAGTGCTGGTCTCTTCCTTTCATATTAAAGAAGTGCTGGTGCTCTTCCTTTTCACATTAAAGAAGTGATGGTGTTCTTCCCTTCACACTAAAAAAGAGCTGGCGCTCTACCTTTCAAATTAAATTGCTGGCCGTCTTCTTTTCCCATTAAATATGTGCTGGTGCCATCCTTTCACATTAAAGAAGTGCTGGCGCTCTTCCCCCACATTAAAGAAGTGCTGGTGCTCTTCCTTTCACATTAAAGTGCTAGTGCTCTTCCTTTCACATGAATGAAGTTCAGGCGCTCTTCCTTTCACATTAAAGTGCTGGTGTTCTTCCTTTCACATGAAAGAAGTGCTGGTGTTGCAGGGAAACTGAAATAAAGAAAAACAAGACTCCTCTTGGCAAGGCAAAAGTAGGTTTACTGTCTTGGCAGGGAGAGTTGCTATCCCACACAGGTAAACAGGTGGTCTTAAATTGCTGCTCGCAGGTGGCCTCTTAGTCACACAAACAATGTCTCTTACAATAGTCAATTACCAGGTTACTCAGATTTGTTACAAACACTTTGCATTACCTGTGTCCTTAAACTTTAAAACGATTTCCTACACATTCTTTATTGTAATTCTAACAATGCTTAACAAACTATTTATTTACTTCTTTTGAATGCATGTGTATTTGCGTATGTGTTTAGTGTTCTGCTCCCAAGATTTATAAGATTCTGTGTACTCTTGGCTGATTCTATCTTCTGCTCGTATTCTTTGCGTCAGGTTTTTAATTTACTAATCTATGCCACTTTTTTAAATTGTATTTGTATTTTGTTTATTGTATTTTATAGTGTTGAATTAAATGTGTGTAATGTAATGTTATTGACTGTAATAGGGAACCATTTTCTATTAATGTATTAATACAATTTCTAGCTACTGAATTTTTGGTTTTATAAATTCTCTCTTTTCTCGTGTCTCTTACTTCACAATTGTTAAGAATTAATTGCCTGGGTTGTTATATTTCATGTGTCAGTGTGTGTTCTAGTACATTGTGTCAACTAGTATAGTGCACTATTTAACGCTGTTTAGTAATTAGTACAGCGTTCTTTCAAGTGTAGTTTATACTGCACTATCTAACACATTGTGCTATCTAGCTCTGTTTGCCTTAATACAGTGGGTGGTTTTGTGCAGTGCACTGTCTAGTACTTTGTGCAGTCTGTTATTGTGTTGTGTCTACTGTAATAAGCTGTCTAGTTTAGTGTGTCTTGCAGTAAAGTGCACTTTTTAGTGTAGTGTGGTTTATAGTTTAGTATCCTCTTTAGTGTACGATGCTGTTAAAGCAGTGTGCTGCCTATGGTTGTGTGCTCTCTAGTCCAGTGTGCTATCTAGTAAGCTGTGTGCACTGGTAGATTGTTCTTTTTAGTGCAGTGTACATTCCAGGATGGTACACTCCCTAATCCAGTGTGAATGCAAGGGCAGTGCACTGTTTATTATGGTCTACTACTGTTCTAGCCAGTACTGTGCATTGTCTAGTACAGTGCACCATATAGTACAGTGTAAACCGTGTGCTTTCAAGCACTTTGTACAGCTAGTACAGTGTTTCTTCCATTGTAGTGTGCTGCCCCAATACCTGGTGTAGAGTAAAATCCTTCATGTGTAGTTTGGTGTAGGGTAGCGTGCGTCATGTCTGGTAGTGTAGTATGCATCATGTGTGGTAGTGTGGAGTAGTGTTGAATGCTTCATGTGTTGTTGTGTAGTTCCTACAAATCTGCAGGATCTGCGCATTGTTTGGACAACATTTTGGGATTGGTGTCTAGACAGATTCCAGACTCCACTGCAGGATATGTCGGCCTTTAGACCAACTAGCTCACAGTGCCATTATAGTAAGCCCACAACCCTTATCAAGGAGTGAATAGTTTATGACAACCACTGAACATGACAACTCTCGAACCCTTCAGGAATAGTGGTAACGGTGCAATACTTTTAGTTCAGTCATTCATGCTCATTTAGTCTCAGAGAGATACACAAAATAAATGTTGGGGACATTTTCAATAAGCATTCATTGGACCAGTCATTTCAGTATAAAACATGTTTGCTGCGACAATCGTTGGACAGAAACAAATGTAAAAGATTACGTGTACTAACAGAGTAAATAAAAGGTAGAGTTCTACCATGGTGCTAAAACAGTGAATATATGCAGGCATATATATATATGGCAGTAATCAAGTGTATTCCTAAGATGCAAACCATACCTAAGCGGACCTAAGTGTACCGAGCATATAAAGCCAAGAATCCCCTAGGAAAGAGCCAACCCCATTACCTAATGGGAGAGAACGAAGGACCCCGTCTTGGTCTCGAGTTGGACACCCCGCAAGGGATGTCAGACCACTGCATGCTGGAGCTTCTGCGTGCAGGACTTTCACGTCCAGTGTCAGCGTGGAAGCTTCTCCTCTGTCTATCTAGTGTTGGTGTGGTTCTTTTAGACCAAAAAGCCTTGGGCTTCCTTACACAATCAATATATTAAAGTATGTGAATCCTGTTATGTACGTCGTGCAGGGACTTTTCTAAGAATCCTCATGCATAATAAATTAGGACAGTTTCTAAGAAACTGATCGACATTTATTCTGCACTGTTAGATCTGGGGGTCTCTAGTTGGTAATGGTATTCACCTTTGTCCAAATAGGGATCCTTACTTCTAAGTCAGGATAAGGGGATTACACTCCTTAACCCCTGCTCACCCCCTTGGTAGCTTGGCACGAGTAGACAGGCTCGTCTCAGAGGCAGTGTGTTAAGCATTTGTGAATATACACAGTAATACAGTAAAAAACACTACAGATGGACACAACACAGGTTTTATAAAAATAAGTATGCTTTATATAGACTTAAAAGAAGACCACAAACGACAAAAATCCACAATAATATACTAAAATTTGACATAAGAGATGATTAAAGTTGCTTAGTTCAAGTTGCTGTTAAATGCAACAAAGTTCTCAACAAAGTACCTGGATGCGTAACGCAAAGTAAACAAAAGGCTCGCAAAAGGGGAGATGCGTTGGTTCCGTGATCCGGGGGAACGGTTGCGTCCTTCGTCAATGCTTGCGCAGAGTAGGGGACTCGTCATGAGCCTTGCCAGTGGAGGTGATGCGTAGATTCTCTGCCTGCGGGCCCGTTGCGGTGCGCAAGATGGTGCCTTGATGCGATGATCCGGTTGCGATACGAGAAGATGGCGCTCTTGATGCAGCGATGCGATGATGCCCTGGCAGCCTTGCGACGACTCTGTACTTTGGAGCCGTGATAGGCTCTGTGGTACGCTTCTCCGGTGATGCGATGGCGACTCTCACGATGGCAGCACGCTTCTCCAGTGATGCGTCAGCAGGCAGCTTCGATGAACACACGCTTCCAGGGAGATGTGGCGAAGGCTCGCTTCTCCGGTGATGCTACGATTTCGGCTGCGGCAGCAACACGCTTCTTCTCGATGCATCGCGCTTCCAGATCCCAGCGGCACGCAAGTGTCTGGAGTCAGAATTCCAAGCAAGGAAATTCAGGGAGAGCTGGAGGTGAAGTCTTTTTGTCCCTGAGACTTCAGCGGGAGGCAAGCACAGTTCAAGCCTTTGGAGAATATTCTGTAGATGATGAAAGTCCTTAAAAAGTTCCTTCTCCTTTCCCTTGGCAATGAAGCAACCACTGCAGGCCAACCCAGCAAACAACACACCTGTAGAGGGGCAGTCCAAACTCCTGAAGCTTCCTTGGTTCTTCTCCTTGCCAGAAAGGTTGCTTGTTCCAGAAGTGATCTAATTTCTTGGGATCAGGGTCCCAATATTTATACCCCAAAATCCTTTGTTCTCTGAAGGCAGAGCCCCTGCCTAGTCCAAACCAGTTCCTGAACACTTTTTTACATGATTCTCTTCTTCCTTTCACTGTGCAGGGCAGAGACATCAGCCGCCCCACTGGAGGTGGAGCCAGCACAGGGGAGGGAAGATACAGCTCTGGAGCACTCTGTTGACATTATTTCTCCTAACCTTTCACAGTGCAGGGCAGAGACATCAGACAAGCCACAGGGGGTGGAGCCAGCATTGTAGAGGAAAGGCCCAGCCCTATTCAGGTACCAGGTGCAACTCCTCCCTCCCATCTAGATGCAGATCTCTCTATTCACCACCGGGCTGCCCCAGCCAGTCTCCTGGAATCCCCCAGCCCTGTCTCTGACAAACCCAGACAAGGAATACACAACCCAACAGAGGCAGGCCTGGGTAGTTAGGCAAGAAAATACCTACTTTCTAAAAGTGGTATTTTCAAACACAGGATATTAAAACCAACTTTACCAAAAGGTGTATTTTATTATTCTAAGTTCAGGCATACTAAATTCGAATTTCTATCATGTTCCCTGAGTCAGTTAGGATTATAAGAATGTAATAATCTAACCGCCCATTCTGGCCTATGGAGAAGAGGTAGCCTTCAATAGTAAAAAACGAAAATGGCTGTAATTCACTATTAGAACATTCTACACACATCAGAGCATGTCCTAGCTTATACTTACAATGCCCCCTTCCCTTGGGCCTACCATAGGGGTGTCTAACATGAAGCAAAGGGAAGGTTTAGGGACTGGCAAGTGGGTGCACTTGGCCAAGTTGACATGGCAGTGCTAGACTGCCCATAGGCCTTGCAATGGCAGGCTTGAGACACATTTTACAAGCTGCTTCTGTGGGTGGCACAACCAGTGCTGCAAGCCCACCAGCAGCATTTGATTTACAAGCCCTTGGCTGACATGGTGCACTGTTCTAGGGGCTGACAGATAAATGAAATAACCCAATCGTGGAATCCAATTAGTGTATTAATTTAACATAGGGACCACTTGCACTGTGGCAATGATTAGCAGTGGCACAGTACCCAAAACATATAACCACTGGTAACAATAAAGGGTATGGCTCTAAATCAGTAAGGCTGAGCCCTTTATACTAAACAACAAGAAAAATAACAGTACTGATCCACTAATTAAATTAATTTAACTAAAGGTGCATAGACCACAAGCCAATACACCTGAAAGCTCATTAATAGCTTTTATTTTAATAGCACAAATGTTTTTTCAATAATTAACTCCTACCGGGAACACATGTGATGGACAACCATGAAATATGGATCCATTTAGACACAAAGACTGGTGATGAATCCAATTACATTCACATACATTCCAAGACACATTCGATCTATCATAATCCACTCTCTCAATGCCACACCAAACACACTCAACCGACTTGGTGCAAAACAAAAAGGGGAAACAAGTATGTGACCTAAAAAGCACCTTGGATGCCAAACAAAACTGTGGTTAACTTTCCAAAAAGGTTTTTCTTATATGTACAACCTATACAATATTTACACAGCTATACAACCAATGGTATATTTACAAAAATTGGGCATAACACAAAAAAGCCTAATTAACAAAAAACACTATTTGTCAAAATCTGTGATCTACGCATTTCAAATCCCTTCATTCTTGGGATTCTCCTCAGGACCAAAAACTGTAAAAAAAAAATCAAAAAATATATTACAAATGCCTATTTACAGACCGAAAGAACGCTCAAAATAAGTCAGATGCCTCAGTGCCTGCTTACCTATTCCGAAAAAAGTCACAAGTTCTCATTTCAAGGGAATCAAGGAATCGAAAGTCTCTGTACAACAATCAGGAGGAAAAAAGAGGAGGAGAAGAAGAGCAGAAAGAAAAGCAACAAGCATTTACAATGCAATGGTTTTGCCTTTGTTAAAGTTAGAGCTATTGGCATTGCTCTTGACATTATTTTTATTTATGTTTTTTTCTAACATAAATAAATGGCATTGTCATTTACAATGCCAATAGCTTAATCTCTCGCAAATGCCACACACAAACACCCACAGAGAGCCCCCCCCCACACACACAGAGCCCCCCCACACACACACACCCACACAGAGCCCCCCACACACACACACAGAGCCTCACACACACACAGCCACACAGAGCCCCCCTCACACAGAGCCCCCCCACACACCCACACAGAGCCTCCCCCACACACTACAAGCCCTCCCCACACACTGCGAGCCCCACACACTGCGAGCCCCCCCCACACACTGCGAGACCCCCCACACACACTGGGGATCAACATGAAAATAGGGCAATGACTGAGTTAGACCAAGAAGCAGGGGGTCAGTGTATTCTGCACTCCTCAATACGTTGAATAATAGTGGGGCTCACCAATGTATTGTCTTTGAATAAGTCAATAGGGACCCCATTTAGGCCCAGCACTTTGATACCTCCCTTCAGGGTAATTTTGGAGAATCACTACTATTTATGCTTCCTGGCATACACCCACACAGAGCCCCCCACACACACAAAGAGCCCCACACACACACAGCCACACAGAGCCCCCCTCACAGAGCCCCCCCCACACACACCCACACAGAGCCCCCCACACACACTGCGAGCCCACCCACACACTGCGAGCCCCACACACTGCGAGACCCCCCCACACACTGCGAGACCCCCCCCACACACTGCGAGACCCCCCCACACACACTGGGGATCAACATGAAAATTGGGCAATGACTGAGTTATACCAAGAAGCCGGGGGGTCAGTGTATTCTGCACTCCTCAATACTTTGAATAATAGTAGGGCTCACCAATCTATTGTCTTTGAATAAGTCAATAGGGACCCCATTTAGGCCCAGCACTTTAATACCTCCCTTTAGGGTAATTTTGGGGAATCACTACTATTTATGCTTCCTGGCATATCTATTAAAGTGGCGATGTTGTATTGCTTATAAAAAAGTGCCACACATTGATGCCGTGGGGTCATTGGGTCCATACACCTATCGGTCTCTTCAATCGGTGAATTTACAATTTTCCCAAAAAATTGAGAGTATTTTCTTTTATTGAAGGGAACGGGTGTGTTTGCTTAAAGGGCTTTGGTGACATCAAAGCTAGGATTAGAATTGATACCAAGAGCTAGACATTACCAGCCTGTATCAGCTTTACACAAAACAGAAGTTAACTTTTTTACAATGGGCTTTATTTGAAAAGTGCCCCGCCCTATAAATAGTCATTCTACAGCACATGTGCAAATTAGCATGTTAAAGTGCATATTGGTACATTCACCTTATAATACTTGTTATCTCTCTTAGTTAACTACTCACAGTATCACAAATTTCAGCAGGCAAGGCTTTCAACTTGCTTTAATGAATGGCGAATACATGTCAACTGGACATCTTAAGCCAAACCTATGTCGGTGGGAAGTAAAAAAAAGTCATGTTTATCGTAAATATGATCAGTCCATAAATTCACTTCAATAGTGAGAAGGAGAATGGACTTTAATGAGTGGCTCGGAGCACCCTCAATTCTTCCTACTAACAAGCAGTAACAAAGCAAAATATCTGGCCTTCGAAAGCTTCTGTGACGATTAGGTTTTTATTACAAACATACTACAAACATTTTAAAAAAGGAAAATAGAAAAATATGGTGCCATCTGAATGTGGTCACCTTACGCTTGCAAAAAAAAAAACATCTTACATTTAAGTAGTGATGTAATTAGTGATGTCCTTCAAACAACAAGCCTTTCAGTTATGCTGCGCATTTCTGTATTATTTGCTGTTAACGAGCCAAACAAATCACCATCTATCCAAGAACTCAAATTGCAGGCAGCTACAATGTTACAATGCCACTTCAACACTTTAGAAGATAAACTTTAAATTAAAAAAAAGAGTCCAGGCAAACTAAAATAGCTAGTATTTAAAGTTAATATAAAAACATACAGAATAAAGCACACTTCATTGTGCGGTCAGTCAAACGGAAGGGAGTCAATAAGTTAAGTACGATGACCCAATGCCTCATGCTGTGGGGGCGGAAGCAAATTGTGAGGGGCAATTTAACGGCCCAACCTATGATGCCAAACGACCAAAAGCCCTTCTATCTATACATATTATGTAAGATTTTGAGGCAAGCAATAGTCTAACAAAACAAAGGCCAGACCTAAAAACAGGCTGCTGGAGAGGGACTTCTACTGTGTATGCATCCACAGCCAGATTCCAAGACTGGGCCAAGCAGTACCTACACAACTACTAACCATCCCACTCCTGCAAGTGTGACACTTCAGACTATTCCAGGACCCAAAAGCCGAAAGAATGGCTTGGGTTGCAGGTATTAGTTATTTGTAATGTATTTTGAATTAACAAACAACTGTTGTTGTCTTTTCTAAATCAGATAAACAATGCCAACATGTGGCAGACTGACATAAGTCCTGATGTTGATATTTGACCGTTGGTACGGAGCACCGGAAACTACAGGTACAAATTAAGCACTGGTTGCACGCATTCATAGACAGTGAGTGAACTGCATTAGGTTGCTGCTAATGGCAGCATTAGGCCTGCTACTGCCAGCCCAGCCTGTCTCATCACCTGGTGTTGTTGTTGTTACTGGCTCTAGCTGGCAGGCTACTAGTACACAACACACAGTACTAGTTGCTGCCTGTCCTGAGTGAGTCCTCAACTGCACCAACATCGGGTCTCGCACTCGCGCTGGTTGTCTGGCGCTGAAGTTGTTGTTGAATCATGGAGCCAGTAAGATCAGTGGCTCGCATGACTCGGTGTGCTGAGGTGCGGCCGGCCAGTGAGGGTATGCTGGGGTGGGCACTGGGCAGTCACTGGGGGTGAGCGTGGCAAATGGGCGCAATCTGAAGAAAAGAAACTGTGCACGCTGCCTACTACGTGCGCACAGCCCAATCCCCTGCAGGACCAAAACCAGCCCAAATAATGCGTCACTCACTCCCTCCCTCCCCACCCACCGGGCCAGGAACACTAAAGTAAGGGCCGCGGCGCTGCCGGCGGCGCCACGTCATCAATCATCATCAACATATTATACTCCTACATTCCCCCTGCAAACCCTACCAACTACTGATCGTTTTCGCCCCCTGGGCCCTGGTGCAAATATCACCCGCCCCTTTCCAAGTCCTGATCTCCCGTGGGGATCCCACATAACATCTTCCCCACTTCAGACCCTCTTTCCTCCTCTGAACACTGCTCCACACACCACCCCAACTGCGCGTCTCCACAACACAGCCCTTCCCCTGCCCTCTCCCCCTGTCACACACCTCCCCAGCCAGGCCCCCTCTCCAGCTCTCTGATCTCCCGCGCCCCCTCTTACCCTCGAAGTGGCCCACGCCTTCGTTCGCCCTGCGGGCCTTGGGTTGTTCGGGGTCCTTGTCCGCCATGGCCTTGGTGCTGCCTCCGTCCGAGTCCCGGCTCCATTGCAGGGGGTGTGTGACTGTGAGCAGTACAGAGCAAGGGGGCCGAGCCTGGGTGACAGTGCTAGGCCCGCTCACCGCTACAGGGGCGTACCTCAACTCTCCTCCTTGCCTCACCACACCCACAGGGGCGTACCTCAACACTCCTGCGTGCCCCCCACACCCACTGCTGCCACGGGTAGCGGGAGGGAGCCTCCCCTAGCCCCAAATAAAACAAATCGACTCACCTGCACCTTGCGACGGCGGCACTTCTCCGGTCTCCCTCTTCGGCATGGGAGACCGGCAACGTCGACCGCGGCAATCTCTTGGGCACTTCTCCGGTCTCCCTCTTCGGCATGGGAGACCGGCAACGTCCTCCGCATCTCCCGGGGCTCCCTCCAGGCCACGGGAGCCCCGCGTGGGCCGCCATACTTCTTGCCGTCTTCCTTCTTCCCCCGGGCTGCGGGGGGCGGGCACTTCCGGCCGGCCGCGCTAGGATTGGCCGGCCGGCTAGACACTTCCAGGTCGCCGCGGGCAGCGCGGCGGCCCGTCTCTAGCTCAGGCAGGCGGGCGGCGAAGTTTCCCGAGGAGTGGGCTCCCTCGCGGACCAGCAGTGACGTCCACGCAGCTTCACCAATCAGGAGCAGGAAGGCAGGTGCCGGCAATGCCGGACCAGATTCGGGGGCGTTCCCGGCTTATGGCTGACGTCGCGTGACGTCGCCAAAAGCCAAAAAATCTCGGGAACGCCCCCGAATCTGGTCCGGCATTGACGGACAGGCCCATCGTCCAATGGCTAGGCTCCATTTATGGAGCTAGCCAATAAATGATGGGGGCCGTTCCTAACTCCACTACAATACTCATTAGGTTTTCGCCTGCGCGAAAAAGCTGCGCAGAGCGCAGCTTTCGCCAGGCAAAACCTAAAAAGCATCAGGTGGAGTTCCGTTCTATAGATGAAACATATATGTAAATTTCAGTAACCGATCGAAAGGCTTGTCGTTTTCTTCACCATGTAGATGTAATTAAAAGTTAAGCTTACCCGCTAGAGCATGAAAAGTTCCCTTATGAGTCAGTTTCACGAACGCAATTGTATTCAGACGCAAGCCTTTGTCACACACGTTAGTACCTATACTCGCGTCTGGGAATTGTAGTTTCTCTACCATTAGTGCACATGCGCGTTAGAATTCAAGATCTGCAGAATTCCGTCTTATTGAAAAGTCTCTCATTATCCACGAAAACATGAATGAATTGATGAAAGCTCAATAGAAATGCATGGGACCCCAAATATTTTACGTAAAGAAGTTATAAATTACGAGCTTTGGAATAAAATATATTACGAGCTTTAGAATAAAAACCCTTATTACCGGAATCCTTGGTGATATATCCTAATGCATTCTGGGAGTAATAGTTTATATCTGGATACAGAATCCCATTCAATAAATATCTTACTGGAGAAAAAATTAAATGAAACTACCATTCTGTCAAGTGAAAATATCAGGGAGTTTCAATGAAAAAATGAAAAAAAATGCCATCTATCAACTGATCCTGTGACTGCAAATTAGACAACAATGCTCCAAATCTTTGGACCCTAGGGCAAAAAGCGCTAAGTATACTGTAACTTTCACTGCATGGGAGACCCTTCCAAGGGACAGATAAACATAAGGGCGTACTGATCCACACCACCAAGTTCCATGGTGGACTACATGAATTCTACCACCTACTAGAGCTGTCATTGTTATCTTTCCGGAACTCCACTGGGAGTTCCAAATCATAATTTATATTTCTCAGATATCTCATTGAGACCAGACACAGCCGTGTCAAATTTCACGATCAGAAAGTCTTCTCTTTTAGACAATTTCAGTTCCAAATCTCCCACTCGGGGGTCTCGCTCCACTTTGGAAATTACTGTCCATCTCAGATCTATTTCAGTGTGATGCTTTTTCTTTCAATGATTTACAAGGGGACCTGTTTCCACATTTGTCTTAATCCTGGACTTGTGTTGAGAAATTCTCTGCCGTATCTCCTGATTTGTTTTGCTAATGTATAGCATCCCGCAAGGGCATGTAATTCCATATACAACATTTTTGGTTTTGCAATTACTTAAGGCCTTGTGTTTCCAAAAGATGCCACGATGTACAAACAGAGATCCTTCTACTGTTAAATCACAGCACACACAAGTCCCGCATTTATGATGTTCTGTTATTGGAGTTAGGCCCATTAATTGTCTCAAGGAGGTTCTAGGATCTTTATTAGAAGCGGCTCTCACAATATGATTGGAAATACTGCTTTCTTTCTTGAATGCAAACAGTGGGGGAGTTGAGAGGTCATCATCCAAGCTCTTGATCAGATGCCAATTTTGATGAATCACCTTTTTAAGTTTGTTTGAATTGAGGCAGAAAGTGGTGACACAGACATGACGTTGTGATGGTAATGTATTCTTTCTCTCCAAAAGTGACTCTCTCGGGGTCCAACGTGCGCGTTTCATAGCTCTCTTCACTAGTTTCTTAGGATAGCCACGGTCACGCAGTTTATCTACTAGATTACTAGCATGCAGATTAAATTCGTCTTTGTAGTAACAATTTCTACGAATTCTTAAAAATTGTCCATATGGCAAATTTTCTCGCAGGCTCCTTGGATGATTGCTAGAAAATAAGAGAGCCTTCTCCTGTCTGTAGATTTAGTGTACAGGGTCGTCACCAGCCCCCCTTCCGCTGGGTAAACCTCTACATCCAAAAATGATATTTTATTGGCTGAATAAGAGATGCTGAATTTTATATCCGCCGTTCTTAGATTGAGCCAATCAAAAAAGAGCAACAATTGCTCCACTCGTCCTGTCCGTACCAGAAAAATGTTGTCAATGAAACAAAGCCAAGTAGTAATGTATTGCGAAAATGGATTGTTATTGTGGACAAATGTGTCCTCGTACTTTGACATAAACAGCACAGCTAGCTCTGGGGCAAAAGGGCACCCCGTCGCCACATCTTTTATTTGGAAGAGGAAGTCGTTCCCGAATGTAAAATAGTTTTTTTTAAGAGCAAAGGAAGCCAAATCCACTATGAATTGGGTTGGTACCTGACCAGGTTTTACTCTCTTTTTCCAAAAAGTAGGAAAGCACTGCCACTGCTTCGTCTTGCGGAATTTGAGTATACAATGCAGTGACATCCAACGTCACCATTAGATCTTTTTCTTTGTCAAACTCTACCCTCTCCAATTTATTGATAAAGTCGGTGGTATCTTGGAGATGGGAGGTTACTCCAACCATAAATTCCTTCAAAAAACAATCCACATAATAAGAGATAGGTTTCACCAGGGATTCACACCCGGAGACAATTGGTCTCCTGGGTGGATTTGTCTCGTTTTTATGAATCTTTGGTAAGTCATAAAAAACTGGAACCCTTGGATGTCTGTTCTGTAAAACATTGTATTCTTTGGGGCCCAGGAAACCTTGTTCAAAGCCCTCCTTCAAGATGGCAAATAATTGGCCTTGAAGCCCTAAAGTTGGATCTTTTGGGATTTTTTTTATAACAAGCAGGATCATTCAGTTGTCTTAGGACCTCGTTGGTGTAATTAGTTGTTCCCCACACAACAATTGAGACCCCTTTGTCCGCTTGTTTGATTGTCACAGAAGTCATTTTTTAGTGTAACCAATGTTTCCCGTTGGTCCTTTGAGATGTTATGTTTCACATAATTTTTACTTTTTTCCATTTCCGTAATAGCCGATAAAATAGTTTTTTCAAACAGAATCACTTCCTTGGGTATTTTATTCCCAAGGGGACAGAAGCTAGATCTTTCTGTAATCCTGTCACTTCAAGTGCATTAGTGGTTTCAATTCCTGCAAAAAACATTTTTAATCGTATTTTCCGGCAAAATTCAATGAATTCAGTTTTCATTTTGACAAAGTCTGTCTTTTTTGACGGCACAAATGAGAGCCCTTTGGTGAGAATGCTTTCCTCTGCCCTAGTCAGCACTCTTTCTGATAAATTAGAAATGGGAGAAACACTTAGTTTTTGTAATGTTGTCTTCTTGTGGTCATCTCCCGTGGCTGGTTGCTGTATCTCTCTCGCCCCTTTGGTCTGGACTGGCCTCTCCCTAAAAAACGAGAAGATCCCTGTTGTTGTTGCGGATTCCATTTTCGATTCCGGTTAGGTCGTCCTTCACCACTGTCCATCTCTCTTCCTGAAGAGGAAGAAGTATCAGAGAAGGAGATAAACTGGTTACGAGATCTCCCTTGATTGTCTGATAGATATCTTAGTGAATCCACTTTAGTATTAAAATCTGCCTGAAGAAATGGATAAACTATGTCCAGCAAAAAGTTCCTTTTATCTTTCTCAAAGTGGTTAGTTTTTTGAGTAATTGTGTAGTCCTTAAACTCCAGAATTTCCTTATCGACTTTTTCCAATAAAGTTTTAGAGTCCGTAATAGCTTGATTATTTTTAATTTCTGTCTCTAATGCTGAAATCTCTTCCAATTCTTTCTGTGAAATTCTCAAAGCTGTTTCGACGGTGAGGACTAAGCATGGGCGGAAAATCCGTTCCGCTCGCGGATTTTGCAGATTTTCGGTAAATTCGCAATCCGCGAACTGTCGCAAATTTACCGAAAATCCGCTAATTCACACGTAGCTGATTTTTTTGCTTGGTGATACAATATTGAGGCGTGCGGCGTTCACTTACCGTCATTCAGCGTTTGCCGAGTTGTTTTTCTCGATATTTTGCGAGTGCTGCACCATTTTGGATCTTGATGCGGGATCCCGCGGGAGTTTGGCGACGCATCGCGAGAGTTCGCAATTGCGAACATGTAGATGCGGCGGGCAGCAACAATCTTGCACTCGCGAAATTACAAAATTTGCAATTCTGCACAAGAAATCCTCCAGCAAGCAGCATAAACCTTCTGAAAATGCTGATTTTTATCAGAATAACTCCTCAGGTTGACATTTGCCTGCACTTTTTTGGATTTGAGGCCTTTCTGACTTTCTTTGGATCACTTTTGGATTAGAAATCAACTTTCACAAGTAAGTTTGTTTGGGGCATTACAGTTGCTGTTCTGCAGAAAAACGAGTTTTGCAAAACTGAAAGCACTCAGCAGGTGCAAAAGTTCACTCATCATTAGTAACCATTCCCTGTAGTGCTTCCTGAGGGGCCCATCCAGAGTTCAGTTGCCTATGTTTGTTTGGGGCATTACAGTTGCTGTTCTGCAGAAAAACGAGTTTTGCAAAACTGAAAGCACTCAGCAGGTGCAAAAGTTCAAACTCATCATTAGTAACCATTCCCTGTAGTGCTTCCTGAGGGGCCCCTCCAGAGTTCAGTTGCCTACTTGCAACTATTCTATGACCCTGCTTTGACCCTCACAGCAGGCTCATAGAATAGCTACTAGTAGGCCACAAAGGTCCTGGGGAAAAAAATTGCACTGCAACAGAAAGCAAATTACAGATAAGGAAGAAGGTGCCAGACAGGAAGTTTAAATTCAGTGACATATTAATCAACCCCAAATTAATTCATGTCAGTTGAAGCAGGGCAGGTGTGCTTGCTTTTCCCCCCCATAATCTACAGTGATGAATCAGAGGGTGGCAGTGATTTACCAGAGGGTGGCATGGGTGAATCAGAGGGTGGCAGTGGTTAAACAGAGGGTGCTGTGAACCTGTGATGATGAACCAGACTTAGAAACAACAAAGTTGCGACCGTTGCGAGCCGACAAGTAAGTTCGCAATTGCGAACTGGTACAAAACCCTCGCGAACTGGCAGAAACCCTTGCGAACACAAAAAAAAAGAAATTCGCGAGAGTTCGCGGATTTTGCAGATTGCGAGTTCGCAAATACGCAAATTCGCAAACGCCAGATTCGCAAAATTCGCCCATGCCATAAGGTCCCTACTCCATTTGGTCTCGATGAAGCCGAAACCCTTTTTAAAAATTGAATCATTTGTAAAAATTAGATGAATGTTTCGTATTTGAAAATGGCCGTGCAGATCTGTCCTGATTTGTTTTTTCTTAAAACATAACAACTTGTCTGATTCGTTTTGTGTTTTTGCTGAATCACTCAAGGACGCCGAAGTAAATAACGGTGGAGAGCTCAAAAGTTTCTTAATATGATCTTCGCTGTAAGCAAATGTATCATTTTCAGTCATTGTCAACCCCCCAAAAAATTAAGAAAAAAATATATAGAAGAAATACGGAAAAAGAGAACCAAGTGTCACCACAACCATCACCAAGATGTGAGCAATAAATCTAATCTTACTTGCAACCCTCTCTCAAAGGGCAAAAATACCTCACGGGAATCCTCCCGCTATAACAACTAGTAACAATAAAGGGTATGGCTCTAAATCAGTAAGGCTGGGCCCTTTATACTAAACAACAAGAAAAATGCCAGCACTGATCCATTAATTAAATTCATTTAACCAAAGGTGCATAGACCACCTTTGCACCAAGTAGGTTGAGTGTGTTTGGTGTGGCATTGAGAGAGTGGGTAATGATAGATTGAATGTGTCTTGGAATGTATGTGAATGTAATTGGATTTATCACCAGTCTTTGTGTCTAAATGTATCCATATTTCATGGTTGTCCATCACATGTAGTTATGTGTCACGGTAGGAGTTAATTATTGAAAAAAACATTTGTGCTATTAAAATAAAAGCTATTAATGAGCTTTCAGGTGTATTGTCTTGTGGTCTATGCACCTTTTGGTTAAATTAATTTAATTAATGGATCAGTACTGCCATTTTTCTTGTTGTTTAGAACAAAACATATAACCAGCAAAAACATATCAAAACTGAGGAGTCAATCCGTCAAAAATGGAAGGGAGACTCATACCAATGATGTCAGGTCTAACAGGCATATAACTGGGTAAGAGGTCAGTGCTAGACCGTTATGCAGAGCAAGGTAGGACAAATGTAGGTATACGGTCTTGTAGCTACCTAGGCCTAGATTGGGGTACATAGGGACTCATAACAGTGTGGTGTAGAGTAATATGCTGGCATTTATGATAGTATGATGTAGAGTAGTATGGTGCATGTGTGGTAATGTGGTGTAGTGTAGCATGCTTTATGAGTGGCAGTGTGGTGTAGTGTGTGTCATGTGTGGTAGTGTGGTGTAGTGTAGTATGCGTCATGTAGTAGTGTGATGTAGTGTAGTGTGCGTCATTTGTGGTAGCGTGGTGTACCATCATTTGCATCATGTGAGCTAGTGTGTTGCAGTGTAGTATGCATCATGTGTGGTAGAGCGGTGTAGTGCAGTTTGGTTCATGTGTGGTGCAGTGAAGTATGTGGTAGTGTTGTGTGGTGTAGTTTGGTTCATGTGTGGTGTAGTGTAATATGCTTCATGTGTGGGTAGTGGGGTGTAGTGTAGTATGCCTCATGTGTGGTGTAGTATGCTCCATATGTGGTAGTGTGGTATATTTAGGGCCAGTGGAATTATGTGGCAGGTAAGGGTTAATTTATGCAACAGAGTTAAGTAAATTATGCAGCAACAATAGACCAAATTATGCAGCGTAATTCAGCACATTTTGCTACAAGATTACTTCATTATTTTCTCTCTTTTACACTGTTTAAGCTGTTGCATCTCTTTAGTACCAGTTTAATACCATAATATAGCAATAAGCAGCAGAAAGGTGACCAGCCAAGCCTTGCAAAGGGCCTTCCACTGCGCTGCATCACAAATGTTGCTGCATATTTAGTAACTTTTGAAGTATGTAAGCTAGAAACAATTTTTGTTGTTGTTAAATCGGCTCAGCAGATGATGGATTGTGTGGTAAGTGCAGAAAATCTATTCTTATACGGAAAAACACTGCAACCGTACAATCACATAATTCCAGTGGCCCTGTGTATGTAGTGCAATGTACTGTTTGGTGTAGTGTGTGCTCTAGATGAATGCACAGTTTAGCATAGTGATCAGTATAGTGCCGTGCGCTATCTAGCGCTGTTTGCTCCTTCCAGATGAGGTTTAAATTAATCACATGTAAAGCAGAAAGCAGTAATTACAGCCTTTGTTTGTCTCATTAAATCTCTAATTATGAATCTCTTCTCTGCAGTGATGGTGACTCTGGATCCTGATACAGCTCATCCTCGGCTCCTCCTCTCTGAGGGTCAGAGGCGTGTGAGATGGACAGACACAGTACAACGCCTCCTCGACACCCCCAGGAGATTCACCTTCTATAGCCGTCTGCTGGGGAGCGAGGGGTTCACCTCCGGCATACATTACTGGGAGGTGCAACTGTTGCAGGAGGGGGACGCGTGGCATGTGGGGGTCGCAGCAGAGTCTGTGAACAGGAAGGGAGAATTTAAATGGTCACCTGAGGGGGGAGTCTGGGCTGTACGGGGGAGTAATGGTCACCACGAGGCTCTCACCTCCCCTCGGACCCCTCTGTCCCCGAGTGAGAAGCCCCAGAAGCTGGGGGTGTTTCTGGACTACGAGGTAGGGCGGCTGTCCCTGTACAATGCTGACTCCATGGAGCTTCTCTACACTTACCCCCAGACCCCCTTCACAGAGAGGCTCTTCCCGTACTTCGGTATCGGGAGAGGAGCGGAGCTAAGTCTGGTGTGAGAGTTGGTATATAAGATGCCCGCTCCCCACCACGAATCAGCAGAGCTGAGGCTGGTGTAGGGGCTGCAGCCCCCTCCCTCCAATAGCATTCAGCCCCCTCCCCCCCCCAGCTGTCTCTGCCGATAAACTTGGGTGAGGCTGGTGTAGGGGCTACAGCCCACTCCCTCCTTCTCAAGATCCTAAAGTTATGTTATAGGCCAGTGTTTAATTTGTAAAAGAATAAGTTCTGGGCCTGACGTTCTTGCTTGTTGCCTGTGGCCAGCACTGATTGTTTGGGTTGCCAGATACCAAGGCTACCTAGTCCTAATCCCGATCCCTTCTCATGCCTCTTTTGTCCACAGCATATGCTTACTGCCCCTTAGCTCACTCTTCTGGGTTCTTTTAGTCTCGTCTGCCTCCTGTTTTCCTGTATTTCTTTCTGTTTCGCCTTCATGTCTCTTGCTCTGGTTAAAAGTTTGATGATAAAATAAAGTGTCCTGGTCCCCAAAAATGAGTGCTGGTGGGCCCCACCTACAAGCACCAAGTCTAATTAACCACTGTTCTAGGCTTCAATGCCACAATGACATAATACGGATGCTTTTTGAGCAAACCCTTACTCAACAGCACCAGCCACCTGTGAAGTTTACACACATAACAGCATCAGCCACATGTGCAATTTACATACAGGACAGCACCAGGCACCTGGGACGTTTACATTCAGGACAGCACCAGGCACCTGTGAAGTTTCCATACAGAACAGCATCAGGCACCTGTGAAAATTACACATGAAACACCACCAAGCACCTGTGAAGTTTACACACAGGACAGCACCAGGCAACTGTGAAGATTACATACAGGACAGCACCAGGCACCTATGAAGTTTAAACACAGAACTATACCATGTACCAGTGATGTACCAGAGAAGTTTACACACAGAACAGCACCAGGTACCTGTGATGTTTACACATGAAACACCTCCAAACACCAATGAAGTTTATTCACAGAATACCACTAGGCACCTGTGAAGTTTACTTGCAAGACAGCATCAGGCACTAGTGAATTGTACACATGAAACAGCTCCAGGCACCTGTGAAGTTTACACAAAGAGCAGCACCAGGTATCAGTGGCATTTACACACACAACAACACCAGTCACATGTGAAGTTTACAAACAAGACAGCACCAGGCACCTAGGAAAGTTACACATGAAACACCACCAATCACCTATGAAGTTTACACACAGAAAGGCACTTAGTACCAGTGACCTTTACCCACAGAACAGCATCAGCCACCTGTGAGGTTTACATACAGGACAGCAGCAGGCACCTGTGAAACTTTTACATAAAACACCACCAAGCACCTGTGAAGTTTACACCCAGGATAGCACCAGTCACCTGTGAAGTTTACTTGCAAAACAGCACTTGACACCTGTGAAGCTTACACACAGACCAACACCATGTACCAGTGAGGTGCACACAGAACAGCAGCACAGCATGGAGGCACTTGTGAGGTTTACACAAAGAACAGCACTAGGCACCTGTGAGGATTACACACAGAACAGAATCAGGCACCTGTGAAGTTTACTTATAGGACGGCACCAGGCATCAGTAAAGTTTACATACATGTCAGCACCAGGCACCTGTGAAGTTTAAAAAGTTAGGACAGAACAGGTACTGGTTGGTTCATCTTATTGTTTTTAAGTAAAGCTACAGAACCTTTAATTATTATAGCCCGCCGTAGCGGGCTATACAGGCTAGCGCCGGGACACCTCCTCGAGAGGTAGCTGTTCGCGCTGTATAAAATCCAGTATTATTATTATTATTATTATTAAAGGCCTGCTTCAGTGTTAAAGGCCCAAGTCGAAGGCGAGGGACTTTAACAAGGGAGCAGGACTTTAATAGCCGGTATAGCCCAGCTACGAGGGCTATGAGGCTACTTGAACATTCTGCCACAAGAGGGCAGAATGTTCTAACAAATTAAACAAAGGCCTCTTGGAGTTCGAGGGGTTTTAAATCCCCTTGGGCTCCAGAGGCCGTTGTGAAAATAACATTGGAATGTTGCTTTGCAGGCCTTTACCGGGCCGTAGAAGCATGGAGCACTCCACTGTTTTCAATGGTGCTCCACATTCTAATGTTCTAATAAATAAGTGTAGCATTGTGATTTTTTTTCCAAATACGTCATCTTATGTTTGTAGTCCTTTGGCCCTGTATTGTTGAAGACAATGGTTTCATAGTTTCTGTTACCAAATAGTTTTATGTGAAAACTCCAAAATCTAAAAGTGATCTTTCAATTTACTGTAAGATGGAGGGAGCTTCTGAGGCACAGACAAGAGCTGCAAGATTGATGATAAAACAAGAGATGACAGGCAGATAGATTATATTAGGCACCAGTCACAGCTTCATGGCGTAAATCACTGTCACTTTTCATTCCAGGTTTCTGTCTGCTTACACCCCCTGCCCACTCCACATAACGGGTATTCCGTCAGCCATATTAGAATATTAGGAATTTGGAGCACTCCATTGAAGACAATAGATTACTCTGTGTTTCTACCGCCCGGTAAAGGCCTGCAAAGCAACATTCCAATGTTGTTTTCACAATGGCCTCTGGAGCCCAAAGGGATTTAAAACCCCTCAAACTCTGAGATGCCTTAATGGCAGAATGTTCTAATAGCCTTTCATACCTGTTTTTAGTTCCACTCTAAACCGCACCTTTACCGCGTCCGTTTTCACTATGTCGACATGTTGTATTTCGCCGCCTTGGACATATATGTGAGCCACCTTTAGGTATACCAGATTCCAGTATAACTTGTCTGCACTTTCACACTTCTTTCTAAAATATCACTAGATCGATACGTGCTTTTACCTTAAAGTACTAACCCTTTTTCTTGCCTTCAACCTTTATGTGAATTCCCTTTTCCTAAATAAATTTACTCTGAGGTTTACGTTCTAGTTGTTATGAGTACGCGGAAGTACATATTCAATCTGGGTAGCATCGCGGTCCATAACACAGTTTTGGATGCGAGCCACGGAGGGCGCTTCCCGCTCCTTCCTGAGTGAGTGCTTGGGTTAGTGACATGTTCATTTCTGATATTTTCGCCAATTTCAGGCCATAACAAGTATATGGGCATTTCCATGCATTACTGGCCAGATTCAGATTTATTTCCATTTTTCACCGATCACCAATACCTGACACACACCTGTGTCTTTCTCTTGCTACCCCCATATCACGTGGATTAGACGTGAGCTTGGGGATTCAGTTTGTAATCCTACCCAAGTAAGTTCCTCCAGATGTTCCTACCTGTAGCATTTTTAGACTGCTTTAATAATGCTTTGTCTCTAAATTCGTTTAATAGTAGTTTGGTAAGATTTATGCAGATTGTTACGAATACGCCATGAGAGGTTTGGTCCTCTGAGCTTTTACTCCCTCTGTCACAGATCGCTCACATTTTCACACGTACCCGGGTGCACATCCGTGGCTCTTTGTGAATCCTAACACCGCTGTGACCAGGTACCATAGGGTTCTCATAATAGTGAAATCACCACACTTCCTCTGTTATACATGTGTTTATCTATTGCTTTTTCTTGTCACTACAGACCGCGTCATAGACCAATCACGTTCCCACACACGCTGTGTATTAGGCTGCCGGGTTGGAATTATCACCGGCAACTCGATGAGTTTCTCTCCACCTAATCCCTTATTATTCCTTGTACTGTCAACTTGCCCCACCTGCCATGCTCTATTCGGTCTGATATCCCTTCTCACTCATTACCCTTTCAGATTATGCCGCTTTTGTTTCCAGGCACAAATTTAAATGTAGCGTTCCTGGCCACTTTTTATATAAATGTTATTTGCTCACATAATTCGGTTCATGCCCCCACGATTCCTGGTTGTAATTCCCAGACCCTCGCACCACCATTAGCATTCTCGCATGTCCTCCGAAGAGACCTTTACATCTCCCCTTTGGGTTGCTGGAATTCCAGTAGTGTCTTCTGTCTACATACAGGTGTTGACAGATAAAACCCATTTTTCTTCGCATATAAAGTTGGAAAGTATCATTTCATAATAGGCTTTTTGTCTATTATTCTTTCACTCTCTCATGTTAGTGCCGCACTGAGTACCTTGTTCCGTGTTTATATCCGATGTTTTACTTACTTATATGGCGGTGAATGTACACAGATGTATTTGTCCCTGTTTTACTCACATACAATGTGCATCAAGCACACACTGAGTCACTCTGCACAGCGCCATCAGTCTATAAACTTAATTTAGGCACGATTATCTCTTTTTCACCTGTGATACGGTCTGTATTTTGTCTAGGGTTTCCACATTCTATGGGTGTTTTACACCTTTGTCACCTGTAAGATTTTTTGTACCATTAACCATTCAGTCACTTGACCATGCTATGACCTACACCATGTATTGTATAATTCCTAGCCCTGAAAAAGTCTTTGGAGTATTCTCCTAGACGAAACACGTGTTGGCTGGTTGTTTTGTGCTGATTGCTTTTCAACGTGAATTAAATAAAAAAAGAACAAGAAACAACTCTTCTGCGAACTTTATTGAAATTGAACTTTCTCATGTACTTACGTTATACGATCTTTTTCTGAAACACACTACTGTATGAGTGCCCAGGATTTAGGAGTAAATAGCCTTATAGCCCTTCGTAGCTTGGCTATACTGGCTATTAAAGTCCAGCTCCCTTGTTAAAGTCCTTCACCTTCGACTCAGGCCTTTAACGCTGAAGCGGGCCTTTAATAGCCGGTATAGCCCGCTACCGCAGGCTATAAGGCTATATTAGAAGTGCCATAGGGTATAGGCAACTGTGTCATTCTGCTTGCTTCACTAGCTTTCGAGCTGCTACAAAGGATTCTTCAAACTCTGGAATGTATTCATCTTGCACCATTGTTGCAAAACGTAATACTTTGACGAGTCAGCTCAGAAATGACAATAATACTATCCAAACATCAGTCCAAGGCGCCTCACGCATACTCCCATGTGCTTTGAATTTTGTCCATTTAATTTCACCATTGTATTTCTGGCATAGTCTCTGCAGATTCATTGGCTAATTTATCAATTGATATTTCATTCGCAGGAACCCACTCACATTCTGCGTTACCAATCACAATAGACTTTCATTAACTATATGTTCTGATTTTAAAGGTGGTGCCGATAGCATTGTTATTTCATCATCAGTCACTTCATTGTTTATCTATGTTGATCTCTGCTTGGACCTGGTCACCAGTCTTACTTTGGGATATCCGACAGGGACACATTCTGCAACCTAGTCAACAGTTGCAGTGGCTGCTGCACAGAAAGGCCACATGATACAGCTTCAGGATATGAATGGACTCCAGTCTTGTTCTCTCTCTCCCGACATCAGAGGAAAAATCACCGCTCTTGTTCCTTTTGTCAACAGACCCAGCACAAGGTCTCAACTCTTCACACAATCTAAATTCCTCTCCCACGAGCTACCAAACCTCAGTAACCAGTCAAGTACAGGCTGGGAACCAGGAACTGCATTCTGCAGTAGACTGTCCTCAGAAAACTATACTATAACACTTCGAGGCATGACGTATCATGTGTGTCCTTCCCTTGTAGAAGATCTGGTGCATACATTCTGATTCCAAACAGTATTTCCCAGGAAGTGTGAATGATTCAACAAAAGCGTCTTTGCATGTTGTGAGGTTCATTGTGCACTATGTGTGCTCCTCAGCGAGCCATTCCCTAAACCCCTCGCAGTGAAGGCTTGACCTAACCTACTGTTCGGTCTTTCAACTATCTCATTGGAACCCAGTGTAAAGGTGTAGAAGAACTGAAGACTTGCGCCCCCCTCAGCAAGTGTCTCTGCTAATACTGAAGCAAAGCTTATGAACTCCACCCATCGCTACTAAGTATTGCAAGTCTTTTGTTGCTGCACGAGTCATGGCTTAGAGCTGTGGCCATATCCATAAATAACGTGCATGAATCACCCGATACCAGTATATGTTTCTTTCGGATGAAATGGGATAACATTGGTTCTGATATTCAATTCAGAAAGGATGCGCTGCTTTCGCTAACAGTTTGCAGTGGTCTTACTGTTGTGAAGTACTTTATGTCATGGAAAATCTTTCATTGTTGTACATTTTATTTGTTAAGACATTAATGGCCACCGATAATTCTCCTGCAGAGTCTGTAGCAAACGCTCCAGTATCCGCAGGTACTATCCGTTTGTGAGTGTTTTAAAGTCCAGTCGATGAGGCTCATCAGCTGTTGTCATCCCCAGTCTGGGGAATGCGAACTAAAGGAAGCCCCTCTTGTACCCGGAAATAATTCTGCTTCTCTGGGAGGCCAGGAGGCGGGGCTTTTAGTGTGTGAAGATTAGACTGCGGAATAAACGTCTGGGTCCATTTTAGTTTGGGGCCAGGCTAGTGCTGGTAACAGCACCTTTGGGCACATCTCGCAGCCTAATCAGCGAGTGAATCGAAATTTGCCTAGGTTACGTAACGGTAAGTTTCAATTCTATTAAGGACACGGAGGCGAGGATTATGCTATATCTTCCTTCGCTTTATTAACATAAAGTCTCCACAGCAGCTTAGGAAAAGATATATAACAAGAACAAAAATGCTTTAAACATGAAGCATTGACGGAATGTTCAACAAATCAACAACAACTCCCAAGAGTCTCTTTGTATAATGATAGTCCATAGTCCTTCCACTCTGTCTATCACCACTATAAATCCGGACTTCTCATCTTCTTCCTCCTCTTTCTTCGCGCCGATCACGCTTAAGCCTCATTGGTCCTGTTTAGCACCCTCGTTGCCTGTCGAAAAAGGAACAGCGTCAGCGAGGAGGTCCAGGAATGTGACAACAAGGTGAGGAGCATTCAGAGACTGTTACAGTACCAACAACGTAAAGGAAAACGCTTTACTTACTGCCATACGGGTGGGTAGAGACACCACTGTAGCCTGGGTGGGATAATCCTCGCCTCCGTGTCCTTAATAGAATTGAAACTTACCGTTACGTAAGCTAGGCAAATTTCGATTCTATGTCAGGACCGGAGGCTTCAGATTATGCTAGTTCAAAGCTTACTTACCACCAACTGGGCCAAATCCACCACCGGCTTAAAATAAAACCTCTTAAAGGTGGAATCCGAGGACCAATCCGCCGCTCGCATCAGGTCCTCCAAACGAGCACCCACAGAGAAAGCCTTAGAGGCCATGGCCCCCTTGGCGGAGTGTGCTCCAAAGAGGGAAGTATTGATGCCCGCTTCTTGCATGACCCACCGCACCCACCGAGCAATAGTGGGCGAGGAGACAGCTTTGTGTGGCTTCCGCAAGGCAATCAACAACTGACGCTCGCCCGGAGGGCGTAAGTCCAAGGTCAGGTCCTCATATGCTTTGAGGCATTGCACAACACACAACTTAGGAGTGTCAAGGAAAGCTGGATATGAAATGGACCGCGACGACGTTTTTGTGCGTCGGCCCACGGTAAAGGTAACCCCATCCGGGGAAAAAATGCGTGCAGAAACATCCAGCGCGCGCACATCAGAAACGCGTCTACAAGAAACCAAACATAACAACATGGCCAACTTCGCCGACAGCTCCTTAAGAGACAGATAGGAATTGGCCGGCCAAGACCAGAACAAATTCAGAACCAAATTGACGTCCCAAAGGACGGAGTACCGGGGTTCAGGAGGCAACGCGAGGCGGATAGCCCGCAGGAGCCGACAAACAAAAGGATGTTCCCCTACAGGGTGGCCATCGATGTTGTCGTGGCCTGCCGAAATCGCCGATCGGATGGCATTTATCGTTCTATAGGCCAAGCCCTTGTCGGCTAAATGCGCCAGGAAATTCAGCACGGGAACGAGGCCTGCGACCAAGGGATCCAAACCCCTTCGTAAACACCAACGCATCCACTTAAGCCAAGCGGATCTGTAACGCTTCGTCGTACTATCGGCCCATGCTTTGGAGAGCAAGTGCTCAGCCGACCCCGAAAGGCCTGGGAGCGTCCAGCGTCTCCTGAGAGCCTCCACGCCACGAGGCGGAGAGAGTTCTGCGTGACGAGGGGATGAGGTTCCTGATCCGGATTTGTCAGGAGCAGAGGAAACAGGGGGAGTAGGATTGGAAAATCCCAAGAAAGTTCCAGAAGAACCGGAAACCACACTTGAGACCTCCAGAGTGGCGTAACCAACACCAGCTCCACTCCCTGGCGGCGTATTTGGGCCGCCGTTCGCATGATCATGGAGAACGGGGGAAACGCAAACGGCTGTTCCCGACTCCAATCCTGCAGAAAGGCTTCCGTGGCCTCCGCAAGAGGGTCCGGCCTCCAGCTGAAGAAACGCGGCAGCTGGTGGTCGAGACGGGACGCAAAAAGATCCACCGAAAAGGGACCCCAGAGAGCTTGCAGCCACCGGAAGACCTCCGGATCCAGTTTCCACTGGCTGGCGTCCCTGAGATGTCTGGAGTGCCAATCCGCCACCTGGTTGGACTGACCCGGCAGGTACTCCGCCGTCACCGCAATGTGACGAGACAGGCAATAATCCCAGAAGTCCTTCGCCAGGTCCGCCAAAGCGCGGGAACGAGGACCTCCTAGATGGTTCACATAACGAACCGCCGAAATGTTGTCCATCCGCAACAGGACACAGGCCTTGACCGAATCCTTGGTCCAACCACGAACTGCGAAGGAGCCCGCCAGGAGTTCCAAACAATTGATATGCAATCGTTGTTCTTCTGAAGACCAGGCGCCGCCGGTGGAAAAATCCCCGCACCGGGCGCCCCAGCCCGACCTGCTGGCGTCGGACTCTATGATCAGGTCCGGAGCTGAACCGAAGATCGCCCGACCATTCCATGCCTCCATGTGAGACAGCCACCATGACATTTCCTCCTTCACTTCGTCCGTTAGGGGGACCCACTGATCGTAACTCATCCCACGGCGCAGATGTTGCGCCTTCAGACGTTGGAGAGCCCTGTAGTGCAGTGGGCCTGGGAAAATCGCCTGGATGGAGGACGAGAGAAGACCCACCACCTTGGCGATATGACGCAGGGACGTACGATCCCTCGTGATAGTCTGCCGAAGCAGGTGTCGTATCTTTGCGACCTTCCGACCCGGCAGGCTCAAGACCGCCTGCACCGAATCCACCACGAAACCTAAAAAGGTGATCTGCTGAGTGGGAACCAAAACCGACTTGGCGCCGTTGACCACAAACCCAAGCCTTTGGAGCAGGCCGACGGCTTGCCGCCGCTGGCCCGCCAATACCTCCGGGCACTGCCCCATGAGGAGGATGTCGTCCAAGTATACTAACATACGGACCCCCTGACTTCTGAGAAACTCCACTACCGGGTGGAGAACCTTCGTGAAGCACCACGGGGCCGACGAAAGACCGAACGGCAGTGCGGTTGAACTCGAACACCTTGCCGTCCCACATGAATTGCAGGAAACGACGATGAGGGGGGTGGATGGGGACGACCAAGTAGGCGTCCTTGAGATCCAGTCTCACCATCCAATCCCGAGGGAGGAGTACGTCTCGAAGGAGGTGGATACCCTCCATTTTGAAATGTCGATAGACCAACCACCCATTGAACTCCTTGAGATTGATCACAGGGCGCTTGCCCCCATCCGTCTTGTCCACTAAAAAGACGTTGCTGAGGAACCCGTGTGGGTGGCGCGTTGATAGACGGATGGCCCCTTGCGCAGCAAGTCCGAGACCTCCCCGTCTATCAAAAGCGCGTCGGACTCCGAAAAGACCATCGGGCGCGGGGGCCTCGCTTGCGTGGGCTGGTCGTAAAATTCTATGTGGAAGCCTCGTACAGTTTGCAAGACCCAAGCGTCGGCAGTGAGCAATTCCCACTCCCCGTAAAAGCTTGCCAGCCGCCCCCCAATAGGAACTTGATCCAAACAAAGGACACTTACCGGGGGCATTTCCCTGTCCGGAGTTCTTCTTGAACCCTCTGCCGCCGAAGCGCTGCCCTCTGGTGGGGTAGAAGTTGGTATAGTTGGCAGAGGTCTGGTATTGACCTCTTCCGGAGCCTTGTCCTTTATTGTTGGCCTGCTGGCCATGGCCGATCGCGCGGCCCCTACCGCGACCGGCCCCTCCGGAGAAACGCTGGTGAAACACCCTCTTGATGCTGTACTGGGCCTTATCCAGCGACGTGAACGTGTTCACGAACTTGCCCAGCTCCCTGATGAAGGGTTCGCCGAAGAGGCCCCCCTGGGCCACAGCACCCGCCTCCGACGAGGCCAGGTCCCCCAATTTAGGGTCCAATTTGATCAGGAGGGAACGCCGCCTCTCCGTAGACAGGGCACAGTTGGCGTTGCCCAAAAACACAATCACCCTCTGGGCCCAATTCGAAAGCACTTCCGGGGAAATGACGGTGCCATTCGCTCTAGCCTCCTCCGCCATATCGAGGATCTTCGTGGCGGGCCCAACCGCATCTAACAATTTGTCCTGGCAGGCCCGCCAGGACCGATCGATGCCCTTCCTGGGATCCTTCATAAATTTTGCTAGGAAGGTGGCCATCTTGGGATCCAATTCCGGTGTCATGGCCACTTTCCCCTCCAAAGTTGGCCGAGGGCACTCCCCACGCAGGCAGCCCCTCGCCTCCTTCTCCAGGGGCTTGCGCAGTCTGCCCGCGACAAACTTCGCCACCGTCTCCCCCGGTGTCCAGGCCGCGGAGCGGGGGTGGACGATCTCGTCCGGGTCCAGCATGCCCGACTCATCTCGAGGCATCTCCTTGGCAGAGGGTGCCGGAAGCCAAGATCTGGTCGACTCCCCGTCGTCGTCGGTGTCCGGAGAATCGTACACTGGGGAGGCGGGGGCCGTAGACACGTCCCCCGAAGCACCAGGGTCCACCAAGGGCGTAGGGGGCACCGCCGTTGCTTTTGCCAGGAAGGCGTCCCGAAGACGCTCGAACACGCCCCTGTCCACACCTTGGGCCTCCGATGAAGGCCCCTCCTTACAAGGCCTCTTCGGGGCGGGTGGCAACCCGCCGGACGTCCCTGGGAGATCGGGAGCCGGAGGTACATGCGCCAATGCCAGCTTCGCGCATTCTTCCACGATGCGGGCGGAAAGGCGGTCTTCCATGGGGCCTACCACCTCCGTCACGCAGCGGTAAATCGAATTGTCCACCGCCTGGTAGAATTCGTCGTCCTGCAGATAGGGGTAAGGTTCCTCCTCGTATTCCCCTTCCATCCTTGAACCAAGGGCAAATCTGGGCACCCTGTAGGGCGGCAGTCGAGATAAAACTCGGATATGGGCAGGCCAACCGGCTGCGATCACGTTTTTGGCCAACTGACGTGGCAGGTGGGCTGCACCAACCCCCAAGCGCGCAGACCCTCCTCGCCGGGACCGGGTCTTCGCACCCCTCAAGCGCGCTAAGCCACACTATGAATAAAGAGGTGCACAAATGTCACCCGAAGGTGGTTCGCGCGGTCAGAGCCGCAATACAGACCCCAACGGGGCGTCAGAAGCAGGAAAGTACAGACCCGGGGCACCAGGTCTCAGAGGGGTACGCGAGGGCTGGCTCCTGCGCAAGCAGACTCCACGGCGCGGCTCCTGGCACTGCGGAGGTGCGCCGAAGGGCCGGCGAGACGACAGGCCGCCCCCTGGCGGTCTATGTACGCACCGCACACAAGTGGGAAAGAAAGGTCGCGTAGGAACGAAGAACATTCCCGCGACCGGGGACTCTGTAAGGGAATAAACCATGCAGTGAGTCCCCCAACGATCGTACACAATACAATCAGCAATATCGAAAAAGGGAAAAAACATGAAAGCACTTATCTGGCTGCGGGAGCAGCGAAGAAAGAGGGGGAAGAAGATGAGAAGTCTGGATTTATAGTGGTGATAGACAGAGTGGAAGGACTATGGACTATCATTATACAAAGAGACTCTTGGGAGTTGTTGTTGATTTGTTGAACATTCCGTCAATGCTTCATGTTTAAAGCATTTTTGTTCTTGTTATATATCTTTTCCTAAGCTGCTTATGTTAATAAAGCGAAGGAAGATATAGCATAATCTGAAGCCTCCGGTCCTGACATAGAATTCCCTTACTTTGGTCTGCTGCCGCATCCTTAACATTCCCCAATGGAAGCTATCTGTGGAAGGCTGCAACGCTGTTTATCTTTCATGGTCTTCCCTCATGACTCTCTTTAACCACTGGTCCCTCTTGTAGCAGGCCTGCAGGGGCACTCTCTGGATTGTGGAAGAACTCCGGCATCTTGGCCGCATGAGGAAGGGCCCGTGGCGGGGGCTTGTTGGGCAGGTTGCTTAGGACCCAGAGGCTGCTGGGTCCTTGAGGTGGGGGATCTTCTGGAACGAGGTGTGTGTGGATCCAGGGGGTAGTGTGTGCATGGAGAGGGGCAAGTAAAATGGCCTTTCAGTGGACCATTGGTGCTGCGTGTGCGCTGATGACAATTCATGACTGAGGAGGTTGACTTTCCATCCCTCTTCCCCTTGAAGCTCTGGTGGATCTGGAGTGAGTGAGTTAAAGGTCTATGTAGCTGAGACTGAGGAAGAGAGCATCTTCACCCACTCTGGCATCTTACTTTATACAAAGGTAACCCTGTGGTGTTTAACAAAGACATGCCACACTGAGGAAAATATAGTAAAAATACTAATTTATCATTGACATCAATTCAACATAGGCAGATATACCTCCAGGGTTAGCCTTGAAGAAAAAAAGATAAAAGTGACTACTTTGCTTACTAAAATGAGTCTTATATTTGCTGTGTTAAAAATGTATAATTATAAAAATAGGGCAGTTTTGAGGCGGGTTGAGCGTAAGCATTATTATTGTATATATCAGGTAGTTAAGTAATATTCCTCACTGTTGTCATGTGGCAGAAGCTAAAAGTTGTGAAATGTGCGTCAGGTGTCAAAGATAATGTCTTTGAATGGCATAAGTTAGCAGAAAGGAGCCGATGGGTGAGTCCATATGTCCAGGTAAGCCCCTCACAGGGACAGATCGGATGACACGTTGGGATTCCTCCTGTCCGTGCAGCCGGCTTCACTCTGCTGCGTGACAGTGTAATGCCTCCTTCAACACACCGTCTTAGCGAGAGTGGTTTCTGAATGTTCTGATTCCAGCCAACAACTTTTTCCTGAAAATGTACTGCTGCTTGTTCTATGACTGCATGTAACGTGTCCCCTGCCTGACATTCATTGCAGATGGAAAGTCACATACACTTTGATGAAGTAATCTGATGCCTAACTCTCCTGGGATGTGTGCTTCTTTAATTAACAACCTTTTATGCCACAATGATGGGCCCCTGCCAGGTGATTTATGCATCCCAGCATGCACCTTCGCCACATATAATGTGCTTTGATTGGCTTGCGTTCAGAGGCCTTGCACCGTCTCATTTTCTTGCATTTACATGTACGTGGATCAGCATCTATGGGACACCTTTGCTCACAGTGTAAAATGTGTACTACACGTCCCAGACGAAAGCTGCTGTCACAACACTGCCCTCAGTAGATTTGTTCTGTTTGTTGATGTGTAGCTGCAGTGTACCGAACAACCCTGTTAAAAAAAAAAAGAATTTACGTACCAAAATGTCTCCTAGTATTTTTTTGCCCTTGCAATGCTGGCATCTTCTTCTTGCCTGTTCTAATGCTTGTTTGTTATAGCTTTTTTGTTATTGGGGTGAGTGGGGGACATAAACAACAGGATGTTGAATGATACTCAGATGGTGCCACGTTAGTGCTGAGCTGGTGCTGCGCTGTTGCTGAGGTGCACTGATGTAGAGGTGGTGCTGTACTGGTGCTGAGGTGATGCTGCACTGGTGGTGGTGCACTAATGAGGAGGTGGCGCTGTGCTAATGCAAAGATGGTTCTGTGCAATTCTGTGGTGGTGCTCAGGTGATGAGTGATGTCTGAGGTGGTACTCAGGTGGTGCTGAATCGTGCTGAGTTGGTGCTGTGCTGAGGTGATACTGCATTGGTGCTTAACCCGTTCCGTGCTCGCATCGGCCAACGGCCGTCACAAGCACTACCTCGCTGGTGTTGCGCACAACCGCAGGCCGACGCAGCCCCGCCCACCTAATAAAACACACGCACAGCGGCAGAATTCGCGCTGTGGTTAACGAGTTAATTGCTGCTGAGATGGAATTGCACTGGTGCTCAGGTGGTTCTGTGCTGATGCTGAGTTGGTGCTGCAGTAGTAGTTATGCTCTGTTGATGCTGTGATTGTTCTGTGCTGATGCCGAGGTTGTGCTGCGCGGATGCTGAGGTTGTGCTGCACTGGTGCGGAGGTGGTGTTGAGTAATGCTGAGGTGGTTGCTGATGTGTAAGCAGAAACAATTCCCAACAGGTATCATGTAAAGGCAATTTAAATAATGTATGCAATTTGCATTACACAAAAGGAAGAACAAGGAGTCACTGGAATTTTTTGAAAAAAGACAGTATTATTCACCAATGAACACAGGGAAAGGTCTTTCACATGGCAATACAGTTAAACAGCACTGTACAGAGCAGATCATGTGACAACCCAGTGGCACTTGGTGCAAGGTGCTATATACAATTGGTGATGGTGAAGGTGCAAGTGCTAAAGTGAACAGCGTGATCGACGCATAAACTTAAGTATATACATCAAACAATAGCTCCACAAAAACAAGTTGTAATCACTTAAAACAAGATTGTAGAAATTTAAACAGGAGCACAAAGCGTGATATGCGTCATATAGTTTATGCTGTAGAGTCGACGGTGTTTCGATCCCCTTTAGGCGGGATCGTCATCAGGACAGGGTTGTCGATGGAATCAGTGCTGTGGGCTAGAGAAGGGCAATTGAGAGGAGGACCGGGGACGGAGGCGTGGGGAAGGGGTCGGTCGGTGGATGGGTGAAGGGTGAGTGATCTGTGTTACTGAGGTATGAGTAGACACTGGAGCAGTGATTGGCTGGATGTGGATATGGCGTGATGGGGGGGCTGGGGCGGCGAGTAGTTGGGGTGTTAATTAGGGGTGACTAGGGTATGTGCCAATATCAAAGGATATTGTTGGGCGATTGGGAGAATACCAATAGCAATTTAAGCAATTGTGATCGAGTGAGCCATGAGTGGCCGAGTAGCTGGTGCAAGATAAGTAATGAGTTGTGAGGGGGTGAAGTAGTGGCAACGGGGGGTGGGGGCGGGGGGAAAAAGAAACTTACAGTGATACCCAGGCAGGGAAGCGTGGGTGGCTGAGGTCCATGCGGTCGCTCAAGAGTCGAAGGCTGCAGAAGAGCAAAAAGGGGGGGGGGAAGAAAGAGGTGAGAGCCGGATCTTGTTCAGGGTACCGGCTGGAGAGAAGAATCTAAGATTCAGTGGAATTACCTGATCGTCGATTGTATCGGATCAGCGGGCGGGACGTGCGGCGCCTATGAGGGAGGAAAGGTAGCGGGGGTAAGAAAGAGCCGGTGGCGTGAGAGACCGTTAAGTTACATTATAGTTAGATCGCACAGGATGTGCGGGTTCTGGGCGTACCTGTATGAATCAGGGCGGCGGAAGGCAATTAAGGCTCTTCTGGTGAGGGGCTGCTAGCAGTTAATGCTGGAGCTAACTGAGCAGGTACGAAGTCTCAATCTAAATAAAGAAGCCGAAGGCTGGGGGCGGGGTCTAGTCGGCAGGGGAGGCGGGGTTGGGGGCGTGTCACGGTGTTACTGAGGTAACACTGGCAAACAGGAAGTGGCGAGGTAGAAGAAAAGGATTAGGGTGTGTCGGATTGTTGTCAAGGCAACACTGACAGACACGATGTAACGGGAGGGCGTAATAGCAGGGCAAGGCCTGTTTGAGTGGAGTAGCTCGATTGGGAAGCAAGGCGAGGTTACACAAGCAGTACTAATGGTAAAACGAGACAAAGTACAGGAAATATACACTTCAAAGTTCCAATATTAGAAACTACGGGATCGGTCAATTATGAGCACGAGGTGGGGTGTATTTACAAGGGATTGGTGTCCAGTTGGATAATGGGTCTGAAACCAGTGGGTTATTTAACATCATGGTATACTCTATTGGCAGGGGGAAAGGAAACAACAATGGAAGTTACAAATAATTGGGGTCCAACTGGGCACATGGTTTAAAACCAGAGAGTTAAGTACATAACAATAATCTAATTGGGTGGTCAAAGGGAGTAGACTTTAAACAGTAATAGTGTTAGTCCATTCATCAAGAGTGTTTAACCCATGGTTGACCGAGTCAACCCGTGCGATCCATTTACATTCAGCTCTATTGAGTAGAATGGACATGTTCCCCCCTCTGATGGGCAGTGTGGGTTTTTCAATGACCATCCATCTAAGATCTGTATCGGCATGTGATTTTTCCATGAAATGCGTGACCAGAGGAGCAGTAAGTACTTTGCAGTTAATTCTGCTCTTGTGTTGTATTATACGTTGTTTAACCATTTGGGTGGTCTGGCCAATATAGATTAGGTCACACGGGCAACTGATGGCGTAGATGACATTTTGTGTTTTACAGTTCGAGTGGTGGGAGAGTTGATGGATATGTCCATTGTAGATGAATTCTTTGGTGTTGGTTGTCAGGTCACAGACACTGCAAGATTGGCATTTAAAATGTCCGATAACTGGGTTCAAGCCCCATGCAGCTGTGATAGTGTGTTTTTCAGTTGTGGGGGTTGGCCATGTAATTGCATGTACAAGATGGTTGGCGATGTTGTTGCCTCTCTGGTATGAAAATAGAGGTGGTGCGTGGAATTGTTCATCAAATCGTAGCACAGGCCAATTTTTCTTGATTATTTTGGCAACTTTGTTGCTGTCCGGGCTGAAGACGGAGACAAATGGGATTCTGGTCATAGATTTTTTGTCGTTATTAGGCATCAGTAGATCTTCACGGTGGTTGTACCATGCTCGTTTCTTAGCTCTTGTGACCAAGCGTCGTGGGTAGCCTCTGTTGATGAGTTTCGTAACCAAGATGTCTGCCTCCCTGAAATAGTCTTTGCGCCATTTGCAATTGCGGCGGATTCATAAGAACTGGCCAAAGGGGAGTCCATCGCGTAGGCCTCTTGGGTGGTTACTTGAATAATGTAACAGGGTGTTACGTTCCGTAGGCTTGCGGAAAAGGGATGTTCCAAGGGTGCCCTCTTCTGCATGGATAGTGACATCAAGGAACAGTAAGTCATTAGATTTGGACTCACTCGTAAATTTGAGATGTTCTCGTGAGGTATTGAGCCAATCATTAAAGGGTTAAAGGGTGTCAGCTGTTCCATTCCAGATCAATAAAATGTCATCTATGTATCGGCGCCACAGATGGATTTGGGGCCGATATGGGTTGATGGGGTTTAGGATCAGTGATTTTTCCATGTCATGTACAAATATGATGGCAAAGTTGGGGGCGAAACAAGCGCCCATCAATACTCCCTTGATTTGCAGGTAGTATACATTTTTGTACATGAAGTAGTTGTTTTGCAGGGCCACACGTAGAAGATCCATGATAAAGTCAGTGGGGATCTTGGTGGGTTGAGGTCTGGCGAGTAGGAGATTTTTGATTACTTCGAGACCTTCTCGATGAGGGATATTGGTGTAAAGGGACTCGATGTCCAAGCTCGCCATTAGTTGGGTGTCCAGGTCAAAGGACTGGTCATCTATGGTATTGATCAGGTCCATTGTATCGCGTATGTAGGTGTCTGTGACAGGTACAAATTCCTTGATGACAGAGTCCAGATATTTCCCCAGAGGTTCCAGTATGGAGCCACATCCTGACACGATGGGGCGTCCAGGCGGGTTCCTTGCATCCTTGTGTATTTTGGGGAGGACGTATAGGACAGGTGTTCTGGGATGTGGGTTATTCAAGTACTCGAATTCCTTCTTGGTTATAATGTTGTTGTCTCTGGCTGCTGTTGTGATAGAAAGAATCTTTTGTCTGATGTCTAACAAGGGGTCTTTTGAGAGAATGCGATAATGTTCGGTATTGGTGAGTTGACGTTCAACCTCTTTGTCGTATTGTGTGTTGTTTAAAACGACAATTCCCCCACCCTTGTCAGCGGGCTTGATGACTATTTCAGAGTTATTTTGGAGGGAATTGAGAGCTTCCTTTTCAATTAAGGGAAGATTGTAAGGGATGAAACGTGGTGTGGTTTTAAGGTCCATAACTTCCTTCATGACTAGCCGTTCAAACGCCAGTATTTCAGGTGTCATTTGGTTAGAGGGAGGATTGAAAGTGGAGGGTAACCGGAATGGAGAGATTTGATCCATTCTGGAATCTGGTTTATCAGCAAAGAAGTACTTTAACCGGATTCTTGTGAAGAATTTTAGAAGGTTAGTTTGTAACTCCAGGAAGTTAGTTCTAACGGTTGGTACGAATGAGAGACCTCGAGATAGAAGTCTAGTTTCCTCTGGAGTAAGAATGTGGTCAGATAAATTGAAAATGGTCATGGCAGTGGTGGTTAAATCCTGATCGTTAGTTACTGTGGTTGTCCCCATTGGTAGTATTGGTTGCGGGTTTGGCGGTTGCCTGGGACCTGGGGTTGGTACTGCTTGGCCCTGGTTTGCCGGGTCTGTGGTGGTGGTTGTTGGCCGCGTCCTCGGCCTCGTCCTAAAAAACCAGGTGGTAGAAGTGGCTGCGGTCCAGAGGATGGGGCGTCTGTGTCGTCTGCAGAGCTATTTGAAGAGACAGAGAACGTGACGCGTTGGTTGTTTCTGAATCGTCCCCAGTTTTGTGTTCTGGGAGGGTTCTGTTGGGTGTTGTAGAATTCCTTATTGAGGTAGGGGTATGTGTTCTCAACTTTATAATTTTTTATGTCTTTTTCTATTTTGTTGACCTTTTTGTTGACTTCAAAGGAGTTAAAGGTGGCGATGGTGCTGTTGATTTTATCTAGGAGGCTTTTGGCATCAGTGAGGGTGGTATCAGCTTGGATGAGTTTTTCTAGTTCTTCAATTTCTTGTAGTTCCAATCGGCTGTGTTCTATGGCTGTATCTATCCCCAGGACCATGCAATGGCGGGAGCAGGTGGTCGCTAGATGGCTAAAGCTGGTTCTGAATTTGGGGTCCTGTGTGAAAATAGCCGGGGTGTTGCGAATTTGAAGCCCCTAAAGGGATGACGCCTGATCGTAAGTAGTCCGTTAGCATTCGAGCATGCAGATCCTTCCTGATCTGTTTCTTCTTTAACTTTTCGAGTTTGTCCAGTAGGACCGGGAGGTGTTAGGGGCAGTGGATGTAGTCGCGGACTGAGGCGTGCCCGACAGTAATGAGGGACCGGTCAGTCGTGACTGGATGTATTCCTTTGAGTAGGTAAGGGACTCCTTGGACATTGTGTGTAGGCCGAAGGGTAGTACACAGATAAATACCTTTTTGGCTGAGGTATATTAGATGAAGTACACAGTGGTACAACTCTCGCAGCTAAGCAGCTGCTCGTAATATGTGTAAGAACAACAGGAGAGGACCCATAAAGCACGTTGGGATGGGTGTATTGTGTAAGCAGAAACAATTCCCAACAGGTATCATGTAAAGGCAATTTAAATAATGTATGCAATTTGCATTACACAAAAGGAAGAACAAGGAGTCACTGGAATTTTTTGAAAAAAGACAGTATTATTCACCAATGAACACAGGGAAAGGTCTTTCACATGGCAATACAGTTAAACAGCACTGTACAGAGCAGATCATGTGACAACCCAGTGGCACTTGGTGCAAGGTGCTATATACAATTGGTGATGGTGAAGGTGCAAGTGCTAAAGTGAAAAGCGTGATCGACGCATAAACTTAAGTATATACATCAAACAATAGCTCCACAAAAACAAGTTGTAATCACTTAAAACAAGATTGTAGAAATTTAAACAGGAGCACAAAGCGTGATATGCGTCATATAGTTTATGCTGTAGAGTCGACGGCGTTTCGATCCCCTTTAGTCGGGATCGTCATCAGGACAGGGTTGTCGATGGAATCAGTGCTGTGGGCGAGAGAAGGGCAATTGAGAGGAGGACCGGGGACGGAGGCGTGGGGAAGGGGTGGGTCGGTGGATGGGTGAAGGGTGAGTGATCTGTGTTACTGAGGTATGAGTAGACACTGGAGCAGTGATTGGCTGGATGTGGATATGGCGTGATGGGGGTGTGGGGGTGGGGCGGCGAGTAGTTGGGGTGTTAATTAGGGGTGACTAGGGTATGTGCCAATATCAAAGGATATTGTTGGGCGATTGGGAGAATACCAATAGCAATTTAAGCAATTGTGATAGAGTGAGCCATGAGTGGCCGAGTAGCTGGTGCAAGATAAGTAATGAGTTGTGAGGGGGTGAAGTAGTGGCAACGGGGGGTGGGGGCGGGGGGAAAAAGAAACTTACAGTGATACCCAGGCAGGGAAGCGTGGGTGGCTGAGGTCCAAGCGGTCGCTCAAGAGTCGAAGGCTGCAGAAGAGCAAAAAGGGGGGGGGGGGAGAAAGAGGTGAGAGCCGGATCTTGTTCAGGGTACCGGCTGGAGAGAAGAATCTAAGATTCAGTGGAATTACCTGATCGTCGATTGTATCGGATCAACGGGCGGGACGTGCGGCGCCTATGAGGGAGGAAAAGTAGCGGGGGTAAGAAAGAGCCGGTGGCGTGAGAGACCGTTAAGTTACATTATAGTTAGATCGCACAGGATGTGCGGGTTCTGGGCGTACCTGTATGAATCAGGGCGGCGGAAGGCAATTAAGGCTCTTCTGGTGAGGGGCTGCTAGCAGTTAATGCTGGAGCTAACTGAGCAGGTACGAAGTCTCAATCTAAATAAAGAAGCCGAAGGCTGGGGGCGGGGTCTAGTCGGCAGGGGAGGCGGGGTTGGGGGCGTGTCACGGTGTTACCGAGGTAACACTGGCAAACAGGAAGTGGCGAGGTAGAAGAAAAGGATTAGGGTGTGTCGGATTGTTGTCAAGGCAACACTGACAGACCGGATGTAACGGGAGGGCGTAATAGCAGGGCAAGGCCTGTTTGAGTGGAGTAGCTCGATTGGGAAGCAAGGCGAGGTTACACAAGCAGTACTAATGGTAAAACGAGACAAAGTACAGGAAATATACACTTCAAAGTTCCAATATTAGAAACTACGGGATCAGTCAATTATGAGCACGAGGTGGGGTGTATTTACAAGGGATTGGTGTCCAGTTGGATAATAGGTCTGAAACCAGTGGGTTATTTAACATCATGGTATACTCTATTGGCAGGGGGAACGGAAACAACAATGGAAGTTACAAATAATTGGGGTCCAACTGGGCACACGGTTTAAAACCAGAGAGTTAAGTACATAACAATAATCTAATTGGGTGGTCAAAGGGAGTAGACTTTAAACAGTAATAGTGTTAGTCCATTCATCAAGAGTGTTTAACCCATGGTTGACCGAGTCAACCCGTGCGATCCATTTACATTCAGCTCTATTGAGTAGAATGGACATGTTCCCCCCTCTGATGGGCAGTGTGGGTTTTTCAATGACCATCCATCTAAGATCTGTATCGGCATGTGATTTTTCCATGAAATGCGTGACCAGAGGAGCAGTAAGTACTTTGCAGTTAATTCTGCTCTTGTGTTGTATTATACGTTGTTTAACCATTTGGGTGGTCTGGCCAATATAGATTAGGTCACACGGGCAACTGATGGCGTAGATGACATTTTGTGTTTTACAGTTCGAGTGGTGGGAGAGTTGATGGATATGTCCATTGTAGATGAATTCTTTGGTGTTGGTTGTCAGGTCACAGACACTGCAAGATTGGCATTTAAAATGTCCGATAACTGGGTTCAAGCCCCATGCAGCTGTGATAGTGTGTTTTTCAGTTGTGGGGGTTGGCCATGTAATTGCACGTACAAGATGGTTGGCGATGTTGTTGCCTCTCTGGTATGAAAATAGAGGTGGTGCGTGGAATTGTTCATCAAATCGTAGCACAGGCCAATTTTTCTTGATTATTTTGGCAACTTTGTTGCTGTCCGGGCTGAAGACGGAGACAAATGGGATTCTGGTCATAGATTTTTTGTCGTTATTAGGCATCAGTAGATCTTCACGGTGGTTGTACCATGCTCGTTTCTTAGCTCTTGTGACCAAGCGTCGTGGGTAGCCTCTGTTGATGAGTTTCGTAACCAAGATGTCTGCCTCCCTGAAATAGTCTTTGCGCCATTTGCAATTGCGGCGGATTCATAAGAACTGGCCAAAGGGGAGTCCATCGCGTAGGCCTCTTGGGTGGTTACTTGAATAATGTAACAGGGTGTTACGTTCCGTAGGCTTGCGGAAAAGGGATGTTCCAAGGGTGCCCTCTTCTGCATGGATAGTGACATCAAGGAACAGTAAGTCATTAGATTTGGACTCACTCGTAAATTTGAGATGTTCTCGTGAGGTATTGAGCCAATCATTAAAGGGTTAAAGGGTGTCAGCTGTTCCATTCCAGATCAATAAAATGTCATCTATGTATCGGCGCCACAGATGGATTTGGGGCCGATATGGGTTGATGGGGTTTAGGATCAGTGATTTTTCCATGTCATGTACAAATATGATGGCAAAGTTGGGGGCGAAACAAGCGCCCATCAATACTCCCTTGATTTGCAGGTAGTATACATTTTTGTACATGAAGTAGTTGTTTTGCAGGGCCACACGTAGAAGATCCATGATAAAGTCAGTGGGGATCTTGGTGGGTTGAGGTCTGGCGAGTAGGAGATTTTTGATTACTTCGAGACCTTCTCGATGAGGGATATTGGTGTAAAGGGACTCGATGTCCAAGCTCGCCATTAGTTGGGTGTCCAGGTCAAAGGACTGGTCCTCTATGGTATTGATCAGGTCCATTGTATCGCGTATGTAGGTGTCTGTGACAGGTACAAATTCCTTGATGACAGAGTCCAGATATTTCCCCAGAGGTTCCAGTATGGAGCCACATCCTGACACGATGGGGCGTCCAGGCGGGTTCCTTGCATCCTTGTGTATTTTGGGGAGGACGTATAGGACAGGTGTTCTGGGATGTGGGTTATTCAAGTACTCGAATTCCTTCTTGGTTATAATGTTGTTGTCTCTGGCTGCTGTTGTGATAGAAAGAATCTTTTGTCTGATGTCTAACAAGGGGTCTTTTGAGAGAATGCGATAATGTTCGGTATTGGTGAGTTGACGTTCAACCTCTTTGTCGTATTGTGTGTTGTTTAAAACGACAATTCCCCCACCCTTGTCAGCGGGCTTGATGACTATTTCAGAGTTATTTTGGAGGGAATTGAGAGCTTCCTTTTCAATTAAGGGAAGATTGTAAGGGATGAAACGTGGTGTGGTTTTAAGGTCCATAACTTCCTTCATGACTAGCCGTTCAAACGCCAGTATTTCAGGTGTCATTTGGTTAGAGGGGGGATTGAAAGTGGAGGGTAACCGGAATGGAGAGATTTGATCCATTCTGGAATCTGGTTTATCAGCAAAGAAGTACTTTAACCGGATTCTTGTGAAGAATTTTAGAAGGTTAGTTTGTAACTCCAGGAAGTTAGTTCTAACGGTTGGTACGAATGAGAGACCTCGAGATAGAAGTCTAGTTTCCTCTGGAGTAAGAATGTGGTCAGATAAATTGAAAATGGGGATGGTCATGGCAGTGGTGGTTAAATCCTGATCGTTAGTTACTGTGGTTGTCCCCATTGGTAGTATTGGTTGCGGGTTTGGCGGTTGCCTGGGACCTGGGGTTGGTACTGCTTGGCCCTGGTTTGCCGGGTCTGTGGTGGTGGTTGTTGGCCGCGTCCTCGGCCTCGTCCTAAAAAACCAGGTGGTAGAAGTGGCTGCGGTCCAGAGGATGGGGCGTCTGTGTCGTCTGCAGAGCTATTTGAAGAGACAGAGAACGTGACGCGTTGGTTGTTTCTGAATCGTCCCCAGTTTTGTGTTCTGGGAGGGTTCTGTTGGGTGTTGTAGAATTCCTCATTGAGGTAGGGGTATGTGTTCTCAACTTTATAATTTTTTATGTCTTTTTCTATTTTGTTGACCTTTTTGTTGACTTCAAAGGAGTTAAAGGTGGCGATGGTGCTGTTGATTTTATCTAGGAGGCTTTTGGCATCAGTGAGGGTGGTATCAGCTTGGATGAGTTTTTCTAGTTCTTCAATTTCTTGTAGTTCCAATCGGCTGTGTTCTATGGCTGTATCTATCCCCAGGACCATCCAATGGCGGGAGCAGGTGGTCGCTAGATGGCTAAAGCTGGTTCTGAATTTGGGGTCCTGTGTGAAAATAGCCGGGGTGTTGCGAATTTGAAGCCCTAAAGGGATGACGCCTGATCGTAAGTAGTCCGTTAGCATTCGAGCATGCAGATCCTTCCTGATCTGTTTCTTCTTTAACTTTTCGAGTTTGTCCAGTAGGACCGGGAGGTGTTAGGGGCAGTGGATGTAGTCGCGGACTGAGGCGTGCCCGACAGTAATGAGGGACCGGTCAGTCGTGACTGGATGTATTCCTTTGAGTAGGTAAGGGACTCCTTGGACATTGTGTGTAGGCCGAAGGGTAGTACACAGATAAATACCTTTTTGGCTGAGGTATATTAGATGAAGTACACAGTGGTACAACTCTCGCAGCTAAGCAGCTGCTCGTAATATGTGTAAGAACAACAGGAGAGGACCCATAAAGCACGTTGGGATGGGTGTATTGTGTAAGCAGAAACAATTCCCAACAGGTATCATGTAAAGGCAATTTAAATAATGTATGCAATTTGCATTACACAAAAGGAAGAACAAGGAGTCACTGGAATTTTTTGAAAAAAGACAGTATTATTCACCAATGAACACAGGGAAAGGTCTTTCACATGGCAATACAGTTAAACAGCACTGTACAGAGCAGATCATGTGACAACCCAGTGGCACTTGGTGCAAGGTGCTATATACAATTGGTGATGGTGAAGGTGCAAGTGCTAAAGTGAAAAGCGTGATCGACGCATAAACTTAAGTATATACATCAAACAATAGCTCCACAAACACAAGTTGTAATCACTTAAAACAAGATTGTAGAAATTTAAACAGGAGCACAAAGCGTGATATGCGTCATATAGTTTATGCTGTAGAGTCGACGGCGTTTCGATCCCCTTTAGTCGGGATCGTCATCAGGACAGGGTTGTCGATGGAATCAGTGCTGTGGGCGAGAGAAGGGCAATTGAGAGGAGGACCGGGGACGGAGGCGTGGGGAAGGGGTGGGTAGGTGGATGGGTGAAGGGTGAGTGATCTGTGTTACTGAGGTATGAGTAGACACTGGAGCAGTGATTGGCTGGATGTGGATATGGCGTGATGGGGGTGTGGGGGTGGGGCGGCGAGTAGTTGGGGTGTTAATTAGGGGTGACTAGGGTATGTGCCAATATCAAAGGATATTGTTGGGCGATTGGGAGAATACCAATAGCAATTTAAGCAATTGTGATAGAGTGAGCCATGAGTGGCCGAGTAGCTGGTGCAAGATAAGTAATGAGTTGTGAGGGGGTGAAGTAGTGGCAACGGGGGGTGGGGGCGGGGGGAAAAAGAAACTTACAGTGATACCCAGGCAGGGAAGCGTGGGTGGCTGAGGTCCAAGCGGTCGCTCAAGAGTCGAAGGCTGCAGAAGAGCAAAAAGGGGGGGGGGAAGAAAGAGGTGAGAGCCGGATCTTGTTCAGGGTACCGGCTGGAGAGAAGAATCTAAGATTCAGTGGAATTACCTGATCGTCGATTGTATCGGATCAACGGGCGGGACGTGCGGCGCCTATGAGGGAGGAAAAGTAGCGGGGGTAAGAAAGAGCCGGTGGCGTGAGAGACCATTAAGTTACATTATAGTTAGATCGCACAGGATGTGCGGGTTCTGGGCGTACCTGTATGAATCAGGGCGGCGGAAGGCAATTAAGGCTCTTCTGGTGAGGGGCTGCTAGCAGTTAATGCTGGAGCTAACTGAGCAGGTACGAAGTCTCAATCTAAATAAAGAAGCCGAAGGCTGGGGGCGGGGTCTAGTCGGCAGGGGAGGCGGGGTTGGGGGCGTGTCACGGTGTTACCGAGGTAACACTGGCAAACAGGAAGTGGCGAGGTAGAAGAAAAGGATTAGGGTGTGTCGGATTGTTGTCAAGGCAACACTGACAGACCGGATGTAACGGGAGGGCGTAATAGCAGGGCAAGGCCTGTTTGAGTGGAGTAGCTCGATTGGGAAGCAAGGCGAGGTTACACAAGCAGTACTAATGGTAAAACGAGACAAAGTACAGGAAATATACACTTCAAAGTTCCAATATTAGAAACTACGGGATCAGTCAATTATGAGCACGAGGTGGGGTGTATTTACAAGGGATTGGTGTCCAGTTGGATAATAGGTCTGAAACCAGTGGGTTATTTAACATCATGGTATACTCTATTGGCAGGGGGAACGGAAACAACAATGGAAGTTACAAATAATTGGGGTCCAACTGGGCACACGGTTTAAAACCAGAGAGTTAAGTACATAACAATAATCTAATTGGGTGGTCAAAGGGAGTAGACTTTAAACAGTAATAGTGTTAGTCCATTCATCAAGAGTGTTTAACCCATGGTTGACCGAGTCAACCCGTGCGATCCATTTACATTCAGCTCTATTGAGTAGAATGGACATGTTCCCCCCTCTGATGGGCAGTGTGGGTTTTTCAATGACCATCCATCTAAGATCTGTATCGGCATGTGATTTTTCCATGAAATGCGTGACCAGAGGAGCAGTAAGTACTTTGCAGTTAATTCTGCTCTTGTGTTGTATTATACGTTGTTTAACCATTTGGGTGGTCTGGCCAATATAGATTAGGTCACACGGGCAACTGATGGCGTAGATGACATTTTGTGTTTTACAGTTCGAGTGGTGGGAGAGTTGATGGATATGTCCATTGTAGATGAATTCTTTGGTGTTGGTTGTCAGGTCACAGACACTGCAAGATTGGCATTTAAAATGTCCGATAACTGGGTTCAAGCCCCATGCAGCTGTGATAGTGTGTTTTTCAGTTGTGGGGGTTGGCCATGTAATTGCATGTACAAGATGGTTGGCGATGTTGTTGCCTCTCTGGTATGAAAATAGAGGTGGTGCGTGGAATTGTTCATCAAATCGTAGCACAGGCCAATTTTTCTTGATTATTTTGGCAACTTTGTTGCTGTCCGGGCTGAAGACGGAGACAAATGGGATTCTGGTCATAGATTTTTTGTCGTTATTAGGCATCAGTAGATCTTCACGGTGGTTGTACCATGCTCGTTTCTTAGCTCTTGTGACCAAGCGTCGTGGGTAGCCTCTGTTGATGAGTTTCGTAACCAAGATGTCTGCCTCCCTGAAATAGTCTTTGCGCCATTTGCAATTGCGGCGGATTCATAAGAACTGGCCAAAGGGGAGTCCATCGCGTAGGCCTCTTGGGTGGTTACTTGAATAATGTAACAGGGTGTTACGTTCCGTAGGCTTGCGGAAAAGGGATGTTCCAAGGGTGCCCTCTTCTGCATGGATAGTGACATCAAGGAACAGTAAGTCATTAGATTTGGACTCACTCGTAAATTTGAGATGTTCTCGTGAGGTATTGAGCCAATCATTAAAGGGTTAAAGGGTGTCAGCTGTTCCATTCCAGATCAATAAAATGTCATCTATGTATCGGCGCCACAGATGGATTTGGGGCCGATATGGGTTGATGGGGTTTAGGATCAGTGATTTTTCCATGTCATGTACAAATATGATGGCAAAGTTGGGGGCGAAACAAGCGCCCATCAATACTCCCTTGATTTGCAGGTAGTATACATTTTTGTACATGAAGTAGTTGTTTTGCAGGGCCACACGTAGAAGATCCATGATAAAGTCAGTGGGGATCTTGGTGGGTTGAGGTCTGGCGAGTAGGAGATTTTTGATTACTTCGAGACCTTCTCGATGAGGGATATTGGTGTAAAGGGACTCGATGTCCAAGCTCGCCATTAGTTGGGTGTCCAGGTCAAAGGACTGGTCATCTATGGTATTGATCAGGTCCATTGTATCGCGTATGTAGGTGTCTGTGACAGGTACAAATTCCTTGATGACAGAGTCCAGATATTTCCCCAGAGGTTCCAGTATGGAGCCACATCCTGACACGATGGGGCGTCCAGGCGGGTTCCTTGCATCCTTGTGTATTTTGGGGAGGACGTATAGGACAGGTGTTCTGGGATGTGGGTTATTCAAGTACTCGAATTCCTTCTTGGTTATAATGTTGTTGTCTCTGGCTGCTGTTGTGATAGAAAGAATCTTTTGTCTGATGTCTAACAAGGGGTCTTTTGAGAGAATGCGATAATGTTCGGTATTGGTGAGTTGACGTTCAACCTCTTTGTCGTATTGTGTGTTGTTTAAAACGACAATTCCCCCACCCTTGTCAGCGGGCTTGATGACTATTTCAGAGTTATTTTGGAGGGAATTGAGAGCTTCCTTTTCAATTAAGGGAAGATTGTAAGGGATGAAACGTGGTGTGGTTTTAAGGTCCATAACTTCCTTCATGACTAGCCGTTCAAACGCCAGTATTTCAGGTGTCATTTGGTTAGAGGGGGGATTGAAAGTGGAGGGTAACCGGAATGGAGAGATTTGATCCATTCTGGAATCTGGTTTATCAGCAAAGAAGTACTTTAACCGGATTCTTGTGAAGAATTTTAGAAGGTTAGTTTGTAACTCCAGGAAGTTAGTTCTAACGGTTGGTACGAATGAGAGACCTCGAGATAGAAGTCTAGTTTCCTCTGGAGTAAGAATGTGGTCAGATAAATTGAAAATGGGGATGGTCATGGCAGTGGTGGTTAAATCCTGATCGTTAGTTACTGTGGTTGTCCCCATTGGTAGTATTGGTTGCGGGTTTGGCGGTTGCCTGGGACCTGGGCTTGGTACTGCTTGGCCCTGGTTTGCCGGGTCTGTGGTGGTGGTTGTTGGCCGCGTCCTCGGCCTCGTCCTAAAAAACCAGGTGGTAGAAGTGGCTGCGGTCCAGAGGATGGGGCGTCTGTGTCGTCTGCAGAGCTATTTGAAGAGACAGAGAACGTGACGCGTTGTTTGTTTCTGAATCGTCCCCAGTTTTGTGTTCTGGGAGGGTTCTGTTGGGTGTTGTAGAATTCCTCATTGAGGTAGGGGTATGTGTTCTCAACTTTATAATTTTTTATGTCTTTTTCTATTTTGTTGACCTTTTTGTTGACTTCAAAGGAGTTAAAGGTGGCGATGGTGCTGTTGATTTTATCTAGGAGGCTTTTGGCATCAGTGAGGGTGGTATCAGCTTGGATGAGTTTTTCTAGTTCTTCAATTTCTTGTAGTTCCAATCGGCTGTGTTCTATGGCTGTATCTATCCCCAGGACCATCCAATGGCGGGAGCAGGTGGTCGCTAGATGGCTAAAGCTGGTTCTGAATTTGGGGTCCTGTGTGAAAATAGCCGGGGTGTTGCGAATTTGAAGCCCTAAAGGGATGACGCCTGATCGTAAGTAGTCCGTTAGCATTCGAGCATGCAGATCCTTCCTGATCTGTTTCTTCTTTAACTTTTCGAGTTTGTCCAGTAGGACCGGGAGGTGTTAGGGGCAGTGGATGTAGTCGCGGACTGAGGCGTGCCCGACAGTAATGAGGGACCGGTCAGTCGTGACTGGATGTATTCCTTTGAGTAGGTAAGGGACTCCTTGGACATTGTGTGTAGGCCGAAGGGTAGTACACAGATAAATACCTTTTTGGCTGAGGTATATTAGATGAAGTACACAGTGGTACAACTCTCGCAGCTAAGCAGCTGCTCGTAATATGTGTAAGAACAACAGGAGAGGACCCATAAAGCACGTTGGGATGGGTGTATTGTGTAAGCAGAAACAATTCCCAACAGGTATCATGTAAAGGCAATTTAAATAATGTATGCAATTTGCATTACACAAAAGGAAGAACAAGGAGTCACTGGAATTTTTTGAAAAAAGACAGTATTATTCACCAATGAACACAGGGAAAGGTCTTTCACATGGCAATACAGTTAAACAGCACTGTACAGAGCAGATCATGTGACAACCCAGTGGCACTTGGTGCAAGGTGCTATATACAATTGGTGATGGTGAAGGTGCAAGTGCTAAAGTGAAAAGCGTGATCGACGCATAAACTTAAGTATATACATCAAACAATAGCTCCACAAACACAAGTTGTAATCACTTAAAACAAGATTGTAGAAATTTAAACAGGAGCACAAAGCGTGATATGCGTCATATAGTTTATGCTGTAGAGTCGACGGCGTTTCGATCCCCTTTAGTCGGGATCGTCATCAGGACAGGGTTGTCGATGGAATCAGTGCTGTGGGCGAGAGAAGGGCAATTGAGAGGAGGACCGGGGACGGAGGCGTGGGGAAGGGGTGGGTCGGTGGATGGGTGAAGGGTGAGTGATCTGTGTTACTGAGGTATGAGTAGACACTGGAGCAGTGATTGGCTGGATGTGGATATGGCGTGATGGGGGTGTGGGGGTGGGGCGGCGAGTAGTTGGGGTGTTAATTAGGGGTGACTAGGGTATGTGCCAATATCAAAGGATATTGTTGGGCGATTGGGAGAATACCAATAGCAATTTAAGCAATTGTGATAGAGTGAGCCATGAGTGGCCGAGTAGCTGGTGCAAGATAAGTAATGAGTTGTGAGGGGGTGAAGTAGTGGCAACGGGGGGTGGGGGCGGGGGGAAAAAGAAACTTACAGTGATACCCAGGCAGGGAAGCGTGGGTGGCTGAGGTCCAAGCGGTCGCTCAAGAGTCGAAGGCTGCAGAACAGCAAAAAGGGGGGGGGGGGAAGAAAGAGGTGAGAGCCGGATCTTGTTCAGGGTACCGGCTGGAGAGAAGAATCTAAGATTCAGTGGAATTACCTGATTGTCGATTGTATCGGATCAACGGGCGGGACGTGCGGCGCCTATGAGGGAGGAAAAGTAGCGGGGGTAAGAAAGAGCCGGTGGCGTGAGAGACCGTTAAGTTACATTATAGTTAGATCGCACAGGATGTGCGGGTTCTGGGCGTACCTGTATGAATCAGGGCGGCGGAAGGCAATTAAGGCTCTTCTGGTGAGGGGCTGCTAGCAGTTAATGCTGGAGCTAACTGAGCAGGTACGAAGTCTCAATCTAAATAAAGAAGCCGAAGGCTGGGGGCGGGGTCTAGTCGGCAGGGGAGGCGGGGTTGGGGGCGTGTCACGGTGTTACCGAGGTAACACTGGCAAACAGGAAGTGGCGAGGTAGAAGAAAAGGATTAGGGTGTGTCGGATTGTTGTCAAGGCAACACTGACAGACCGGATGTAACGGGAGGGCGTAATAGCAGGGCAAGGCCTGTTTGAGTGGAGTAGCTCGATTGGGAAGCAAGGCGAGGTTACACAAGCAGTACTAATGGTAAAACGAGACAAAGTACAGGAAATATACACTTCAAAGTTCCAATATTAGAAACTACGGGATCAGTCAATTATGAGCACGAGGTGGGGTGTATTTACAAGGGATTGGTGTCCAGTTGGATAATAGGTCTGAAACCAGTGGGTTATTTAACATCATGGTATACTCTATTGGCAGGGGGAACGGAAACAACAATGGAAGTTACAAATAATTGGGGTCCAACTGGGCACACGGTTTAAAACCAGAGAGTTAAGTACATAACAATAATCTAATTGGGTGGTCAAAGGGAGTAGACTTTAAACAGTAATAGTGTTAGTCCATTCATCAAGAGTGTTTAACCCATGGTTGACCGAGTCAACCCGTGCGATCCATTTACATTCAGCTCTATTGAGTAGAATGGACATGTTCCCCCCTCTGATGGGCAGTGTGGGTTTTTCAATGACCATCCATCTAAGATCTGTATCGGCATGTGATTTTTCCATGAAATGCGTGACCAGAGGAGCAGTAAGTACTTTGCAGTTAATTCTGCTCTTGTGTTGTATTATACGTTGTTTAACCATTTGGGTGGTCTGGCCAATATAGATTAGGTCACACGGGCAACTGATGGCGTAGATGACATTTTGTGTTTTACAGTTCGAGTGGTGGGAGAGTTGATGGATATGTCCATTGTAGATGAATTCTTTGGTGTTGGTTGTCAGGTCACAGACACTGCAAGATTGGCATTTAAAATGTCCGATAACTGGGTTCAAGCCCCATGCAGCTGTGATAGTGTGTTTTTCAGTTGTGGGGGTTGGCCATGTAATTGCATGTACAAGATGGTTGGCGATGTTGTTGCCTCTCTGGTATGAAAATAGAGGTGGTGCGTGGAATTGTTCATCAAATCGTAGCACAGGCCAATTTTTCTTGATTATTTTGGCAACTTTGTTGCTGTCCGGGCTGAAGACGGAGACAAATGGGATTCTGGTCATAGATTTTTTGTCGTTATTAGGCATCAGTAGATCTTCACGGTGGTTGTACCATGCTCGTTTCTTAGCTCTTGTGACCAAGCGTCGTGGGTAGCCTCTGTTGATGAGTTTCGTAACCAAGATGTCTGCCTCCCTGAAATAGTCTTTGCGCCATTTGCAATTGCGGCGGATTCATAAGAACTGGCCAAAGGGGAGTCCATCGCGTAGGCCTCTTGGGTGGTTACTTGAATAATGTAACAGGGTGTTACGTTCCGTAGGCTTGCGGAAAAGGGATGTTCCAAGGGTGCCCTCTTCTGCATGGATAGTGACATCAAGGAACAGTAAGTCATTAGATTTGGACTCACTCGTAAATTTGAGATGTTCTCGTGAGGTATTGAGCCAATCATTAAAGGGTTAAAGGGTGTCAGCTGTTCCATTCCAGATCAATAAAATGTCATCTATGTATCGGCGCCACAGATGGATTTGGGGCCGATATGGGTTGATGGGGTTTAGGATCAGTGATTTTTCCATGTCATGTACAAATATGATGGCAAAGTTGGGGGCGAAACAAGCGCCCATCAATACTCCCTTGATTTGCAGGTAGTATACATTTTTGTACATGAAGTAGTTGTTTTGCAGGGCCACACGTAGAAGATCCATGATAAAGTCAGTGGGGATCTTGGTGGGTTGAGGTCTGGCGAGTAGGAGATTTTTGATTACTTCGAGACCTTCTCGATGAGGGATATTGGTGTAAAGGGACTCGATGTCCAAGCTCGCCATTAGTTGGGTGTCCAGGTCAAAGGACTGGTCCTCTATGGTATTGATCAGGTCCATTGTATCGCGTATGTAGGTGTCTGTGACAGGTACAAATTCCTTGATGACAGAGTCCAGATATTTCCCCAGAGGTTCCAGTATGGAGCCACATCCTGACACGATGGGGCGTCCAGGCGGGTTCCTTGCATCCTTGTGTATTTTGGGGAGGACGTATAGGACAGGTGTTCTGGGATGTGGGTTATTCAAGTACTCGAATTCCTTCTTGGTTATAATGTTGTTGTCTCTGGCTGCTGTTGTGATAGAAAGAATCTTTTGTCTGATGTCTAACAAGGGGTCTTTTGAGAGAATGCGATAATGTTCGGTATTGGTGAGTTGACGTTCAACCTCTTTGTCGTATTGTGTGTTGTTTAAAACGACAATTCCCCCACCCTTGTCAGCGGGCTTGATGACTATTTCAGAGTTATTTTGGAGGGAATTGAGAGCTTCCTTTTCAATTAAGGGAAGATTGTAAGGGATGAAACGTGGTGTGGTTTTAAGGTCCATAACTTCCTTCATGACTAGCCGTTCAAACGCCAGTATTTCAGGTGTCATTTGGTTAGAGGGGGGATTGAAAGTGGAGGGTAACCGGAATGGAGAGATTTGATCCATTCTGGAATCTGGTTTATCAGCAAAGAAGTACTTTAACCGGATTCTTGTGAAGAATTTTAGAAGGTTAGTTTGTAACTCCAGGAAGTTAGTTCTAACGGTTGGTACGAATGAGAGACCTCGAGATAGAAGTCTAGTTTCCTCTGGAGTAAGAATGTGGTCAGATAAATTGAAAATGGGGATGGTCATGGCAGTGGTGGTTAAATCCTGATCGTTAGTTACTGTGGTTGTCCCCATTGGTAGTATTGGTTGCGGGTTTGGCGGTTGCCTGGGACCTGGGGTTGGTACTGCTTGGCCCTGGTTTGCCGGGTCTGTGGTGGTGGTTGTTGGCCGCGTCCTCGGCCTCGTCCTAAAAAACCAGGTGGTAGAAGTGGCTGCGGTCCAGAGGATGGGGCGTCTGTGTCGTCTGCAGAGCTATTTGAAGAGACAGAGAACGTGACGCGTTGGTTGTTTCTGAATCGTCCCCAGTTTTGTGTTCTGGGAGGGTTCTGTTGGGTGTTGTAGAATTCCTCATTGAGGTAGGGGTATGTGTTCTCAACTTTATAATTTTTTATGTCTTTTTCTATTTTGTTGACCTTTTTGTTGACTTCAAAGGAGTTAAAGGTGGCGATGGTGCTGTTGATTTTATCTAGGAGGCTTTTGGCATCAGTGAGGGTGGTATCAGCTTGGATGAGTTTTTCTAGTTCTTCAATTTCTTGTAGTTCCAATCGGCTGTGTTCTATGGCTGTATCTATCCCCAGGACCATCCAATGGCGGGAGCAGGTGGTCGCTAGATGGCTAAAGCTGGTTCTGAATTTGGGGTCCTGTGTGAAAATAGCCGGGGTGTTGCGAATTTGAAGCCCTAAAGGGATGACGCCTGATCGTAAGTAGTCCATTAGCATTCGAGCATGCAGATCCTTCCTGATCTGTTTCTTCTTTAACTTTTCGAGTTTGTCCAGTAGGACCGGGAGGTGTTAGGGGCAGTGGATGTAGTCGCGGACTGAGGCGTGCCCGACAGTAATGAGGGACCGGTCAGTCGTGACTGGATGTATTCCTTTGAGTAGGTAAGGGACTCCTTGGACATTGTGTGTAGGCCGAAGGGTAGTACACAGATAAATACCTTTTTGGCTGAGGTATATTAGATGAAGTACACAGTGGTACAACTCTCGCAGCTAAGCAGCTGCTCGTAATATGTGTAAGAACAACAGGAGAGGACCCATAAAGCACGTTGGGATGGGTGTATTGTGTAAGCAGAAACAATTCCCAACAGGTATCATGTAAAGGCAATTTAAATAATGTATGCAATATGCATTACACAAAAGGAAGAACAAGGAGTCACTGGAATTTTTTGAAAAAAGACAGTATTATTCACCAATGAACACAGGGAAAGGTCTTTCACATGGCAATACAGTTAAACAGCACTGTACAGAGCAGATCATGTGACAACCCAGTGGCACTTGGTGCAAGGTGCTATATACAATTGGTGATGGTGAAGGTGCAAGTGCTAAAGTGAAAAGCGTGATCGACGCATAAACTTAAGTATATACATCAAACAATAGCTCCACAAACACAAGTTGTAATCACTTAAAACAAGATTGTAGAAATTTAAACAGGAGCACAAAGCGTGATATGCGTCATATAGTTTATGCTGTAGAGTCGACGGCGTTTCGATCCCCTTTAGTCGGGATCGTCATCAGGACAGGGTTGTCGATGGAATCAGTGCTGTGGGCGAGAGAAGGGCAATTGAGAGGAGGACCGGGGACGGAGGCGTGGGGAAGGGGTGGGTCGGTGGATGGGTGAAGGGTGAGTGATCTGTGTTACTGAGGTATGAGTAGACACTGGAGCAGTGATTGGCTGGATGTGGATATGGCGTGATGGGGGTGTGGGGGTGGGGCGGCGAGTAGTTGGGGTGTTAATTAGGGGTGACTAGGGTATGTGCCAATATCAAAGGATATTGTTGGGCGATTGGGAGAATACCAATAGCAATTTAAGCAATTGTGATAGAGTGAGCCATGAGTGGCCGAGTAGCTGGTGCAAGATAAGTAATGAGTTGTGAGGGGGTGAAGTAGTGGCAACGGGGGGTGGGGGCGGGGGGAAAAAGAAACTTACAGTGATACCCAGGCAGGGAAGCGTGGGTGGCTGAGGTCCAAGCGGTCGCTCAAGAGTCGAAGGCTGCAGAAGAGCAAAAAGGGGGGGGGGAAGAAAGAGGTGAGAGCCGGATCTTGTTCAGGGTACCGGCTGGAGAGAAGAATCTAAGATTCAGTGGAATTACCTGATCGTCGATTGTATCGGATCAACGGGCGGGACGTGCGGCGCCTATGAGGGAGGAAAAGTAGCGGGGGTAAGAAAGAGCCGGTGGCGTGAGAGACCGTTAAGTTACATTATAGTTAGATCGCACAGGATGTGCGGGTTCTGGGCGTACCTGTATGAATCAGGGCGGCGGAAGGCAATTAAGGCTCTTCTGGTGAGGGGCTGCTAGCAGTTAATGCTGGAGCTAACTGAGCAGGTACGAAGTCTCAATCTAAATAAAGAAGCCGAAGGCTGGGGGCGGGGTCTAGTCGGCAGGGGAGGCGGGGTTGGGGGCGTGTCACGGTGTTACCGAGGTAACACTGGCAAACAGGAAGTGGCGAGGTAGAAGAAAAGGATTAGGGTGTGTCGGATTGTTGTCAAGGCAACACTGACAGACCGGATGTAACGGGAGGGCGTAATAGCAGGGCAAGGCCTGTTTGAGTGGAGTAGCTCGATTGGGAAGCAAGGCGAGGTTACACAAGCAGTACTTATGGTAAAACGAGACAAAGTACAGGAAATATACACTTCAAAGTTCCAATATTAGAAACTACGGGATCAGTCAATTATGAGCACGAGGTGGGGTGTATTTACAAGGGATTGGTGTCCAGTTGGATAATAGGTCTGAAACCAGTGGGTTATTTAACATCATGGTATACTCTATTGGCAGGGGGAACGGAAACAACAATGGAAGTTACAAATAATTGGGGTCCAACTGGGCACACGGTTTAAAACCAGAGAGTTAAGTACATAACAATAATCTAATTGGGTGGTCAAAGGGAGTAGACTTTAAACAGTAATAGTGTTAGTCCATTCATCAAGAGTGTTTAACCCATGGTTGACCGAGTCAACCCGTGCGATCCATTTACATTCAGCTCTATTGAGTAGAATGGACATGTTCCCCCCTCTGATGGGCAGTGTGGGTTTTTCAATGACCATCCATCTAAGATCTGTATCGGCATGTGATTTTTCCATGAAATGCGTGACCAGAGGAGCAGTAAGTACTTTGCAGTTAATTCTGCTCTTGTGTTGTATTATACGTTGTTTAACCATTTGGGTGGTCTGGCCAATATAGATTAGGTCACACGGGCAACTGATGGCGTAGATGACATTTTGTGTTTTACAGTTCGAGTGGTGGGAGAGTTGATGGATTTGTCCATTGTAGATGAATTCTTTGGTGTTGGTTGTCAGGTCACAGACACTGCAAGATTGGCATTTAAAATGTCCGATAACTGGGTTCAAGCCCCATGCAGCTGTGATAGTGTGTTTTTCAGTTGTGGGGGTTGGCCATGTAATTGCATGTACAAGATGGTTGGCGATGTTGTTGCCTCTCTGGGATGAAAATAGAGGTGGTGCGTGGAATTGTTCATCAAATCGTAGCACAGGCCAATTTTTCTTGATTATTTTGGCAACTTTGTTGCTGTCCGGGCTGAAGACGGAGACAAATGGGATTCTGGTCATAGATTTTTTGTCGTTATTAGGCATCAGTAGATCTTCACGGTGGTTGTACCATGCTCGTTTCTTAGCTCTTGTGACCAAGCGTCGTGGGTAGCCTCTGTTGATGAGTTTCGTAACCAAGATGTCTGCCTCCCTGAAATAGTCTTTGCGCCATTTGCAATTGCGGCGGATTCATAAGAACTGGCCAAAGGGGAGTCCATCGCGTAGGCCTCTTGGGTGGTTACTTGAATAATGTAACAGGGTGTTACGTTCCGTAGGCTTGCGGAAAAGGGATGTTCCAAGGGTGCCCTCTTCTGCATGGATAGTGACATCAAGGAACAGTAAGTCATTAGATTTGGACTCACTCGTAAATTTGAGATGTTCTCGTGAGGTATTGAGCCAATCATTAAAGGGTTAAAGGGTGTCAGCTGTTCCATTCCAGATCAATAAAATGTCATCTATGTATCGGCGCCACAGATGGATTTGGGGCCGATATGGGTTGATGGGGTTTAGGATCAGTGATTTTTCCATGTCATGTACAAATATGATGGCAAAGTTGGGGGCGAAACAAGCGCCCATCAATACTCCCTTGATTTGCAGGTAGTATACATTTTTGTACATGAAGTAGTTGTTTTGCAGGGCCACACGTAGAAGATCCATGATAAAGTCAGTGGGGATCTTGGTGGGTTGAGGTCTGGCGAGTAGGAGATTTTTGATTACTTCGAGACCTTCTCGATGAGGGATATTGGTGTAAAGGGACTCGATGTCCAAGCTCGCCATTAGTTGGGTGTCCAGGTCAAAGGACTGGTCCTCTATGGTATTGATCAGGTCCATTGTATCGCGTATGTAGGTGTCTGTGACAGGTACAAATTCCTTGATGACAGAGTCCAGATATTTCCCCAGAGGTTCCAGTATGGAGCCACATCCTGACACGATGGGGCGTCCAGGCGGGTTCCTTGCATCCTTGTGTATTTTGGGGAGGACGTATAGGACAGGTGTTCTGGGATGTGGGTTATTCAAGTACTCGAATTCCTTCTTGGTTATAATGTTGTTGTCTCTGGCTGCTGTTGTGATAGAAAGAATCTTTTGTCTGATGTCTAACAAGGGGTCTTTTGAGAGAATGCGATAATGTTCGGTATTGGTGAGTTGACGTTCAACCTCTTTGTCGTATTGTGTGTTGTTTAAAACGACAATTCCCCCACCCTTGTCAGCGGGCTTGATGACTATTTCAGAGTTATTTTGGAGGGAATTGAGAGCTTCCTTTTCAATTAAGGGAAGATTGTAAGGGATGAAACGTGGTGTGGTTTTAAGGTCCATAACTTCCTTCATGACTAGCCGTTCAAACGCCAGTATTTCAGGTGTCATTTGGTTAGAGGGGGGATTGAAAGTGGAGGGTAACCGGAATGGAGAGATTTGATCCATTCTGGAATCTGGTTTATCAGCAAAGAAGTACTTTAACCGGATTCTTGTGAAGAATTTTAGAAGGTTAGTTTGTAACTCCAGGAAGTTAGTTCTAACGGTTGGTACGAATGAGAGACCTCGAGATAGAAGTCTAGTTTCCTCTGGAGTAAGAATGTGGTCAGATAAATTGAAAATGGGGATGGTCATGGCAGTGGTGGTTAAATCCTGATCGTTAGTTACTGTGGTTGTCCCCATTGGTAGTATTGGTTGCGGGTTTGGCGGTTGCCTGGGACCTGGGGTTGGTACTGCTTGGCCCTGGTTTGCCGGGTCTGTGGTGGTGGTTGTTGGCCGCGTCCTCGGCCTCGTCCTAAAAAACCAGGTGGTAGAAGTGGCTGCGGTCCAGAGGATGGGGCGTCTGTGTCGTCTGCAGAGCTATTTGAAGAGACAGAGAACGTGACGCGTTGGTTGTTTCTGAATCGTCCCCAGTTTTGTGTTCTGGGAGGGTTCTGTTGGGTGTTGTAGAATTCCTCATTGAGGTAGGGGTATGTGTTCTCAACTTTATAATTTTTTATGTCTTTTTCTATTTTGTTGACCTTTTTGTTGACTTCAAAGGAGTTAAAGGTGGCGATGGTGCTGTTGATTTTATCTAGGAGGCTTTTGGCATCAGTGAGGGTGGTATCAGCTTGGATGAGTTTTTCTAGTTCTTCAATTTCTTGTAGTTCCAATCGGCTGTGTTCTATGGCTGTATCTATCCCCAGGACCATCCAATGGCGGGAGCAGGTGGTCGCTAGATGGCTAAAGCTGGTTCTGAATTTGGGGTCCTGTGTGAAAATAGCCGGGGTGTTGCGAATTTGAAGCCCTAAAGGGATGACGCCTGATCGTAAGTAGTCCGTTAGCATTCGAGCATGCAGATCCTTCCTGATCTGTTTTTTCTTTAACTTTTCGAGTTTGTCCAGTAGGACCGGGAGGTGTTAGGGGCAGTGGATGTAGTCGCGGACTGAGGCGTGCCCGACAGTAATGAGGGACCGGTCAGTCGTGACTGGATGTATTCCTTTGAGTAGGTAAGGGACTCCTTGGACATTGTGTGTAGGCCGAAGGGTAGTACACAGATAAATACCTTTTTGGCTGAGGTATATTAGATGAAGTACACAGTGGTACAACTCTCGCAGCTAAGCAGCTGCTCGTAATATGTGTAAGAACAACAGGAGAGGACCCATAAAGCACGTTGGGATGGGTGTATTGTGTAAGCAGAAACAATTCCCAACAGGTATCATGTAAAGGCAATTTAAATAATGTATGCAATTTGCATTACACAAAAGGAAGAACAAGGAGTCACTGGAATTTTTTGAAAAAAGACAGTATTATTCACCAATGAACACAGGGAAAGGTCTTTCACATGGCAATACAGTTAAACAGCACTGTACAGAGCAGATCATGTGACAACCCAGTGGCACTTGGTGCAAGGTGCTATATACAATTGGTGATGGTGAAGGTGCAAGTGCTAAAGTGAAAAGCGTGATCGACGCATAAACTTAAGTATATACATCAAACAATAGCTCCACAAACACAAGTTGTAATCACTTAAAACAAGATTGTAGAAATTTAAACAGGAGCACAAAGCGTGATATGCGTCATATAGTTTATGCTGTAGAGTCGACGGCGTTTCGATCCCCTTTAGTCGGGATCGTCATCAGGACAGGGTTGTCGATGGAATCAGTGCTGTGGGCGAGAGAAGGGCAATTGAGAGGAGGACCGGGGACGGAGGCGTGGGGAAGGGGTGGGTCGGTGGATGGGTGAAGGGTGAGTGATCTGTGTTACTGAGGTATGAGTAGACACTGGAGCAGTGATTGGCTGGATGTGGATATGGCGTGATGGGGGTGTGGGGGTGGGGCGGCGAGTAGTTGGGGTGTTAATTAGGGGTGACTAGGGTATGTGCCAATATCAAAGGATATTGTTGGGCGATTGGGAGAATACCAATAGCAATTTAAGCAATTGTGATAGAGTGAGCCATGAGTGGCCGAGTAGCTGGTGCAAGATAAGTAATGAGTTGTGAGGGGGTGAAGTAGTGGCAACGGGGGGTGGGGGCGGGGGGAAAAAGAAACTTACAGTGATACCCAGGCAGGGAAGCGTGGGTGGCTGAGGTCCATGCGGTCGCTCAAGAGTCGAAGGCTGCAGAAGAGCAAAAAGGGGGGGGGGGAGAAAGAGGTGAGAGCCGGATCTTGTTCAGGGTACTGGCTGGAGAGAAGAATCTAAGATTCACTGGAATTACCTGATCGTCGATTGTATCGGATCAACGGGCGGGACGTGCGGCGCCTATGAGGGAGGAAAAGTAGCGGGGGTAAGAAAGAGCCGGTGGCGTGAGAGACCGTTAAGTTACATTATAGTTAGATCGCACAGGATGTGCGGGTTCTGGGCGTACCTGTATGAATCAGGGCGGCGGAAGGCAATTAAGGCTCTTCTGGTGAGGGGCTGCTAGCAGTTAATGCTGGAGCTAACTGAGCAGGTACGAAGTCTCAATCTAAATAAAGAAGCCGAAGGCTGGGGGCGGGCTCTAGTCGGCAGGGGAGGCGGGGTTGGGGGCATGTCACGGTGTTACCGAGGTAACACTGGCAAACAGGAAGTGGCGAGGTAGAAGAAAAGGATTAGGGTGTGTCGGATTGTTGTCAAGGCAACACTGACAGACAGGATGTAACGGGAGGGCGTAATAGCAGGGCAAGGCCTGTTTGAGTGGAGTAGCTCGATTGGGAAGCAAGGCGAGGTTACATAAGCAGTACTAATGGTAAAACGAGACAAAGTACAGGAAATATACACTTCAAAGTTCCAATATTAGAAACTACGGGATCGGTCAATTATGAGCACGAGGTGGGGTGTATTTACAAGGGATTGGTGTCCAGTTGGATAATAGGTCTGAAACCAGTGGGTTATTTAACATCATGGTATACTCTATTGGCAGGGGGAAAGGAAACAACAATGGAAGTTACAAATAATTGGGGTCCAACTGGGCACATGGTTTAAAACCAGAGAGTTAAGTACATAACAATAATCTAATTGGGTGGTCAAAGGGAGTAGACTTTTAACAGTAATAGTGTTAGTCCATTCATCAAGAGTGTTTAACCCATGGTTGACCGAGTCAACCCGTGCGATCCATTTACATTCAGCTCTATTGAGTTGAATGGACATGTTCCCCCCTCTGATGGGCAGTGTGGGTTTTTCAATGACCATCCATCTAAGATCTGTATCGGCATGTGATTTTTCCATGAAATGCGTGACCAGAGGAGCAGTAAGTACTTTGCAGTTAATTCTGCTCTTGTGTTGTATTATACGTTGTTTAACCATTTGGGTGGTCTGGCCAATATAGATTAGGTCACACGGGCAACTGATGGCGTAGATGACATTTTGTGTTTTACAGTTCGAGTGGTGGGAGAGTTGATGGATATGTCCATTGTAGATGAATTCTTTGGTGTTGGTTGTCAGGTCACAGACACTGCAAGATTGGCATTTAAAATGTCCGATAACTGGGTTCAAGCCCCATGCAGCTGTGATAGTGTGTTTGTGGGGGTTGGCCATGTAATTGCATGTACAAGATGGTTGGCGATGTTGTTGCCTCTCTGGTATGAAAATAGAGGTGGTGCGTGGAATTTTTCATCAAATTGTAGCACAGGCCAATTTTTCTTGATTATTTTGGCAACTTTGTTGCTGTCCGGGCTGAAGACGGAGACAAATGGGATTCTGGTCATAGATTTTTTGTCGTTATTAGGCATCAGTAGATCTTCACGGTGGTTGTACCATGCTCGTTTCTTAGCTCTTGTGACCAAGCGTCGTGGGTAGCCTCTGTTGATGAGTTTCGTAACCAAGATGTCTGCCTCCCTGAAATAGTCTTTGCGCCATTTGCAATTGCGGCGGATTCGTAAGAACTGGCCAGGTGGTTGCTGAGTCATGCTGAGGTATTGGTGCTGCGCTGGTGCTCAGGTGGTGCTGAGTGATGCTGAGGTGATGTTGATGCTGAAGTGGTGCTGCTCTGGTGCTGAGTTGCTGCTGTGGTGGGGCCGAACTGGTGGTGGTGCACTCATGATGAGGAAGCAGTGTGATGGTGCTCTGCTGGTGCTGAGGTACTGCTTTGGTGGTACTCAGGTGATTCTGGGTGATATTGCGGTGGTGCTGAATGATACTCGGGTGGTGTTGAGTGATGCGGAGTTGGTGCTGTGCTGAGGTTATGCTGTGCTAATACTCTGGTTGGGGTGTGCTGTGTTGGTGCTGAGTTACTGCTGAGGTGGGGCTGCTTTGGTGCTGAGAAGCAGGATTATGCCTTTAGGTTGACCATGCTCTTTATCCCCCCTGTACCCCCCCCAGGAGGGGCTGGGACACACTCCAGCCTCTCCATTTCAGAGTAGAATATGGCACATATTTTGCTGAATTTGCTCTATATGAATGGAACCTAAATTTTCATCAAAACAGAAACTAAATGCCCTCTATTTGCGGAAATACTACTGCAATGGTCTGAACTGGACCAACAGTGCTCTCAGTGTGCAATGGAAAGCCAGCTCTAATATTACAATCTGGCCTGGCCCAGTAAACGGTTGGGGAAGCTTTAGCTTGTGATGCAATACAATATCCCAGAACAAAAATAACAATAATATGATGATTTAAGGTACATCTCGAATCATTTCGTCGGGGTATTCAAACTAAACAATGACTGATAAATCTAGAGATTTATATAAACGGAAAAGATGAAACAACAGCAAGTCATAGACCTGAAACTTTAGCAAGTTTATGATGGTCTATGAGGGTAATAGTTTTACTGTAGTAAAAATTATTACCCTCAAAAAGACCATCATAAACCTGTTCAAAGACATTTTAGAAACACGTATATATTGATTTTCGATTAAAAAGATTATGACAACAGCAGCACTGGGCAAGTGGCAACAAGTATTGTTTAACAGGCAGGATAGCGGACAAGGAAAATTCCTACTAAGACTGGTTGTCATTCACACATCACATTAGCAGTAGTGCAAGGAAGAGAGCAGTTGACACCACTCTAAGGTAAGAATCTGATGTGAAGATTATTTGAGGAAGGATGTCACAAAGACTTTTGGATGTGTTATTGTTTAGCAGCAGTTAATGTGTAGTATTATGAATTTGACACTGGGGTGCGATGGGTGAAGTGTCAGTGACTGGGAGGGGAAAATGGTGCTTAACCCCTTCGCTGCTGATGACGAGGTCAGCTCGTCATCAGCCACGGGTGGCGTGTGCTGATGACGGGCTGAGCTAGTCATGTAACGCGGAAAAGGGAAAACAGCCGCACAGCGCAAAAATCGCCGCAGCAGCGATGCGGTTAAGAAATTACTAAAGGTTTAGGGCACAAGGCGGCTTATTGTGGGTCTGAGAAGAGAGGCTGGGCTTGTCATGGTGTGGTTAAATAGGGTGGCACTTACAATGAGGGCAGGAGTACTCGTTTTTTGTGGGTTACGTATAACGAGCACATAAGATGTAAGGATTTCCCTAATGCTATAGACGCTTTGTGGCTGTCCAAAATGGATTGCTATGTTCAGCACCTGTTGTGAAGTTAGTTACAGCGTATCACTTATGGGAAACACATTCCAGAGTTGCCACCTACATTAGGATTGGAGCCACAAGTGCCACTTATTGTGAAGGGAAGAGGTAACATACGTTGTGGAAGCCTGGCGACAGACATGCTTCATTCTAGGGAACTGGTGTCAATCAAGTATCCTTTTGTTTTGTGTACACCTTTATTTCGGTTGGTACTCCTTACAACAGGCAACGGTTACCAGGGAGGTAGTGGACAGGGGTGGAATTCAGTAATGCCACGGACAACGCAGCAAGTGTCATCTGTGCCATGGGAGTTAGCTACTAGGGGTGCAGGTCACAAACATGAAAAATATGTATTTTATTAATGTAGTAGCTAGGTATTAGAACTGCTGTGCCTACCAAGGGATTCAATGGAAAGTTTGCAAAATAATGTTTTAGGGAGCTGTTGTACCACATACTGCCGGACACAGGAGCCAAAAGTGTGGCTTGGGTCCATTTATTGTCTGACAGTCTGTATTCTAAAGGGTGGATGCAAAGCAAATTTGCACAGGGGCAGCTGAGAACCGACTTGTTGACTGAAGGACTGGTTTCTCCTATATCTGGGGAGAGGAAGCGGTCTGACGGCTAGAGCTGATGACTTTGGAGCTGGGAAACCAAGGTGCGAGCCTCGGGGTCGCGTCCACATCCTGTAATTCTGGGCAAATCACTTAATCTCCCCGTGCCTACCAAAAAAAAAGAATGTGTCCTTGCGTAACGTAACAGGTGCTCATGTAAAGCACTCCAATACCTTCGGGTCGAGTTCGCGCTATATAAATCTGCAAAAAAAAAAAATAATAATCTGTCACTAGCTTCTCCCTCTCTCCAAGCACTTCACAATCGCTCCCCGTGGTGGAACCTTGCTACTGCACCCTGTCTCTACTACCTAGGCTTCTTTCCCTATCTCACGACCCCCTGCCTCCTCAGAGCCTTACTGCCCGTGCCGCGCTCCCTTGACCCTCCCACTTACAACCGTGCCTCTGGGCGCTGGCCTAACGAAAAGTGAGGTGGCCTCCCTGCACGTTACTTAGAGGGGCCCCCTCCGGGCTCAATCAGGAGCTTTCCGGCCGCAGTGCCAAGGGGGCCCCTTGGAGCCCCCCGCACCGTGGGGGCTGTGTGGCCCTGTGTTACGCCGCTACCCCTGGGCTCGGGCGCTCTGTCCTCATCTTCCAGCTCGGCTGTCATAGCCGGACCGGAGTGTCCACCTCTCTCCTGAGCCTGCTTCCACCCCCGTGGCTGCTGCTGCACAGTCCGAAGACCAGACACTAACAAGCATTTGCAATGCAATAGGTCTCGCATTAGGAAAGTTTAAGCTATTGGTATTGTAAATGACACATTTTATATTTATGTCTTGGTTTTAAAAATAGCGAACTTAATAGCTTTGTCATTTACAATGCCAATACTTTTAACTTGAGCAAATGTGACACCTATAGCATTTGTAATGCAATATGTGTTGTATTTACGTGACTTAGATGTATTGATATTACAAATAACAATGGCTTTAAATTTTTTAAAATAATTAATACTTAAATAAAAGTTATTGTAAGTTATAATGGCAATAGCTTAAACTTTTGTAAATAACTTTTGTGAAGATAATGTTCAGTGTATTTTATTGTGACGAAAATCCAAGAACAAAAGTGAAATATTAACATCTTTTTGTGACATTTGAGTGGCGTGTAACTATGTGGCACTGAGTGGTATTTGGAGTGTATGTTGCATTGAGTGCAGTGTAATTATGTGGTGTGTAATTATGTGGCATTGCGTGATATTTGGAGTGTATGTTGCATTGAGTACAGTGTAATTATGTGGTGTGTAATTATGTGGCACTGAGTGGTCTTTGGAGTGTATGCTGCGTTGAGCGCAGTGTAATTCTGTAGCATATAATTATGTGGCACTGAGTGGTCTTTGGAGTGTATGCTGCGTTGAGCGCAGTGTAATTCTGTAGCATATAATTATGTGGCACCGAGTGGTATTGTGTGAAGTGTGTGTTGCATTCAGTAGTGTAATTGTGTGGCGTGTAATTATGTGGCACTGAGTGGTATTTGGAGTGTATGTATGTCAACATCCGGTGATTGTAGGCAAATCACTTAATCTCCCGGTGCCTACCAAACAATAAATGTATCCTTGTGTAACGTAACTAATGCTCGTGTAAAGCGCTCCCAAACTTGGGGTCGAGTTCAATATAAATAAAACTGCAACAACAACAAGGACTATACGTTCAAAGTGCGAGTTTATGCACCGATTGCAGGTTTTAAAAACAAATGAATAAAAGGCATTGTCATTTACAATGCCAATAGCTCAAATTTTAATAATGCGAGACCTATTGCATTGTAAATGCTTGTTAAGCTTGTTAACACTGAGCTTTAGTTGTACCTCATTAGTACCAGTGTAACACCCAAATATAATAATAAGCTACAGAAAGGTGGCCAGTCAACCTTTGCAAGGAGCCTTCCACTGGGCGGCAACACGTGTTTCTGTGTTTTTACCAACTGTTGAACCAGTTCAGCTAGAAACAATTTTATTTTGTCAAAATTTGCAGCAGATGATGAATTGGGTGGCAAATGTGGCAAACCAACAATTATACGAAAATCGCCACAGCTGCATTATTCCAGTGGCCCTGCTTATGGCGCTTGACACTCTTACAGAAGACAAAACTGCTCTGGGTCATGGCCATCAAGCAGTACTGAACTAGTCCACAGGAGTAAACCAAAACCAACCACCCATCACCAACAGAACAGGTAAAGAATAACTGAAGAGATCTGCCACATGTCATAGGCCTACGAAGTACTCTAAATTAGTCTACCACTGTGGGTCTCAACAAGTTACATGCCACCGCCTCTTTTGACATCTCACCATGGCAATCTGATATGGGACGATAGTAACAAAGTCCACCCCAACGGATCTGTGATCGGGGTCTTCATAAAACCTACCCCTGTTCAGAATGGACAGCCCAGTGCAGTAACCAGTTAACAGGACCATTGAAAATAGTACATAGAATAAAAGGGCCTGCAGAGCTGCTCAAAGCTGCCAGCCTACTTGAATACATAGACTGCGCATCGATCTCCCACACTTCTTCAACCATCACACCGCTAAGCAGTGTCCCATCACACCATACCCGTACCTCTGTGGTCATCACGAATGACACGGAAAGACTTCCCAAACAGGATTAAAACAAAGACAACACACTTCCAACTACACTCTCTACATGGTGTTGTGTGCTATCCATGTAGGCAAGCGCTTCAGCACCCCACATCGGAGTAGTGGGCGCTATAAAAGTTTCAATACATTGTGAGTGCAAGTGAGGCAAGCATGGCACATAGCTGCAGAATGGCAGAGGTACTGCGGTAATTACACAAGTACTCTTGTCTAGTGTGGGGTAGGTTGTACAGCACACTTCCATAGCTGCAGGAGTATGTGTTAAAGAGTCCTCATTAAGTACCACGCCAACAGTTTGCATCACAAACAAAACTACAGTATGAATAACAAACAAAACTACCACGCTCTTTTGCTGCTAATATTTATTCATGTAAAATCAGAGCTGCCATAAATTAATGCTCCCAGTGCCACCCAGGGCAAGAAGAGTGGAGAACTGGTGTCTTTCCTCGAGGGGTAACAGTACTTCAACTACATGTAAAAATGGAGAGGTGGAGGATTAAATAAACTTGTGAGACGGGGCATCCCCTCTTGTTGTTCCCAGTGATATCTAATCACTCAGATAACTGGATGAGAGTCCAGTTGGTCTCTAGAAATTAGTATTCCGATAAAATTACTATTGGCAAAGGCCTTAAGCAAGGTTGTATTTTGGCTCCTTTGTATTATATTGTATTGAAATTACATTTATATAGCAATTACCACCCCTGACAAGGTGTCAAAGCACTTTTTCGGCGAGTAACATGCTACTCCAAAACCCAAAAGGATTAGTGTTGAATTAATATAGTGAAAATATGAAATTAATTTGAGCAGTGGATATGTTAGTCTGTTATTTGGATTGAGAAGGATAGTGGAGGGATAGAAGAGGGAAAGGTTTGCATTTATATTGCGCTTGCTACCCCATATGAGGTGTTGAAGGGCTTTTTGGCTAGAAGCCCGCTTCTCTGGAACCAAAAAAGGATTAGTGGTGAATTAGTCTAGTGAAATATGAAATTAATTTGCGCAGTGGATAGGTTAGTATATTATTTGGATTGAAAAGGATAGTTGAGTGATAGAAGAAGAAAGGGTTACCATATAGCGCTTATCCCACTAATTTAAAACAGGAGATTACAGATCCTCCTAAATTTGGATCAAGGGAGACTGCCACCCTACTGTATGCAGACAGTTTAGTATTATTGCTCCTTACAGAAGAAACGTCATATTTTAGCCTCTTTTTCTTTTACGCATCATTTTACTGTGTATGAAAGGAAAACCAAAGTTAATGGGTGCCAGAGGTATTAGGTTTCCTAGATCTTGGTTTTTTAACAGGAAGAGATTAGAGATGGTAGAACACGACACATCTCTTGGTTATAAGCATCTTAAATAGTTTGTCTTGGATCCCACATGATTCCTATCAATTTACAAAATGAAAGTCTTTAGGAATTGGCCTTTTTACAGTTTTTTAATGCACGGGGAAGAAGAAATGTTCATTCAATTATAACGGTGTATATCGGTACTTTGGTCCCCCGTTGCGTTGTATGGAACACAAGCAAGGTTGTTTTCTTAGTTTATTTCTATTCGTAATATATATTTTTTAATTATTTTAAGAGTTTTGTATAGCGCTAGCTTGACCCGTAGGTATCTGAGCGCTTTACATACACACAGTAAACAGCAGAAGGACATTACAATTACATATTAGGCCGGCAGTAAGGAAGCAAACCAAAGAAAAGAACACAGCATGGGAAAATAAATATGCAGTGCAGCTGAGGGGGAGAGAGCAATTAAAAGAGAAAGGTGACAATGAAATAGTCCGGTCACCCACTATCCTGAATGTCCAGAGGGGGAGGAGACTACTCGGATAATATTGAATCTGTTTAATGGGACCAATAACTTGGCATAAACTCTTCCAGCCCAAGTGAATTGATTTATTTAAGCTGGCTTTGATGGGTATAACTTTCCTTTCTGTGCCTACTGCCAAATAAGTCGATATTTCTATCAATGATTTAGGAGTTCCGAAAATACATTGAAAAAGGCAATCTAGTGGGAACTTACTAGGGATAATAAAAAGATTTACACTTTGGGCATTCTTTATCTATATTTCTTACAGCAGATGGTCTTAAATAATGATGAGGTGTTATCATGTTTATCTTGTAGCGCCTTAAAGTGTCACTTATAAAGCACTCTAAAAAAATCTAAGTTTTCAGCTTGACCTGCAACATTGTTTGAAAATAAAAAGGCTACAGCCTGTTTGTACGACGCCAGTAGTGTGATGTAGACAGATGACAGCAGAAATGCTCAGGCTCTGTGGGTGTCTGGTCCCATGCCTGGTGTCTGGGCCCATGCCTAGCCCGTTTTTCATTTCCACAGAAGACACGCCCTGCTGCACAGAGAACAGACATTAGTGAGAACATCATTACTTGTAGGATGCGGGCCAGCGTCACAAAGTACCCCTAATGCGCCTGAATCATGAATCTGCAAAGCCATTGGCCGCGCGTGACTCGAGTTACAGCTCTGGCGAGAGGTATTGCCAGGTATCGGAGAGGGACCAGCAAAACTGTCGAAAACTAGTCAACCCCCTGCAAATGTGGATTGCGCATTAAAGATTATTTGTTCAAATGTTTGTTCGTATCAATTGCAATTTCTAAAACAGTGTTCCTTTTTTATATAAACGTTTAATCAAATTAATTTGCTTTAAAAAAATAATGTCATGCATTTGCACGTATTAAAATGTTTTTGTTTGGAAACATTAGATTTTGGTTTGAAACGTTTTATTTTATTGTTTTAGCTTTGCAACCCCACGGGTCCGTGTTTGGACACAGTCATGTATCTTTGCCTACATGGATGGATACCCAGCAGACCGGAGAGGTTCCCCACAGTCCGGCCAGCTGAGCTCCTAGAGTCGGGCCACGAGCCAGAATTCTAGACGTACCCACGGGTGGGAAACCAGAAATACACCCGGCGTGTCTGGAGCTCACAGACACCCACGTCGTCTGCAACCGGCCCCTTCCAGCACTCAGCGGCAATAAGTCGTGCGTCCCGAACCGAATGACCGACGAACGTGGGCGACTTTACGGACTTGAGCCGACTTATTTTATAGCGCCTAACATCCTCCGTTAGAGCGCAGTATTAAGCCATGAGTTTTTTTTAAAAGCAAAATAGCTATTAAATGGTGGTATTTCATGTTGGTTGAAATTTTAAAGAAAGATAAAATGTCACTTTCATAATTATTCTTGGAGTGAGAAGTTTCAGTGCTTTGAGTCACCCTATGAGTGAATTAAGCACTATAAAATACCTTACAGCGTGCTACTGTGCCGATTCAGAGTAAAATCTCAGGGGCTGTAGGAAGCGGGGTGGTTTAACAAGCAATGTCCTGAGCAAATGGTGGGGGCCTGAAGCAGTGGGGTGGGAGAGGTGAGGGGGGAGTCATGGGGTGGGAGAGGTGAGGGGGGGAGTCACGGGGAGATTAAGGGACAGAAGGCAAGCGGCCAGGAAGTGCAGGAGGGGGGGGAGGAGGGGGGGGGGGCGGGTAGCAGAGCCTTTGAAGAGCCAGATTCAGTGAAGTGAATAACTAGGGGAGGAGAACTGGCAGGCTGATAGGCAGAAGGCTCAGGCAAGCTCATGCACGAGGCGTGCACTTCCCAAAATCCTCCGGAGAGCCCTTGCTTGGCCTGAAGTATGGGTTGGCTGCATTAGGGCTCTTTTCCTATTCCTACGTCATAGGAAAGGCGAGCCCTAAAAAAAGTAGCAAAGACAGCAGCCCAGCACCCGGACTAGAGGACGGCAGCACAGACAGAGGACATGGAGTGAGGATACAGAAGAAAGACTGTCAAGCTCTGAGCCCTGACTCTAAAGAAGGACAAAGCGCTTATGGGTACGGGATGGGTGCAACTCACTAGAATTAAAAATTTACAAACATTCGTGACAAGAATTTTGAATTCTGTTAAGGACATGGAGGCAAGGATTATGCTTCTCATTCTTTACTGTTTATTTTCACAGCAGCCAATAAAAAAACACTTAATCAGGAAACTGCAGTACCCATGAACACCTAGTGTCACATAACCATAGTGACTATCCATATATAAACCCTCCTTCTTTGGGTGATTATAGAACAGTTAAGTCTGACAAAGTACGAACTCAATCTTGTATAACCATCCTTTGTGATGAAGGAATCCTTCATGAAGCGAGGCATCCTGAAGCCCAACGGGGCTGAACTTCTGAACTTGGGGTACGACCCACGATATGCGAAAGAAACATTGAACAACTACGTCAAAGGTCGTATTGGGTAGACACTTCAAAAATACTTAAGCGCTAAGCTTCTTAACACTTTATTTGCTATCTGTTCCTGAAGTAAGAATAATCTGTAATATGATAACCCTATCTGATTTCATACTCCTCATAATCAGACAAAAAGGGGGTAAAAACAACATAACCATTATGCAGTATTATTACAAAGCAAGTAAATACACATAGTCTGGGTGGGATAATACGTGCCTCCGTGTCCTTAATAGAATTGAAAATTCTTGTAAAAAATGTTTGCACATTTTTAATTCTATTTCAGGACCGTAGGTCCCGATTATGCTTGTTTAAAGCTTAGCCACCACCACTGATGCTATATCAACAATACGCTTCTAATAGAATGACTTAAAAATGGTCTCAGTGACCAATCAGCTGCATTCATTATATCCGAAAGACTGACTCCTAAAGAGAAAGACTTGGACGCCATAGCCCCTCGAACTGAATGTGCGCCAAATTTCAATACATCAATGCCTGCTTCGCTCATAAGCCAATGCATCCATCTTGACAAGGCGGCTGGGGTCACTGGGCGAAAAGGGCTTCTGCAATGCAATCAGTAATTGACCCTTCATATCCGGACAAAATTCGGCAGTACTTACCTCATATGCTTTTACACATTGAACAACACACAGTTTAGGATTGTCTAGAAAAACCGGAAAGACACTGAAGAAGTACTGCATTTAATGCATTTTGAGATAATATTTGTGACTCCTTCGGGCGAGAACCTACGTCCCGCAAGTTCCAGAGCTTGGATGTAAGAGACCCTTTTGCATGAAACCAGGCATAAAAACATGGTTAGTTTGGTAGAAAGCTGCTTTCTTGATAAGTATTTGTTGGAGGGCCATGTTTCCAAGAACCTCAAGACAATAGATACGTCCCACAGAATCGAGTATTTAGGATAAGGGAGGTTTTACCATCCATACAGGGATGGCGAAGACAGCGAAGATAGCGGAAAATCGAAAGATGATGCATTGCGAACACGTAACTACACTAACCAGAGTCCTTAGGGGCGACACCGCCGGTGTGTGAGTAGTGTGGGACCCCACCCCCATTTGTGGGTTTTACCATCCGATTACCTCTAAGCAGTTTGAATACCAGGGGATGCTCGGTTTGCCATGCACTGGAACATGCCCTGCCGAGATGGCAGACAGGAAGTTATTTACAGTCCTGTAAGCTAGACCAGATGGTGCCATGGAGGCTAGAAAATTCACGACCAGAGGGACATTTGCCTTGGTGGGATCCACGTGCAGTTGAGAACACCAGCTACACCATCTGTTCCAAGCTGATGAGTACCGTTTGTGGGTGTTAGTGGACCATGCCTCGCTAATAAACCTGTGAGCGTCTTGCGAAAGTCCCGGGATTTTCCATCTGGCCCTTAAACTTGCCAAACTACAAAAGGAAGTTGCCCTGACTCCATCAATGGGTGCAGAGCCTTTTGAGGGTCCAGCAATATGTGCATCTCTGTGGAAGGATGATCTGCGCAGCACAAGACCTCTCCAGAAGAACTGGGAACCAAGCTTGCGCTCTCCACAACGGGGTGATTAGGATTAACTCCGCTTGCTGATGTCGGGTGTGAGCCGGCGCCCTGGGTATCATAAACGGAGGGAAGGAATAGCACAGAACCGGGGGCCAGTGCTGTAGAAACGTGTCTGAGGCTATCGCTTTCGGATCCGGGAACCAACTGTAGAAGTCTGGGAGTTGCCTGTTGAGACGTGACGCGAACAGATCCAAGTGGCAGGGGCCCCAAAGACGGATCAGTTGTCGGAAAACCTGGGAATGAAGCCCCCAAACGCTGAAATCCTGAAGATAACAAGAATGCCAGTCGACCACCTCGTTGTTGCGCCCTGGGAGGTATTCTGCCAGTACCGATAACCTGTGATGAAGGCAGAAGTACCAAAAGTCCTTGGCGATCTCCACCAGAATTCAGGACCTTATCCCTCCCAATTTGTTCACAACACAAACCGCTGACACGTTGTCCAATGCGAAGCAGGATACAACAGTCCGTCTTCTGAGGCGAAAGACTGCGAATCGCAAAGGAGCCAGCCAGCAGCTCCAAACAATTGATGTGTAATGAGGGTTCTCTCCGTGACCAACGGCCCCCTGTGGATAACTGACCGCAATGGGCTCCCCAACACCAACGGCCTAGGGAGTGGATCTGAAGACGGCCCTGCCATTCCAAGACTCCATGTGGTCCAGCCACCACAGCATCTCCAACCTTGCTTCCTCAGAGAGAGGTATCTGTTCTGCGTATCCGAGGCTTTTGCGGAGATGCTGTATCTTTAGTCTTTGGAGTGCATGGTAGTAAAGCTGCCCTGGGAAGATGGCTTGAATTAAAGAGGCCAGGAGGCCAACTACCCAGGCCACTGACCTCAAGGCTACAATCTGCTTGTTCGGAATCCATCTCAATTCTTTCTTGACTCATCCGATCTTCCGAGATGGGAAGAGAAGCTGGCAGCTCGGCGAATCGATCTGAAAACCCAGAAACTCGATAGATTGTGCGGAGACAGAGTGGACGTCTGCAGATTCACAATAAATCCCAGACTCTGCAGCAGAGTGATTGATGATTCGAGATGCGTAATCATGAGCTGAGGGCAGTGAGCCATGATAAGGATGTTGTCCAAGTAGACAATTAATCGAACCCTGTGCGCCCTCAATGATTCTACCACTGGGCGGAGGAGCTTCGTTAAGCACCATGGTGCTGACTAAAGACCGAAGGGAAAGACTTTGTACTCGTAACCAACACCCTGCCAAAGGAACCGAAGAAACCAACAGTGTGGGGCGTAGATGGGCATAGATAGGTATGCGTCTGTTGTATTGTAGGAAGGAGTACCAGTAGACTTGGTTAGTTTACAGATGAATACGTTTATTGATCTTAGATGTTTTCTCAAGCATACCAGCTGGTGGGTCGCGCGCCTGTCCCAACGTGAGGAAGTGCATGCAACACAAGAGGAAGGTGATTGCGCATGCATTACTTGACTTGTGTCACCTTTTAAATTGCAATGCAGCGGTTGAACTGGCTTTGTTGCTTCACTACGAAAGTCCAACGCAAAGGCTGGTAACATGGCTGTAAAATCACAGTGTCTTGAAGCATCACAACCATACTCCATTAAATTGTACTCACCGCAAAAGACCAACTGTTGCCACCAACAGTGCGGCCATGCTCCGTATGAACACTGCATGAAATGCTGCACATACCTAAGAAGCGGAAAGAGATAGATTTCCAAAGCCACAAATGTCTTTCCTTGTTTGTTCCAGCGTAAGAGCAAGTTGGAATAAAGTGCTAAACCAAAAACTTTTTCGTAGGCATGCCTGCAATTTAGCATCATGAACACACTTTAGATTCCTCACAACAGTGTTACAAGTTGTTCCTATTGTGCTAACAGCATTCCCAGCACACGCAAATAAACCAGCAGCGCATCTCCTCAAGCACAGTTGGGTGCAAGGTGCTCATGAGGATGTAAAAGGTTCCAGCATGCTTCAGTTCTAAATAAGTCAATGTTCAGGAATCAATAGAATGAGGGGTTGTACTGTGCACTCTTTAACTATATAGTTTTAAACCAAATTGTAACCTCAATTTCAAATTTTGACCTATTTTTGAGCAGGGCATGCACGGTTGGGAGGAGGGTGCTAATCTCCTGAAAATAGTCAATGGTTAGAACAAGTGCTGAGTTGATCACCTGACCCTTCCTGCACAGCAAATTGCAAACCATTGGTTTGCTACATTTATTTTACAACAATTTTCGATAAGTTTCAACAATAAATGAACAATTTTCTAATTTTTCTTGATCAATATCTATACTACTATTATAAAGAGAGAACTTGCACCTTTGAGCCAGGTAAACTCGAAAACTACACCACCAATCTGAGCACCCAAGACATCTTAGAAAACCTTAGGGCAAGCAGAAGGACATAGGCTACATAAAAATAAAAAATATACGTTGTTTACAAATTTTGGAAAAATAAAAAAAGTAGTCCCTTGCAAGTAGCGCCGGCCGTGACATCGGGAGCGCGGGGAGGAGCGGCGTTGAGGCAACAGGAAGAGCGTCATGGCGGACAAGCGGTGAGGAGCAGCGCGGGGAGGAGCAGGAGCGGTGTTGAGGTAACAGGAAGAGCGTCATGGCGGACAAGCGGTGAGGAGCAGCGCGGGGAGGAGCGGCTGGTGAGGTAAGTCAAGCGCCGCGGGTGCGCACCGAGGGACGGGCGGGGGCCGTCCAGGGGTGACAAGGCAGGGGGGGGCTGCAGTGTGCTTCAAGTCGGCTGCCCCCAGCCCCCTTCTGCCCCAGGCAACGCTGGGGCGGGCTGCTATCTTTAATAAAATGCTGACTCCCTGAAGTGTGGCCTGGCTGATAGTATTTATTAGAAGGTGTACCCTTTAGTTTCACTGCGTCACCACCGGTTGTTATTACGATTTGTGCATCCCCTAGCCTGGCTTTGCTACTTATGTTTATTAAAAGATGTGCTTCTTTTATTCCGGCTTTGATGTCTGTAATTATTAAAAGATGCGCATCCTTTGATCTGAAGGTGTCATCATGATTAAAAGATGTGAACTTTCTATCGCGGCCATATGAAAGTGGTTATTAAAAGGTGTGAACCTTTTATGCTGACTACACGTTTTATCATCAAAAAATGGTGTGCTGCTTTCAGTTTGACACTGCTCTTTGCCATCAGTCGGGGCTTGCTGCCTTTGAGTATTCAATGAAGTGCACTTTTAAATACAGCCTTAGCGCCTACTATAAATCCACCTGCTTAAGGCCGGAAGTCGGGTGTCCACTACCTGTTGACGCACAGGGTTGAGCGGTGCACCTAGATCTGCAGCTGACACTACGCACTACTTTTGAGGTCTGGCACCACCAAGGCCTTTCTATCTGAAAGCAATGCATACGAGAGGCTGGTACTCCACAAATACGTGCTGCAGTGCATGGGTGTCATTGTATGGAGTAATTTAGGGTTCAGGGGTGGGTGGTGCATAGGGGTAGTAAGGAGGGATTTAGGCTTCAGGGGCGGGTGGTGCATAGGGGTAGTAAGGAGGGATTTAGGGTTCAGTTGTGGGTAGTCCACATGGGTAGTAAGGGGTTTTAGGGTAAGAATGGGTGGTGTGTGCAGGTAGTAACGTGCTTTTAGGGTTCAGAGTTAGGTAGTGCTGAGGCATACTTGAAGTTTGCTTTCTTTAGGGAAGGTTAATGTTTGGGTCGTAAAGGGATTTTAGGATTTGGAAAAGTGCAGTGTTGATGAGTAGATTTAATTTATTTCTCTATCTCTACTTAAATGTGTATGCAATATTATGCGTTGCAAAGTAATGTGCAGTCATAGTTTGTATCGTGATGGCAAATTTCATTGCGGTGAATGAGAATGAGTAGTCGCTGTGGTGAGTGCGTGGTAAGTGTAGAGCGTGGTGATGGTGTTTGTTTTAGTTACCTATATTCCACAGAGAGTTCTGGGTGGGAACATTTCAGCCTATGCGTCATCTGGGACATTAGCAAAGGAACAAATGATAAACGGAATACTGCACAATGCAAACATTCACCCCCAGTCATAAAGATCTGGCTTAAATCCATCGTTCTTTTGCTCACCATTTCACCCCAGTTTGGACCCAGCCATATGCACATCAGTCTTGATCCTGATCCTCATGGGAACAGTCCATTCCGATCTGCCAAACCAGGGGGCATATTACCAACAACTAGCGATATTTATCGCTAAATGGGCATAGCGAGTTTTTTTTTATCGCCAAGCCTCGCCGGGTATAATCGCAGAGATAACGTGCTATTAGCAACGTTTATCTTTAAAGCGATAAAATATCCGGCGAAATGCGTAAATATCCCAGAGAATTCAGCGATATTCACGCATTAACACCAATAGGGTCTTAGCCATAATATCCACCTCCCATCTATATCTATCTATACTACTATTATAAAGAGAGAACACGCACCTTTGAGCCAGGTAAACTTGGGAACCACAGCGCCAATCCACACACCCGATAGATTGTAGAAATTGTCAGGGTGTGCAGAAGGACATAGGCTATAAAAAATAAAAAATAAACGTACATTTAAAAATATAACTTTTAAAACAAAGTAGTGCCCTGAAAGTAGCGCCGGCCGCGACGCTGCTCTGGCCGCGACGTAGCGCTGGCCGCGACGTGCGTGATGACGAGGAGGAAAGACATGGAACTGCGGTGAAGTGAGGAGCGCGGGCGCGTCATGGCGAAGAGGAGCGGCGGTGAAGTGAACATCGCGGGAAGGAGCGGCAGCTCAGGTAAAGTAAATGCTCGAGAAGAGGAGCGGCGGTGAAGTGAACATCGCGGGAAGAAGCGGCAGCTCAGGTAAAGTAAATGCTCGATTTAATCATTGAAATCTAGGCGGGAGGGGGGCGGGAGGGGGGCGGGAGGCGGGAGCGGGTGTGCACAGAGGGACAGGCGGGAGGAGTGGGGGCGGGAGGGAGTCGGGACGGGAGGGGGTCGGGGCAGGAGCAGGTGTACTGCCCCCAGCCCCTTTTTGCCCCAGGCAACGCTAGGACGGGCTGCTAGTAATTTATATTTTTCTGATATTAGCTCTGTAATGATTTTCATGTGCTCATTGGATAAATCATGAGAACAAAATTACATCAATTGTAGATTCAAAAACATATATATACAAAACATGCAGAACAAATATGTTATACGTTAAAGTAGTAGAAGCTCCCAATGCATTTTGGGATCAAAAGGATCCCTTCTTCAGGGCAACTGAAAAAAATGAATACAAAAAATGTCTGTCAATGTTTTAGGGATTATACAAAGTGGTTCAAGCCAATAGTACTAAAACATTTTGTGGCAATCATAAACTCATGATCCTCAGTTCTGTAAAGTGAAAGAAGCAAATAGAGGAAACCTCCACCAATGAAAGTTGTGACCGTGAATTGATAAAAATTAAAGGCACCTGAAAAAATAAGTAATAAGAAGGCTTACCAACAATCTAATTCTGACTGGTGACTCTGATTATCTAAGGTCACTATTTAAAACCACCGTATGTACGACCTGTAAATACAAGTTGTGACTCAACGTATGTACTGGTATGCAGATACTGAAAATTAAGTTCAAACGAGGGTGAAATGGAGAAGAACTAAATTACCTGACATCAATAACTGTCCCGGTGTATGCAATTAATTTTCACAGGATATGGCTGACCTAGCCTAAAAAATTAGGCAAAAACTGTAATATCCAGTAGTCACACAATAACCAGCACTATAATTTGCTCTACTATTAATGTTACCTTCACAAATTAGGTGTTCTCTGCAAAAGATCAATAGACCAGTGACCAGGCAACTATTCAACGACGTAATCTATGAAAAACGCAGAAGTGTTCACTACCCAATTCTGTTTTAGTCGCAAATTAATAGCTAATTAAAGCTTCCTTAATCCAATACTTGAGATGCAATCCTGGACACAGGATCTTCGTTAAGGTTGCAAGTCACTCCCTGCTGACACACTGTCCTGTAGAAAGACAAACGTCCTTCAGTTCTGTGGACTGAAAGTTCGGAGACAATGAATGTTCACATAACACGTAATTCCTGTACCTGAGTAACGATAACAAGCCGCCATCTACTCTTCACGTTGGTAAACACGCCACAAACTACCGGTAGACGGAACAAGCTAGAAATACGTCCGCATCCGAGTGTAAAAATAAACGACGGACTCACGCACCATAATTACTAAAAAAACGATCAGGTTAGAGACTGTGAACATAAATAAGGGACTCCGCGCATTGATTCACAAAATCCAAAAGAACGGAGGCCATGATATGTTGGTAGATTGTGAGCTGCAGTTCATACAAGTCAATGATTGAGACCTAGATGTCAGCGCTATTTCCAAGTTCTATTTCTAACGCGTAAACGGGCAGAACGAACAAAAAAGAATCTAGGTTGAGACCTTAAACGACTGAAACAAGTGCCAAAAAGTAAAGAGATAGAACAAAAAAGAAGAAAATGTGAAAATCCATGAAACATATAAAGCACTACTGTGAATGATAAACAATGACATTCCTGTGTGTGCAAACATTTTCCACTTTTACCATAGAGAAGACCATGATTACCATAATGTTAGTAACCTTAATGAATGCGGTTATTTGATTTGGCTTAACATATCTAATGCTGGATATCAAATCTATTAATGATTGGATCATATGGCATGATAATGAATGTCGTGTTTAAACCTATGAGCTACTTGGGAAATTTACTGAAAGCTGGTTAGAGAAAGCAGATCATATCCGATTTATCATTGAGTCCTTTTGGAATTAGCGTATCCAAATGTTTGGTCCACCAAATCTCGCGTTGTGAGAGCCACTTAGCGTTATCGCATTCTGGTGTTTGTTTCACTAATTCCAATATTTGAAACCTTAGTTGTGGTATGGTATGATTAAGCTCCATCCAATGAGATGCCAGACTGGATGTAGTAATTTTGTTGCGAATGCGGCTCTTATGTTCAGAAATTCGCACTTTTGCATTTCTTTCAGTTTTGCCAATGTATAGTTTGCCACATGGGCATTTTATGCTGTAAACCACACAGGCAGAATTGCAGTCTGTTTGGTCCCTGATTTTGATGGTTTTGCCTGTTTGAGGGTGTAAAATCGAAGCTCCTGTAATGACATTATTGCAATGAATACAATTCATGTATCTTCTTGTACCGGGATGCTTGCTTGTTGATTTGTTTGTTTGGTTTGATGTCACCATTTCTTTGAGATTTCTTCCCCTAGTATATGCAAAAAGGGGTTGATCATTAAACAACCCTTTAAAATCGTCACCTGATGTGAGTAAGTCCCCATGTGTATTCACTATGGTTTTAATTTTTGTCGACATGGTTGAGTATTTTGTTACAAACACCATTCTGTTTTGTATGGGACGTAACCTAGGATGTAGCAGTTCACTTCTCGATGTGATTGACATTCTGTTTGCAGCTCGCTCAATGATGTCTAAGGGGTATCTCCTGTTAGTGAACCTTTGTTTTTGATTCTCGACTTCGTTGTGAAATGCTGATTCAGTGGATGAAATGCGTTTGGTGCGTAAGAATTGCGAATATGGTAAGTTTTGGAGTAACGCTCTTGGATGAAAACTGGTGAACAATAAAGTATTATTGTGATCATTAGGTTTGTGATATACTTCAGTTTCAATTTTTCGGTTTACTATAGAAACCATTACATCCAAAAATGGAATTCGCAAGTAGTCAAGATTGAAGGTGAATTTAATCCTGCTGGTTTTTGTATTCAATTGTTCTATTTGATCTTTCAATGTTTCTTCTGGTCCGTTCCATAGTAGAAAAATATCATCAATGAATCTTTTAAAGAATATGGTGTGTGTTTGCCATGTTCTTTCCGATAAAATGAAGTCATTCTCAAACAAGCATTGGAAATGCAATAGGTCTCGCACCATTAGAGTTAGTGCTTTTAGAATTGTTTATGGTTTTTTTTTGTAAATGTTTAGCATTTTTGTTTCCTGTAGCCAATGCTAAAGTATTACAAATAAAAAAAGCCATAAACATTTCTAAAAGCTCTAACTGAAATGGTCTGAGACCTATTGCACTGTGTGAGGGTGAGGGGTTGAGGGTGAGTGAGGGTGAGGGTGAGGGTGGGTGAGGGTGAGTGAGGGTGAGGGTGAGTGAGGGTGAGGGGTTGAGGGTGAGTGAGAGTGAGGGTGAGTGAGGGTGAGGGTGAGTGAGGGTGAGGGTGAGTGAGGGTGAGGGTGAGTGAGGGTGAGGGGTTGAGGTTGAGGGTGAGGTGTTGAGGGTGAGTGAGGGTGAGGGTGAGTGAGGTGTTGAGGGTGAGTGAGGGTGAGGGTGAGTTAGGGTGAGGGGTTGAGGGTGAGTGAGGGTGAGGGGGAGTAGTTGAGGCTGAGTGAGGGTGAGTGAGAGTGAGGGTGAGTGAGGGGTTGAGGGTGAAGGTTTGAGGGTGAGGGTGAGGGGTTGAGGGTGAGTGAGGGTGAGGGGTTGAGGGAGGGTGAGTGTGGGTGAGGGTGAGTGAGGGTGAGGGTGAGTGAGGGTGAGTGAGGGTGAGGAGTTGAGGGTGAGTGAGGGTGAGGGTGAGTGAGTGTGAGGGGTTGAGGGTGAGTGAGGGTGAGGGTGAGTGAGGGTGAGGCTGAGGTGTTGAGGGTGAGTGAGGGTGAGTGAGAGGTTGAGGGTGAAGGGTCGAGGGTGTGAGGGTGAGGGGTTGAGGGTGAGTGAGGGTGGAGGGTGAGGGGGTGAGGGTGGGGGGGTGAGGGGGTGAGGGTGAGGGGGTGAGGGTGAGGGGGTGAGGGTGAGGGGTGGGGGTGAGGGTGTGGGGTGAGAGTGAGGGGGTGAGGGTTAGGGGGTGATTGTTAGGGGGTGTGAGCGTTAGGGGGTGTGAGCGTTAGGCGGTGTGCGGGTTAGGGGGTGTGAGGGTGAGTGTGAGTGAGGGGGTGTGAGGCTTCGGGTGTGTGACGTTGCGTGAGTGTGAGTGTGTGTGAGGGTGAGTGAGGGTGTGAGAGGTGTTGTTATGCAGAGCGTGTGTGACGGTGTATGAGGGTGAGGGTGTGTGAGGGTGAGTGTGAGTCATTGTGAGGTGTTGAGGGTGAGTGAGGGTGAGGGTGAGTGAGGGGTTGAGGGTGAGTGAGGGTGAGGGTGAGTTAGGGTGAGGCGTTGAGGGTGAGTGAGGGTGTGGTGTTGAGGGTGAGTGAGGATGAGTGAGAGTGAGGGTGAGTGAGGGGTTGAGGGTGAGTGAGGGTGAGGGTGAGTGAGGTGTTGTGGTTGAGTGAGGGTGAGGGTGAGTTAGGGTGAGGGGTTGAGGGTGAGTGAGGGTGAGGGGTTGAGGGTGAGTGAGGATGAGTGAGAGTGAGGGTGAGTGAGGGGTTGAGGGTGAGTGAGGGTGAGGGTGAGGGGTTGAGGGTGAGTGAGGGTGAGTGAGGGTGAGTGAGGGTGAGGGGTTGAGGGTGAGTGAGGGTGGGTGAGGGTGAGTGAGGGTGAGGGTGAGTGAGGGTGAGGGGTTGAGGGTGGTGAGGGTGAGGGTGAGTAAAGGATTAATTTGATTACAAAAGGTATGGACCATTAAAGAATTAAGATCTAAGGTGGAACAAATAATACTCAAATAAAAAAATAAAAAAATACCCTGTGCAAGCGTGCTACCAGTAGCAAATTATCAGTTGTTGTAGCCCTTTAGAATTAATGGAAACAGAAATGACATTAGAGTTAACATGACAAGAGCACAAGTAGAGATATTGAACTACGATTTACAATGCGAGAGTTGGAAAGTTCTTGCATAGTGCATCCAATTAATGAGGGCACATTCTGGGGGAGTGCGAGCGAAAGTTGTTGTTACATACTCTCCCTGCTTTAGTGACTCCTTTGGACAATAAAAGTAAATGCATTTCTGCGTGGTATCTCTGAAATCGATGTAGCGCAGACGTACTCTCCTTTCACGTTAAAGTTTGATTAGAGGCACGACAACATGGGGTAAATAAAAAACAACAGGCTTTTACAACTTCTGCCGAAGATCCCAACAGACACAGAGGGGGAGGAGAGCGGGCTGAGAAAGCAGATCTGGCCGGGTGAGTTGGAAAAGCCATGCTGGATCTCCACCCCCTCCATACACAGCAGAGGTCTACTTGCCAGTGGAAAGGCAGGGCACAAACAGGCAGCCGCAATGAGAGTGGTCACCTTTGTCCTGTAACCCTGGGGGCTCACACTGCCGCATAAATTTTGCTATTTCCCGATTCCCATCAAAAGGAGGGAAGGGTGGATAAAAGGAGAGATGGCCAAATTAATTGAGAACTTAGGTATGAAAGTCACAATGTTTCCCGAATTCGGCCGGAAGAAGCACTCAAAAGAGTGCCTGGCTCGCTGACCTCATTCTGAACATGATTCAAATAGGGGGTTTTGTAATTTAAGCTGAAGATTTGGACACATTTATGAGAAACAGCTCACTATTGGCTGAAACCTATGTTTAGAATCTGTAGGAGCGCAAATAGCAAATGTCCCGTATTTTTGAAACATGTTGCTTTTGACTCTGTTATAATGACCAGCGACATGAATGGGGTGCTTGTGGGAAAAGCAATTACCTGGGCGGAGCCTGCCGCCCCATGAGGGCTCCTCACAGTTGCAAACACTGCAGCCGGGCGGGCGGGAGCCCGTGGTGACGGGGCACGTGTGCGACCCTGTACTGCCGTGTGACAGCGCGTGCATGTGGAGGCGAGAAGACGTGAGGGGTGGCCAGGCTGCTGTGCTGATAGTTTCCATGAGGGCACACTAGTACAGGTGAAGGAAGGAAGCAGCTGTGCCTGGTCGCACAGCCACACTCCAGTCTCCACCCCCGCCAAACTCTGGAGCCCCCAAGCGGGCGACGTCAGAAGACTTTGTAGGGCGACCCGACCCCGGTGAGGTCAAAGACGGTGGAGGCATGTATGTTATCGAAGGAGAAGGGTGCAGGGATGATCATAATCCCCACTTTTTTAAAAAAAAATCTGATTGAGAGTTGTTATATAGCGCTTGCACCGCCCGCAAGCATCACAGCGCTATACAAAAACGATACAACATAGCAGGGGAATTAAACGATATTAGGTAATACACGTGAGCAGCCATCACAAGCACGGCACCACCACGACCTACCCCAACACACACACACACACACACACACACACACACACACACACACGCCCCTCGCACATTATTACACTATGCAGTTCGCGCGGGGCAAGTCTCCTCCAACTCCAGCTGTTTTTATTGGGGGTGGATTCCGACCTCTAGCACTGGTTGTTATGGGGGCCGGGGAGACGGTCCGTTCATGCTCCAAGCCCCATGTCAACGCGTGCCTATGTTCCTACCGCTACATCAGGGAGGACAGAACAACACATCTGCGCATTCCACGGAATAAACCGTACAGCGGAACAAGCACAGAATGCAATCTCCGCTTTACTGTCCAACCCCCGTTCCTGGCGGGACAGGCACAGGGACGGGGAACTACCAGGAAAGAATTGCACGCATTTCAGCAACGTTATCTGAGAGACGCTGCTCCAGCTGTTGAACCCCATCCCACATCACTTCTTTCAAACAAGCCTTTAAGTTTCGGGTCGCAGCGGGCTTACCTCTCGTCGCTCCCATGCATTGCCCGGTACTGTATAGACGAGGGGGCGGAGGGGGGAGCGGCGATTCCATTGGTCATCGCTGCGTCACTAAGGAAACCACAGCAGGGGGAAAAAGTGAGACCAGCCCAAAAAAAAACTTAACTCCTGCAATTCCGCGTCTAGCGTGGGAGGCAGGAAAACTTGGTGAAAGTTAGGAATCCCAAAAATGGCGGCACCCCGCAGATTGCTCTCCAGATTGCTCTCCTGAAGCTGGCTGCCTGATGGAGTGGAGAGCGGGCGGGCAGAGAGAGAGAGGGGGCAGAGCGGGGGTGTGAGAGGAGTGCGGCTGGCTGCCTGATAGAGTGGAGAGCGGGCGGGCAGAGAGAGTGAGGGGGCGGAGCGGGGGTGTGGGAGGAGTGCGGGAACAGACGGGAGGGGAGGAGAGTAGGAGGAGGAGTAGGGGAGGCACGGCCTAGCGGCCGTGCAATCAAGAAGTGAGGGGGCGGGAGAGTAGGCAAGGCAGGCGGCTGGGGCCATGTGCACGCGCTTTTAAGCTCAATGCGCATGCGCATTGAGCTTAAAAGTCACGGGCACTGCAAGGAATCGCCACGATTCCTTGCAAGTTGGGTAAAGAGTGGATAAGTCCCAATACTCTCGCTTGCTCGATGCGCATGCGCATCGACAGGCGAGACCTAAAAATGACGACATTCATATTTTCGCTGGAAAGAGGACTATTTTCTACAAACCAGTGGCACGTCCATTAGATTTGCAGGAGCCCCGGTATTTGAGAATACGTATATTGCAAACTTAGCAATATACGTATTAGCAAATACCGGGGCTCCTGCAAATCCAATGGACGTGCCACTGGTTTGTAGAAAATAGTCGTCTTTCCAGCGAAAATATGAATGTCGTAAGCAGAATTGTAGAAGTTGAAGTACAAGAACCTTGTGCGCTCCTATGTCAGCTGTTTGTAATAAAGCCCACTCACACGCTTCTAAACCTTAATTTGTAGGTATGGATGTATACAAAGAGGTTACATCAATTGTACAAAGAATTATCTGTGAAGATGTTAATTCCACTTCTTGTAGGAGTTGAAGAAAGTGGGTAGTATCTTTTAGATACGTAGTCCAGTTTTGGATAAACGGTTGTAGAAATTTGTCTATGTTTTTCCCCAATGGTTCTAGAATTGATCCACAACCACTGACTATGAGTCTGAATGGAGGATTTTTTAGACATTTATGAATTTTGGGAAGCATGTAAATGTGTGGACATCTAGGAAAGGCTGTTGTCAAATTTTTTTTAGTGTTAGCATTGATCCATCCCATTTCCTCTGCTTTCTCCAATATTAATATTAAAGTGTCTTTAATTTCCTTTGTAGGATCATTTGGTAATTTGAGATAAGTTGTTTCATCTCTGATGTGTTCTGTGACTTTGGCTTCATAAAAATCTGTACCCATTATGACTAGGGCTCCGCCCTTATCTGCTGTTTGTATGGTAATAGATGTATCATTGGCTAGTTCTTTAATGATGTGCTCTTCGTGTTTATTGATGTTTTTTCTGATGTCTTTGTGCCAATTGATTTTTTGTTGATCCTGTTTAACCAGTAGTTCAAATGTATCCAATAATTTATGAGATACCGTTGGCATGAAAGTACTAGGAACTTTGAATTCTTTGTATTCAGATGGGTCCTTTTGCGTATACTCAGGCATGGTTGGCACTATGTTAGTGAAAAAATGTTTAAGGGGTAATGTCCGCATGAATCTAAATAAGCTGATTTCTGCATCAAAACAAGTTGTTTTATTTGTGGGTACAACACTTGTGCCTCTTTCCAGTACTTGGAGTTGTTGTTTGGTTAAACTTTTTGATGTAAATGGCAGCACTGGGGACAAAGGTAGCAGAGTGTCAATGGCAGCAGGAAACATACACCCTGTCAGAAGCAGGCAGCAGAAATCAGGAAGGAAGAAACAGGTAGCAGGAAACATACGCCCAGTCAATGGGCTGTCCGGCGAATCTGGACACTTGTGGACCAGGAGGGCATAAAATCCTTAGGTAGGTTCTTTTTTAGAAGATCTTGTATAAAAGTAGGTTATGAAGCTTGAAGAAAGTCCTCACGCGTAGGTTTGATCCAACTCATTGCCAATTTATTTTGTATCGTAGGAAGGAGTACCTTAGATCCGTTTTCCAATAACAATGTAATAAGGCCCCACCTGGAGCAGCGGGAGCCATGCGGTTGAATTAGGGTGGACGATGTCCGCCGGCTTGAACGTGAGGAGCTTGGGTTGAGAGGGTGTGACCAAATGACGCTTTAGGACAAGCTGTGTAAACAATGAGCACTTAGCACTGCTCTTGCGCTCAATTCAAAATGCTGAAATTGACCATGTAAACAAAGGGCACTAAGCGTTGCTCCCGCGCTAAATCAAATGTTGAAACTGATTTTAAAAAATGCAGACAAAATTGCCACCGCGCATGTGCGGTGATGGCCGCTCGTCTCAAGGAAAAGAGGACTGCACGATGAGCTGACACGCAACCTCGCTCTCCCTCACTCCCTCTCCACCAAGTGACTGCCTCGAGCACAGTGCGCCCGGGCACTCCTGATCCCAAGTGCGACGTAAGTAGAGAGAGACAGCGCACAATGCAGACCACCTGAGTCGGGGATGGCACAGCAGGCAAGAGAGAGTTGTTGACAAATATATAGCCTCAAAGATTGAAAGGTATCGTTTTAGCAAGCGCACTGTAGTGTAGTTCCTATTTTCCCTATAGGCCCTGCGCATTGGAATAACATAACCAGCAGAGTAGAAGTAGAAGTGCGGTCTTCTAGGTCTCTACTGACTATATTAAACTTAATTGGGTTTGTACCAACTAGCTCAGAGGTCACTGGAAACTTTCTTGACTGAATAGGAAGTGATCAGCTTCCCAGGCACAGACAAGAAGGGATTCAGTTTTCCAACAACCGCATAAACATGACAACTTTGCTCCTTAGAATAAGAGTCAATCTCTAGAGTCGTGTGAAACAATAGACCGCTATTTCACTCAGTCAGTTGTGCAAGAATTACTTTCACCAGGATGCAGAGAATAGAGAGACGGGCGTTTTCAATAAAAGGTCTTATTTATTGAACAGTCTTTCTTCTCATGCAAGAGAAATGAATTGCCACCATTGCAAGACTTGTTATTATAAAAAATGTGTACAGTAAAATGAGTATTGCGAAATAATACTGTAAAAGCATTGATATGGTTTCTTAGCCATACGATAGTTAAAATGAGTAAAATATATGCATTCATATATACATTAGGCTAACGTCCTCAACTGGTGCTTCTAACTACGCCTACCCCGGTGTACCTGACCTAAGCCTAATACTTGGGAGGGAGTAAGTAGCAGTTTAAGTTAAGTTGGTTTTGCCAAGGATTTGCTTCAAGAATTCTCTCTAAGGGTTTAGTCAACACCATACCTCTGGAATAGAATGTTGGAGGGCTGGTATCTCCTTTCAGGACTCGATATTCCAGTCACCCGCAAGGGTTGGCTGGAAACGCCGGAGCTAGATTTTCTCGGCAGGAGAAAAGACAGCGTCTCTCTCAGGGCGTCAAGCGGAGGAGGGGCAGCGTCCGTGGGCTTCTCGCATCTGCTGGGGACAGCTGTTCGGCTCCTGTATTCACCACACCATCGCACTTGCTTAAGGCAACGTTGGTAATATTTATACCTGAAAGGTGCCTTGTTTGACGTAAGTTTTTGGACATAAGACGTCAATAAAGATGTCACTAGGAACTGGTCGTTCTTACAGTGCTCATTAGAGTTCTATTACTAATAAAAACAAAGCAAGCGGGGTTTCCCAGGTTGCTGGGGGTTTTATCTTGTTGAAGAACTCGGAGTGTAATCTAGGAATCTAAGATAGTGGCTTCTGCTGTGTCATGTACTGTAATGAGCTGCAGAGGCGAGTTTCTGAAATATGGCCTGATCGTTTATGCCATTATAGGGGTATGAGGTGATTATAGACGTATAGGGGCATAAGGTCACAATATTGATCGGGGTCCTAGATAGAACACGACAGCACAAGGCATAACTAACCTCAAGAACAATAGTTAATGAAGCGCACATGGCATTCGTACATTAGCCCACACACTACCATACCACAAAGTAGTAAAGGAAGGCACTTAACTGGCTGCGGAGCAGCAAAGAAAGAGGGCGTGGTTATCACAGTCTGGGTTTATATAGGGATACTCTATGGTTGTTATGTGACACTAGGTGTTCATGGGTACTGTAGTTTTTTGATGAAGGTTTTTTTTATTGGCTGCTGTGAAAATAAACAGTAAGAAATGAGAAGCATAATCGGAGCCTCCGATCCTGACATAGAATCTTGGCATACACACCTGTACTATAAAGGCTATGAATGTTGTCTACTGACCCTTGTGCTGCCTCTGAATTACAAAATATTTATAGCACTTTACCTTACACTTTAGTTAGTTACAATTTTCAGTGCAAGTTCGATCGGACCTCTGATGAGACTTTATCTAACCTCTCGGTCCTGCTGGTGGATGGGACAGAGAACACATACAAGACTTTTGTATGCTCTTCCTGAGCCTTATTCCAAGAAGTGACAAGCCTTATTATGCAGTCAGTGGAGGGTATGGGCGTGGTCACAGCATCGGCTCTCCCTGTGTATTTATGGTTCTTTTTTTATGTGAATGCCATCTGTGTTTGACCAAAAGATTATGCCTTCAGTGGAGTGTATTTGTTTCTGAGCCAAGGCAATCATAGTAACCAGTGTGTTTCTGAAGTTAAAAAAAAACGTGTGTGGTTAAAAAACATCAGCTGCACGCCTTTGCCTCCGAAAGCCAAAAAACCCACAAGCCGAGGCAATGTGAAAAAATGATGCGCCGTAACGAACTTAAATGGCAAGAAGCAAAATAAGACCTATAACAGGACCATGGAACGGAACGGCACACCAAAATGAAGGGCAAATGGCCAGTATTTACCACTGAAAAGTAAGGAATTTAGAAAGACACACTAACCAACCAATGAAAAGCATGGGCGTGGCTTAAAGCCCAGAGAGCACATACAGCATGTCTCGAAGACTGCTTGCGCAGCCTAGGCGAGACCTAAAAATAACAGCTCCTTGCCTGTGCAAGTGGTTTGAGGTGTAACATTTTCCTTTGGGTGAGATGTCGCACAACAGACACCACCACTTTTATATGTGGAAAAGGACACTTTAATGAGACCGGTGCGCATCACAGCTTACACCCTAGCCAAGACCCTACAATCTGTAGATAAACCATGTTATACAATAACCACATCTAACCAAATGCCCCTCCCTTAAATTAAAAAAACCTGTTCCAGCTCCCAAAGAGCTATAAACACCTCTGACCTCCCCCAACCTCTTCCACAAGCCACCCATGAGCTGACTTGTCCGAGCGGTAGTGTGACCAACCACTGATCATGTATATCCTTAAGCTAAACGCCAAAAACCCGTCACCCAGAAGAACGCTCACTAACACATGTTTCTGCCCCACCCTCTCAGTACCAAAATGTTTAGCCGAGCAATCTTGGCAAAGTGTGTCTCAGCACAATCAGATATAGCACCACGTCAATAAATGACAAATCAATAACATTTTCTCTAAACATTGCTACATCTCAAATTGTATCTCTGTATGGCCCACTCTCCCCTTCCTCTCATTCCAGCAGAGATGTCTCATCTCTCTATTTACCTTGCACCTGCTCCATCCCTGGTAGTTTATATTTGCTTTGTGGACTAAAGGATTTGATTTTAAATATGAGGCATTACTGCTCCCACTTTAAAACAAAAATATTAGTGACGGTGGCTGTGTTTTTTTGCTTGGTTGAGGTGCTTACTCCCAAGATAAATCGACGCTTGGACTTTTTCGACAAATTTACATAAAATCTTCTTTAAAAGGGATACTGCTGTTGTAGATTATTATTGACCAGTTTTGTGCTGCTTAATACCATTGGTCTAAGGTTGTTCAGGAATTATTTTGTTTTCTGGTATAAAACCAAAGACATCACCCCCTCCCCCAAACCACAGTTACACAAAACCTACCAGGAATGAAGTGTTAGGTGCTGCTTGAAGTAATTTTGTGTTCTGGTGTAAACCTGTAAAGTAGTGCTTTGAATATTCAAAAACCGAGACCTTCGCATGTGAAAATCCTCTCTGCACATGCACCAGGACTTCAGTTAAATCTTGGTGCCACACCATGTGCAGGGGGGGTAACTGGTGGCAGATTACTAAGGGGCCGATTCTGATTCAAGATAAAAACCGTCGTATGATTCGTATTCGTAGCCTTCTCGGTACGAATTAAAAAAGGCCGTCCGAATTGCGTAGTACGATCCAAATCCCGAATATCAGTGACCCATACGAACCACAACCGAAGACCCGTACGAAATGTCATCGGAACCAAAACCGTACGATTTGTAAACATGCCGTACGAACTAACAAGTACGATCCAGACCAGGGACCAAGTACGCGATTTGTACAGGCAAAAGTAGTCGCGCATGAAGCATGATTCGTACGGAAAACATCACGTATAAGCGAGCCCACCAACAAATATGAACCGCACACCCCTCAATCAAGCATACACGAACCCCCACCCCTGAAAACGGACCGTAACAGCCAGCCGCACCAACAAATACGAACCGCACACCCCTCAATCAAGCGTACACGAACCCCCACCCTGAAAACGGACTGTAACAGCCAGCCGCACCAACAAATACGAACCACACACCCCTCAATCAAGCGTACACTAACCCCCATCCCCGAAAACGGACCGTAACAGCCAGCCGCACCAACAAATACGAACCGCACACCCCTCAATCAAGCGTACACGAACCCCCACCCCGAAAATGGACAGTAACAGCCAGCCGCACCAATAAATATGAACCGCACACCCCTCAATCAAGCGTACACGAACCCCAACCCCGAAAACGGACCGTAACAGCCAGCCGCACCAACAAATACGAACCGCACACCCCTCAATCAAGCGTACACGAACCCCCGCCCCGAAAACACCGTAACAGCCAGCCGCACCAACAAATACGAACTGCGCACCCCTCAATCAAGCGTACACAACCCCCCCCCGAAAACGGACCGTAACAGCCAGCCGCACCAACAAATACGAACCGCACACCCTTCATTCAAGCGTACACGAACCCCCACCCCAAAAACGGACCATAACAGCCAGCCGCACCAACAAATACGAACCGCACACCTAACTATTATAAAGCGCACGCGAACCCCGAAACCAGCACAAGGAGGGTGCAAACGAGTCGCACAACACCACAAAACATGTCTCCTGTGTACACACCATTGGAAAACAATGTCCTGGCCACATACAAACAGGCAAACAGAGGGCCCAAGTCACACCCACCCCATATACCACACCCACCACAAATTTAAAATAATCCACACCCACAAATGGACCAATAAAAGGGCCCACACATACAACCCATAATCCTTTACAACATACCTATTTGCGCAAAGACACTGACAGCACACCAACAACTGCACCCATACACCTTCACACATACACCCTATCTCATCCACAACCACACCACCCCTTTCACAATCAGACCCACACACCCTCATCCATACACACCATCACCCCCTCAATCACATACACCCCACACCATGACCACACCAAAGAATCCAAAGTTCACTAACCCTGAGATGGAGATCCTTACAGATAAAGTCATCAGAGTTGAGCCAGAGCTGTTTGGTGCATTGGTCAGACAGACCAACATTGCAGAAAAAAACGCCTGTGGGAGAGGATCGTCGATAAGGTCAATGCTTTTGCACCCATCAGGCGCACCAGGCAGGAATGCCAGGTCAGGTGATACGGTCTGCGGAGGATGGTCAAGAAGAAGATGGACCAAGACTACGCCAATGCACACTACACTGGAGGTGGTGGTCACCGCAGACCTCCACAATACCATCCCTGGGAGGAGAAAGTCATGGCCCTTCTACCACCGGTGGGAGTTCGCAGAATCGAAGGAGCCATGGAGCCTGGTGAGTATACAAACAACTCATGTAACATGGGGGGATTCCCAGCAGTGCCCAACAGTATGGGGGTGGGTGGCTATGACTCCCAGCAGTGCCCAACAGTATGGGTGTGTGTGGCCATGACTCCCAGCAGTGCCTAACAGTATGGGGGAGATGTGGCCATGACTCCCAGCAGTGCCTAACAGCATGGGGGTGGTGTGGGGTGTGTGGCCATGACTCCTAGCAGTGCCTAACAGTATGGGGGGGTGTGGCCATGACTCCCAGCAGTGCCTAACAGAGTGGGGGGTGTGGCCATGACTCCCAGCAGTGCCTAACAGCATGGGGGTTGTGTGGGGTTGGTGTGGCCTTGACTCCCAGCAGTGCCCAACAGTTAGGGGGGTGTGGCTATGACTCCCAGCAGTGCCTAACAGCATGGGGGTGGGGTGGGGGTGGTATGACCTTGACTCCCAGCAGTGCCCAACAGTATGGGGGTGTGGGTATGACTCCCAGCAGTGCCTAACAGCATGGGGGTGGTGTGGCCTTGACTCCCAGCAGTGCCCAACAGTATGGGTGGGTGTGGCTATGACTCCCAGCAGTGCCTAACAGTGTGGGGGTGTGTGGCCATGACTCCCAGCAGTGCCTAACAGTATGGGGTGTGTGGGTGTGTGTGGCCATGACTCCCAGCAGAGCCTAACAGTATGGGAGGTGTGGGGGTGTGGTCATGACTCCCAGCAGTGCCTAACAGCATGGGGGTGGAGTGTGGGGGTGTGGCCATGACTCCCAGCAGTGTCTAACTGTATGGGGGGGGGTGGCCATGACTCCCAGCAGTGCCTAACAGAATGGGGGTGGAGTGGAGGTGTGTGGCCATGACTCCCAGCAGTGCCTAACAGCATGGGGGGTGTGGCCATGACTCCCAGCAGTGCCTAACAGAATGGGGGGTGGTCTTAACTCCCAGCAGTGCCTAACAGCATGGGGGTGGTGTGGCTTTAACTCCCAGCATTGCCCAACAGTATGGGGGGGGGTGGCTATGACTCCCAGCAGTGCCTAACAGACAGTGTGGGGGGGGGTGGCCATGACTCCCAGCAGTGCCTACCAGTATGGGGGTGTGTGGCCATGAATCCCAGCAGTGCCTAACAGCATGGGGGTGTGGCCATGACTCCCAGCAGTGCCTAACAGTATGGGGGTGTGGGGGTGTATGTCCATAACTCCCAGCAGTGCCTAACAGCATGGGGGTGGAGTGGGGTGTGTGGCCATGACTCCCAGCAGTGCCTAACAGTATGGGGGAGGTGTGGGGGTCCATGACTCCCAGCAGTGCCTAACAGCATGCGGGTGGAGTGGGGGTGTGTGGCCTTGACTCCCAGCAGTGCCTAACAGTATGGAGGTGTGTGGCCATGACTCCCAGCAGTGCCTAACAGTATGGTGGTGGGTGCACGGGGAAGCGCCAGAAGGCTGCAAGGGGGAGGGTGAGAGGGTGCAAGGTGTAGGGTAGGAGGCTGCACTCAACCCATATGGCCCAGGTACACACCCATGCACCATGCTCAATGCACAGGGAGTGTGGAAGTACTGACAAGATAGCTGACACTGGGCCCTGGTGTAGGCAGCACAAGGACCTCCTGTGACCAGTGCAAACACTAACACCAGGACAAAGTCAGATATCCTGCACAGGAACTCACAACCACTATCATGGCTGCATGCTTCATGGGGGGACAGACACACCACGAGGGACGCCCACTTGCAAATCACACTCAAACTACTAGCATGGCGTGACACACACCCCTTACAGGAACTGAGCCCCTGGGGACAGGCAATGGAGTGCACCACTGTCACAATCATCATGTAACACAACATAAAAAATACTGATCTGATGACGCTTCCAAACAAAAAAAGCACAGTGCTGAATCACAAGTCTATTGTGTCACTCACACAATGCTGTTGCCACAGCTTTGGGACGCTGTGAATGCACTCAAGTAGCACCATGGACCTGGGTATTGACAAGGTAATGCATCTTGGAGAAGTGCCACGTTCTAAAGCCCTCTGCCAGAAGTAGGTGTACTGGTCCTGGGGGGTTGGCAGTGGGTGGCGGTCACGGCACAGCAACACCTCTCTAAAGTTGCTGAATGAAATCAGCAAAATACCACTTAGTCTCCATCATGAACATGCTACATTACAACCCTGTGCATGCTTGAACCAGGCATTAGGATTGACGCTGCATTGTGTAGATTGGGCCACACAGAGCACAGCTGGATCTGTGTGGTGCTGGCGACACAAGCAACAGCAATGGCTCTGCCAGTCATCGTAAACAGTACCCAACATGTCAAGCACCCCTGAGCACATGTCAATCTCATCCCACAACATACCCATACACAAGTGAACAATTACAGCAATCCAAAGCAGGTGGAACAGGGGTAACGACAATGGATATCAAAATTGTAAGTTGCATGATAGTGCATTAACAGTGTTTGTCTCACACCCACAGGGGAACGTGTGGAAACTACCCCCATCCAGGGGGAGAGGGATCTCAGTCCCAGGCTCAGCAGGACCCTGACCCCACCGGCAGCGACGCCTCTCAACACACCGTGGTTGACCCCAACCAACCTGGCCCTTCTGGATCCCAAACCCATGCAGCAGCTGGATCAGATACATCTGTGCCAATCACCATACCCATTCCTGCCACATCCCAGCAGACAGCTCGGAGCCCTGACCATAATCCACAACTGAGCCAGTCTGACAATGAGGGACAAGGTTTGCCGGGCACCCACGAGGTGGCAGATGACACCACCACTGCCAGCACTCATGGGTCCCATCGACCTGATGTGCCCACAAATGCAGGACGTGCTTGTGTGGCCGGGGGTGGTGGGAGTGGCGCAAGGCGGAGGTGAGAACCTGACCAGCCAGCTGCAGGGCCTGGTATGTCAGAACTCAGAGACATCATGGATGTATACCGGCGGGACACCAGGGAGTTCAGCCTGGTAGTGGAGGCCCTCAACAAAATGACAGATCAGCAGGCCCAGCTACATGCCAGTCAAGAACAACACCAGGGACGGATGGAGGCAAGACTGGATAAGCTCATGACGGTGCATAGGGAAATTAACCAATCACTCGGTCTGATCACTGCCAACATGCAGCACCCTCCCTGTGTCACAAGGCCAAAAACATCTAGGCAAAGACCAACAGCAGGCACAGGGAGGGAGGAGGAGGAGGAATTGTCAGACGGAGCATCCCACGCATTGTCAAGGCTTGCACGTGAGGGTCCCCCAAGGATGGTGGGTCGTCCACAGACAAGACGTTGAGAGGCATAGCGCCATGCACAACTCCAAGGTCACCTGGTCTGGCAGCTTACCTTCGTGTGCAACAGCATCACCCTATTGACTTTCAGACTCTCCCACATGGACTTGCTGGTTGCAGCGTGCCCAATGATGCCAAGCACTGTGACCTGGACTCTGTTGACTCAACCTGTAAGGCATCACATCTCTAGCTGTGAACTTTGGATTCCCCACTTTTTGTACAGCACCTACTCACTTTTCACGCACAAGATCAGAAAATAAATGTAAATAACATAATACGCAGTGGTGGAGACGTTTTGTACCCAGATGCAAAAAATATGTGTGGGGACAAGGAAAAAATGCCAGAGTATTGACCAAACTGCAGCCATCCACACACTGGGATATGAGTCCGGTTGAGGACACACATAGGTCACAATATTCCAACAACTACATACATGGATAGCAATACACACCTGTGATGGTTACAAAATGCAGAAAGGGGGTTTGGCATGCAATACTGCAATTACAGACAGGTACAGAAGAGTCACTTGGAGGTGTACAGATCATGGGTAATATGAAGGTGTCCACGGAGGGAGTACCAGGATCTGTGTTCAGAGGTATGAGAACTCTCAGCCGCATGCAGTTGTACTGTGGATGTCATGAATGGTGTCCAAGCCAAGGGTGGCAGGACGGACTGCGGGCAACGGGGTGTTGGATGGTAGACGTCCATATTAGTGTATTGGCCTGGGCCTGTGGAGTGCCTACTGAGTGTGGCTGAGGATTATGAAGGTGAACCTGCAGTTGACTGTGGGACTATTGTAGGTATCTCAGGTGGACGGTCATGTGGCAGTAGCAGGGGATGTTGAGGATGAGGTGTGTGCATGCACCCTGGAGTTGCACAAGTACTCCTGGAGTCTGGTACTTGTACCTGTGTAGAGGTTCTTGCTGTAGTTGGTCTGGCTGGTGTCATTGACGGCGACCAGGCTGAACACCACCTCGTCAACAGACATCGCCATAGCTATCCCAGATGGCCATAAGATCTCCCGCAGACAACGCACCAACAGAGTGTGAGGAGGAATCGCCATCATCCACATGAACACTCCCAGAGTCACTACCAACACCAACAACACACTCCACACCACCTAGCACATGCACTTACAGATCCACACTGACTCCAACAACACCATCAGAGGAACACTCATCGACAGACCACCTGGTCCATGACCCATCAACTCCATCCCTGACCTCATCAGCACGCACACCCTTGGCTACACGGATTACATACTCCTTGGGGACATGAACTTCCAGCTTGAGAACAACAACAACGCAAACTCCACTGCCATGATCTACAACCTCGTCAACCTCGGATTAAAACTACTCATGACAACACCCACCCACACCGCTGGACACACACAGGACCCCATCTTCTTGGCAACTCAACACGTCTCCTTCAACCACACCACCAAACACCACTGGACAGAACACAGAGGCCTCCACTTCATCTTCAGTAAACCCACCACACCACCCCGCACACAGTACGTGCCACGCCGCTGAAGGTGCAAGGCCACCGTGGACTAACTGACCACCACCCTTGCCCTGGGACCACCCGCCGACCACACCTACCCAGACTCTGCTGCCATCAACCTCAAACAGTGGATCAACAACTGCGCCGACACCCTCGCCACACTCAAGGCCTCCTCCACCTATCACAACAACAAGATAGCCACATGGTTCACCAAAGACCTCAGGACCTCCAAGTGCACCTGTTGGAAGCTGTAGAGGAGCTGGCTCCGCAACCAAACACCATACAGCTACACCGCACACAAGAGCGCCACATGCAGACACCACCAACTCTTCCGGACCTCCAACAGGACAGCCTAGACAGCAACGCACACAACAGCAAACAGCACATCAACATTGTGATTGAACTCACAACTCCCACCTACAACACCAATGACATAGCACCATCACAAGACCCGTATGACTCACTGTCCACCTTCTGACAGCGTAAGTTCATCGAGATCCACAACAGCTTCCACTCTGCTACCCCCCCCCACACAAACAAGTCCACCCCCCCTTAGACCAACATCCACAAAAACAACCTGACCGCCCGGTACTACGTCAGCGATGAAGACACCATCAGGACCATGGACGCCATCCACCCCGCATCCCCATCTGACACATGGCTTCTCAACATTTTCAACAATTCCAGCTAAGCCAGCGCACCTCTTCTTCCAAAAACAATCCACATCTCCTTTGAGACAGCTACCTTCAGTGGGAGCTGGGAGAATGCTGAGCTCCACGTCTTAGTAATTATACAAAAAGCAGACCACAAATACCTCAAGAACTTCCGGGCCATCTCCCCTTCACAGAAAAGGTCACATAGAAGATCGTCAACAGACTGCTGACCCGCTACCTCGAAGACAACAACATCATGGGACCATCCCAGTCTGGATTCCGCTGCAGCCACAGCATGGACTCCGCCCTCATCACTGCCAACAACGACATCAGCATCCTCATGGACAAAGGAGAAACAGCCGCCTTCATCTTTCTAGACCTATCACCAGCCTTCCACACGGTCTGCCAAGACACCCTAACAGCACGCATCCATGACGCCGGAATCCTAGAGATTGCCCTGGCCTGGGCCACATCCTTCCTCTCCCGCAGGGCCCAGAGCCTGCGGGAGAGGACCTGTACACTTCCATTCCAAGACCACTGAGACCATCCACTGCGTCCCACAGGGATCATCCCTCAGCCCGACGTTGATCAATATCCACATGGCACCACTCACCCATGTTGCACTACAACATAGCCTCAACATCATCTCCTACGCCAATTACACACAGCTGATCATATCCCTCACCAAAGAAACACACACTTCCAAAGGAAACCTCCAAAGAGGAATGAAGGCCGTTGCCAAATGGATGAAGGGCAGCAGGCTGAAGCACAATTCTGACTAAACGGAGGACCTCATCCACGGCCTCACCACCTCAGCCTGTGACGACTCCTGTTGGCCAACATCGCTAGGATCAGCCCCAGAACCCACCCACCAACCACGCACGCAACCTGTGGGTCATCCTCAAATCCTCCCTCACCATGAAGAAGCAGGACAATGCCATCTCATCTTCCTGCTTCAACACCCTCTGAATGCCCCACAGAATCTTCAAATGGATCACCTCAAACACGTGAGAAACAGTCATCTGGCCCCTCTCCACAAGCTCACTGGATTACGGGAACACCCCCTATGCAGCTACAACAACCAAACTCATGTGACAGCTGCAACGCATCCAGAACGCCTCGTCACGTATGATCGTCGATTTCCCTAACACGGCCACATCACACCACACCTGAGAGTCCTGCACTGGCTCCCTGTCAACAACAGGATCACCTCCAGACTCATCATCCATGTACACAAAGCTCCTAACCACGCCGGACCAGCATACCATAACAACCGACTCTACTTCTACACGCCTACCCGCAGCCTCCGCTCTACAAACCTTGCACTTGCCACAATCCCTCACTTCCAGGAAACCACCGTCAGTGACAGATCCTCCTCCTACCTTGCCTCAAAGACCTGGAACACACTCCCTACAAGGTTACAACTGACCCAGGACCTGCTGGCCTTCAGAATCGATTGATTGTTTGATAGATGGCTCAGCCAATTTGTGTGTGTAGGATTGGAGAGCTGTAGATGATAGTTACAATGAGGGTGGTCAGGCTGTTGCTGTGATACCGGATGTGCAGAAGTTTGACAATGCGGAGTGTGTCCTTGGTGTTGTATGTGACTCTGAGGGTGTACCTCGCCAAGTTGGACCAATCATAATCCTGGTTTTGGTGTGTGGTCCCTGTGGGTTTTGGACTATCCGTCTGTGATGCATATGTAGAAGTGGTGTTCTGATGTTGCGTACTACCACGTTACAGTAATGAAGGTGATGTGTGGTGCTGTTGTGTTGACGAGGTAACACAGTACAATGTGGTGCTGCTGGAAGTTGTGTGTGTGCTGTACGAGGCCCATAACCTGGTTGTACTTAGATGCACTGTGATGTGGGGCTGAATTGTGTTGCCAGTATGAGTTGCACACACAGGCTGAGAAGCTGTCATGGGTGTGTTTGTGCTAGCGTGATACCAGGTGGATGATTGTCTGGTGTTCACTGTGTGGAGGGTGGCTGGAGCAAGGGTCTGTTGTGTCACATGAGTCATGAAATGATCTGAGCGTCTTGCAGTGTGCTTGTTGCTGGTGCTGACGGACCTGTCTTTGTCATGGAGGTTGTGCAACAGTGGCACAGACAAGCTGCGGCATGCTTTGAGAATAGATGGATGGAGGAGTATCTTGTAGGTGTGTGTGGTGCAGGATCTGGCCACTCGTTGCTGCGTTGTGGCTGGGGATGCAGCAGCAGGAATGAGTGAACACATGACGGCAGAAGGGGTGTGACAACATGCTAAACAAGCACACAAATCCAAGGATTCTAGCAGGGCACAAAGTGACATGTGTATGTTAAGGCTGGAGTGTCTGGTCACCCATGTCTCAACGCAAGATAAATGTGTGAACAGTCGCCAAAGATCTTGGGCACAGGATTAGGCAGCCTAAGGCCAAGCGGGGCACAGGACACACAGCGTCAGCAGGTGTAGCCTGCACGTCGTGTGTAGCAAGCTAAACAACACATACACAACCATGTATGTCGGGCACTATATGGTACATTTGCCATTTCCAACAGCATGCATGTTGTCACTGTACACGTAATCACATATGAACAACCATTGTAAACAATGCCATATTGAACGCATGCAGACTGGCAAGAGATGTGCGTTGACAGCAATGAGGCACAATGTACTGCGTTAACCACACTTACAACACAATAGGATAACGTTGTTTGTGAGGCCATGCTGCATTAGCCAATATACATGCCCAGTGGCATTGCTCTGAAGACAACAACAGTCATGCAATGATGTCACCTGTAAAGCAGATGAAAGATTCTCCACACGACTGCCAGGGACTGGCCGTAACTTTGATCATCAGAGTGGTGCGATGCTGAAAGGGTTCCATCTCCAAATAGCCCCTTGGTCTGAGTACAAATGACAGACACAAAAGGGAGATCAGGCGAGGGAAGGAGAGGATGGGAACTGCATGGAGGGAGATCTGAAACAAAGTTAAACATGCCTAAGGATTCAATACTTTTGTCACAGAATCAAAGATTACCTTTGGGCCTACACTGTACCAGTCACACCTGTGAAGTGTAACCACTGGCACTGTACCCTATGTGTGATCACAGATTCAGCAATGAGACTAGATCAGATGCTTGAACACCAACAGATAAATAGGTAGTACAGTTTCTCACCTGAACAAAGCAAGTGTAACGCTCACAAGGCTGCTACTATGCAATTAGATCCATGCGGCCATCAAATATTTCACGGTACAAAAGGGGGTGGTGATGGACGGGGCATCTGAATCAATCAAACACTCACACCCAGTCAAAAGATCTGGGTTTAATCCATCACCGTTCTTTAGCCCACTCTGCCATCCCCCAGTTCAGACATGGCTATATGCAAATCAGTCTGACCCTGTGCCTCATGGGAACAGTCCAGCCCGAACTGCCAAGCCATGTCTTCCCTGGACAGGAAACAAGCTTCCGAGGACCGGTTTCTGGCATTCCAGCCGTCTTCAGCCCGGCTTGCTGGAATCCAGTGGCAAAGTGAGCAAGGGACTCACGTCTGAGCATACCCTGCCACACTTATGGTGGCCAAAAGGGGGTGGTGATGGACGGAGAATCTGAATCAATCAAACACTCACACCCAGTCAAAAGATCTGGGTTTAATCCATCACCGTTCTTTAGCCCACTCTGCCACCCCAGTTCAGACATGGCTATATGCAAATCAGTCAGACCCTGTGCCTCATTATTATTATTGTATTTCTTATATAGCACCAGAATCGACCCCCGAAGGGGCATCTCCGCGCTTGCCTTGGGAACCCGTCCTGGTTTTTCCCTGTGAGATAGCCCCTACAGGGCATCCCCAAGGTGAAAGCCAGGCATCCCGCCGCGGGGGGCCGTTGTGGAGATTAAGCAAGCTTAATGCCCAGAGTTGCAGAGTGTGAACCCATGATTAGGTCAGGCACCGAAGCGAGAATTATCGAGTCCGTGGACATTTGAGCTCAACACCCTACCGCGTCGGGAATCGAACCCTGGTCCCGGGTCTGATCTCTGCTTCAGGGTCTGCCTGCTCTAACCAGTGAGCCACACTTCTCTCATGGGAACAGTCCAGCCCGAACTGCCAAGCCATGTGTTCCCTGGACCGGAAACAAGCTTCCGAGGACCGGTTTCTGGCAATCCAGCCGTCTTCAGCCCGGCTTGCTTGAATCCAGTGGCAAAGGGAGCAAGGGACTCCCGTCTGAGCATACCCTGCCACACTTATGGCGGCCAAAAGCAGTACAAAAGGGGGTGGTGATGGACGGAGCATCTGAATCAATCAAACACTCACACCCAGTCAAAAGATCTGGGTTTAATCCATCACCGTTCTTTAGCCCACTCTGCCACCCCAGTTCAGACATGGCTATATGCAAATCAGTCTGACCCTGTGCCTCATGGGAACAGTCCAGCCCGAACTGCCAAGCCATGTCTTTCCTGGACCGGAAACTAGCTTCCGAGGACCGGTTTCTGGCATTCCAGCCGTCTTCAGCCCGGCTTGCTTGAATCCAGTGGCAAAGTGAGCAAGGGACTCTCGTCTGAGCATACCCTGCCACACTTATGGCGGCCAAAAGCGGTACAAAAGGGGGTGGTGATGGACGGAGCATCTGAATCAATCAAACACTCACACCCAGTCAAAAGATCTGGGTTTAATCCATCACCGTTCTTTAGCCCACTCTGCCACCCCAGTTCAGACATGGCTATATGCAAATCAGTCTGACCCTGTGCCTCATGGGAACAGTCCAGCCCGAACTGCCAAGCCATGTCTTCCCTGGACCGGAAACAAGCTTCCGAGGACCGGTTTCTGGCATTCCAGCCGTCTTCAGCCCGGCTTGCTTGAATCCAGTGGCAAAGTGAGCAAGGGACTCACGTCTGAGCATACCCTGCCACACTTATGGCGGCCAAAAGCGGTACTAAAGGGGGTGGTGATGGACAGACCATCTGAATCAATCAAACACTCACACCCAGTCAAAAGATATGGGTTTAATCCATCACCGTTCTTTAGACCACTCTGCCACCCCAGTTCAGACCTGGCTATATGCAAATCAGTCTGACCCTCTGCCTCATGGGAACAGTCCAGCCCGAACTGCCAAGCCATGTCTTCCCTGGACCGGAAACACGCTTCCGAGGACCGGTTTCTGGCATCCCAGCCGTCTTCAGCCCGGCTTGCTTGAATCCAGTGGCAAAGTGAGCCCGGGACTCTCGTCTGAGCATACCCTGCCACACTTATGGCGGCCAAAAGCAGTACAAAAGGGGGTGGTGATGGACGGAGCATCTGAATCAATCAAACACTCACACCCAGTCAAAAGATCTGGGTTTAATCCATCACCGTTCTTTAGCCCACTCTGCCACCCCAGTTCAGGCATGGCTATATGCAAATCAGTCTGACCCTGTGCCTCATGGGAACAGTCCAGCCCGAACTGCCAAGCCATGACTTCCCTGGACCGGAAACAAGCTTCGGAAGACCGGTTTCTGGCATTCCATGTCTGAACTGGGGTGGCAGAGTGGGCTGAAGAACGGTGATGGATTAAACCCAGATCTTCTGACTGGGTGTGAGTGTTTGATTGATTCAGATGCTCCGTCCATCACCACCCCCTTTTGTACCGCTTTTGGCCGCCATAAGTGTGGCAGGGTATGCTCAGACGTGAGTCCCTTGCTTACTTTGCCTCTGGATTCAAGCAACCCGGGCTGAAGACGGCTGGAATGCCAGAAACCGGTCCTCGGAAGCTTGTTTGCGGTCCAGGGAAGACATGGCTTGGCAGTTCGGGCTGGACTGTTCCCATGAGGCACAGGGTCAGACTGATTTGCATATAGCCATGTCTGAACTGGGGTGGCAGAGTGGGCTAAAGAACGGTGATGGATTAAACCCAGATCTTCTGACTGGGTGTGAGTGTTTGATTGATTCAGATGCTCCGTTCATCACCACCCCCTTTTGTACCGCTTTTGGCCGCCATAAGTGTGACAGGGTATGCTCAGACGTGAGTCCCTTGCTCACTTTGCCACTGGATTCAAGCAAGCCGGGCTGAAGACGGCTGGAATGCCAGAAACCGGTCCTCGGAAGCTTGTTTCCGGTCCAGAGAAGACATGGCTTGGCAGTTTGGGCTGGACTGTTCCCATGAGGCACAGGGTCAGACTGATTTGCATATAGCCATGTCTGAACTGGGGTGGCAGAGTGGGCTAAAGAACGGTGATGGATTAAACCCAGATCTTCTGACTGGGTGTGAGTGTTTGATTGATTCAGATGCTCCGTCCATCACCACCCCCTTTTGTACATCAAATATTTCACAGTGTATGATTGAGGGTCCTAATCGCAGAAAATGTAATGTATAGCAGTGCTACTGACACAAGGCCAACAATCCGTATTTAGCCCTGTGAATCTGTAAGGGCCATCACAGGAAAGTAGACATCACCCGCAAGAGCCGTTAGCAGCTCCTCCAATGAGGAAGGGAATGACCTATACACAACAAGGAAGTCCCACAGGAGCCAGTCATTGGCTCTAGCAACTGTGCCCCACTATGCTAAACATGACAAGCAGGTGGGACCAAACTCAACAGAAGTAATGAGGAACAAAGCCACAAAAACAACCCTACCGTGACCATGAGATGCTGCTGGGCACAAGATAATCCTGTGAATTACCTCACTCGACTGGTGCCACGGAGATTTAACATTTGCTACAGCCCAACGTAGTGATGACATCAGCGCAACATACCTGGCATCATGGGAATGGAAAGTTAACATCAAGTCACCGAGAAGGCTAGCGAAGCAGTGTTCTCCATCGGCACTGAGGTAACGACAAGACAGTGACATGACATACTGCCCCAAGGGGCAATGCATCCATGCTAACAGACTCACAGGACAGTTGACAGAGCATGTGGGACATACACTGGCCCACACCGACACAACATGGTTTTCGGGAAATCAAACTGTACTGGCCAACAAGGTTGAGTGGATGATTCAGACACATCCTGCTGCACACAGTGAGGCTGCAATTCTCCACGGAGCCTGTGTTTGTGATGTCACATACAATGGCAACCCGTGGTATCTGCAATGTGTCAGGGTCAATGTTACCACACATTGATGCATTCACCAAAGTCAATACTCAACCTCAGATGACTGTCAAGAAAGGTGAGTGTCTTGTCATGGGAGTGGCGCAACATGAAATTTGATACATGGTAATGTGACATGTATGTATGGGCCTACAACATGCTCCTGAACACTTCCCACACATTTAAAAACCATACCAACAATAAACTGCCTGTTCGGAATCTTACCCAAACTGACATTTCCACATGTCCGTGCAGGGAACGCAGATTCATCCGACTTTGCTATCATCAAGAGGAATTGCAGGAGGACCAAGATGACACGAACAGACAACAGGCAGGACGACCTGGAAAGGACAGGCACACAAGGGGTCACGTACTGAATATATTAATTCAGACATGGTGATGTACAAAACACTAACATTATAGTACACTTGTACATTCAAAGTTCACTCATTGCACTCATGTGTGTGGCAAGACATCTGCACTTGTGTGACACTGCACCACAAACATCAAAGTGACATTGCAGACAGTCTGCTGGACACACAGTAAGCTACACATGTCACTCCATGGTAGTAGCATGAACACTATTTTACAGGTACTCACTGTTATGAGAAGAAGTTGCGTATGAGCTGGCTCCGGATATCATCCTCATCCTCCTCATCGCTAGCATCCTGGCCAAGGCCTTCATCCTCAACGGGTGGATGTTCCTCATCATCAGGATCCAGGATGAGTGGCACGTTTTTCTCCACTGCCATGTTGTGCAGCATGCAGCACACAATGAAGATGTTACACACCTTGAGCGGGGCGTATGGTAGGGATCCGCCTGTATTATCGAGAAACCTGAACCGGCTCTTCAGGAGTCCAAACGTACGCTCTATCACACGCCTGGTCTGCCTGTGTACATTATTGTACCACTGGTCTGCAGCAGTTCTGGAGTTGCGAAGTGGAGTCATGAGCCACGGCATGTTTGGATATCCGGCGTCTCCTACAACAATACATCATGGCAATGAGTGTGTAATGAGAAGCCGTGAGAGAGATAAATTACATTGAGACATACATGAGAAACAGTGTTTACCCACCTACAAGACATGCCCGATGGTTGCGCAGCTGCAGCATCATCTGTGGTACCCTGCTCTGCCTCATGATGAATGCATCGTCGCACGATCCTGGAAAACGTGCACAAACATGGGAAATCATCATGTTAGCAAGACACACCACCAGGGCATTTATGGAGTGGTAATGTTTCCTGTTCCAGAAGGCCTGCTCCTGAGCCTGTGGTGGCACCAGTCCAACATGTGTCAATGGACCCAATTACATGTGGCATGTGTCCCAGGGCATAGAATTCACCCTTGACATCAGTCAACTCTTCTGGAGTAGGGAACTTAATAAATTCATCAATGTGCTCCAACATAGCAGCTAAGACATCACGTAGTACACAGCTGAACATGGGCTGGGACATCCCCCCCCACATCAGCTATGGTGAATTGGAACGTACCTGTGGCAAAGAAATGTAGGGCTGCCATCACCTTTACCTTGGGTGTCAGCGTAGTTGGATACCTGTGTCGCGGTTGAAGATGTGGTTCCAGCCTGTCCGTCAACTTCTGAATCAACTCTCGAGTGAATCTGTAGCAGCGGATGCAATCACATTCCCTCATGGCATCCAAGTCAGGCAACAGCCTTGGCAGAGGGGGTGCCCTGCACAACATGTTTGGGGAGAAAGGTGTACAACTATCAGCAAACAACAATTACAATGTACAAAGCACAATCGACACTGCTACAACACATCAAATGACAAATGATTCTGCTGTGGGCTATACATCATGGACACTTATGCCAGCTAGTTGGCACTCCTACAACAAAACTGATTCACCTGTTGTCTGTGAAATGAACATGACATGCACACAAATATTCAGCTGCGCTGGTCTGAGTTAGCAGAACAATGTATCACGTCAGTGACACACGTCACGTGACATGCATGAGAAGGTAGTCAACACATCCAGACAGCTGACTGCAAGGAACACACCCACGTCACATGTGCTATATATTTAACATTTCTGTGATATTGTGCCTGAGTTGTGCATTTTACAAAACTACACCACAGCCATCCTAAGAATGCAGATCTGTATGTCTGTAGACAAAAGCTCTATGATGCCATCACACACATGAGCTGTAGAAATGCCCCTGTGGCATGGTGTGCGTACATGTGAGACACTTGCAATCACGACACAGACCCATCATAGATGCACCTAAAGAGGATTACGTTTACCGGATACAAACAGCATGTCCAAACTGTTACATGGCACACACATAACATTGCAAATTGTAAAAATGTAAATTGATTCTTGTATAGCGCACTACTCACCCGCAAGAGTCTCAAGGCGCTTGTACGAAAACCGCTGTGGAACCCATCCTGGCTTTCCCTCTGAGGCGTCCACTCCTGGGCACCCCCAAGGTGGAGGCCAGGCATCCTTAGCGTTGTGGGGGCCGTTGTGGAGATTAAGCAAGCTATTGCCCAGAGTTGCAGAGTGGGACTCCATGATTGGAATAGGCACCGAGGCGAGAATTATCAGGTCCGTGGAATTTTTAGCCCAAGACCCGCCGAGGCGGGGAATTGAACCCTGGTCTCGGGCTAGATCTCTGCATCAGGGTCTGCCGCTCTAACCATTGAGCCACACTTCTCACACAGGGTCATGCTGAGCGTCAATTGGTCAACTGAGACAGGGCCCCTGTCCCTGGCATCATGTGACAGATGCCCATCCTGAAGAGTGTGACATCCCAGTGTTCATGTGCATGACAACATGTTCATGATGTTACTCATGTGACAAGTATCAAGGTAATGTGAACCACATAGTGAGCCGTCACAAATGTCATGTCTCCACAGTCCATCACACATCAACTGTGCCACTAGATCACATGCCCTCTGCTATATAACTGTGCGCCACACCTAGGGCCTGCTCATGTAAGTATGCCATGCCAACACATACATGGACATCCTCAAATGACCCCACACCTGCCATGTGTTTTCCTGTTATCACTATAGTAATGGTGCCATGCGTGAGCTTGTTGAACGCACTGTACACATTCATTCACGAGAGCGTGTGAAATGACCAGTACCCCAATAGTACGTGCATGTGTACGGGTCATTTCACTCTTGCATTATAGCCTTACGCGAGCACAGCGTTCCCAAATAGTACGTGCGTGTGTACGGGTCGTTTCACAATTGCATTATAGCCATACGCGAGCGGAGCGTACCCAGCCATTGCGTACGTGTTTACGGGTCGTTACACTATTGCATTGTAGACATACGCGAGCACAGCGTACCCCAATAGTATGTGCGTGTGTACGGGTCATTTCACTATTGCATTATAGCCATACGCGAGCGGAGCGTACCCAGCCATTGCGTGCGTGTGTACGGGTCGTTACACTATTGCATTGTAGACATACGCGAGCACAGCGTACCCTAATAGTACGTGCGTGTGTACGGGTCGTTTCACTATTGCATTATAGCCATACGCGAGCGGAGCGTACCCAGCCATTGCGTGCTTGTGTACGGGTCGTTACACTATTGCATTGTAGACATACGCGAGCACAGCGTACCCCAATAGTACGTGCGTGTGTACGGGTTATTTCACTATTGCATTATAGCCATACGCGAGCGGAGCATACCCAGCCATTGCGTGCGTGTGTACGGGTCGTTACACTATTGCATTGTAGACATACGCGAGCACAGTGTACCCCAATAGTACGTGCGTGTGTACGGGTCGTTTCACTATTGCATTATAGCCATACGCGAGCGGAGCGTACCCAGCCATTGCGTGCGTGTGTACGGGTCGTTTCACTATTGCATTGTAGCCATACACGAGCACAGCGTACCCTAATAGTACGTGCGTGTGTACGGGTCGTTTCACTATTGCATTATAGCCATACGCGAGCGGAGCGTACCCAGCCATTGCGTGCATCTGTACGGGTCGTTTCACTATTGCATTGTAGCCATACGCGAACGGAGCGTACCCAGCCATTGCGTGTGTGTGCGGGACGTTTCACTATTGAATAAGTAGCATTCGCGACGGAAAACGCACCGTACTTGTGTGGGGATTCCAGAAAATACATAGGGAACATCTAGGGGATGAGTAGAATGCCCAGAATGCAGGCTAGTTGTCAAGGAAACAGAGATTTGAGTGTGTTCTACAGGTGTTCATGAAGATTCAGTTGGGCTAAACTATACAATGTTGCAAAACTTGTTGTGGTGTTCAAGCTCAGTTTTTAAACCATGCAAATGTGTGTCATGGCCTTATGTGTAATGGGATTGGATGAAACATAGTATGCAAACTAATCTGGCCTATCACACTGTTCTCCTTGGACTGACAGCCCCTCAGGCAGCACTGATTTAAGGCTGCATGTAACTATGAGAGGACACTTGCCTGCACAACATTGGAGTGGACAACACTGCTGCTGTCTCTGCATTAACTGGTCCCTGATTTTGCTGAGCATGAAGAGGGCACCTGCATTCAGTGAGGAGGAGAACAAGGCCCTGCTGGATGCCCTCCTGCGAAACTACAGCAAGCTGTATGGGAGACCAGGGGAGCAGATGAGTGATGACTGCACTACCTTGGACTGTGCACCTGTTGTGTGTGTGACACTACAGCCATTGTGTATTTATGGAACTGAGATGCAATGTTGTTTGGAGTGAGTGCCGGGTGAGTACATTGTGGTATCTCCCATGCAGTGAATGATGTGGTGAAATGGTGTTTACTGCTTACCTGCATTGTGCTAACTGTGACATTCAACGCAATGTGAATCACACTTTATGCTGTGCCACACCTTGCATGTTTTTGTGGCATGATTTACTGAGGTGTAACAGTGTTCCCCCCAGAGTGACAGATGAATGTACTCACTGTTGATGATTGTTATTCATGACCTGTGTGGATGTTGGACAAATGCATGCTTTGAAGTCATGGACATTGAAGAGTGTGAATGTTCTTGTCACCTGGCTAATTGTGTATGCGATATTTAGCAACACTGATGCATGACGTATGCCACAGCTGTACCCATCTGATGTGACAAGTAAGCAGTGCCATGTGCATGGCTTGGACAGTTAGCATGAGGCCTGGGTCACATCTTCCTAAAGTGTGACATGTGCAAAGTGATGTATACACTGTTGACAATGACAAGCAAATGATCTGTGCCAGGGTGTGCATGTGTGGTCTGCTGAGGGTTCTTAGGTGTAGTGGGATATGTGACAGCATGTCACGTGCTGTCCAACACCCTGAAGTAGCATATCTTGTTCAGTGTGTGCCATGCTCAGTGAGTGGTTTGCAGCCCTTATGGCGTCTGTAGCCTTTCAAAGGCATGTAGTGCATTGGTGGTTGTTCACAGGCCACATTCACATGGACAATGATGCAAGTCCGGTCAGCATCCTATGCCCTGTTGTCATCGTCAATGTGGTGCAAGTGTGTGTCTTTGGGACATGGACCAGGTGTACTGATTTTGTTTCACTTTATCTTCCTGACATGTATCTGCCTAGGAGAAGGGGGAGAGGGGGGCCCTCGCCGGAGGATACGTAACATCAGGAAGAGGTGGCAGGACATCCGGTGCTGGACCCGCCGTATCGCCCTGGTCCAGCTGAAGCTTGAAGCTCCACGCTGGCATGGCGGCAACCGTCACCTCACCCCCCACATGCTCCGGGTCCTAGAAGTGGTTTTCCCAGACCTCCATAGGCAGTTGCAGGAGGGACAGCAGCAAGGAGGGGGTATGTACATGATGTTTGTTGTCATGTGTGTCACATGCTACCTGCAGTGCTCCGAAGCCTGGTAACACTCCCACAGTTGGGGTGGGGTGGTCAGACAGGCACTTTATGCATTGTCATTTCAATGCCCCATATTCAGCAGATGCTCTTTTACATCCCTTCCCCTCCTCCACATTTGACCCCAGCTTTGGGTCTTTCATTTTTTGCGCATGCCCTGGTAGGGTGCAATGTATTAGTATGCATATTGCTTATCACATCATCATGTTGGAGGGAGGTCTGTGACACGTGTTGGTACTTTACCTGTTGCGCGAGCTGTGCACTGTGTTTGCCCTTCATGATATTTTGGCACTGATCATGAGTCTCAACATGGAGTTCAGCACGGGTCTGCCTCAGTGGCCTTTGTCCCTGGTATACTTTGTACTTCTCATGTGTTAGCTACATGTGCACACTGTCCATGTATAGAAAATGTGGCTTGTGCATACTCTCACTGGGCAGTGCGTGTGTGCCTATTCACAAGAAATGTTGCAGTTTGTTTGGAACTAATATTGATGGGCAGCCACACAATGTGACCTTGGCTTACTTGATATAGCTGCCCAGTTATTGATACCCAGATTATGAGTTTTCAGTACTTGAGCTGTATCACTCACATTGACGGAGCGATTGGGATGTTGTGCATGGGAGGTGTGATGGGCCTGCCTGTTTGGGCTTGTCAGTGGTGTGCTGTGTATGTTATTTCTGATGTGAACATGTCACTATGCACTTAGCCTGTGCTGCTGGACAATGCAGTCATTGTTGGATTTACAGGCGATGTTTGTTCCACATCGTGTATTGCTACATGTATGGATTGGTGGTGCAACACCGTTTTTTCTTGGTGTGCACACTACAGTATTCACATTTCCCATGTGGTTGTGGGTGTGTCAAGAATGCATCAATGTTTTTCACATTCACAATTGTAGGCACTTTAGCTTTTTTTTGGATTTTGGACATGTGTGCCACTTCAATTGACAGCCAGTGTATGTTCTGTCCTAGCAACTGTATGGTGTGGTGATAGTTGCCCCTGTGAGGAGTGTCACTACAGTGTGCGGTGATGGAGGGAGCCTCTGTACCAATCATATACTCACACCCAGTCAACAGGTCAGGGTTTTATCCATCACCTCTCTGTTGCCCACTCTGCCCCCCAAGTTCAAACATGGTCATGTGCAAATCTGTCTGTCCATGTGCCTCATGGGAACAAAGCAGCCATAATTGTCAAGCCATGCCTTCCCTGGACTGGGAACAAGGTTCCTGGAACCACTTTCTGGCATTACAGCCGTCTTCAGCCATGCTTGTTTGTATACACATCTGTATTTCACACAGGCGTGGCTGTAGACAGCTGTGATGCCAGTGAGAGGTGATGGAGAACTTGTTTCAGGTCCAGGGATGGCATCACATGGCAGTTCGGGCAGGACTGTTCCCATGTGGCACAGGGTCAAACAGATTTGAACATGACCATGTATGGACTTGGGTGGCACAGTGGGCAACTGAACGGTGATTGATCAACACCTATCCTGTTGACAGGCAGTGGCTCATCATTGTGACTCTCATACAAGTGGTGGCCTTGTCTGTTACTTGTATCTTTGTATACAATGAGCGTTGTGTCTATTACAATTGCGCATTACTAGACTTATACATGTGCAGAGTTATGTGGCATGTGACTCATGATGCATGCCATGATTAGAAATGTCCCCAAAAGATTTGTTGCTGATATGTCTGATGTGTACAGGTGACGGTTATATTTGTCATTTTCTCCTTGCCAACAGCATCATCACCACAATCTGGAGGAGACACAGGCACGGACCGGACAGAGGGACCCAGCAACAGTGCCACCAGCTTTGAGGAGTCGGAGGGAGGCAGTGGCACAGAGGGTGAGGGGAGTCAGGCGGCCGGACCTCATGAGCACGACACCTCTTACCATGCGGACGGCTCGGATTCTGACTCCCAGGAGGAGGGGGAATATGCAGCTATGCCATCTACAACAACTATGTCTGTCCCCTCCTCCTCCAGACCCATTTTCACCCTCCCAGTTGCTAGGGTCCCTATGGTCCGTGCTACCCCCCTTGTCTCCTTTGTCCCCGGCACCGCAGCCCCTGCCCCTGTCTCCCCTGCTGCCCTCAGTGCTGAGTCTCTGGACCTGCTCCGGCAGATCCAAGTTGGTCAGACATCGATGCTGACTGTCCTCCATGGCCAAACAACTATCATGACACAGTTGTTGTCATACATGGAAGGCATGTCATCAGCCATGTCTGGCCAAAGTCGGAGTTTGGCAGCCATAGAGTCTTCACTGACGGCAGCACTGTCCATCCTGCAGCGTCAGCCCCCCCCCACTCCTTCAGACCCATCCACATCACCTTCTCCCATACATGTCCAACTTACACGCAGACGCCACAGGTCAGACACCACAACAGACACACCCAGCACACTCACAAGGCAGTCGAAACGCAAATCTCCACGCACCCAATCTCAAGGGGATGTAGGCACACCCACAGGGAGAGGGGACAGACGTCACACACGCATCCACAGACACACGACACCTGACTCACAGCCCTCTACCTCCACCCCCATTGTGTCCCCGGGTTCAGGTGGTAGTTTGTCTGAAATGGTAGCAGTGTGCAGCGCTGAATATTTGTCTTCATTTGGCGCTGCCCCGGACACTGTGGAGGAATCCACCCCACCGGCACCCACTACACCTGCCCTTCCCTCTCCTGTCCCTGCGGTGCTGGACAATTACCCCGATGAAGCCCCCCATGTGTCCACAGACATCTAATGTCCATGTGCAGGCAAGTTTGGGTGTGACAACATCCACAACGCCACCACTGTTGAGGACATTTATTTGGACTGGCCATTGGCCTTCTGTGAGTCTGGACTCATTATTTTCGTTTTTTTGATTGTGGCGCTGAATAAAGCTTTTCATTTTTCATTCTGAACTTTTGCATTTCAGGAAATTGCTTTGACTGCTGTGTGCCTACGAGTTAGTGTGATGTTCATATTTGGTTATTGTAACATATGTCTATTTCCTGATGTAATGAGCTGTACCATGGTATGTTTGTGCTATCCCAATGTTGCAGCAAACTATCTAGATTGGTGTGTCTGCAGTTTGCATGCAGACATTGTCCCAAAGAGTGTCCCTTCCTCAGTGACACATGTGATGTTCACTACGGACAGTTACACAATTGTTGTGATAACGTTTCTGTTGATTCCCTATAGATTTGTACCTTCCCTTCAGCAATGGCCATGCCTGCTCACAAATGAATTCAGATAATTGGTCAGTGCTATCCATGCTACTCACTGTGCTTGGGTTTGTAGTATGTAGTAATGCCTTCAGGGAGACCATCATACTTTATCAGACTTTGCATGACAATGTTATCAGCCTTGATGTTATGATTCAGATTGTACATTTCTAATTTTTGGACACACAAAATAGATTTTGTTTCTTTGTATCTAGGGGATTTCTACCCTGTTACATCCATGAGGGAGTACATGTTGCACCACCTGGGCATTCATATCATGTCCGGGATGTACATGACACTTTATTAGTACATTTGTGCTTCATTTGTTTGGTGGTCTGTTACATGACTACACACTATTGAGCCATGATGGAGGGGTGTGTGCCAGCGAACTAGACGGGTGGATATACATGTTGGATCTGACAATACACCCACATGTGGTGTGTCACCCAGTGTGTGACAGGATACCATTCTCTGTGGAGTAGGTCACTGCTGTGTGTGATGTGTTGATATGCAACTATCATGTGTGTTCCCAGTTAGAGATGTACACATACAGGGATGTACTTATTGTTTGCTGTTGGACATGCACACCCCTATGACTGAGCAGTGCTGGGAGTCCTGTGCACCCACCCCCTATACTGTTGGCCACTGCTGGGAGTCCTGTGCACACCCCTCTCCTATGTCTGGGCACTGCTGGGAGTCATATCCACCCACCCCTGTCATGTCTGGGCACTGCTGGGAGTCATATCCACCCACCCCTGTCATGTCTGGACACTGCTGGGAGTCCTGTGCACACCCCGCTCTTATGTCTGGGCACTGCTGGGAGTCATATCCACCCACCCCTGTCATGGCTGGGCACTGCTGGGAGTCATATCCACCCACCCCTGTCATGTCTGGGCACTGCTGGGAGTCCTGTACACACCCCTCTTCTATGTCTGGGCACTGCTGGGAGTCATATCCACCCACCCCTGTCATGTCTGGGCACTGCTGGGAGTCCTGTGCACAACTGTCTCCTATGTCTGGGCACTGCTGGGAGTCATATCCACCCATCCCTGTCATGTCTGGGCACTGCTGGGAGTCATATCCACCCACCCCTGTTGTAGTGTAGTTCCTATTTTCCCAATAGGCTCTGCGCATTGGAATAACATAAACAGCAGTGTAGACGTAGGACTGAGGTCATCTAGGTCTCTACTAACTATGTTAAACTTAATTTAGGTTTGCGCCAGCTAGCTCAGAGGTCACTGGAAACTTTCTTGAATGAATAGGGAGGGTTAAGCTTCCCAGGCTCAGACAAGAAGGGATTCAGCTTCCGACAACCATATAACATGACAACTTTGCTCCCCCAGAATAAGAGTAAATCTCTAGAGTCGTGTGAAAACAATAGACCGCTATTTCACTCAGTCAAATGTGCGTTCTTAGTTTCACCAGAGTGCAGAGAAGAGAGAGACGGGCGTTTTCAATAAAAGGTATTATTTATTGAGCAGTCTTCCTTCTCATGCAAGAGAAATGAATTGCCACAATTGCAATACTTAATATAAAGTAAAGTACGTACAGTAAAAGGAGTATTATGAAATAATACTGTAAAAGCATTGATATGGTTTCTTAGCCATAAGACACTTTAAAATGGATATATACATTGACTAACGTGCTCAACTGGTACTTCTAAAATACGCCTACTCCGGTGTACCTGACCTAAGCCTAATACGTGGGAAGGAGTAAGTAAGTAGCAGTTTAAGTTAAGTTGGTTTTGCGAAGATTCTGATTCAAGAATTCTCTCTAAGGGTTTAGTCAGCACTGTACCTTGGGAATAGATTGTAGGAGGTCTGGTATCTCTCTTTCAGGACTCGATATCCCAGTCACCCGCAAGGGTAGGCTGGAAACGCCGGAGCTGGATTTTCTCGGCAGGAGAAAAGACAGCGTCTTTCTCAGCGCGTCAAAGAGGAGGGGCAGCGTCCATGGGCTTTTTGCATCAGTTGGGCTCTCGGCAAGTAGATAGCTGCTCTGCTCCAAAACCACCACCGTGTGTTTGCTTAAGGCAACGTTGGTATATTTATACCTGAAAGGTTTTGATGTGGATTTGTAGAGCGCGAATTGCTGCCCTGAGGCGTCCAAGCGCTAGCAATAACCAAACGTTGGTATATTTATACCTGAAAGGTGCCGAGTTTGACGTAAGGTTTGGACATAAGACGTCAATAAAGATGTCACTAAGAACTGGCCGTTCTTACAGTGCTCGCAGGAGTTCTATTACAAATCAAAACAAAGCAAGTGGGGATTTCCCAGGTTGCTGGAGGTTTGGTGTGTCGAAAGAACTCGTTGTGCTTTCTAGGAATCCAAGAAAGTAGCTTTTGCTGTGCCTTGGACTGCAAGGGCGATTTACTTAAATATGGATCTGATTCTTATGCCATTATAGGGATATTATTGATTATAGCCGTACAAGGGCAGAAAATAGTAATATTGATTCAGGTTCCTAGATAAAAACACAATACTGTCATGTCTGGGCACTGCTGGGAGTCATATCCACCCACCCCTGTCATGTCTGGGCACTGCTGGGGGTTCTGTGCACACCCCTCTCCTATGTCTGGGCACTGCTGGGAGTCCTGTACACACCCCTCTCCTATGTCTGGGCACTGCTGGGAGTCCTGTACACACCCCTCTCCTATGTCTGGGCACTGCTGCGAGTCATATCCACCCACCCCTGTCATGTCTGGGCACTGCTGGGAGTCATATCCTCCCACCCCTCTCATGTCTAAGCACTGCTGGGAGTCCTGTGCACACCCCTCTCCTATGTCTGGGCACTGCTGGGAGTCATATCCACCCACCTCTGTCTTGTCTGGGCACTGCTGGGAGTCATATTCACCAACCCCTGTCATGTCTGGGCACTGCTGGGAGTCATATCCACCCACCCTGTCATGTCTGGGCACTGCTGGGAGTCCTGTACACACCCCTCTCCTATGTCTGGGCACGGCTGGAAGTCATATCCACCCACCCCTGTCATGTCTGGGCACTGCTGGGAGTCCTGTGCACACCCCTCTCCTATGTCTGGGCACTGCTGGGAGTCATATCCACCCACCTCTGTCATGTCTGGGCACTGCTGGGAGTCCTGTGCACACCCCTCTCCTATGTCTGGGCACTGCTGGGAGTCATGTACACACCCCTCTCCTATGTCTGGGCACTGCTGGGAGTCCTGTACACACCCCTCTCCTATGTCTGGGCACTGCTGGGAGTCATATCCACCCACCCCTGTCATGTCTGGGCACTGATGGGAGTCATATCCACCCACCCCTGTCATGTCTGGGCACTGCTGGGAGTCCTGTGCACACCCGTCTCCTATGTCTGGACACTGCTGGGAGTCATATCCACCCATCCCTGTCATGTCTGGGCACTGCTGGGAGTCATATCACCCACCCCTGTCATGTCTGGGCACTGCTGGGGGTCCTGTGCACACCCCTCTCCTATGTCTGGGTACTGCTGGGAGTCCTGTACACACCCCTCTCCTATGTCTGGGCACTGCTGGGAGTCCTGTACACACCCCTCTCCTATGTCTGGGCACTGCTGGGAGTCCTGTACACTCCCCTCTCCTAAGTCTGGGCACGGCTGGAAGTCATATCCACCCTCCCCTGTCATGTCTGGGCACTGCTGGGGGTCACGTGCACACCCCTCTCCTATGTCTGGGCATTGCTGGGAGTCCTGTACACACCCCTCTCCTATGTCTGGGCACTGCTGGGAGTCCTGTACACACCCCTCTCCTATGTCAGGGCACTGCTGGGAGTCATATCCACCCACCCCTGTCATGTCTGGGCACTGCTGGGAGTCCTGAACACACCCCTCTCCTATGTCTGGGCACTGCTGGGAGTCATATCCACCCAAGCCTGTCATGTCTGGGCACTGCTGGGAGTCATATCCACCCACCCCTGTCATGTGTGGGCACTGCAGGGAGTCCTGTACACACCCCTCTCCTATGTCTGGGCACTGCTGGGAGTCCTGTGCACAGCCCTCTCCTATGTCTGGGCACTGCTGGGAGTCATATCCACCCACCCCTGTCATGTCTGGGCACTGCTGGGAGTCATATCCACCCACCCCTGCCTCCCACCCCTGTCATGTCTGGGCTCTGCTGGGTGTCCTGTACACACCCCTCTCCTATGTCTGGGCACTGCTGGGAGTCATATCCACCCACCCCTGTCATGGCTGGGCACTGCTGGGAGTCCTGTGCACACCCCTCTCCTATGTCTGGGCACTGCTGCGAGTCATATCCACCCACCCCTGTCATGTCTGGGCACTGCTGGGAGTCATATCCTCCCACCCCTCTCATGTCTAAGCACTGCTGGGAGTCCTGTGCACACCCCTCTCCTATGTCTGGGCACTGCTGGGAGTCATATCCACCCACCTCTGTCTTGTCTGGGCACTGCTGGGAGTCATATCCACCAACCCCTGTCATGTCTGGGCACTGCTGGGAGTCATATCCACCCACCCTGTCATGTCTGGGCACTGCTGGGAGTCCTGTACACACCCCTCTCCTATGTCTGGGCACGGCTGGAAGTCATATCCACCCACCCCTGTCATGTCTGGGCACTGCTGGGAGTCCTGTGCACACCCCTCTCCTATGTCTGGGCACTGCTGGGAGTCATATCCACCCACCTCTGTCATGTCTGGGCACTGCTGGGAGTCCTGTGCACACCCCTCTCCTATGTCTGGGCACTGCTGGGAGTCATGTACACACCCCTCTCCTATGTCTGGGCACTGCTGGGAGTCCTGTACACACCCCTCCCCTATGTCTGGGCACTGCTGGGAGTCATATCCTCCCACCCCTGTCATGTCTGGGCACTGATGGGAGTCATATCCACCCACCCCTGTCATGTCTGGGCACTGCTGGGAGTCCTGTGCACACCCGTCTCCTATGTCTGGACACTGCTGGGAGTCATATCCACCCATCCCTGTCATGTCTGGGCACTGCTGGGAGTCATATCACCCACCCCTGTCATGTCTGGGCACTGCTGGGGGTCCTGTGCACACCCCTCTCCTATTTCTGGGTACTGCTGGGAGTCCTTTACACACCCCTCTCCTATGTCTGGGCACTGCTGGGAGTCCTGTACACACCCCTCTCCTATGTCTGGGCACTGCTGGGAGTCCTGTACACTCCCCTCTCCTAAGTCTGGGCACGGCTGGAAGTCATATCCACCCTCCCCTGTCATGTCTGGGCACTGCTGGGGGTCACGTGCACACCCCTCTCCTATGTCTGGGCATTGCTGGGAGTCCTGTACACACCCCTCTCCTATGTCTGGGCACTGCTGGGAGTCCTGTACACACCCCTCTCCTATGTCTGGGCACTGCTGGGAGTCCTGTGCACACCCCTCTCCTATGTCAGGGCACTGCTGGGAGTCATATCCACCCACCCCTGTCATGTCTAGGCACTGCTGGGAGTCCTGAACACACCCCTCTCCTATGTCTGGGCACTGCTGGGAGTCATATCCACCCAACCCTGTCATGTCTGGGCACTGCTGGGAGTCATATCCACCCACCCCTGTCATGTGTGGGCACTGCAGGGAGTCCTGTACACACCCCTCTCCTATGTCTGGGCACTGCTGGGAGTCCTGTGCACAGCCCTCTCCTATGTCTGGGCACTGCTGGGAGTCATATCCACCCACCCCTGTCATGTCTGGGCACTGCTGGGAGTCATATCCACCCACTCCTGCCTCCCACCCCTGTCATGTCTGGGCTCTGCTGGGTGTCCTGTACACACCCCTCTTCTATGTCTGGGCACTGCTGGGAGTCCTGTGCACACCCCTCTCCTATGTCTGGGCACTGCTGGGAGTCATATCCACCCACCCCTGTCATGGCTGGGCACTGCTGGGAGTCCTGTGCACCCACCCCCTATACTGTTGGGCACTGCTGGGTCTTTGCCACCCACCACTCAGATGTGACGCACCGTACCCAACATTTCAGACGTGTGTGCGGCACGTATCACTATTGCAATGGTGATATGCGCTAGCGTGTGGTGCACCGTACCCTGACGTTAATGGCGTATGTGCGGCACGTATCACTGTAACAATGGTGATATGCGCTAGCGTGTGGCGGACCATACAGGTATACATCCGTTGTTGCGGTACGTTGTACTCACCGTCTGCGCCGTCGTCGGTTTCTATATACGAGGTCGTAGGCGTACAGGGCTGGGATGACACACTCGAGTGGGTTCATGTCGTGTATGTCACGTACCGGGGTGCAGTTTGGGCCGGACTCTGGTTTTACGGCTGTTTACAGCTCTCGTAGCAAAAGGGCTGTACGGAGTGTCGTCAACACGGATCGTACTTCCTGGTGCGGAAATGGCTGCCTATTTACGTACGGACGTAGCGTACAGCGTCACCCGGAGACAATCCGTATGTACGTTGAAGTTGTACGGTGTTTGGTACGAGTCGTACGGATTGGGTTCGGATCGTACTTGCTCGTTCGTACGGGGACGTTGTTGGTGTACGAATCGTATGGGGAAAATGCTCCGTACAGCTATTCGGAGTGCTTTTTCCCGATTCGGAATCAGCCCCCTTGTAGCCTCACTCCATGATTTAGGAGGTGCTAGTCCTCTTATAAATATATCATTACACATTTTAGTGAGTTCCGGTACAAGTTCTCCTCTCAGGACCTTATAAATTTCGTTAGGCAAGGCATCGGGCCCAGCAGCCTTTGCGCTTTTTAGAGCTTTAACTACCTTGTTGATTTCAAATTGAGTAAGTTCAGCATTTATTTTTTCTTTTTGCTCTTCTAACAGAGTTTGCTTAACCCATTGGTTGAGTTACTCTTGGGTTAAGGCCTCGCTGTTATTCGTGTCATCTTTATATAGGTCTGAGAAGAAATCGTAAAAGGCTTTTTTAATGTCTGCTTCTTCTGTAAGAGGTTGGCTATTATTCACCTCTTGGATGCATGAAATCCTATTCCATTTTAGGTCAGTTTTTGTTTTCCAAGCTAAAAGCTTGGCGCACCCCTCCCCATATTGATGAGCCAGTTTACTGGCCTCCCATTTATTCTCGATTCCGGTATCTAATATGTTTACTAAGTTATTTTCTGCCTTAATTAGTTCCCTCCTAGACGTTTCCGCCTTTTTAGCTGATGTTTCCTCACTGACGTTCTTTTACAATCTGTGAATTTCAGCCTCTAAACTCTCGATTTCCTCCTTGTTTAGTTTGTTTCTATAGGCCGCTAAGCTGATCAGCTTTCGCCTAAGTACCGCCTTATAGGCCTCCCATCTAAACTGACTGGAGGTCTATTCCAAATTTAAGTGGAAATACGATGTAGTTTCCTCCCTAAGATCCTCTATTATTTTATCGTCTAGAAGTAATGTCTTATCTAGAGTCCACAGTGACTGGATACGGTGATTATGAGTTTCAATCTCCATTAATACTGCACAAATGAAATTTCCAGCACTGCTGAGGATCATGTGAAATAACCATATGTACAATTTGAAGGCACCGCAGGAGGTAGAGCCACTGTTAAGCACGATATAGGCACATAAAGTTTGAATGTAAAATGCCCATAGAGTAGGGATCTCGAATAGGCAGGATAGACCTGCCAATGAATAAAGGGAGGGTTCTCCAAGGGAGGGGTGAGACTAGGGGTGGGGAGGGGGGCACAGGTTCTATATAAAATATTGCACATATGGTGTGGGAGCATTACGGGAAAAAAAAAAATACCTGGTCGGATCACACAAGTTAAAGGAAAAAATGAATTCACCATTTTAGATTATGGGAATTAAAATTCTCTCATGGAATGTGAACGGCTTGAGAGTCAGAGCAAGAAGGCAAAGGATTCTAGACTACCTTAAATGTAAGGACTGGGACATAATAATACTTCAAGAAACCCATCTTTTGAAATCTGAATGGGAGGATATAATGAAAACCCAACGCTGGGTATATTTTTATATCTGTACCGAACAAACATGCTGTGTTAAGGGGGTAATTTATTATATTTAAAAAATCAGCGAAAGTAACTATAGATTCCTACAAAAACTAACTGACATAAAAGGGAGATGGGCTGTTGGAAATATCTGCTTAAGTGGCAGATCATTAGTGATTGCAGGGTATTATGGGCCTAACGTCGATGATCCCTCAGCTCTACAGGCACTCTATGCACCCCTTCTAGATACATCGGGCCCATTATCCTTTTTTTTTCTTTATCCTCATTTGTATTTAGCCAATGTAGAGAATCGAATGAGAGTTCGAGCAAGAAAGCAGAGAGAAAACAACAGAGGAGGGAGCCTTCAGACGCCTCACTTTAGGTTCGCCAGAATGAGGATATCCGATCACTCCTTTTACAGAGAGCATGTGCTCCACATTTCGGATCCTCACCCATCCCAAACCATAAGCCTCATTACTCGTTTCTCTCCCTCCTATTCTCCCTCTCCATTATAACAGGTCCCGCAGAAAACTCTGCACCAGGATTGTCAGTCCATACCTTTTGGACTTTTCCTGGCCTGTAGGGCTAACACATAATCATAGGACTAAATTAACCATCATAATGAATTAAAGGGGAAGGAGATATCCTTACCTAAAAAAAGACTACTTTAGAAACATTCATACAAAAGAAACGATAGCTACCATCGAAAAAGAAATAAAGAATAAAGCCTTCAAAAAACATTACTTCTGGCTGTTTTTATTACTCTTTTACCTTTGTCTACTTTTGCACCAATCATCCCATATATACCAAAAGTTCGTTTTCTTTGTTACACGTATAGCTCTATCTAATTTTGCAACCCTATGTATCGAATTGATCCATTCACACTCTACAGGGGGAACAGGCAAGATCCACTTAATACACAGTTCCCTGTGTGCCAGTAAAATTAGTACAAACATTAGAATTTTATGATCTTTAGATTCATTGGTTGTTATATCCTCATCTGGGGTTACACCAAAAATTACCTGTGGGAGACTCACCTTAACTTCGAACCCCAGAAAAATGGAAATTGTCTCACCTATTTTTTCCCAAAACGTTTGTATTGCAGGGCATTGCCAGAACATATGTGTTTCATCTGCGTCTACTTCCCCACACTTTTGACACCTCACTCTTTTGAAATAAATTTTGGATAGTCTTCTCAGGGTCCAATACGCTATGTGAACAGTAAATAAATCATTTTTTCTTAGTGGTGCAGCTTTAACATTTTGCCATAAAACAGATAGAGATACATGCCATAAGGTATCCCGGTCGTAGCTCGGCAGCTCTTTCCTCCAGATAGATTCAGACCACTGCTGAAAATCTTCATGAGGTTGAATTAGCATTCAATACCATACGGCAATTTCTTTTCGCCCCACAGGAGTAGTAGCTACCTTTCGTTCAAAAAGTTCATTACCGTTCCCAACTTTTTTAAGTGATTTAGCCCAGCTTACTAATTGATAATATTAAAACTTGGAGACAGTTCCCTTTGTGATGTCCTGAGGTTTTTGCCATGAGATTAATTCAGGCCCCTCCAACAGCTCGCCCCATCTTTCGATTCCATTTTCTTGGATTGAAACTGCGAGAGAATCTTGTAGACAAGTTGGGGTTCCCGGTGAATTCTATATTGGGGCCAATGTGCTATAGTAGGGGATACGTAGTGATACTCTAATTTGATGCCAACCTCTACAGGCTGCCAGTAAGACTTTTAGTTTCACTTTCTTGTAGTATTTTGGGTCCCCGAATTTGAACAAAAAAACCTGGCTTGGGACCGAAAACCTAATGTCAAAGCCTGAAATAACGGTGTAAAAGAGGTAGTATCCCCCAGTAGTTGCCTTAAGATTTTTAAATGGAATGCCTTTTGATACTGCAAAAGATCTGGTGTAGTGATCCCTCCGTTCTCCTTTCTTACTCTGAGCTTTCGCTAGGCCATCCAGGGCCTTTTTTTTTGCCCATATAAAACTTGTGAAAAGACCTTGGACCTTGGCTATCCATTCCTTCTTGAACTCCAGAGGAATTGAATTAAATAGAAAAGTGTACTTCGGAAGAATTACCGTTTTTAACAGGTTCAATTTTCCTAGGAAGGATAGAGACAGTGAATCCCATTTCTGTAATTGTGTCCTGACTTTAGATGTTACTTTATCGAAATTTACCTTCGCCATTAATTATATTTCTGCACTACTTCTATTCCCAAATATCTGATACTACGCCGAATCTGGTTACAACTATATTGTGTGTTCCATTGCATAACTTCTGTTTTTGCTTGATTCACTGTGTATCCCGATATCTCCCCAAAACATTTTAAGATGTCCCACATGGCTACTACTGAATCTTGAAGATGACCCTTAAAAATCATTAGGTCATCTGCGTAGAGACTTATTTTCTTCTTCCAGCCATTGCATGAGAACGGGGTGATATCCTGGCATTTCCTTAGCTTAATAGCAAGCGGCTCAATGTACATGTCGAAAGGTAATGGAGGAAGGGGGAACCCTTGCCTGGTACCCCTACCTATTATTATCTGAGTATCGGGCCCAGCAGCCTTTGCGCTTTTTAGAGCTTTAACTACCTTGTTGACTTCAAATTCAGTAAGTTCTGCATTTATTTTTTATTTTTGCTCTTCTAACAGAGTTTGCTTAACCCATTGGTTGAGTTACTCTTGGGTTAAGGCCTCGCTGTTATTCGTGTCATTTATATATAGGTCTGAGAAGAAATCATAAAAGGCTTTTTTAATGTCTGCTTCTTCTGTAAGAGGTTGGCTATTATTCACCTCTTGGATGCATGAAATCCTATTCCATTTTAGGTCAGTTTTTGTTTTCCAAGCTAAAAGCTTGGCGCACCCCTCCCCATATGGATGAGCCAGTGTACTGGCCTCCCATTTCTTCTCGATTCCGGTATCTAATATGTTTACTAAGTTATTTTTTGCCTTAATTAGTTCCCTCCTAGATGTTTCCGCCTTTTCAGCTGATGTTTCCTCACTGACGTTCTTTTCCAATCTGAATTTCAGCCTCTAAACTCTCGATTTCCTCCTTGTTTAGTTTGTTTCTATAGGCCGCTAAGCTGATCAGCTTTCGCCTAAGTACCGCCTTATAGGCCTCCCATCTAAACTGACTGGAGGTCTATTCCAAATTTAAGTGGAAATACGATGTAGTTTCCTCCCTAAGATCCTCTATTATTTTATCGTCTAGAAGTAATGTCTTATCTAGAGTCCACATTGACTGGATACGGTCAGAGCAAGAAGGCAAAGGATTCTAGACTACCTTAAATGTAAGGACTGGGACATAATAATACTTCAAGAAACCCATCTTTTGAAATCTGAATGGGAGGATATAATGAAAAACCCAACGCTGGGTATATTTTTATATCTGTACCAAACAAACATGCTGTGTTAAGGGGTAATTTATTATATTTAAAAAATCAGCGAAAGTAACTATAGATTCCTACAAAAACTAACTGACATAAAAGGGAGATGGGCTGTTGGAAATATCTGCTTAAGTGGCAGATCATTAGTGATTGCAGGGTATTATGGGCCTAACGTCGATGATCCCTCAGCTCTACAGGCACTCTATGCACCCCTTCTAGATACATCGGGCCCATTATCCTTTTTTTTTCTTTATCCTCATTTGTAATTAGCCAATGTAGAGAATCGAATGAGAGTTCGAGCAAGAAAGCAGAGAGAAAACAACAGAGGAGGGAGCCTTCAGACGCCTCACTTTAGGTTCGCCAGAATGAGGATATCCGATCAATCCTTTTACAGAGAGCATGTGCTCCACATTTCGGATCCTCACCCATCCCAAACCATAAGCCTCATTACTCGTTTCTCTCCCTCCTATTCTCCCTCTCCATTATAACAGGTCCCGCAGAAAACTCTGCACCAGGATTGTCAGTCCATACCTTTTGGACTTTTCCTGGCCTGTAGGGCTAACACATAATCATAGGACTAAATTAACCATCATAATGAATTAAAGGGGAAGGAGATATCCTTACCTAAAAAAAAGACTACTTTCAAAACATTCATACAAAAGAAACGATAGCTACCATCGAAAAAGAAATAAAGAATAAAGCCTTCAAAAAACATTACTTCTGGCTGTTTTTATTACTCTTTTACCTTTGTCTACTTTTGCACCAATCATCCCATATATACCAAAAGTTTGTTTTCTTTGTTACACGTATAGCTCTATCTAATTTTGCAACCCTATGTATCGAATTGATCCATTCACACTCTACAGGGGAAACAGGCAAGATCCACTTAATACACAGTTCCCTGTGTGCCAGTAAAATTAGTACAAACATTAGAATTTTATGATTTTAGATACATTGGTTGTTATATCCTCATCTGGGGTTACACCAAAAATTACCTGTGGGAGACTCACCTTAACTTCGAACCCCAGAAAAATGGAAATTGTCTCACCTACTTTTTCCCAAAACGTTTGTATTGCAGGACATTGCCAGAACATATGTGTTTCATCTGCGTCTACTTCCCCACACTTTTGACACTTCACTCTTTTGAAACCAATTTTTGATAGTCTTCTCAGGGTTCAATACGCTATGTGAACAGTAAATAAATCATTTTTTCTTAGTGGTGCAGCTTTAACATTTTGCCATAAAACAGATATAGATATATGCCATAAGGTATCCCGGTCGTAGCTCGGCAGCTCTTTCCTCCAGATAGATTCAGACCACTGCTGAGAATCTTCATGAGGTTCAATTAGCATTCAATACCATACAGCAATTTCTTTTCGCCCCACAGGATTAGTAGCTACCTTTCGTTCAAAAAGTTCATTACCGTTCCCAACTTTTTAAAGTGATTTAGCCCAGCTTACTAATTGATAATATTAAAACTTGGAGACAGTTCCCTTTGTGATGTCCTGAGGTTTTTGCCATGAGATTAATTCAGGCCCCTCCAACAGCTCGCCCCATCTTTCGATTCCATTTTCTTGGATTGAAACTGCGAGAGAATCTTGTAGACAAGTTGGGGTTCCCGGTGAATTCTATATTGGGGCCAATGTGCTATAGTAGGGGATACGTAGTGATACTCTTATTTGATGCCAACCTCTACAGGCTGCCAGTAAGACTTTTAGTTTCACTTTCTTGTAGTATTTTGGGTCCCCGAATTTGAACAAAAAAACCTGGCTTGGGACCGAAAACCTAATGTCAAAGCCTGAAATAACGGTGTAAAAGAGGTAGTATCCCCCAGTAGTTGCCTTAAGATGTTTAAATGGAATGCCTTTTGATACTGCAAAAGATCTGGTGTAGTGATCCCTCCGTTCTCCTTTCTTACTCTGAGCTTTCGCTAGGCCATCCAGGGCCTTTTTTTTTGCCCATATAAAACTTGTGAAAAGACCTTGGACCTTGGCTATCCATTCCTTCTTGAACTCCAGAGGAATTGAATTAAATAGAAAAGTGTACTTCGGAAGAATTACCGTTTTTAACAGGTTCAATTTTCCTAGGAAGGATAGAGACAGTGAATCCCATTTCTGTAATTGTGTCCTGACTTTAGATGTTACTTTATCGAAATTTACCTTCGCCATTAATTATATTTTCTGCACTACTTCTATTCCCAAATATCTGATACTACGCCGAATCTGGTTACAACTATATTGTGTGTTCCATTGCATAACTTCTGTTTTTGCTTGATTCACTGTGTATCCCGATATCTCCCCAAAACATTTTAAGATGTCCCACATGGCTACTATTGAATCTTGAAGATGACCCGTAAAAATCATTAGGTCATCTGCGTAGAGACTTATTTTCTTCTTCCAGCCATTGCATGAGAACGGGGTGATATCCTGGCATTTCCTTAGCTTAATAGCAAGCGGCTCAATGTACATGTCAAAGAGTAATGGAGAAAGGGGGCACCCTTGCCTGGTACCCCTACCTATTATTATCTGAGGTGAAAGGGTGCCATTTACCAGAACTCACGCAACAAGATTTTTGTATAGAGATCTGATGACTTGTGAGAATTTTTTTCCTGGATTAAAACGCCAAATTATTTCATGAAGAAAACCCCAATTAACCCTGTCAAACGCTTTGGCTGCGTCGCAAGTCATTATTGTTAGGGGTTTAGCATTTACAATGGCCATATCAATTGTACCAATTAATTCCTGAGTTAAATCGTGCAGGTGCCTACCCTTAATAAAGCCCTTCTGATCTCTATGAGCCAGAAGACCGACCGCCCTCTCCAATCTCTTTGTAATTAATTGTGTATAGATTTTGTAATCTGAGTTGAGTAGGGAGATCGGTCTATATGACTCACAAAGCTTTGGGACCTTATTGGGTTTTAATAGTACAATTATAGTGGCCAATTGCCAAGATGCAGGCAGATCTTTTTCTAAGATGTAAATGGAATTAAACAGATCCAGCAAAATAGGGGTTAGTTCTTCTTTCAAAATGGAGTAAATTTAGTTGGGAAGGGCGTCAGGACCTGCAGCTTTACCTTTCTTTAAACTTTTAATAACCATATGAATTTCTTCAATCGTGAAAGGGGCTGCTAGATCTTCCTTAAGTTCTTCACTGAGATAAGGGAGATTTATGTCCTGTAAAAAATCTGCTATTTGTTCCATACCCGGATTTAAGTTCTCTGTATAGAGATCTTTAAAAAATGTTGTAAATGCTTGTTTAATCCCTCCCTCTTCAGTGACTCCTAATCCAGTTTCTTGGCATTTAATTTCTTTAATTATATTCCTAGCTTGATCTGCCCTTATTTTCCATGCTAACAATTTACCGCAGCCTTCTCCATACTCATGATTCACAAATTTGCTCGCTTCCCATTAGTCCAGTCTGAGAAAGTTAAAGACTACTGGGAGGCGGACTGGGGGGGTGGCTGAGTCCATCCACTCAGGAAGAGATGAGGAACCCTCAGACGACAAACTCGCACTAGAAAGATTGGCCAGGAGGTTGGACTAAGAGAATCAACTCCTGGACTTAGAAAGACATAGAAGAGAGCTGGGCCTAGAACTCATCTCGGGTGGCAAGAATTTTATAACTAAGGAGAGAGAAGATTTGTTTGATTACAAACTCCCCAAAGGGATTGTCCCTAAATATGCAGATGAAGATGATATTACCAAATGGTTCACTGCTTTCGAGCGGACCTGCATAACTAGAAGGGTAGCTGAAGAAACTGGAGCCCTCTCTTGTGGGAACTATTCTCAGGGAAGAGAACATTACCTGAGAAAGATGCTGAGTCTTATGACCTCATAAGGGGGACCTTGATTGAGGGCTTCGGACTCACCAGTGAAGAATACGGAACAAAATTCGTGGTAACTCGAAAAAAGTCATTCCTGGTTGGAATTTATGGACTTTTCAATGAAAACACGAGGCGCCTCATTTATGAGGTTTTGACGTAGGGCAGCGCCGCAAGGAGTCTTGCAGAGCTGCCCTATATCAAAACAAAAGGGCAGGAATACGCTGCATTTATGTGACAGGATGCATTTCTGTCCTTTTCCCTGGCTCACAATGGGCTGCCATGCACTAGCGCAGGCAACCTTGCAGCATGGTGCAAGGGTGCCTGCTTTGCGGGGCTGATTGATTTTGTGCAGACCTTCCTTCACAGAATCAATCAATTCAGGCGATTTCCTCTTTGTATGTGTGCACACATAGAAAACGGAAAGCACAAGGAGAAATGAAAAGATTTCTCCTCGTTGCGTCTCCCTAACGCCGCACCTGGGGTAGCGTTAGGTTCTGACGCATTCTGGGTGTTGCTTGGAAACACCCACAGCAACACCCATGGAACGTCCCTTTCACACAGTTTTCTGCATGAAAGGGGCACATATTTGTAAGGCCATGAAAATTCAAGAAAAGTGGCTTCACGTGGCCTTATACATATGCTGTGGCACATTATGCCACTGGAACATCAAGAAAGTGACAGTATGGCGGCGCAAAAGTGCAGATAGTTGGTTAACAGGAAACAATGTGAATGGCTATGAAGGGCTACGTATTTTGATTGTGGAAGATCATCTTTTAAGTATTTGTCACAAAGAGAAGTTACATCAGCATCTGATGGACCTAGGTCCACTTTATCCTCTTGAGTTGAGGAAGGAAGATCAATGGGTCAAAACTAGAGTGACCAGGACAACCACTGGGGAGGGTGACCAAAAGATAGAAGTTAAAAAGACACCCCACCCCAAGTAAAAAAGGGTGACCAAAAAGATAAAAACAAAAGTGAGTCTTCTAAAGGTTCCCGAAACCTGTTAAATAGGGTGGGCCCCGAAACTTATCACAGCCCAAGGGAGGGTACCAGAGTAAAAAATGGGATTCCAAAAAGGCTTGGTGCCATGACTGTAGGTCACTTGAACACCAAATTGGAGACCCTGGCTGTAAGAAAATGCTTCTAGTCCACTTGCAGTTAACACAGTTGCCAATCTCTAGATGGGATCTCAGGAGAGTACTGGCCAGGCCAGGGAGTTCACTGAGGTAACTCTAGTAGGGGATGTGGATGTAGTTACCTTAGCTGTCTGGCCCACTTTCATGCAAAAATACAGACAGCATCCTGTTATTAATGGGATTAGGGTTGAAGGCTTGAGAGACACCGCAGCTATAGTCACCATGGTGACCAATCAGCTGGGGTCCCCTGAACTGTATCTGCCTGGAAGGACCTATCCAGTCACCAATGCTGATAAGCAGGGGTTACTAGTAAGAAAGAGATAGCAGTATTGTCAGTCCTCCTAGTTAATTGTTTGCTTGGCAATGATTTGGAGTCCTCACCTTGGGCGGAGACAGAACTGATGATTCATGCAGAAATCCTTGGACTTCCACACTGGGTGTGTGCAATAACCAGAACTCAGAGCAAAGCTCAGAGTGAAAGAGGTACTGGAGCTTGGAAGAAAGACCCAACCCTCCAAGAGAATAGGCAGGCAGACTGGGGAACCGGCTGTGAATCAGACATCTAACCCTTCTCAGGGAAAAGATGAGTCAGCTTCAGCGGGAACTGAGCCTCAAAAGTTGGAGCCTTGCCAGGCTGAGCTTTTAAGCCCAGGGGGACCCTCTAGGGAAGATCTGTGCCAGGGGCAGAGGACCTGTCCCACTCTTGAAAGCCTACGACAGCAAGCTGCTGAGACGGAAGGACGTGATGTCAGTGGTTCCCACAGGACCTCTTGGGAGGAGGGGATCCTTTACACTGAGGCCAGAGACCCTAAACTTGATGCCACTAGGAGAGTGGTAGTGCATCAGGTATTTAGGGAATTTCTCCTCACTTTGGCCCATGATATCCCCCTAGTTAGACACATTGGCCAGACCAAAACTTGGGAGTAGGCTAGTCAGCCATTTCTACTGGCCAGGGATGACCCAGAAGATGAAGGAGTTTTGTAACTCCTGTCCCACCTGTTAAACCAGTGGCACGACAGGTGGGCACCCAAATGCTCCCTTGATTCCACTAACCGGGGTTGTGGTTCTCTTTGATAGAGTAGGGATTGACATTGTTGGTCTCCTTGACCCTCCTACAGCATCAGGAAAAAGATATATTCTGGTGGTAGTGGATCATGCCACCAGCAGGACCACCACTGCTCCTGCAGTGGCTAGGGCCCTTATTGGTATCTTTGCCAGGGTGGGCTTCCCTTAGGAAGTAGTGTCAGGCAGAAGTGTTCCCCAGGTAATGGGAGCAAGATGGCGACCATGTAGGAGGTCGTGAGCAGCACTAAGAAACTAGGTCGGGCTCTCGTGGTTAAAGACCCACATCAGACTTCATGAATTAAAATCAAACGTGGAGAAAACTGGAGTAAAAAGGAAAAACGCCTACAAAAAAGAAGAAAGGGATATCCTGTACCCTAATCCCGTATGCAGTGGAGGCGGGGACCACACTACAGGCTCTGAGCAGTCTGCACGAAGATCACGGAGCGCACCTTTAGGGATCGGCTATCTCGCCTGGTGACTCACCTGATTGAAGTCGGGATGGCTCCAAAGCCAGCAGTGAACGCCGGATCAAAAGCTGCCGCGGCAGCCCGGAGACTACAGGGGAGACTACTATGGAGTGGAGAATGGCGGAGGCACCCGTGGAACCCCGGCCTGCGCCAGTTCTAGACCCGGTGAGAAAAGGCAAGGGGGGCATAACTGGGAAAATCGGTTGAACTACCTGTCGGTTGTGGGCATGCTCAGGCGGGGTAAAAACCAGCAGACCGGGACAGTGAGAGCCGCTGTGTGTGAGGAGGCAGTGTTAAACTCTGCAAAAGCTCCAGAAGAAAATCAAATCTTAGAACTGAGCCCCGCGGTCGAGCAAGAACCCCCGCAAGGTAAAAAAAACGGTTTCTGTGATTTTGGACTCTTTATCTGCAGCTGGTCCCCTTTCATCTAGCGCCAAACCCGCTGAAAGAAGCAATCCCTAGAGGAAACCATTGTCGTGGAGCCCGGGGCCCAAAATACTATCGAAGGGGTAAGGACACCTCCCCAGCAAACTCAGAATGGGGAAAGAAGTACGGGAAATACTGGCAGTGAAAAGGTTTCTGATATAGCTGCAACCGTAGAGGTAGGGGTTCTTCAGATGTCAGCTAAGGCAGTGGCTTCCGATCTGTTGGTTGACTTGGATCTTTCAGCCGAGGATATGGAAAGCTTAGAATTGGATAAAGATAAAGAAAATTAACCCAGCGATTGTTTCTTCTTGGTTTCGGAAGGGGCAGAATGGTCCGATGATTTGAGCTCATTTCCAGGTTGTAGCGAATCGGACTCAGACCCAGAAGGGAGCGACATGGACCCCCCTAATACCACCAAGAAATCTGACCCCCTGACAAATCAACAGACCCGCAATAGTAAGAATTTAAAATGGGACTATTCCTCGGCCACGCCGCTAGTGGGTAAAACTCTATCAGATTCTACCACCCCCACTACAACATTAGATGTCATACATCAGGCCATCCTCGCCCATAGGGAGGAGACACGCCAGGATAGCCGGAAGGCACAGGCTGCAATGAGGAAGATGCAGGGGGTGGTGAGGAAACTATCTAAGGCCTGTACTAATATCGGAGAAAGGGTGACCAATTTGGAGGAAAGGATACTTTCAACTGAGGCGGAGGCATCTATGCATCTATCCAAGCGGAGGCCCAAAGTGCCCAAATTTAGGACATCCAGTGGAAGTTGGAAGACTTTGAAAACAGGCAGAGAAGGAACAATCTCAGAGTACTGGGGATCCTGGAAGGGGCAGAGGGATCAGATACTAGAATGTTTATAACGGAACTGTTTAGATCTGCCTTCCCTGAGATACCTGATTGGAACTGGGCTGTCAAGATAGAAAGGGCACACAGCACCCCGTTCAAGATTCGAGACGCTGCAAGAGGAGATGGAAAACCTCGGGCGATCCTGGTGTTCTTAGGAAATTTCCTACTGAGACAGGCGATTGCAGAGAAGGCTAGACCTAAGTCCAAGAGGGGGGTCACATTTTTTGTCCGCCCCGACTTTTGCCATGCAACGGTGGAGAGGCGTTGGAGACTAAGGCAGCTAATCAAGCCATTCCAGGAGAAAAATGTCTAGGCCTATCTCATTAACTGGGCACAATTAAAAGTGATACATGATGGACAGACCTGATATTTCTCATCAGAGATAAAAGCCAAATAATTGTTGGGGACTATAGGACTCTAAGAGAATTTTATGTATTTAATGTTTTCTTTTTTCTGACAAAAGTAGCTATAGGCTTTGACTAGTTTCTAGATAGGCTGGGTGTTGGGTGTTGGGGAGACAGGTGAATATGGGATCAGCTTGGATCTCTCTCTATGTTTCTCTAAATCATTAAGATATGTGGGATCAGGGGGGGGGGAATGGTTTCTTATTGTGTTATGGCCCAGTTTATTACTGCTGCATCCATCACATGCACAGACCTAGGTCTGAGTGCTTCCTGAGGGTGTTGGGAGCTAGAGGGGAGGGGGATGAGGTGAATGGGGAGGGCGTGGGAGGTGGAGGGAGGGTCGGGGGAGTGGGGAGGGAGAGGTTAGAGATATAAAAAAAAATAAGTACCTGGTGCTATGGAGTGTTTTGGGATACAATGATAGATATATCTTCTTTTTTTCAGAATAGAAGGTTCTAGAAAGGCTATGGCTGGAAGGGCACAAATGGGGAAACTTAATATATGCTCAGTAAATATTGGGGGCCTCAATGACTGGAGGAAAAGACAAAGGCTGGGGCACTTTGTTCGTTCAAATAATATAGATGTATTATGCTTGCAGGAGACCCACTTAGCATGGGAGAAGAGACATTTGTTTAACATCAGGGGCTTTGATCTGCTGGCCTGCTCTTCGCAAACATCGACAGCCAGGGTGGTGGCAGTACTAGCCAAAACCACGCTGGGAGGTGTTAAGAGAATTGGGGCAGACGCCTTGGGAAGATGGGTATTGGTTGAGCTAAGGCTGGGTTGCACAATTTATGTGATATATGGTTCTAACCAAGATGACCCGGAGGTTTATGATTTTCTTGAGATAGAATTAAGAAATTGGCTTAAACCCATTATTGTATGCGGGGATTTAAACATTTCGGCTGATTTTACGAACAATTCTTTATACACAGGGTGGAAGCCAAGGGTATATCGGGCTGTTAGCTCTCTAATTAAGTCGCACGGGCTAGTTGACGTGTGGGGTGCTAGAGAACCTAATGACCCTGGGTATACTTACTTTTCATGCCCATTCCAAAAATACACCAAGTTGGACTATTTTCTGATATCCGGTACGGAACTAGGAAAAGTCAATATCAAAAAGCTTCCAAAAGTGATGTCTGACCATTGTCCACTACTTCTTCAATATGAACTAGAGACTTTCAATGTCAATAAAAAGCGATCCCAGTGGACTTTTGAGAGGAGGCTATTGGCAGATTCTAGATACATAGAACACATAAGGAGATGGGCGCAAGATTATTTTAATATGAATCGATTTAGTGCAAGCAGGAATTGCGTCTGGGATGCATTTAAGGTGGCCCTGAGGGGTGAGACAATCAGCTTCGCTGCCAGGCTCAGAAAAGAGACAAGATTAGAAAGTGAAAAATTAATGTCCCAATTAGTATTAGCAGAGGAGCGTCATAGGAGCGATATTAGGCAAGAAAAGAAGGGGGAGGAGAGTCAGCAAAGGATACTCATAATTAAAACAGAAATGCAAAAATGGATAGCTCAGAGGGCTGCCGAGGACTACCAGACCCATAGGAGCAAATTATATGAGACAGGGGAGCAGGCTGGTAAATTGCTGACACTCCAAATCAGGCAAAAGGAAAGTAAGAATGTAATATCAAGCATTTGGGATGGTGAGCAGAACTATACAGAGTCAATGGATATTGTGAGGACTTTTAAGAAATGTTTTCAGGGATTATATAGTGAGGAGAAAGGACCTGATGATGGTAGCCCTCTGTTCGAGGATACAGGGCCCCAGTTAAATGATCAAGATAAAGGGACATTAGATAAAGACTTAGGAATAGATGAGGTACTGGAAGCAATTCAGGAGCTGGCAGCAGGGAAGGCGGCATGGCTGGATAGTATCCCGCTGGAAGTCTATAAGTGTATTCAAGACGAGATAGCACCGATATTTCTGGATTTATTTAGCGGGATAACGTTTACTGGTCTAATCCCTGACTCGTGGAAAGAGACAAATATCGTGGTATTCCATAAAAAAGGGAAACCAAAAGATCACCCTGGCTCATACCGCCCAATATCCCTCATTAACGCGGATACTAAGATATATGCGAAGGTTCTTGCAAAGAGGCCGCGGAACAACAGATCACATTAGGCGCGCTATTACTCTTTTTGATGCGCAGGCTGCCATGGGGGGAGGATGGCCATCATCCTTCTCAAAGCAGAAAAGGCCTTCGACCGCGTTACTTGGAGGTATCTGTGGGGAATATTGGAGCGTAGAGGGTTTGGCCCAAAAATGATGTGTGCCATAAGGGCCATGTATTCTGACCCTAAGGCCAGAGTGCAGATAATGGGGGAAAGCTCAGAAAGGATCTATATTTCTAGGGGGACGTGGCACGGTTGCCCCTGCTCGCCTATCCTTTTTGCCCTGTATATAAACCCTTTGGTTTGCAGAATATTGGGGTGTATTGACATCATACCAGTGGTTATGAATGGGTATGAGACCAAACTATTAGCCAACGCCGACGATTTGGCAGTAATCACCTGATCCAGCGGGGCTATGGTGGAACTCACACGAATAGCAGACTAATTCGGTCAGTCATAGTTCAGGCTACCTTCTGAACGAGAACAAGACCCAAATTTTTATCTCTGTAGCGGTCCTTCGGATTCTTATCTCGCCAGGTTGGAAAGATACGGTAGCACCCTCCTTCCAGATGTGGCTGGCCAGATTGCTGGGGATTCATAATATCGAAGCTTCCCTATACGAGCGTGAGGGTAGGAAAAATTGTGAAATGGGATTGAATATCTGGGCCCCTATCAGGAGATGGAGGGTGTCTAGCGCCTAGAGTTGGTGGTATGTGTATGTAAGAATATGTATCTATGTATAAATAATATCTGTAATCTGTATATATAAGATTTGTATATATTCTGAAATAATGTAGGTTGAACCCGGTTAATTTTATATTGATACCCCGTAATTTGTAATTTGTACCTGCTCTAAAACTATTCATTCCGGAATATTCCAACAATACTGTAATATTGAAAAGTATTTATTGTGAATTGCACCAGGTATTTGAAATAAAAATAAAAAAATAATTAAAAAAAGGAAGTAGTGTCAGGCAGAGATGCAAATTCATGTCTGGCTACCTGAAACATGTGGAGGGAGTGTGGTGTGACCTACTGGTTCAATACTCCCTACCTTTCTCAGTGTAATGGCCTTGTTGAAAGATTCGACAAGACCATAAAATATATGATTAGTGGACTCCCTGAAAAACTCAGAAGGAGATGGGATGTCTTATTTCCATGCCTGCTTTTTGCCTACTGGAAAGTGCCACAGAAGGGAGTGGGGTTCTCCACATTAGAACATCTGTTTGGTCATCCTGTTAGGGGACCATTGTACCTTGTGAAGGAGGGATTGGAGAAACGTCTTATTCAAACTAAGCAAGATATAGTAAATATGTGCTTGGCCTCCGCTCCAGGATGGGTGAGTACATGGAGAAAGCGAATAAAAACCTTGAGGACAGCCAAGAGCTCCAGAAGCAATGGTATTACCAAAAGGTTGCTATAGTTGAGTTCCAACCAGTGCACAAGGTGTGGGCTTTGGAACCAGTTGCTCCTAGGGCTTCCAGGACAAGTGGAATGGGCCCTACCCTATCGTAGAAAGAAAAGGGGAGGTCAACCACCTAGTGGACCTTTGCTTTTGCAGGAACCCCAAGAGGGTCATTAATATAAACCGTCTCAAGCCCTACTATGACAGTGCAGATGTGACCATGCTCCTGGTTACAGATGAGAGGATCAGGAATCAGAGAGTGAACCTCTCCCTGACCTCCTGTCCAACAATCCAATAGGTCTCACTACCCAAGAGCAGACTGATTGCAGGCAAGTCCTAAATCAGTTTGCCGAGCTCTTCTCTTTGATCCCTGGTCAGACTAGCTGATGTACCCATGATGTGGACACTTTTGAAAAACCACCTATGAAGAATAAAATATACAGGCAGTCTGATCATGTGAAAGCGAGCATCAAAGCTGAAGTAAGCAAATTGGTGGATTTGGGAGTCATTAAGCCATCTGAGAGCACCTGGGCCAGTCCAGAAATCTTAGTCCCCAAACCTCATACCCAGGGTGGTAAGAAAGAGATGAGGTTCTGTATGGACCATAGAGGTCTCAGTGCTGTAAACAAAACCAATGCAAACCGAATTCATAGGGCAGATGAACTCATTTACAGGTTGGGTGGAGCCAAATATATGATTACCTTTGATCTTACTTCAGGGGACTGACAGATAGGTCGGACTCCCGGAGCAAAAGAACGATCTTCATTTTCAACACCAGATGACCATTATCAGTTTATTGTGAGGCCTTATGGTGCAAGGGAGAAGTGTGGTGCCGCGGCCAGGGTGACTGATGCTGGAATCTGGGAATCAAGGTTCGATTCCCGGCGCCGGCGGCAGATTAGCCCAGCACCATGTGACTCTGGGCAATAGCTTGCTTAATCCTCCTGACGGCCCCCTGCGCCTGGAGACCCTTACGAGTGATTGTTCGCGCTTTACTAATGTGGATTATTATTATTATGGTCTGAAAAATGCACCTGGTACTTTAAAAACTGTGAACAAAGTCCTTGCTGGATTAGAATCCTATAGCGCTGCTTATCTCTTAGCACTGAGAAGTACAGACCTCACAGTCACACAACTGACTTCCAAAAGAATGTCTGAAAAAGGTGAACTGGACTGTGAGCTGTCAAAAGGCTTTTGACACTCTAAAGGAAGCAATGTGCTCTGCCCTTGTTCGGCAAGCTTCAGATTATGCCAAGCAATACATTGTGCAAACTTATGTCTCTGAACATGGGATAGGAGTCGTCCTATCTATATCTATACTACTATTATAAAGTAAGAACTGGGCACCTTTGAGGCGGGTAAACTCGGGAACCACAGCGCCAATCCAAACACCCAATACATCATTGGAATTGGCAGGGTCTGCAGAGTGACATAGGCTATATAACCCCAAAAAATATACGTTCTTTAAAAAAATATAACTTACAAAAAAAATAGTCCCTTGGAAGTAGCGCCGGCCGTGTGCACGAACGTGCTGACATCATCAGCAGCACGAGGAGTACAGCTAATGCGGCGTTCGGCAGGAGGAGCACGGAAGAGCAGCGGCGACAGTGGGGACGCGAGGTAAGGGGCTTCCTGGAGCGCGGGAAGGAGCAGACAATTTGTGACGGGTGTCAGTATTGCAGGGGGCCCTGAAGCAGCCTTAACGTCGGGGCGGCCGGGGGCCCAGAAGCAGCCTTTTGCTCCCGGACAACGTCGGGACGGGCTACAAATAAATGAATAAACAGGGAAAAAGAAGGCCCCTCGACAACTCAGAAAAATAAATAAAACAGCCCTGTGGTTACTCGGAATCGGAAAAAGTGTGCAGGAATACAGGGACTGAGGCCCGGATTGATCCTCCTCCTCCCCGGAAAAAGAAGGCCCCTCGACAACTCAGAAAAATAAATAAAACAGGCCTGTGGTTACTCGGAATCGGAAAAAGTGTGCAGGAATACAGGGCCTGAGGCCCGGATTGACCCTCCTCCCTAGGCCAAACCCCCCCCCCCCCCGTGCTACGGAGACTTACAAGAGGCAGAGATAGTTGATCAAAACACCTGATAACGGAACATGGACGCGGCAGGCGGGGTAGGGAGGGTGGGAGGGAGAGCGAATCAGTGGTTTGTGATATCCATCGGGTGAAGTCATTTCATATTTGTTAGATTGCGGTTTTTTATTTCCCCTTACATGGGGCAAATGTCACTATATGTGTACATGTAAGTAGGACGAAAATCGCAATAATTTAAAGGGCGTTAACAGAGTACACATGCCTTTTGCCCCTTTGCTAGCAGTAGTTGGGATGATGAATACATAAAAACACAACACATTTCTTTGGCAAACCACAGCAAAGGGTCTGGGTATTCCGTACAACACCTGCCCAGACTGACACACAAATCAATTTAGAACAGCAGCAAGTATGAGATCCTGTGAGAGAAAGAGAAAAATAATGTATGGTGGAAGTAAAAAGAAAAAAAACGGAGGTATGATAACCAAAGTTAGTGAAAGCTTGTGTACCATCTTGTGCTGTCAAACTTTCAGACAGCTGCTGGCATCGTTCATAGCATATGGGCCCCACTGCCCAAAGGATTCTGAGACTTTCTGAAGTGGACCCACTCCCAAAACAATTTCACGATATTCCAAAATGGCACTCATTTGCCAGAGGAGTCTGGAAACTTCCTTAAGCATCCCAGCTCCTCAAAGTTTCCCAAAGTTTCTGAAAGTTTCTGAAATGGCCTAAACTCCCACAAGGATTCTGGGACATTCTAAAAGGCATTCACGCGCCAAAGGATTGCAGTAAATCCCAAAACGGCCATAACCTCCAGAGTTTCCTGGTTCTCCCTTAAGGCATCATGATTCAGCTTTTCTCTGGGCGGTTGCGATTCAATACGGCCTTGGGTGTGAATTCCATTTCATATTTGGTGCTGTTTCCACTTTAACACCACGCACAGTAAATGTCTCTCCTGTTATAAAATCACATTTATAAAAAATGGAATTCTACATCGCAAACAATTTGGGTGCTGAGGTTTTATCAGGTCTCTGCCAAAGCGCTGCTTTACAGTGATCAATGAGGCGTTTGATCAGGGCGTGAAGATGCCAGCATCACTTCGACCAGAGGCCCCAGTTTACGGGAATTGTGGCATTATAAATTGTCTGCACATGTTAAGGTTTGTCAGCATTACAGTGACATTGCAACATGCGTTTTTACACACCCCCTGGCGAGGGTTGCAGACACCACTGCGACCAGAAGCCCAAGTTTATGAGACTGTGGCGCTAAGCTGTGTGCAAGTTATATGGTCATAAAAATACATGAATGATGGATGCAGGGTGGGTGCATTAATGATTTTTGGGTGGATGGGTGCATGGATGCATGAATGATGGATGCAGGATGGATGGATGGGTGGGTGGATGGATGGGTGGATGCATGAATGAATGATGTATGGATGCAGGATGGGTGGGTGGATGGATGGGTGGATGCATGAATGAATGATGTATGGATGCAGGATGGGTGGGTGGATGGATGGGTGGATGCATGAATGATGTATGGATGGATGCATGCATGATGGGTGCATGCATAATGGATGGATGGGTCGATGCATGAATGAATGATGTATGGATGCAGGATGGGTGGGTGGATGGATGGATGGGTGGATGCATGAATGATGTATGGATGCAGGATGGATGCATGGATGCATGCATGATGGGTGGATGCATGATGGATGGGTGGATGCATGAATGAATGATGTACGGATGCAGGATAGGTGGGTGGGTGGATGGATGGATGGATGGGTGGATGCATGAATGAATGATGTATGGATGCAGGATGGGTGGGCGGATGGATGGGTGGATGCATGAATGAATGATGCATGGATGCAGGATGGATGGGTGGATGCATGAATGAAGTATGGATGGATGCATGATGGGTGGATGCATGATGGATAGATGGGTGGATGCATGAATGAATGATGTATGGATGCAGGATGGATGGGTGGATGGATGGATGGGTGGATGCATGAATGAATGATGTATGGATGCAGGATGGGAATGATGTATGGATGCAGGATGGGTGGATGGATGGATGGGTGGATGCATGAATGATGTATGGATTGATGCATGGATGGATGCATGATGGGTGGATGCATGATGGATGGATGGGTTGATGCATGAATGAATGATGTATGGATGCAGGATGGGTGGATGGATGGGTGGATGCATGAATGAATGATGTATGGGTGCGGGATGGGTGGGTGGATGGATGGGTGGATGCATGAATGATGTATGGTTGCATGGATGCATGCATGATGGATGGGTGGATGCATGAATGAATGATGTATGGATGCAGGATGGGTGGGTGGGTGGATGGATGGGTGGATGCATGAATGATGTATGGATGGATGCAAGGTGGTTCGGGCTCGCTCGCTGCGGTGCAATATGCAAATTAGTTTACGCTGCACCACTTTCAAATGTCACCAGCCACCCCTGATTGTCTGCACTTTTTAGTTTATTCGTGCATAACGCTTGCGCTGTGCTTGTGAAATCAATTGTATCTATCCATAATCTATACTATCTATACTACTATTATTAAAGACAGAAGTCTGTCCTTTGAGCCAGGTAAACTCGAAAAGTACACCACCAATCTACACACCCAAGACATGTATGAAAACCTCAGGGCAAGCAGAAGGACATAGGCGATATAAAAATAAAAAATATACGTTATTTTAAACATTTACGAATGAAAATGAAGTAGTCCCTAGAAAGTAGCGCCGGCCGCGACGTCTGCGTGATGACATCGGGAGCGCGGGGAGGAGCGGCGTTCAGGAGCAACAGGAAGAGCGGAGGACATGAGCGCGGGGAGGAGCTGCGGAGGACAAGCGGAAATGAGTGGCGAGAAGCGGAGGAGCAGTGGCAGCGCGGGGAGGAGCGGCGGATGAGGTAGCGGACAAGCGGTCAGGAGCGTCGAGAAAGCAGGGGAGCAGTGGAGCGGTAAACACAGCAGCGCGGGGAGGAGTGGCGGATGAGGTAAGTCAAGCAGCCGCAGGTGCGCAGAGAGGGCCGGGCGGGGGCCATGAACAGAGAGTGAAAGTCGGGACGTCGGGGGAGACAAAGATTGGGCAGAAGCGGCCGCTCTGCTGCTCCTCTCCTGCTGCGATGCTGCACCCAGCCCCTTTCTTCCCCGGGCAAGGCCGGGGCGGGCTGCTAGTCCCAAATAAATGGCTTTCATCAGTAGAAGGCTACTCTCCAGGGGAACAGCGTTGGAGTTCCATTGAGAGGGAAGGAAGTCTTTGCTGTGGTCTGGTCCCTGGAGAAGCAGACACCGTACCTGTTTGGCTCTTACTTCCTTGTTAAAACTGACCACAGGCCTCTCAGATGGTTAATGCAAATGAAAGACCAATTTGTAAAAAAAAATGACAAGTATCCTTATATATATAAGGGGCGCGGCCAAGCCGCGGACCAAGATGGCGGCGAAGCTGTGGAGCTCCACCACAATCCCCAACTAACATTGGCCGCCCAGGGATTAGCGGCACACCTAAAGACGAATAGGGCACACTGGAGCATACCTGGGAGCTGAGCGTCGAGATGATCCGTCTCCAGTGGTGAACGGAGAAGCCGTACCATGCTGCGGGCCCGGTGCTTGCCAGCCTGGAAGAGGGGTGGCGAGTGCAGAGCTGGGGATAAGAGTGATCTGAGACCGGTGCTGTGCGCAGAGACGTGGGCCAAATGGAGAACACAATACTCCCGGAGCATTGAGAGCAAAATGGCCGTACACTGAGGTATGTGCGTACATCAGAGTGATAACAGGAGGCAGAGTCGTTGTGGCTGTGGCGCTCCCCCCCCCGATCAAGTAAGCGAGAGTAATTTACTTTTATGCCCTGAAGGCCTCAGGGGTATTGCGAGAAGTGCGGAATGGCTGAGGAGTGCTGAACGGAGGGTGGGGCCCGTACCTGACAGCCTGGCAAAGGTGTAACAACTGAAGAGCCCAGGACTCGAGTGGCCTGGGACCGGCACTGTGCACAGAGTTGAGGGCCAAATGGGCTTGAGAATTCAATGCCCCTGGAGCACTGTACGCAAAATGGCCATGGACTGAGGTATGTGCGTTTACCAGAGTGATATCAGGAGGCAGAGTCATGTGGCTGTGGTGCCCCTCCCCTCACCCCCCCCCCCCCCCCCAGTTCAAATAGGCGCAAGGAATTCACTTTTACATCCTGGAGACCTCTGGGGCATTGCGAGAGGTGTGGAGGAGCTGAGCACTGCCAAATGGAGGGTGGGGCTCTGCCATTCATGGGTCTGCTGCTGAGGTGTAGCTACTCGGCTGGAACATGCAGGCGAACTGGCGAGGTGATTCCTGTTGGAGCCGAGAGGCTGCATGGCTACCCATTAGAAAAGAATTGGGAACAAGAATCTCCCACAGTGTGCATGGCATGGAGGGCCCAGGAGAAGGCCTGAGCCTGTGAAGTGAACAGATGGACTGTGCTTCTTGATGCCATGACCCAGCCGGAAAAGGAGGTAAATGGAATATAATTGCTTTGTGCACCCTATTGCATACTTTGAAGACACCAGCGGCTAGGATCCCACACTGTGCGAGGAAGGGGTGAGATAACAGTCAGAGAGAGAAGAGACGTTGAGGGGTCAGAACCCTTGCAGAGTTGTGGACACGTCGGCGTGGAGGCAGAACATACTTCAGCTGGCTGGGAAGTGTGCGTGGACCAAACAGATACCCTTGACAAGATGGGTCTTGGGCAAGGAAGACCCCAAACAAAAGGAACTTAATTTTGAGAAGCCGGGTGGTAGGTCAGATGCCACAAACACAACAATGGTGGAAGGAGGTGATGTTGAGGTCACTCGCAGATAGCACCCCAGAGCAATGAAGCACTAATGTCTGAGTTGTGAGCAGGGTTCAAGGCGCTGGATACGCAATTCGACTCTCTGGACAAACGACTTGATAGAATGGGGGCATGATTGGATCAACACGAAGGTAGGCTAGAGATAGTGGAGGGCAGGATTTCAGATCTGGAAGACTGCCGCTGCCCGCGTCCCACGCAGGGGGACATTGGCAGGGCAACCTCCTTAGTGGCCACTAGTCCAGCCCCCTCCCCCTGTCTTCTTCTTGCGCGCTGGGGTTGGGAGGGAATCCAGGGAGCCCCCTTGCCCCTCCCACGTACCTGCATACCACCACGCGGGGGAGGGCCTTCCTGGGGTGGGCGTGCCAGTTATATAGGGCCTGGTCCGCCCTTGCCGCGTCCTCTGCTTCCTGCCTCTGCCCAGTGCTCGGCCACCGTCCCCGGGCTGCGTCCGTCCGCCCCCCCTCGAGTGCTGCACCCCGTGCGTTGCCCGCCGTTGTTGAATCGCCGGAATTTAAGGTATGTGTGCTTCTCTCTTGCCTCCCCCCGGCCCCGTCCCTGGTATTGATCAGGTTGTACAGGGGCCCTGTGGTAGGAGACCACGGGGTGGGGGCGAGAGGAGGCCACCGACGTATATCGGCTTGAGCGGGCTGATTTTGCGCACTGTGGGCGGTTGCGATGCGGGCTAGGGGGGGGCAGCACAACAGGAATGAGGGCCGCCCACATGCCCGAGCTGTACGGTATGCCGCCATGCGGCTGGGCAGGCGGAGGCTGTGTGGGGGACAAAATGGCCACCAGTCGAGCCGGCCCCTCGGCTGCAGCTCATGTTATCGTGAGGTAGAGGATGCAGAGCACGGGCCCGCACGTGACGATTCACTGGTGATTCACGGGAGCTGATAGCGTGGTAATTTTGTGTATGGAGCCGTATGTCTGCCCGGGAGGCATGAGAACTCGCACGGAAGCCCCGCACACACACTAGCGGTGCGCACTGTCTTCCCACCATTTGCCTATGAAGGTGTGCAGCTCGCTCGAAGGTAGCGGGGCTAAGCCGCAGAGTTAAAGCTCCAGCTACCGGAGGTTTCAACTGTTCCGCCATTTACCCAGTAATGTGGACAGCTCGCTCGTAGGTAGCGGGTACACCGTCTTCCCGCCATTCACCCATTAAGGTGAACAGCTTACTCAAAGGGACCCCTGTGCCCGGGAGGCATGAGAACTCGCACGGGAGCCCCGCACACACACGAGCGGTGTGCATTGTCTCCAATGTGGACAGCTCGCGCTCACTGTCTGCTCCCATTGACTTTTAACTGTTCCGCCAATTACCCAGTAATATAGACAGCTCGCTCGAAGGTAGCGGGTACACTGTCTATGGTGGATGCTACATCCATATATCTTCTCGGGTGATTTGCTACCTTCCCCACAACACAGTCTTGGCGTTTACACATGTTTTTGGAGTTACCTGTTCCATGTGCGCCGAGCGCTCGCTTGCGATGAGCTGGTGGCGTAGACAGCCATCGCGAGAGCATTGGTGTTCCCAGGCATGCTTCTTGGGATGGTGCTGCGGCGAACGCTGAACGGGTGCAGCAGGGCCTGGGGAGCGCGGCTTCTGCCTCCGCGGGGCCCGCGGAGAGCAGCATGCGAGGTGCTGCCCTCGTCTTCACCGGCCAGAGCCTCAGCGCGCGTCTCTCGAGAGCCCCACCCCCTTCCTTTGACGTAGCTAGCCGGCTCTTCCCCGCCGACCGTAGCTCAGTGGTAGAGCGCTCGCTTCGCGTGTGTGAGGCCCCGGGTTCAATCCCCGGCATCCCCAGGAGTCTCTGTTACCGATCTTGGTTTTCCAGAAGGCGTGCCTGACATAGTGCGTGTGATGACCACGACGGACGCAGGACACTAGGACCCTGTGGGTCACAGGGTGGTGACCAGGTCACCGGACACTACTTCTGTCAGGGTCTGACTAAGCGCCTGCATTACGGTGCTGTGAGAACTGTATTACGCTACTTAGGAAAATGACAAGGGAAACTACATTTCCCAGAAGCCTCGGCTGAGGCTACTTTAGTCTGCCTGACACGCTTCCTGTTGCGTGTTATTCCGGGTTCTGATTTCGAGTGAGAGAGGAGTTCGCCTCTCGCAGCTTCGTGTGTACACCTGGGGGCCGGGTGTTTTGGACCAGCGGCTGAAGGTAGGAGCGGTTCCCCGCCCCCGTGTTCACCGGCATTTAGCGGAGCGCTGTGGTATTTCCACCACGCGTTGCCGTCTTTACCTGCGTACAGTGAAGGAACTGTAGCGCAGTATCCTTATTTGGTTGTTGGAGATGCGGAGCGTGGTGGTATGCTGCCACACGTTGCCGTGTCCATGTATGAAGTATCGGGGGATATTTCTTGGCTTTTGAGGAAGGATTAGAAGAGCGGAGCGGAGTGGTATAGGCACCACACGCCGCCGTGTCTTCTTGAATTTTGTGTTATTAACTCTCTACTTCCTATCTACTGTACAGTAGGCGATGCACGTTGGTGGTCGCAGCTACGTGACACCAGAACAAGCTGTTTGTTTACACATATTTGTGTTTATTTGATTCAAATGCAAGCGGAGCGCAGTGGCGGTCGCAGCTACGCGTTTCCGTGAGTGATACTACACGAGGTGTTGTGTCCTAATAGTATTAGCCTGAGACAATACTATTAACCTATCGTTCTTTCTTTTGGACTCATTCATTTCTTATCTGTGGAAATCAAACTGATTGTTTTTCTTTGAGATTCGGCAGAGCGGAATGCTGTGGTTCTTGCCTCCCACGCATTGCCGTGTTCTGTGTTTCTATCTTCTGTGCTGCCTCTCTTTGGTTCACCTCAGTCCTCCTCTTCAGTGTGATTAGTGGGAAGCTCTCCCAGGAACCCCTTATGTTAACTTGCAGTTGCATGTAGAAGGTATGAGAGACATAGCATACCAGGTTCAATTTTCACAGTTGTGTATATGATTCTTGGTCTCACTGTATTTATGTTTCGTATAGGACGAGGGTACTGGCAAAGAGGGATAACAGAGATACAGTTTCAGAATTCCTGCATTTATCCACAGGTATTCAGATTATAAAGAAACTATATGAGTGTTCGTATTGCAGAAAGGAACAGTGTTCTTATCTCTGTGTATTTTGTCGTTTCAGATATTCCCTTTCCCCGCAGACCCCTCCCTTTCCTTCCCTGTTTATTATTTTGTATTTACCCCTCACCTAATGGCTCAAATCCTCTGTTGACATTTAATCAGGGTTTGTGACGTTCGGAGGTGGGCTGTATGATCATCATCCGGATCCTGTGGAGCGTACCTGACAGAATAACACGCCCACGAATTTAGCTACACCCGATCCGGGTGGGGGTCATATGGCTACCTTAGAGGATGTGCTTCAGGCCTTGGTATTGGTGCAACAAGAACTTGTTGCCTCCAAGGCAGAGGCCACTGCCTTAAAGGAAAAGGTGGACAGATTAAGTAGGAACCCTTTTGATGCCTCTCCCTCACAAATCCAGGTTACTGTTCCGCCTCCTATCCCTCTTGCTAGCCCAGAGAAATATTCTGGGGATCCTTCCAAAACCCAAGTATTCATGACACAAATCATGATGCACTTCTCGTGCAAGCCGGCCTCCTTCCCGACCAATCATTCTAGAGTGGCTTTCGCTATCTCCTATTTGATTGGAGATGCTGCTAATTGGGCTGTGCCTTTGGTGCGTAACGATGACCCTGTGCTGAATAACTGGACGGCGTTTAGGGCTGAGTTCGAGCGAGTGTTCGATCGCCGAGCCACCTCTTTCAGCGCAGACAGGGAACTGTTATCTCTTACACAGGGGGAGAGAGACTTGATATCCTATTTAACAGATTTTAATCGTTTGGTAGCTGAAACAGCTTGGCCAGAAGAAAAAAGGATGTCCCTTTTTTATCAAGGGTTGAGGGATAGCCTTAAGGATGTTATAGCACAGATTGATCCCCAGCCAGCTACCTGTGCTGACATGATAAACCTGACCCTCCATCTGGATGGTCGGATAAGTGACAGAGGGAGCGACAGAAGGCGCTGGGAACGAGGGAACTTTGGGTCCGAAACTACACCAAGGAGAGCAGTGATGGCTACAGAACAGGGGGCTGAACCTATGGAGATAGGGGCAGTCAAGGCCCCACTGACTAAGGAAGAAAAGGAACATCGTTGAGCTCTGGGTCTGTGCCTTTACTGTGGGAAGAAAGGCCACTATGTAAGGGAGTGTCCTACTAAGCCTAAGGCAAGTGGTGGGTGGAATCGGAGTAAGAAACTGGCCATTACATCGATGGGAACTCCGGAGAAAGGCAGGAATGTGGAGGCTGAAGTAGAAAAGGGTTCCCCGCCTTACCAAATTCAATCCTTAACGGTACTGACTCTGTTAGAAACCGAGACACATATACTCCTTCCCATGGGCTTGGAGAGTCAGCTGCAGACCCATCAGGTGAGCGTCATGATTGACTCTGGAGCCACTGGGAACTTTATTGATAGCGGGCTGGTATCCGCTCTATCTCTGGAGAGAGTGCCAAGGGAGTTCCCTGAAGAAGTCCTTGCTGTGGACGGGAAACCGTTAAAGTCCGGAAAGATTACTGAACAAACTGACTCTCTTGTGTTGTCTGTGAACATACCGGAAGGGCTCCATAGAGAGGAACTAAAGTTGAATATCATTGAGGCACCTCAATACGAGGTTATACTGGGAATGCCCTGGTTAAGCCGCCACAATCCGACGATTGATTGGAAAACGAAGGAGGTTCGGTTTGCTTCCGAGGAGTGTAGAGAACACGTGATTGTATCAAGCGCAGAGAAGGCTGCAGTGTCTTATCTGCCGTTAGTAGTGGCCACAGCTGCAGAAAAAATGGTGGTGTTGCCCTCGCAATATAGGGGGTATGAGGATGTCTTCAGTGAAAGTATGGCTGAACAACTGCCTCCGCATAGACCCTATGATTGTCGGATAGATTTGGTGGAAGGGGCAACGCTTCCTTCCTGCTGGGTGTATGCCCTGTCAGTCCCTGAAACAGCGCATTTGAGGGAATATCTTGACCATTACGTGGCCATTGGGTTCATCCGTCCCTCCAGATCCCCAGCTGCCTCCCCCTTGTTTTTTATCAAAAAAGCAAACGGGGAGTTGAGGGCGTGTGTCGACTACAGAGTGTTAAATAAAAACACAGTAAGAAATAGATACCCTTTACCCTTAATAACAGTCTTGCTAGATCAGGTGAAGGATGCTAGAATCTACACCCGACTTGATTTAAGGGGAGCCTACCACCTGGTCCGGGTTAGGGAGGGCGACGAGTGGAAGACGGCCTTTAAGACTCGTTATGGCCTGTACGAGTATACTGTCATGCCGTTTGGGCTGTTTAACGCCCCTGCGGCGTTCCAGTATTTTCTTAATGACGTCCTAAAGGAGTTTGTGGATGTGTGTGCGGTTGTCTACATAGACGACATTCTTATCTATTCCGACAACTCCAAACAGCACCATGTTCATGTCACTCAAGTATTGCAGAAGTTGGGGGACAACTGACTGTTTTGCAAGCTTTCCAAATGTGAGTTCAGTGTGTCTGAAGTAGAGTTTTTGGGGGTGGTACTGAATCATTCTGGGTTGCAGATGTCTGAACGAAAGGTGAAGGCGGTGCAAGAATGGCCTGTTCCTAAAAGCGTTAAGGAAGTACAAAGCTTTTTAGGGTTCTCCAACTATTACCGTAGGTTTATAGCACAGTTCTTCTAGGTGGCAGCCCCCTTGTCCAGGTTGTTGAGAAAAGGGGTACCTTTTCAGTGGACTGAGGTTGCTGATGAAGCCTTTCAGTCCCTCAAAACTGCATTTACATCAGCTCCCATCTTGGCACACCCTAAACCAGAATACCCTTTCATTGTCGAAGCGGATGCATCGGACGAGGCTATAGGGGCTATATTGTCTCAAAGAAATCATCTTACGGGACAATTACATCCTGTGGCCTATCTATCGAAGAAGCTTAGTCTGGCCGAGAAGAATTACACTATAGCGGAAAAAGAGCTGCTTGCGATTAAAAAGGCCTTCCAAGAATGGCGCCAACACTTGTGGGGGGCTGCTTTTCCAGTTACTGTATTCTCAGACCACCGAAACTTACAGTACATGAAAACCGCCCGCAACCTCTCTCAGAGACAAATGAGGTGGATGCTGTTTTTCTCGGAATATGACTTTATTATCACTTTCCGTCCTGGGGCTGACAATAAGAAGGCGGATACCTTATCCCGACAACAACAGGGGGAGACCTCCACAGAACTACCTAGACTTGAGGCCATTGTGGATCCAAGAAAGGTGGTGTGTGTGTTACAGGCCGACTCATTCTTGGATCGCATTTGTCAGGCCAAGACTCCAGGGAACTGGGTTGAGTGGGCAGCCCAGGGTAGTGGTCGCACGTTAAAGAAAGGGCTTCCTTTCCAAAACAACAAGCTGTTTCTTCCTGACGATACCATGAGAAAAACAGCTTTCGAATGGTGTCACGATTCTCAGTTGGCAGGACATCAAGGAGTGTGCAAGACTATGCAGTTAATACAGAGATACTTTTGGTGGGACACTGTCAAGAAAGACGTGGTCACTTGGGTAAGATCGTGCAGTGAATGTGCCGTGGCAAAAAATGAGACTGGGAAAAAGAAAGGATTGTTGATCCCTTTACCCACACCCAAAAGACCCTGGCAGACTATAAGTTTGGACTTTGTTACCGGCCTACCCCCGGATCAAGGGAAAACCGCTATCCTAGTGGTGATCGATTGTCTCTCCAAATTGGGCCATTTTATCCCCTGTGTAAACCTGCCCACGGCAAGTCAGACAGCGCAACTACTGTTGACCCATGTCATTAGGCTTCATGGAGTACCCAAAGTCATTGTCTCCGATAGGGGACCTCAGTTCATAGCCAGGTTTTGGAAGTTTTGGTGTCAGGCTCTGGGCATTCGATCCTCTCTTTCAACCAGTTTCCATCCACAAACAGATGGACAAACGGAAAGGTTGAATCAAACCCTGAAGAAGTATCTTCGGTGTTACGCTGCAGAAGCTCAGGATTCGTGGGTTTCTTTATTGTGGCTGGCTGAAGTAACGTACAACAACGCTTGGCACTGTTCCTTGGGGGTGTCTCCTTTTTGTGCTACCTATGGGTACGACGCTAAAATCCTTCCCATTACCATTCCTGATGTCGTATCCAATCAGCCTACCGTATTGGGTCAGATGCGTAAGGTTCAGGCCATCCACAAGACAATCAGGACCCATTTGATAAAAGCTAAGAGGGAGTACAAGAAATACGAGGATAGACACAGGAGACAAGGGCCATCTTATGCAGTAGGGGATAAGGTATGGCTTTCAACAAAAAACATCAGATTCAAGCTTCGCAGCATTTTTCACCCCAAATTCATTGGGCCATACACGGTGGTGAAACAGATTAACCCAGTATCCTACAAACTGAAACTGCCTGTTCTCTTCGCATACATCCGGTATTCCATTGTAACCTGTTGAAGCCTGCATTTTCGACCAGGCGTAGGGCTCCTCCCCCTGTGATGTGTGACGGAGGCTTCGAATACGTGGTGCGAAGCATCAAGGATTCAAAGTTTCGTAGGGGTGTGTTGTGGTACCTGGTATCGTGGAAAGGGTATTCAGCTGAGGATGACTCCTGGGAACCTGTGACCAACATCCACGCTCCTGAGGCCATACGATCTTTCCATCGTAGGTTCCCTCTGCGGCCTGGTCCTAGTAGGCGCTGAGAAGGGGGACATACTGTCAGGGTCCGCGGAGAGCAGCATGCGAGGTGCTGCTCTCGTCTTCACCGGCCAGAGCCTCAGCGCGCGTCTCTCGAGAGCCCCACCCCCTTCCTTTGACGTAGCTAGCCGGCTCTTCCCCGCCGACCGTAGCTCAGTGGTAGAGCGCTCGCTTTGCGTGTGTGAGGCCCCGGGTTCAATCCCCGGCATCCCCAGGAGTCTCTGTTACCGATCTTGGTTTTCCAGAAGGCGTGCCTGACATAGTGCGTGTGATGACCACGACGGACGCAGGACACTAGGACCCTGTGGGTCACAGGGTGGTGACCAGGTCACCGGACACTACTTCTGTCAGGGTCTGACTAAGCGCCTGCATTACGGTGCTGTGAGAACTGTATTACGCTACTTAGGAAAATGACAAGGGAAACTTCATTTCCCAGAAGCCTCGGCTGAGGCTACTTTAGTCTGCCTGACACGCTTCCTGTTGCGTGTTAGTCCGGGTTCTGATTTCGAGTGAGAGAGGAGTTCGCCTCTCACAGCTTCGTGTGTACACCTGGGGGCCGGGTGTTTTGGACCAGCGGCTGAAGGTAGGAGCGGTTCCCCGCCCCCGTGTTCACCGGCATTTAGCGGAGCGCTGTGGTATTTCCGCCACGCTTTGCCGTCTTTACCTGCGTACAGTGAAGGAACTGTAGCGCAGTATCCTTATTTGGTTGTTGGAGATGCGGAGCGTGGTGGTATGCTGCCACACGTTGCCGTGTCCATGTATGAAGTATCGGGGGATATTTCTTGGCTTTTGAGGAAGGATTAGAAGAGCGGAGCGGAGTGGTATAGGCACCACACGCCGCCGTGTCTTCTTGACTTTTGTGTTATTAACTCTCTACTTCCTATCTACTGTACAGTAGGCGGTGCACGTTGGTGGTCGCAGCTACGTGACACCAGAACAAGCTGTTTGTTTACACATATTTGTGTTTATTTGATTCAAATGCAAGCGGAGCGCAGTGGCGGTCGCAGCTACGCGTTTCCGTGAGTGATACTACATGAGGTGTTGTGTCCTAATAGTATTAGCCTGAGACAATACTATTAAACAACCTATCATTCTTTCTTTTGGACTCATTCATTTCTTATCTGTGGAAATCAAACTGATTGTTTTTCTTTGAGATTCGGCAGAGCGGAATGCTGTGGTTCTTGCCTCCCACGCATTGCCGTGTTCTGTGTTTCTATCTTCTGTGCTGCCTCTCTTTGGTTCACCTCAGTCCTCCTCTTCAGTGTGATTAGTGGGAAGCTCTCCCAGGAACCCCTTATGTTAACTTGCAGTTGCATGTAGAAGGTATGAGAGACATAGCATACCAGGTTCATCTTTCACAGTTGTGTATATGATTCTTGGTCTCACTGTATTTATGTTTCGTATAGGACGAGGGTACAGGCAAAGAGGGATAACAGAGATACAGTTTCAGAATTCCTGCATTTATCCACAGGTATTCAGATTATAAAGAAACTATATGAGTGTTCGTATTGCAGAAAGGAACAGTGTTCTTATCTCTGTGTATTTTGTCGTTTCAGATATTCCCTTTCCCCGCAGACCCCTCCCTTTCCTTCCCTGTTTATTATTTTGTATTTACCCCTCACCTAATGGCTCAAATCCTCTATTGACATTTAATCAGAGGGTTTGTGACGTTTGGAGGTGGGCTGTATGATCATCATCCGGATCCTGTGGAGCGTACCTGACAACTTCCTGTGAACGGACAGGAAGAGGGATTATGTAGCAGGACGAGGACGGACGTACCCAGTCGGACGGACATGATGACAAAATAAAGAAGTACTTCTGTACACAATCTGCGTCCTGTGTGGTTTCTGCAGGTCGTGCAACGCGCTACACGACATCTGGCGACGAAGGTGGTTGGAAAACAGTGATACCACTGCGTTCGAAAAGTGCACGGGATCAGCATCGTGAACGCTGACGCAAGGAGCTACACGGGAGCCCACCCCGATAAGCGTCCAACGAAAAGAAGAAACGTGCGGTAAGAGGAGCCCCGGGAGCAGCGGCAGCGCCGGAGAGAGAAGGGAGATCGCGCTCACAATTAAAGCACGTAGTATCGCGAGAGCGGTCACATCTCGGCGGCCATATTGAAAACAGGCAGAGGGGACCAATAGAAACGCGGCCACAGCAAGTCGGCCATTTTAAGGTCAGGCGAAAGCGAGATTTCGATCGCAAAATCTCGCGAGAAACAAGGCGGACATTTTGTGGGAGACAAAGTGGAAAAAGTGCAATAGAAACAAAGGGCAGCCATTAGAAGGGCAGGCAAAACACGAAGGAAAGCACCACAGAGACAGAAAAAGGAGTAACACTGTCACCATAGGACAGGAGTATAAAAAGAGAAATAAAGAGGAAAGACATTAATAAACAAACACAAACAAGAAGAGGAATAAAAGAGCTTGAGAAAAAGGAGACAAAGGTGCAAAGAGAAAAAAAAAAAAGAGAAATGCCAGAAACAAAGCAAAGTGCACAATACCGCAGACCGGTGCCTTTCACTGTATCGGAGCCACAAGTGGGCATCCGGTGGGAAAAATGGATCATAAAATTTGAACGATACATGAAGGCGACCGACATGGTGGATGACAAAAAACTAGATCTATTCCTAAACTTAGTGGGGGACGAGGTGGATGACCTCCTCATAACACTGCCACAGAGTGAAACAGAAACCTACGAGAAGTTAATAAAATGTCTAACGGCCAAGTTCGACCCCCAAAGAAACGTCGACTTTGAGAGATATTCTTTTCACATGGCATATCAGCAGCCAGAAGAATCAATGGATGACTTTGCAACAAGGCTGAGAAAGCTAGTAGCACACTGCGAATTTGAGAAATACGACAATGAACAGGCCCTTCGCCTCAAACTGATAGAAGGCTGCCGAGACACAGAATTTCGCACAAGACTACTAAAAGAACCTATCACCCTAGAAAAGATTCTGGATCTAGCGAGGGCGGAAGCAAGAGCAATGATACAAGCGAGACAGATGGACCGAAAGGGAGAGCAAATACACAGAATGTCAGACGCAGGCAAGAAAGGGAACTGGAAGGGAGGACACAAGGAACAAGCGGCGAAGAAACAAAGTTCCCAATGCTACAGGTGCGGTCTGGAATTCCCTCACAGAGGACCATGCCCAGCATTCGGTCAAACATGCAGGAAATGCAACAGAAGCAACCATTTTGCTACCATGTGCCAAGGTGGGCAATTCAAAAATGAACGTGGCAGGCCCGGAAGGCCAAGAACAGCAACAACAAGACATGTACGCACATGGAAGCGACAGAGAGGAGCTCGTCTGGGGAGTCAGGAGGAGAGGAGGAAGAGGAAGAAACAACAAGAAAAGTAGAACGCCTATACCTCATGACCACAGACGAAGGGCATGAAGAGGAACACATCAGGCTAATAGACAGGAAGTCAATAAAGAAGACGGATTGGGTGACCATTGAAGTAGGGCCCCATCAAACAGAATTTGTGCTGGACAGCGGAGCCACGTGCAACATCATGTGTGCTACGGAATATGATAAGATGAAGAGGAAGCCACCGCTACAACCATCAAGCGTAAGAGTATTTACGTGGGGTGCACAAAATCCTGTAACAAACATGGGAAAATTCACGGACACCATGACGCACAAGGGTAAGACTGTGACAGAAGAAATACATGTGTTACGAGGAGATATTCCCGCACCGTGTCTACTAAGCAATGTAACAGCAAAAATAATGGGCCTACTCAAAATGATGTACCACATGTCGGAAAAGGAGAGCATACTACAGGAATTCCCAAAACTAACGGAAGGACTAGGAAAGCTGAAAGGAAGACAAATAACGTTGCACATAAATGAAGCTGTCAGGCCAGTCACACAACACCACCGAAGGGTACCAATACACCTACAACCTCAAGTGGAGGAAGAAATAAAGGCCCTACTAGCACAGGACATCATTGAGCCAGCAGAAGGGCCAACGCCATGGGTGTCCCCAATAGTGGCTGTACCAAAAAAAGACACCACACAGATAAGAATCTGTGTGGACATGAGAATACCAAACACAGCCATCGAAAGAGAACGACATCCAGGGCCACATCTGGATGACATGATAAGCTGCCTGACAGGAATGAGAAAATTTTCCAAACTAGACCTGTGCAAGGGATACCATCAATTGGAGCTGGACGAGCAGTCCAGATACATAACGATATTGTCAATGCACCTAGGATTATTTCGCTACAAAAGACTGAGTTTTGGAATATCGTCAGCAGCGGAAATATTTCAAGAAACGATTAGGCAGATAATAAGACCGATAAAGAACAGTCTAAACTACAGCGACGACATTCTGGTCTTTGGGAAGTCAGATTGAGAACACGACAAGGCACTGAGGGAAGTGTGCTCACGGTTAGTAGAGGTGGGCCTGACAGTAAACGAGAAGAAATGTGAACTGGTAAGAGAAGAACTAGTGTTTTTCGGACACATATTTTCACGGGAAGGAATGAGGCCAGACCGGAGCAAGATAGACACGCTTGAAAAAACGATTGAACCAAAAGACGTCGCTGACGTGCGCTCCTTTCTTGGCCTTGCCAGCTACTGCGCGAGATATATAAAAGACTTCGCGACGGTGAGCACACCATTGAGAGAACTAACAAAACAAGGACACACATTCGAATGGACCACACAGTGTAAAAAGGCGTTTGAAGAAATAAGAGCGTCAGTGGCGGCAGTAGACCACCTAGCATACTTCGACCCGAACTTATGCACTGAACTAACAGTAGACGCCAGCCCGGTAGGTCTTGGCGCATTACTAGCACAACACAAACCTGGGAAAGATTCACCTCGACAGATAGTAGCATACGGAAGTAAGAGTCTGTCGGATGTCGAGAGAGCATACTCTCAACCAGAGAAGGAGAGTTTGGCAGTAGTATGGGCATGCGAGCACTATCACATGTTCATATATGGAAAACCATTCACAATAGTGACGGACCACCAAGCACTAGTGACTATCTATGGCAACCCAAACGCTAAAATACCACCAAGAATCGAAAGGTGGGGAATCAGGCTGATGGACTATAACTTCAAAATAGTACACAAACCAGGCAAAGACCAAAACCCAGCCGACTACATGTCGCGGCACCCGCTCCCACATCGGGAAGGTGGTACCACAATGGCAGAAGAATATCTGAACTTCATCGTGAAACAAAGCACTCCAGCGTCAATAACAAGTGAAGAACTGGAGCGAGAGACAAAAAGAGACCCGACAATGACGGCAATAGGAACGATAGTGAGGCTACAGAGATGGAGACATATCAATAGCAACACCGTCACAGAAGAAGGGGTCGACAAAGAAGAACTGCTGGCGTTAAAAAAGATAGGCGAAGAGCTGTCTGAGACAGAGAACGGAGTCCTGATGAGAGGTTCAAGGATTGTAATACCACATCGACTAAGGAAGAGAACAGTTAAGATAGCTCATGAGTCACATAGAGGAATCGTAGCGACAAAGAAGATGTTGAGAGAAAGAGTGTGGTTCCCAGGACTGGACAGCATGGTGGAGGAAGAAGTGTCACAATGTCACACCTGTCAAGTAACAGGATCGTCTAGTAAGCCCACACCGTTGAAGATGTCGGAACTGCCATTGGCAGTATGGACCGAACTAGCAGCAGACTTCTATGGGCCACTGGAGACTGGAAAGTACTTGCTGGTAGTGATCGACGAATTTTCGAGATTTCCAATAGTGAGAGAAGTGTCATCGACATCGGCAAGTGCCACCTTACCAGTGTTAGATGACATATTTGCCGCCTGGGGCTCACCACAAACACTGAAAACAGACAATGGTCCTCCATTCTCAGGAGAAGAATTCCGCAGGTTCATGGAATACCTGGGAATCAAACACAGGAAAATAACTCCTATGTGGCCACAAGCAAACGGAATGGCAGAACGATTTATGGGGACCATCAAGAGAGCCATCCAGCGAGCAAAATTGACACAGATCTCAATTGGACAAGCGCTTTGTCAAGTGCTACGAGACTATAGGAACACCCCTCACAGCACCACTGGCAGGTGTCCAGCAGAACTGGTGTTAGGAAGAGCCAGCAAGACAAGGCTACCACAAACAGATGCCACAGCAGACACCAACAGAAGAGAGATTGCAGAAAGAGACAACCAAGAGAAAAAGAAAATGAAAGAATATGCTGACAAAAAGAGAAATGCAGCTGAACACCAGCTAAAAGAAGGAGATTTAGTAATAGTGAAACAATCACAGCAAAGGAAATCTGACAGCCCCTTTTCAAAGGATCCGCTGGTAGTGACTGGAGTAAAAGGGTCAATGGTGACTGCAGTCTCAGATCATCGGAAAATAACAAGAAACAGCTCACATTTCAAGGAGTTCAAGATGGAAGAAGGGGAAAGAGCGATAACAACACCGGAAGTGGAAGAAAGAGAGCAAGGAACAAGCGGAGAGATGATAACACACAAAGAAGAAGGCGGAGGACAAGAACAGAGCGGAGAACAAAGACCAAGAAGAGAGTGCAAAAAGACAAAGAGACTGATAGAAGAAATGTAGAGACTCTCTCTCTCTCTCTCTCTCTCTCTCTCTCTCTCTCTCTCTCTCTCTCTCTCTCTCTCTCTCTCTTTCTTCCTCTCTCTCATAATTTTCTTCAGTGTGGACAGTATACCAAGAACTTGTGCATGTGGAAAAGACTTTGTTGTGACAGGGGGGGAGATGTGATGACCACGACGGACGCAGGACACTAGGACCCTGTGGGTCACAGGGTGGTGACCAGGTCACCGGACACTACTCCTGTGTGGTTTCTGCAGGTCGTGCAACGCGCTACACGACAGTGCGGAAAGGAGGGGGTTTTTTCAGGCACTTGGGGGGGAGAACCCCGCTTAATAGTATACTGTGGCAAAGTCATTATATAATGCGACGGGGGCTACGTAAAGCGCTCTGATACCCGGTACCGGGTCAAGTTCTCACTAGATAAAACTTTGTTAAACAATAAACGTTTCTCCTCATGACGTAGACAGCAGAGCGCCGCGCCTTTCAGAGCAGTCATGTGAATGGGTGTTTTTCTCTTTAAATTCTAAGCCAGCTAATTGTATGCTAACACCATGCGGTTTGGGCGTCAGAATGTAAGTTGCTCAGGCCTTCCCAGGTTGGTAAGTTTAGATTGCGGCTGCCCTGGGTGACATAGCATAGATGTCCTAGTAACAATCATGAAGGGCATGACCATACCGACTGACCATTGGGCATTTGGCCCTAGGCCTGTAGTATTACCCCTGGGCGCTGCGCACCTTACAGGTTTCTGGAAGGAGGGACCAGCTGGGCTGGGTAAATCAAGAAACCTGCCTGCACCCCACCGGCTAGGGAGGCGGGGTGCAACCTTTTTTACAATTATGCGCAGTGGTCAAGCAATGCTGGGTCTAATCATGCGGTTGTCAGCGGTCGCAGTAGTAACAAAGACACAGGCGTAATGTGGAGTTTGCTGGGGAGTCCCCACAGTACGGGAAACAAGACGTGTTCATTCTCCCCCTTTCATTCCAGGTTTGTCGCGACGCAGAGAGTCGGGATTGGGAGAGGGATACCCGGTGCGTGAGTTGGCAGGCCCGAGGGGCTCAGGATTGAGCGGCGCACGTATTCATTAATTTTCTCACCCTTAGGGACCCGCAAGGGCAGAGGCCTACACCACGATGAGTGATTTCGGGTCCCCGTTTCCATTGTTTATGAACTAATGCTTTCCTAATCCATTTCTTCCACAACATTATACTTATGCAAGGTAATACCTGTTTGCAGATATAACTTTTCCTAGTTATTGTTCTCATGTATCCGTGTTTTGAAAGTGACAGCATTTTATAAAAGAAAGGCACAATACGATTTAGAATGAGGGATGCCATCCATCTAGCCGGAAGTTTTTGTCCCACAGTGTCTGGAAGACAGAAGTGGGAGCTTGATTTTCTACACTGTCCGGAGGAGGGGCCCAGGCAGTGTTGCGGCTCCACGGGGATCTGTCCCCCTCAGCAATCTTGGTGTCAGCGTTTCACGGCGTCCCTCACAGCGATCTTGGTGCCTGGGACATAAGCGTCACGTTACAGGAGGCACTAGAGCAAACAGAATACAAGGGAAACGACGTGTGCAGTTTACACGAGCGTACGTAGTACAAGGAGGGGTATTGCAGTTATGGCAGACACCTAATACGCTGGGACTAGCGCTGACATCTCTCGTTGGGCGGCATGCAGTCATGGAGGTGAGCGTGCCCGATTCACCCCTCCCATGCCCGCTGCGTACATTTGCCCTTCCCTGGTGACCTCCTGGCGCAGTTAGATCTGCCCACGTAGGGCGGGTACTTGTGCCCGCCTGTTCCACCTGGGCATTCGTAGCCATCTCCCCTGGGCAGCATCACGGTACAAGGGGCCCTGGGGCCCTAAGTGATCGGGAGTTACGGGGGGCAGGGGCCGGTAGGATATATATATATGCAAGATGCCCTCCGTAATCCGCATATTAAATCTAACTTTCCCAGCGCGTGTTCTCGTGCGGCAGATGCTGCGACAACCACCTTAGCTGAGCCGGGACAGTTAGTTCGGGGTACCTTGTTCCCAAAGTGCACCCTGCCTCTTAGAACAGAGTGCACCGCTGTTTAATTTGGTTCAGTCATAACACAGGGTGGTCCTCCCCCGTCCAGGTAAATAGTGGTACGTTACATAATACAGTGCTCATATCTGGGCTACGCATTCACGTGTTACCTGGGAGGCACCCGCGATGAGGTCACATACTGAATTGCAATTTTCTGGGTAAAGACATGTCCATGGAAACGTCTTCCCGAGCCAGGCAGGTAGAAAAGTGCTTGTATATTACGCTTTACACCTAGAGTCAAGCATATAGGTTCCGCCTTCGCTGAGTAGGGGGTGAGCACAAACTGTTCAGACACTGGCTGTCCGAGCTCAGTGGCTGCCTCCCATTGAACCAAAGGAAATGGTACTAACATGGTCATGGAATTAGCGGTTGGGTCATTGGTCAAGCCATGAGCGAAGTTGTAACCATGCCTTTAGTTCAGCGGAGCTGTGATATGTATGGGACGGGATCCTGTCGTAGCACTCAGCCCCAGGCATGCCGTCTTGTTGGACGCTGTTGAATGGAAAGAATCCCCATTCTCGCATGAAGTGAGCTTCATGGGGGATGACGGGTGTCATGTGAGTCAGCTTACAGCTAGTGTGAAGATCAGTTATCCTGGGCCTGTCGGTAGCCAGTGCCTCCCACTTATGCCTTATATAAGTACAGACTTTACCCGGAGGTGTCAGAACCTTCACAATAGGAATAGAACTAATACATGAGCATGATAAGTGAACACAGTGCACAAGCAAATGCTAAGCGTCATGAAGCAAAGTGTCAAATGTGAGCTAACAATTCAAGATGTAGCAAACAGTCCATTACAGGAAGAAAAAGTGACATGTGTGCAAGTTACAAAAGCATAGGAGTACAAGGAGAGGTACAATAAAGCATACAGGACAGACACCCAAACACATGAACAAATGTTGCTTAGGCAATGGTTGTACTTGTGCAAATACCAGAAGCAAAGACAATGTAAGGGATTGCCTTCAGTGGGTTACAGGAGAATAGGGACGGGTGCTTGCTACAATAGAGTACCAAACACAGGTAGAAGGATAACACTGCAATAAATAGCAGACCCCCGAACCACGCAGACTCTCCAACCACAAGAACACTCCGGGAAGACACTTACATAGCCAAGGAGAATAGATATTTGCATATGAATAGGTCTTCCATCAGGTAAGAGAATAGTACAGGGACGAGTTAGGAGGTCACGCTAATCACACACTCCATGGTGCATCGATCATTAGCAGATTCAGCAGGTGAATAATTAACTTAGTTTCCAGGCGCTACATTGATGCATCTGGCTCCAAACATGCTTGGCCTGGGTAGCTTGTGGTACTTTCTTGGCCCCTGCTCATTACGGAGAATCCGGATTGGTAGATGAGGGGTGGGGGGGCCGGGCTTCTAATGAATGTTTCTGTCGCTAATACAGGAACCGCGCTGGAGAACCGCCCTACTCACAGGATGGAGCCACCTGCCACCAACAGGTATAAGGGTCGTAGCACACTGGGGGCAGCGGTAAGGGTCGGGGGGACCCATGTTCTCTTCAGTGTCATTACGGTCCCTGGTTGGGGCACGCAGGTTACACTCAGGAAAGTGACACGTTGGTCGGGACATATTAGGTAGCCCCTGGGAAATAGTGGTATGTGCTATCTTGAAGGATCTACTGGAGAGTCTGGACAATTGGGTTTTGCTGGGCAATAATTGGGGTGTTCTCACAGGCTGTGGCAGAGCAAGGGGAATCATGCATGCCTTCCTAATAATTTGAAAAGCCATTCTCTTCTAAACAACTGGTGGATATGGGCATAGTATGCACCCCATGTGCGCAGGGAATGTGTTGTGTGGTACAGAAACTGGGGCGCAAAGAATGCGCCCTGATCCTGGTGTCCAAGTGAGCAATAATTTACCTGTCAGCACGGGTTGGGGACGTTTTTTATGGATTTGTTCTTTCTTCCAGAAACGCACGGGCTCGCTCCAGAAGGGTCAGATTCCGCCGAGCTGGCTGGCATGTCAAGGCCGGGAGCCGGTACACTGGAAGAGGACACTGGGCCAGTGTGTGGGGGCTGAGTCCTAACGTCCAGGATTATAGTTTAACCTGGTTCTACATTGCGGGACAAACTGAGCAAATTCGCAGGCACCAATCTGAGTAGGTCAGGTGGTAACGTAAGCAGGAAGAGCCAGGGTGGGCTCCGTGCTGGGAGCCGGAATGCGTTTCCGGGTTAGGGGCTCTAGGGGGCAACCAGGATTTGACTGCTTGTAAGGGAGAATGGAAGCAGTGTTAAGCATAGCAATTGCACAAATCACCATGGCATTTGCCCCAAGTGTGCCCATGTACTCTAGGCAGCTGTTGGCACCAGCTCATAGGTGACAAAGGAGTAACCACAAGGGTAGACGGTCGCCCAGAATATCGCGTATATATCCTGCTCACGCATGCACGATCCATGATCAGGATTATCTCACAAAGGCTGCCCCCAACCATGGTCTGCTGAGAGTTTCTTGCTGGTTGAATGGGAATAATTATGTAAGGGGTCGCCCTCATCCTCATTGTTTTAGTGATCAGCAATAAAGTGCCATTCGTAGTCTTAATGCCACCCCCAGCGCATCTTAAAGATGGGAATGTCACGCGGGGCAGTTGAGACCGGGGCAGACATGGCAGGGGTGGTTTGCTATCAGTGGCTAGGGTAGGAAGCGATGGGGTAGCTATCCATGTTATGCAACGGGGAAGCCTGGATTAAGCCAACAGTAGCCCGGTTGAAGATGTAGTGTCCTTTTTTAGTCGTGGCCAGGTAATAACAAACAGTCTGAATTCGAACCGCAGGGTTGATGCAGTGGAAGGCCTTGGGCTAGGTGCACGGGTAAGCGTGCGGCCTGGCTAGGTGCCCTAGTAAGCGTGCGGCCTGAGTCAGATTTAATTAGTGGTTATTCAGGTTCGAAAGTGGGTTGCCTTAGGCGGTATTTTCATGCCGGGAGGGCATGTTCCAGGTGCCCAACTTAATTTTCTCTGGATAGGATGCTGGTTAAATAGACGCCTGGGGTCCACCGAATGCCCAATAGGGGTGACTGGTCACGAGACAGAGGCAATAAGTACTATGCACGGTTTACTGGAACGGTGATTGTCTAAGGTCCGAGATCATGCCACGCAGGGAATGGCGGGGCGCTAGATCCACAGCGGCAGTTGAACATTCACGCAGTAGGGTTAAGAGGTCCATGCAGAAGTTCATGGAACGAAGGGGCCTAGGATTCATTAGGCATGCATTGATCCAAGAGAAAATCGAGGGTTACTACGAAAAGGATGGGGTGCACTAATCCAAGGTTGGCATGGATATATTCCTACTAGATTTACAAGATGCACTCGCAGCTGCAGGATGTCACTAAAGTACTCTGGTGTGGGGGGCCCTGGCATCGACGGTAGCCTCCTCCAGAGCTGTGGCGGAGTTACAGGGCGATCTGGAGGCAGACAGGTACAGTAAGGGTACCTCTGCGGCAGATGGGTACAGTAAGGGTACCTCTGCCCGGCACAGTAAGGGTGTCCGAGCCTAAGACCGTGAGCCGCAGGAGGTTCCGGAAACCACGACGGCGCCCAGTTAGTCCTTCGGGCGGTTGGGGGGCCTGAACCAACCGGGGGGCCTGAACCAACCGGGGGTGTGCCATTCCGCTCCGCCCTGAAAGGGGCGGGAGTCAAAGATTAGGATCTACAAGGTGCGGCACTGTCCGGGCGTCTACCCACCGTGCTGGCTGGCTCTACAGGCGGGCGGGGCAGCGAGGGGCTTCCTGCCCTGGATCGCCCGTAAGATGACCCACTAATGTCATACTATGGTTGTATGATAATAAACCTGCAGCAGTTCTTTACCCATAAACAAAGTGTCTGGTGTATCATTCATGGGTAAAATGTTTTCAAGTGCGGGGAGGCGCGGGTGACGGTGTGGGCACAATGCCGCTGCCCGCGTCCCACGCAGGGGGACATTGGCAGGGCAGCCTCCTTAGTGGCCACTAGTCCAACCCCCTCCCCCTGTCTTCTTCTTGCGCGCTGGGGTTGGGAGTGAATCCAGGGAGCCCCCTTGCCCCTCCCAAGTACCTGCATGCCACCCAGCCGGGGAAGGGCCTTCCTGGGGTGGGCGTGCCAGTTATATAGGGCCTGGTCCGCCCTTTCCGCGTCCTCTGCTTCCTGCCTCTGCCCAGTGCTCGGCCACCGTCCCCGGGCTGCGTCCGTCCGCCCCCCCTCGAGTGCTGCACCCACCCCGTCCGCTTACCCAGCAGCATGTCAGGCGGCGCAAATCATTGGAACGTTTTAATGTTTTTTCTGTGTTGCAGGCGGAGTTACAGGGCGATCTGGAGGCAGACGGGTACAGTAAGGGTACCTCTGCGGCAGACGGGTACAGTAAGGGTACCTCTGCCCGGCACAGTAAGGGTGCCCAAACCTAAGACCGTGAGCCGCAGGAGGTTCCGGAAACCACGACGGAGCCCCTTTAGTCCTTCGGGCGGTTCGGGGGCCTGAACCAACCGGGGGTGTGCCATTCCGGTCCGCCCTGAAAGGGGCGGGAGTCCAAGATAAGGATCTACAAGGTGCGGCACTGTCCGGGCGTCTACCCACCGTGCTGGCTGGCTCTACAGGCGGGCGGGGCAGCGAGGGGCTGCCTGCCCTGGATCGCCCGTAAGATTTTGATTTGATTTGATTTGATTTGATTGGGGATTTGTATAGCGCTCTATCACTCCGAGGAGCATCTTGGCGCTTATTTGTGGCTTGTGTATTCCAAAAGGAGGGAGATGTAGTAGTCCATGAAGGCGTTTCAGTTTAAACCAGGGTTATGCAGGTAGTACCTGTTTGGTTGTAGATCCAGGTTTTGATGGCTTTCCTGAATTTGCTCTCGCAAGAGATTTCTCGAATTTGAGGTGGGAGTTTGTTCCAAGCTTTAGAGCCTTTGACCGCTAGAGACTTTCCACCTCTAGTGGCCAGTCGGAACTTTGGGATAATCATTAGGTTGGTCGTAGCAGATCTCAGATGACGTCCAGGGTAGTAGCGATTAAAATTGTTGAGCAGGTATGTTGGGCCTCTTTTATGAAATGCCCTAAAGGTGATTATCAGTAGTTTAAACAGGATTCTCTTTTGTATGGGGAGCCAGTTAAGAGTGTCAAGTGCTGCAGATGCCGAGGACTTTCTTGGCATTTTTAGCACTAGTCTTGCTGCAGTGTGTTGTACCATTTGCAGCTTGTGTAGTGCTGCTTTGTTCACCCCTACATACAGACTGTTACAATAGTCCAGCCTGGATGTGATTAATGCCACCGCTACCGTTTTCCTGGCTGATAGGGGGAGGAAATCAAAGAATTTTCGAAGACTCTTAATGACGTTGAAACAAGAGCCAGCCACTTCACTTGTCTGTTGCTTAAAGGACAATGCCTCGTCGAATTTGATTCCTAAGTTTCGGGCACTCTTTATAGTGCTCGACGGGGCTTCTGCGTTGGATGGCCAGCAGGTCTGGGGTGAGAACAAATTGTTTTTCCCGAAGGGTAAGATTTCGGTTTTTGCGGTGTTACATCTCAAATGGTTTGTGTTCATCCACTCAAAAGTGGCTTTCAGACAATCTCTAAGGGAGCGTTCAGCGATTGCCGCGTCCTCATCTAGAATTAGGATAAGTTGAGTGTCATCGGCATAGGCTTTTGAGCTAATAGCAAAGGAGGAGATGAGTTTCATTAATGGGACCATGTATAGATTAAATAGTATGGGGCTTAAGCTGGAGCCCTGAGGTACCCCAGATTGGACTTCCCTTGCCTCAGAGTGGTATGGCCCTAGAATGATGGTCTGTTTTCTTTGTCTAAGGAAGTTGGTGAACCATTTCAACACGGTGCCCCCTATGCCTGCACTACTCAGGCGATGAAGTAGAATATCGTGGGACACCGTGTCGAATGCTGCGGATAAATCCAAAAGGATCAGGACTGCTCTTTTGCCCTGATCCAGAGCGGCTCTGATTGTTTCCGTCGAAAAGATGAGGGCAGATTCAGTGGAGTGGTGAGAGCGGAAGCCCGCTTGGTTTGGATGGAGAAGGTTATTGTCCTCTAAATATGCGGTGAGCTGTTTGTTTACGCATGTCTCTGTAAGTTTGCATAGTGCTGGGAGAAGTGATATGGGTCTAAGATTTGACAATGTCGTAGGATCCTGAAAAGCTTTTTTTTGGAGAGGTTTGACTACTGCGACCTTCCAGCATGTGGGGATATCTCCTGTTTGCAGTGAAGAGTTCAATATTGAATTGATCATTGGGTTGACCTCATCTTTTATGGCCTTAAGTAATAAAGGAGGACAGGGATCGAGAGGGGAGCCTGAGTTCAGTTTTGAGATGGCTTGGGAGGACTCGGCTGAGTTGATCATGGTAAAACTGTCCCATGTTGTGGATCCAGATGCATCCTTTGGAATTGTAGGGTCATCTATGTTTAATGCTAGCTGATTTATCTGTGGGAACTCTTTTGTAAAGTTTGTGATTTTCTGTTCAAAATATTCCGCAATTTTGTCACAGAGAGCTTGGGACGGTGGAATTTCCTGAGATAATATTTTGGGTTTTCTAAAGCCGTTGACTATTTGGAATATCTCTTTTTGGTTATTATTGGTCGACTCAATCAGGTTTGTATAATAGTTTGTTTTCGCAAGTTTGATAGAGGTATGGTAATTCCTCCTGGCTTTTTTATAGTTTTCTCTATCTTCGCTCTTATATTGGTGTCGCCATTTTCTTTCTAGAAGTTTCACTTCTCCTAGTTTAACCTTTAGGGAGTTGGTGTACCAAGGAGCGGATTTTTTCTTTTGTAACTTTTTTGATTTGGTTCCTCCTGTTGACAGTCTTTCCCCAATAGTTTTCATCCAACCCTCGTAGTGTTCGTTATCAGTGTTCACATTTCCCACTGGTGAAGGTTTTTCTGCTTCTGAACCAGTTCATTAGGTCCGGGTGTTCGATGATTTTTTTCCAGCAGGGGGTTGAGCTTGTATTGCTGAGGATTGGATTAGTTTTTTTATTGTTATCTATTTTTAGATTAAAACTAATGAACTTGTGATCTGACCATGTTTGGGTCAGTGGTGGTTCTACTGTAATTGTATTGATATTAGAGCAAATGCAGTCTAATATGTGCCCAGCATTATGAGTTGGCTCCACAGTTTGGATTGTCAGACCCAGTATGCGCAGGATATCTTTGAAGCATATGACGTTAGGGTCATTGGGATTGTCCAGGTGTAAGTTTGTATCTCCTAGCAAGGTGAAATTTGCGGATCGTAGAATTAAGTTAGCAAGTGCTTCCCCGAGACTATCTAAGAACCGGGTTGCTTGTCCGGGGGGTCGGTATACTAATAGGCCAGAAAAGGTATAAGAATCATGAGCTTGCAGACTAAAACTCAAGCATTCTGCATCTTTTATTTCGGGTATTTCCATGATGGAACATTTAAGGGAATCACGATGTATGATTGCTAGTCCTCCTCCTTGTTGAAGAGGTCTGTCCAATCTCTGTATTAGGAAGGCCGAGGGTAGAGCTTTGACTATGCCCGGGTTGGACCAATCTTTGAGCCACGTCTCAGTTACCATTAGACAATCGAGGTCATTTTCAGCAATAAGGTCATATACATGTTGGGCATTCTTTCACATGGAGCGTGCATTTATGAGGCCTCCCTTGAGAGTCCTATCGGTGTTTTTGGGTCGTTGTGTCATGAAGGGTACAATATTTTGTTTGCATTGTGGGCAGTTAATAGGTCCCATCCACTTGTCTACCGCGATGGTTTGAGGACAGAGCGAAGTATGAGTATTCAAAGATAATAGATGTTGTTTAGTTGGTGACATGTAGGTGGTGACCGGTACGGAGTTTCTGGCCCTAAGCTCGGACTCAGCGCGGACGGGCGCAGACGGGCAGGACTTTGGCTTGACTTCGGCGCCACTACGGCGCCGCTGTCCGCGTCCGCTGCGCGGAGGAGTGCCCATCTCCTTTTGTAGTCCCAGGCGCTAGAGCGCTGGGACTGCCCTCTTCCCTCAATATGGCCGCCACAAAACCGCTATTGTATCAGGTTCTGTGACCAATGTGTCCGAGAGTGTGGGGAATGCAGGAATGCAGGAATTACCTTTAAAATACGGCGCAAATCAAAGTTTTAACGAGGAATTTCAATTTTAAAAACGAGGTGATGCAGGTAGCCTAACACCCGGCTTTCCGCCTCAGGTGCACACAATTCACAAAGTCTCGCGAGTTCTCGCGTTTCCTCCTTTTGTAGTCTCAGGCGCTAGAGCGCTGGGACTGCCCTCTTCCCTCAATATGGCCGCCACAAAACCGCTATTGTATCAGGGTCTGTGACCAATGTGTCCGAGAGTGTGGGGAATGCAGGAATGCAGGAATTGCCTTTAAAATACGGCGCAAATCAAAGTTTTAACAAGGAATTTCAATTTTAAAAATGAGGTGATGCAGGTAGCCTAACACCCGGCTTTCCGCCTCAGGTGCACACAATTCACAAAGTCTCGCGAGTTCTCGCGTTTCCCCCTTTTGTAGTCTCAGGCGCTAGAGCGCTGGGACTGCCCTCTTCCCTCAATATGGCCGCCACAAAACCGCTATTGTATCAGGGTCTGTGACCAATGTGTCCGAGAGTGTGGGGAATGCAGGAATGCAGGAATTGCCTTTAAAATACGGCGCAAATCAAAGTTTTAACGAGGAATTTCAATTTTAAAAACGAGGTGATGCAGGTAGCCTAACACCCGGCATTCCGCCTCAGGTGCACACAATTCACAAAGTCTCGCGAGTTCTCGCGTTTCCTCCTTTTTTAGTCTCAGGCGCTAGAGCGCTGGGACTGCCCTCTTCCCTCAAATTGGCCGCCACAAACCGCTATTGTATCAGGGTCTGTGACCAATGTGTCCGAGAGTGTGGGGAATGCAGGAATTGCCTTTAAAATACGGCGCAGAGGGGCGTGGCTAAGATGGCGGCGTGATCGGTCGCAGGTCCCGGGGGCTCCCTGCCCGATCCCGCTAAATCGCGCCTTGTTACATAGCCTGATCTCCCTATCACGCCCAATTCGGCTGCCTCTACTGCCGGACTCTTGCTGTGCCGTCCGGTGCCCTGCTCACTGCCGCTGGTGCCGAGTTGGAGCTTGGGGGAGCCGTTGACCGCTCGCCGCCACCACATCATGGCGGCCGCCGTGGCCTGGTGAGAGCCGGCGTGCTCTACCCCTGGAGCCTTGCGGAGATCCTGTGGCCCTTTGATGCGCCGATCGGAGGGAACCCGGAGCACACGTGCCTTCCTGTGAGGTCCCGGCTTCCACCTGCGGGATTCCCCCCGGCCCAGAGGAGCACCGAGCGGAGCGCTGTGTGCCAGCCGGGAGTCACGAAAATCGACTCCCCGGCTTCAAGGCCTGCACACGCTCTCCAAGGGCGGCCCGCCTAGAGCCTTCCGGCGCCGGACAGAAGCGTGACTGGCCACCGCGGCGGCTCCCCCTCCGGCTCGCACCTTGCCGACCCTCTATAGACCCTGACTGCCATCGCCTTCACCGGGGGGGGCGCCTGGAATCACCCAAGACGCTGCCCGGCGTTTGGGACACTGCGTGCTCTACCCTGGCAGCCCCCGCTCTGCTCCCGCTGCCTGCCGCAACATACGCGGGCCCGACCCTGCGGCCCTGAAGCCTGCCCCCGGCCCAGCGGTCCTGAAGCCTGACCCTCTCCAGCCCTGCGGCCCGACCGGCGCACTCCACACCGCCGACATCCTCAAAATCGACCCCCCGGCTTCGGCCTTGGTCCCGCCGGTGGCACCCGGGGGTGCGCTGTGGAGAGCTGGACACTTTGGCGGCGCAACCACTGAGGCATCACTGTGATAGCGCCTCCTGCAACTGAGTGCTGGGCAGCCGGGGAAGACACCCGGACCAGAGCGGTGCTGCCAGCCCACACCGGCACCTCCACTGAACACTGCTGCACACAGGTGAGGAACACGGTGGGGGAATGGTGATAGATCTCGGGGGGCACGCTCGAGCCCCCGGCGATTGGCTTCTGTGACCCCTCATTTCCGCCCATCTCCCCATGGACTGCTCGCAACGAGTGGCACGGACCCACAACTGATGCTGCCGCAGTGGTGCTACCCCTGCATCATCTCTCAGGGCAACTTTCATCAGGTGAGAGGGGCTACGGTGGGCCGAGCCACAACACTCGGGGGGCGGAATCGGGCCTCCGGCGAGGGGCCTCCCAGGGCTGCCAAACTGCGTTCCCATTGCGACAGTAGGGGCGTGTGAGAAGGTGGCCTGATATGCAGTGCTCACTATTCTAGTGAACACTATGTATCAGTCCAGCAACCCTTATTGATGATTGGTTGTAAGTCAACCTTATAGACCAGCTATCCTAGTAGCGTGGATACGAGCAGTCTAAGGCTAAAGACTCGAGAGGGCGTGTTAAGCCAGCTGTTATACCACATATACCCCTTGAACACCAAGTGAAAGGACACCACACAAGTGTTATGAAAATAAACAGTTATTTATTAAAGATCACAACAGCCCTGTACTCTTTATGAGGACAGGGTACTAAGCACAAACCAAAACTCTTACAAAAATACTTAAGTTAGCACAGTATATACAAATGCCCGAGGGGCACGGAAAACCATATACTTGAAAAGTGGAATGCGAAATTACTAGCAGGTAAGTATAGTACTAATAGGCTTTGGAATCGCTAGGACTTGACTATAGAATCGTTAGATTACTTCTAGGAGACCCAGGGGACTCGGGTGCAGTGTGTGCACTCTCACGCGAGATGCGGGACAAAGTCTATGGTAGCTCGAATTTGCAAAGTTAGTGTTCTCGGGCGAACCCGACCTAGTAGGAGGAAAACGAAAGTAGATTCTGACCCTTGGATACTGAGGCTATGCTGGGGCACCGAAATGCCGAAGTTACCTAGCCCAGGGGCTGCAGCTGCATAGGACTCAAAGGACGTCGGGAATCCTCGTTGACGGACCAGGAGCCTGGAAGAAAGAAGTTGCTGGCAGGCGACCAGTGAAGAAAGTTCGGTGGATCCAAGCCTGGATCGATGGAAGATGACACCTGAAAGCAGAGGGGACCAAGTTCGAGACTACTAGCCAGTAGTCAGTGGGCACCAGGAGGGCACCGGATGGTAGCCACCTCGACTAGGCGAGTGGGTGACGCTGTGCTCGGAGATCTCACGGACCAGGAGGCGTTGTCGGCGACCAGGAAGGAGGATCGAGCTGTCCCACGAAGATAGAAGCTGTCGGCGTCGCTGGACCCAGGATTGGGCAACAAAGCCTTGGCAAATTCAAGCCCACGCGGTGGACCTAAAATGGCGTCTGGAGTGGACCAGGAGGGTCCGGGGTGCCTCTCTTAAAGAAGGAAGCAAGGGCCAGTCTGGAGCAACCAGACCAGCAGCAGTGATGTCGTCGGGCGTCGTTCAGAAGGCCACAAGCCAGCCGGCTAGTAGCCAAACAACGCGGTGCACAGCAAACAGCAGAAGGGCCCCACGCAGATCGTGGAGATGCAGGGAGGCTGATCTTGGGTGCTGGAGCTGCGCAGGGTTGGGGCTTCTCGGACCCCAAAGCACTCACCAGTGGAAGACCCGGTGGGCTTGTTACGCAGAAATCGTGCAGTCTTGGCGATCGTCGGTCCCTCGAGGTCTCGTCGCACTCACGGTTCTCAGCTTTGCTGTAGAGGTGAGTAGAGGTCAGAGGTGCCAGGGAAGCCGGGTCTCGTCGAGCTGGGTCGTCGGATTCGTGAAGAAGGACTTGCAGCAGACCGCAGTGTTTCTTAGGATGGTGCCCGCTTGATGCAGGGTGGCTACTCCTTAGCCACAAGGGAGAATCTTGAAGAAGAAATCTTGAAGTCCTTTCGAAGAAAGTCGTGTCTTGATTCCAAAGATGATCTAATTTGAACAGGGGGCCCGCTCCCATCTTTATACTAAAAAAGGGGGCTGACCCGGTGACTAGGTCCTGCCTATGGGTGGGACTAGGAGGGGGGTGGTTACACCCCTCTGCCATGCCGGACTTCCCCAGGCCAGGGGCTGGTGTGCCCCTGGAACTGGTTCAGACCGGCCTATGCGTAGTGAGCACCGGGGTGCCACTCAGCAGTCACCTTCCTGAAAAGCCCTGCCTACCCAGGATACACAAAACCATGTCTGGGACGGTGCTAGCACCGCCCCTGACAGGAAACCCTTTGTCCAGGCTCCCCTCGCTGGAAGGACTCCCAGCTGCAGGGGGTCAGACTCGTGTCTGTGGTGGCAGCATCCATTTTGTGGAGCTGAGGCTTTAGTTAACTTTAACCGGGGTTCACAGTTACATACATGTCGTGTCCCTCTAGAAGGGTGGAATGCTAACCCCGTCGCCAGAATTGGCGAGGGGTTAGTATTCCAATTCGTATGACACCTTACTCGACATGTTTTGATAAAGCAATACCAAAGTTAGCATTTAACCGCGAGGATTATAATGCACTTAAGAGTATATGGTATGCGATATCATGGAACAGCTATTAGGACTTGGTTCCGCAAGCTGCAGACAGGCTCAGCTCATGCCAGAGCACCATCTCACACGATTCCAAGCACTCTGCCTTCAGGATTGTCAAGGCCTGCCATAGGAGTGACTGATAGGAATCTGTGTGTCCATTTTAGGGTTAGGTATAGGTATACTACACCTACAGCAAAGGGTGATTACACGACTTTGCCCCAGCTGTCATGCAACCAGTTGTGTCAAATTTAGGAGGCCAGCCAGGGGTGGCATAATACATGCTGCAGCCCCTGGCAGCCCTGGGTACACCTATGCCCTGAGTTACAGGGTCTGATAAGGTGGCCCAGTACCAATTGGTAAATGCACCTAGGGTACATGTGGTAATTTAGAAAGAGAACAGCCAGGCTGTGGGTCTGATTGGCAGGCCCACAGCCAGAGAAAGTCGTAAACCAGTGAAACAAAAGCAAAAAATCTGGGTGATCATAGGATTGCAGACCCTACTCTCCTACATGACCCCCCCCCAAACTTTGGGACAATAAGCTAACCTTGACCAGGTGAGTCTTCTTGTTCTAAGTGGAAATATCTGGAGAGCCCATCGGCATTGCCATGATCAGTACCAGGTCTATGTTCCACTGTAAAGTCCATCCCCTGTAGGGAAATGGACCACCTAAGCAGTTTGGGGTTTTCACCCTTCATCTGATTTAGCCACAAGAGGGGCTTATGGTCGGTCTGAATCTTGAAGTGAGTGCCAAACAAGTATGGCCTCAGCTTCTTCAGGGCCCAAACCACAGCAAAGGCCTCCCTCTCAATAGCTGACCAATTCTTCTCTCTGGGGGTCAGCCTTCTGCTTATAAAAGCAATGGGCTGGTCTTGACCATCAAAATTCAGTTGAGAAAGAACAGCTCCCACACCCAACTCAGAAGCATCTGTTTGGACAATGAATGGTTTGGAGTAGTCTGGACTCTTAAGGACAGGTGCTGTGCACATGGCCTGCTTTAGGTCATCGAATGCTTTTTGACAGCCTGCTGTCCACTGAACCTTTTTTGGCATTTTCTTACTTGTCAGTTCATTTAATGGTGTCACAATTGAACCATAGTTCCTGACAAATTTTCTGTAGTATCCAGTCAGGCCCAAGAAAGCTCGAACCTGAGTCTGGGTGGTTGGAGGAGCCCAGTCCCTGATTGACTGTATTTTGCTCTCCAGTGGCTGAACCTGGCCTCCACCTACAAGGTGGCCCAGGTATACAACCTGTGTCTGCCCTATCTGGCACTTGGTGGCCTTGATAGTGAGGCCTGCTGCTTGCAGAGCCTCTAACACTTTCCTCAGGTGGACCAGGTGATCCTCCCAGGTGGAGCTAAAGACAGCAATATCATCTAGATATGCTGCACAGAAGTCATCCAGCCCAGTAAGGACTTGATTCACCAACCTTTGGAAGGTGGCAGGTGCATTTTTCAGACCAAAGGGCATTACCACAAATTGATAATGCCCACCAGGGGTTGAAAATGCTGTCTTGGGCTTGGCATCCTCAGCTAACCTGATTTGCCAATACCCAGCTGTTAAGTCAAATGTGCTTAAGTAGTTGGCAGAAGCCAATCTATCTATCAGCTCATCTGCCCTTGGTATTGGGTGGGCATCAGTCTTAGTGACTGCATTGAGACCCCTTAGTCTACGCAAAACCTCATCTCTCTCTTACCACCCTGGGTGTGAGGCTTTGGCACTAGAACTACTGGACTAGCCCAAGGGCTATCTGAGGGTTCAATGACTCCCAACTCCAACATTTTCTGCACTTCAGTTTTTATGCAGTCTCTAACATGATCAGGCTGCCTGTAGATTTTACTCTTAACTGGAAGACTGTCACCAGTGTCAACCTCATGGGTACACCAATTGGTCTGACTGGGTGTCAGAGAAAACATATGTCTGAAAGACTGAAGAACCTGTTTACAGTCTTTCTGTTGATGTTCAGAGAGGCTGCCACAAAAGACAACACCATCTACTGACCCATCATCAGGATTCTGAGTGAGCAGGTCTGGGAGAGGGTCACTCTCTTCCTCCTGTCCCTCATCTATGGCCATGAGCAAGCTCATGTCCTTCCTGTCGACATATGCTTTGAGCCTGTTGACATGGAGCACCCTGTGGGGGCTCCTGGGAGTTCCAAGGTCCACCAGGTAGGTGACCTCTCCCTTTTGCTCAAGAATTGTGTGGGGCCCAGACCATTTGTCTTTGAGTGCTGCTGGGGCCACTGGCTTCAACACCCACACCTTCTGTCCAGGCTGGTAAACAGTCAGGACAGCCTTTTGGTCATGCCAAGCTTTTTGAAGTTCTTGACTGGCCTTAAGGTTTTCTGATGCCTTCTCCATATACTCAGCCATCCTGGAGCGGAGACCAAGTACATAGTCCACTATGCTGGTTGCAGGCTTTTTGAGAGGTCTCTCCCATCCTTCCTTCACCAAACACAGGGGGCCTCTCACAGGATGCCCATACAAAAGTTCAAAAGGGCTGTAGCCAACCCCCTTTTGTGGGACCTCTCTGTAAGCAAACAGAAGGCAGGGAATCAGGACATCCCATCTACGCCTGAGCTTTTCAGGTAGTCCATGAATCATCCCTTTTAGGGTCCTGTTGAACCTTTCAACAAGCCCATTGCATTGTGGATGATAGGGTGTAGTGAATTTGTAATTGACACCACACTCCTTCCACATAGCAGTTAAGTAGCTTGACATGAAGTTTGCACCTCTGTCAGAGACAACCTCCTTAGGGAAGCCCACTCTGGAGAACACTCCAACTAGGGCCCTTGCCACCACAGGTGCTGTGGTGGTCCTAAGTGGAATAGCTTCAGGATACCTGGTGGCATGATCCACTACCACCAGTATAAACTTGTGCCCTGATGCTGTCTGGGGTTCCATTGGACCAACAATGTCAATCCCCACTCTCTCAAAGGGCACCCCCACCACAGGCATTGGTATAAGGGGGGCCTTTGTTGTGCCACCTGACTTACCACTGGCTTGGCAAGTGACACAGGAGCGACAAAACTCCTTGGTATCCTCATTCATGTGAGGCCAGTGAAAGTGTGAGACAAGCCTGTCCCAAGTCTTTGTCTGGCCTAAGTGACCTGCTAAGGGAATCTCATGGGCCAAGGTAAGTAGGAAACCTCTCTGAGACAAGGGTACAACCAGCCTCCTGGTCATGCCAGGCTTGGGGTCTCTTGCTTCAGTGTACAGGAGTCCATCTTCCCAGTATACCTTGTGGGTACCTGTGGCGTTCCCAGCAGCCTGCTGTCTGAGGGGTTCAAGAGAAGGGCAGCCTAACTGGTCCTTCCCCAGGTCTTCTCTTGAGGGTCCCCCTGAACCCAAGAATTCAACTTGATCAAGTTCAAACTCTCTGGGCTCAGTTTCCCTCAACTCCTGTAGGTCAGCCTCCTCTGAGACTTGATCCTCAACCTGGGGCAAGGGGGAAGGCACAGCCTTAACCCTACTGCTCTTTTTCTTGGAAGGTGTCTGGTCCATTGTTCCAGGATCCAGCACCTGTTCAGTGGGGCATTTCCTGACCTGTGACCTGGTCACAGCAAACACATGTGCTGGCAAGCCTAACATTTCCATGTGAGTCCTCTGCTCCACTTCTGACCATTGTGATGACTCCAAATCATTGCCCAACAAACAATCCACTGGGAGGTCTGAACTAACTACAACCTTCTTTTGGCCAGTTACCCCTCCCCAGGAGAAAGCTACAATTGCCATACTGTGATTGGTAGTGACATTGCTTGCATTGGTCACCAGGAATTCTGTACCTGGCATGATCTGTCCAGGGTCCACAAAGTTAGGTGTCACCATTGTGACACTGGCACAAGTGTCCCTATAGGCCTGGGCCATTTTTCCATTAATGAAAGGTGTCTGTCTGTATTTGCCCAAAGTATTGGGACTTATATCAGGGGACATATCCACATCCCCTGTACAAACAAGGACAGCCTGAGTGAGTGTACCAACTAAGTTGTCACACCCCTCAGAACCCAGGGTTAACCCTACTAAACCCTTGGGAGGTGCACTACCACTGCTGGCTGTACTAGGGGGCACAGGTGCCTTAGGGGCTGCAGTGGCAGGAGTCTGCCCTCCTCCTTTCTTGGTGCACTCACTAAACCAGTGAGTTTTACTTTTGCAGTATTGGCACCACCTTTTAGATTGGCCTTCTTTCTTCTTTTGGGGAGCCTGACCCCCACCCTCTTTGGGTTGTTGGGGACCTGTCGAAGACTTCTGGTCATTTTGTTCCCCCTTAGAATCTTTACCCTTCTGGTCTGCTTTCTTCTGACCACCTTGATTCTGGCCCTGGTTCTGTTTAACTCTTGTTCTGACCCATCTGTCTGCCTTCTTTCCCAATTCTTGGGGAGAGGTCAGATCTGAGTCAACAAGATGCTGATGCAACAACTGGTTCTGACAATTGTTTAAAATTTGTTCTCTCATCATCAAATTATACAATCCTTTATAATCAGTAACCTTACTGCCCAGCAACCAGCCCTCAAAAGCCTTAGTGGCACAATCTACAAAATCAGACCAATCTTGAGACTGAGTTTTCTGGGTATCCCTGAACAGCACCCTGTACTGCTCAGTGGTTAGGCCAAACCCTTCAACCAGTGTATTCTTCAAGACTTGGTAATTGTTAGCATCCTCCACCCTTGTGGTGAGGAGCCTGTCTCTTCCTTTACCTTCAAAGGAGAGCCACAAGATAGCTGCCCACTGACTCTGGGGAACACCTTGCACAGTGCAGGCCCTCTCCAAAGCAGTAATCCATTTGTGGATGTCATCCCCTTGTTTAAAGGGGGGCACTATCTTCCCAAGGTGTTTTGTATCAAAACTCCTTTCCCTATTGCTAGGTACAATGCTGCCACCAGTGGGGACTACCCCACTTAACTGTTGCTCTCTAGCAAAGGCAAGCCTCTCTTTGGCCAGGGCAAGTTCTTCCCTTTCAATCCTCAGATTGGCTGCCCTTTCTTTAGCTTCATACACTCTCCTCTGAGGGGATGTCATCCCTCTTTGAGAAGAGTTGTGAGAGCCATTGGTTTGAAGGGATCTGCCAGAGTCTCTTGACAGAGATCTGGCTCGTCCATTCCCAATGTTAAGCTGACCTGATAGTGGCCCCAGGGGTCCCCCAGTACCACTGTCATGTTTGCTTAAGTTGGACCTGGTTAGTCTAACGACGTCTACCTGTCCCTTGTCTGCCTCATCTCCAGAGGGATCCTCATCCTCATCCTCCTCCACATCTTCGTTCTCAGTTGAGAGGTGGATGAGGTCAGGGTCACCTCTGGTTCCCTCAAGGGGAGGCATGCCTCCTGGATTAGAAGAGCTAAGAAGGGTCTCAGCTTTTCTGGCATCATAAGTCTCCAAGAGACCAATCAGAAAGGAAGTTGTGGGGTTAGACCCCTGCTTGATCTTCCTGGAGTGACACACCTGTCTTAACTCCTTGAAGCTCAGCACAGTATATCTTGAAGGGATGACCTGTGGAGGGTCAGCTGACACAAGGGGAGACTCAGAGTTTCCTCCTTTGTCCGACATACTGTTTCTAGTGTGGTGTAAGTGATGCACCTACCTACACTATGTGTTTACCTACTGATCCCTTGCTAAGAGTTGCAGCCAAGGTGTGCTAGGCCTTGAGGAGCTGCAACAGCTGGTTCAGTAGAACTCAGAGTATTCTAAGCTTAGTTATATGTACTAACAGTACTTATGTGATCTTTCAACAAGATATTCTTAGGATACGTGTGGTAAAACAACAGCAAGCTCAAATCCCAACAGCTGCTCACCAATGTGAGAAGGTGGCCTGATATGCAGTGCTCACTATTCTAGTGAACACTATGTATCAGTCCAGCAACCCTTATTGATGATTGGTTGTAAGTCAACCTTATAGACCAGCTATCCTAGTAGCGTGGATACGAGCAGTCTAAGGCTAAAGACTCGAGAGGGCGTGTTAAGCCAGCTGTTATACCACATATACCCCTTGAACACCAAGTGAAAGGACACCACACAAGTGTTATGAAAATAAACAGTTATTTATTAAAGATCACAACAGCCCTGTACTCTTTATGAGGACAGGGTACTAAGCACAAACCAAAACTCTTACAAAAATACTTAAGTTAGCACAGTATATACAAATGCCCGAGGGGCACGGAAAACCATATACTTGAAAAGTGGAATGCGAAATTACTAGCAGGTAAGTATAGTACTAATAGGCTTTGGAATCGCTAGGACTTGACTATAGAATCGTTAGATTACTTCTAGGAGACCCAGGGGACTCGGGTGCAGTGTGTGCACTCTCACGCGAGATGCGGACAAAGTCTATGGTAGCTAGAATTTGCAAAGTTAGTGTTCTCGGGCGAACCCGACCTGGTAGGAGGAAAACGAAAGTAGATTCTGACCCTTGGATACTGAGGCTATGCTGGGGCACCGAAATGCCGAAGTTACCTAGCCCAGGGGCTGCAGCTGCATAGGACTCAAAGGACGTCGGGAATCCTCGTTGACGGACCAGGAGCCTGGAAGAAAGAAGTTGCTGGCAGGCGACCAGTGAAGAAAGTTCGGTGGATCCAAGCCTGGATCGATGGAAGATGACACCTGAAAGCAGAGGGGACCAAGTTCGAGACTACTAGCCAGTAGTCAGTGGGCACCAGGAGGGCACCGGATGGTAGCCACCTCGACTAGGCGAGTGGGTGACGCTGTGCTCGGAGATCTCACGGACCAGGAGGCGTTGTCGGCGACCAGGAAGGAGGATCGAGCTGTCCCACGAAGATAGAAGCTGTCGGCGTCGCTGGACCCAGGATTGGGCAACAAAGCCTTGGCAAATTCAAGCCCACGCGGTGGACCTAAAATGGCGTCTGGAGTGGACCAGGAGGGTCCGGGGTGCCTCTCTTAAAGAAGGAAGCAAGGGCCAGTCTGGAGCAACCAGACCAGCAGCAGTGATGTCGTCGGGCGTCGTTCAGAAGGCCACAAGCCAGCCGGCTAGTAGCCAAACAACGCGGTGCACAGCAAACAGCAGAAGGGCCCCACGCAGATCGTGGAGATGCAGGGAGGCTGATCTTGGGTGCTGGAGCTGCGCAGGGTTGGGGCTTCTCGGACCCCAAAGCACTCACCAGTGGAAGACTCGGTGGGCTTGTTACGCAGAAATCGTGCAGTCTTGGCGATCGTCGGTCCCTCGAGGTCTCGTCGCACTCACGGTTCTCAGCTTTGCTGTAGAGGTGAGTAGAGGTCAGAGGTGCCAGGGAAGCCGGGTCTCGTCGAGCTGGGTCGTCGGATTCGTGAAGAAGGACTTGCAGCAGACCGCAGTGTTTCTTAGGATGGTGCCCGCTTGATGCAGGGTGACTACTCCTTAGCCACAAGGGAGAATCTTGAAGAAGAAATCTTGAAGTCCTTTCGAAGAAAGTCGTGTCTTGATTCCAAAGATGATCTAATTTGAACAGGGGGCCCGCTCCCATCTTTATACTAAAAAAGGGGGCTGACCCGGTGACTAGGTCCTGCCTATGGGTGGGACTAGGAGGGGGGTGGTTACACCCCTCTGCCATGCCGGACTTCCCCAGGCCAGGGGCTGGTGTGCCCCTGGAACTGGTTCAGACCGGCCTATGCGTAGTGAGCACCGGGGTGCCACTCAGCAGTCACCTTCCTGAAAAGCCCTGCCTACCCAGGATACACAAAACCATGTCTGGGACGGTGCTAGCACCGCCCCTGACAGGAAACCCTTTGTCCAGGCTCCCCTCGCTGGAAGGACTCCCAGCTGCAGGGGGTCAGACTCGTGTCTGTGGTGGCAGCATCCATTTTGTGGAGCTGAGGCTTTAGTTAACTTTAACCGGGGTTCACAGTTACATACATGTCGTGTCCCTCTAGAAGGGTGGAATGCTAACCCCGTCGCCAGAATTGGCGAGGGGTTAGTATTCCAATTCGTATGACACCTTACTCGACATGTTTTGATAAAGCAATACCAAAGTTAGCATTTAACCGCGAGGATTATAATGCACTTAAGAGTATATGGTATGCGATATCATGGAACAGCTATTAGGACTTGGTTCCGCAAGCTGCAGACAGGCTCGGCTCATGCCAGAGCACCATCTCACACGATTCCAAGCACTCTGCCTTCAGGATTGTCAAGGCCTGCCATAGGAGTGACTGATAGGAATCTGTGTGTCCATTTTAGGGTTAGGTATAGGTATACTACACCTACAGCAAAGGGTGATTACACGACTTTGCCCCAGCTGTCATGCAACCAGTTGTGTCAAATTTAGGAGGCCAGCCAGGGGTGGCATAATACATGCTGCAGCCCCTGGCAGCCCTGGGTACACCTATGCCCTGAGTTACAGGGTCTGATAAGGTGGCCCAGTACCAATTGGTAAATGCACCTAGGGTACATGTGGTAATTTAGAAAGAGAACAGCCAGGCTGTGGGTCTGATTGGCAGGCCCACAGCCAGAGAAAGTCGTAAACCAGTGAAACAAAAGCAAAAAAATCTGGGTGATCATAGGATTGCAGACCCTACTCTCCTACAGGGCGTGCCTGCATCAGCGCTAGACCTCTGCTGCCCAGCATTGCCACAGAAGCCCGCCTGTGCACTCCTGCGCTGCCCGCTCCCCATATTGACCCTACGCCGAGCTGACACCCGCGACGAGCTCCCGAGCACCCTCCCTGCTGACCGCCACCGGAAAGGCCATACAACGCCATCAGAGAGCCGAGGACAAGGAACGGCCGACCTCCCGAGACGCCCAGTCCCACCTTTGCCTTCACACAGCGGCGCCAAGACACCCCCTCTGACGAGCTCACAACCTGCAGGGCCCCGGCTACGCCATGGCGGGGCAGCGATCAAAGAAAGGGTCGCAGACACTTCCAGAACTCCTGGCCAAAAACCAACCGAAGTTGAGCAAAGACCCGCCCTCTCCGGTCACCGCCAAAACATCGCCGAAACCAGCGGACGATCAGTCGCCCATCACTAGGAACTTTTTGGAGACACTCTTTAATACACTCAGGGACGACTTCAGGTCCTTAAAAGAAGAGGTGGCGGGGGAGGTCCGGGAACTCCGGCGGGACGTGGAGGACCTGGGGGAGCGAGTGGTCGCAGTGGAGGAAGCGGATCAGACCAGAAGCCTGGAAATCACACACCTCCAGCAGGAAATAGTACGACTAACTGACCAACAGATGGACCTCCAGGCCCACACAGAAGATCTTGAGAACCGCTCCCGCCGGAACAACATACGGGTCCGGGGTGTTCCTCAAAAAGCGGAGGGGTCTGACGTCACCAGCTACCTACAGGCCTTATTCAGGGACATTCTGGGCGTGCCGGACGACTTCGAGGTGCGCATCGACAGGGCACATAGGGTTGGGTTGCCCAGACGCTCCTCGGCTCCGCCACCTGACATACTGGCCTTTCTACCCGACTTTCCGTTGAAAGAGCGGATTCTCCGAGAGGCGCGGCGGGCCCAGCCTCTGCAATTCCAGGGGAACTCTATAGCCCTGTACCAGGACCTCTCGGCCATCACCCTGCAAAAATGCAAAGAATTCAGGAAAGCAACAGACTTCCTACGGCAACATGAGACTCCATATTCCTGGGGCCACCCGTTTCGACTCATTTTCAAATGGAACGGGAAGCTGCACCAACTACGCTCCCTTAAAGACACGTGCACCCTCCTAGGAATCGACCACGATGATGACGGACTCACCCCCAGCTCATCCCAAAGACCTTCTGAAGGGGACTGGCAGACAGTGAAACGTAGGAGATCGCCCTCGCACCACCTGAAACCGGACGCCTTCATCATCACGCAGGAATGAGCGACAGCAGTGGCGGAAGTAGCCAAAGAGACCTCTTCTTCTGGGTGAAGTCTGTAATATCCGGGAGATCAACCTTAGCTTAACTCATCTCCCATTGAAGGGCGGGATTCGGGCGGGGGGCCGATGTGACCGCCACGGGACATGACCCACACGAAGACCTTTACCACAGCCCTGTGTGGAATACCAGGACTGGGACTATACCTATTTACTTTTGGGTGTTGGGGCCTGGGATGTGGGTGGGGGGTGGAGGGGACTGTTTGCAAAAGTTTAACTTCATGGCCTCTGACTGTGCCTGTTTGGGATGTTTTAGGGGGGCTGTTGGGGTGGGAACCAGGGTGGGAACCAGTGTGCCGGGGGGACGATGATTTTTGCGGTGCAGCTGCGTCGTTTATCCTCACCTCAATGCTAAACTCCCCTTCGGGGGTGCACCTACTAACATACACGAATCTGCTTAATGCACCCATGCCCTCTCTATGTGCCACACGAAAACCAGGCCTTGCCCTGAGTGTCACCGCGCTACTGAACGCTGCCCGACCCGCACCCTGCGTTCATGGCTAACCCTAAACTGAAGTTGTTGACGCTAAACGTCAAAGGCCTGAACAATCCCATTAAAAGGAGGGCTATACTCTCTTATCTGGAACACTCTGGGGCCGACCTCTGTCTACTTCAGGAGACTCACCTGTTACCCAAGGACTGGCACAGGATGCGCTCACGCGCCTTTCCCCAACAATTCTTTTCCTCCCTTCCCACAAAGAAAGCCGGGGTAGCCATCTTGATCTCTAGATACTTTCACGGGACGGTGGGGGTTAAAGCGGGTGAAGTCAAGGGCCGTCTTCTCGCGCACAATTTCCGGCTCGGCGACATAGGACTTACAATAGGGTCAGTTTATGCTCCTAACACGGGTCAAGAAGCATTTTTGAAAGATGCACTTTCTGAATCCCTCAAAACATCCAAGTCACTTCTGCTTATTGGGGGGGACCTCAACTTAGTCATGGATTCCACTAAAGACAGATCGGGACGCCGCTATGGGGACTCCGGCGCTATCACGGAGTCAGGGGTGGAATGGCTGCGGGACAGGGGTTTGGTGGATTTATGGCGAACCGCACACCCGAACGCAATGCAATACACCTTCTACTCTCACGTCCATCACACGTATGCCAGGCTAGACCACTTCATTGGATCATCGGAGCTGCTCTCTAACTTAGCTGAGACTGATATTGTTCCCGCGGCGCTCTCGGACCACGATGCGGTGGAACTGACAATCACTGCCCCTACGCCCTCCCGCCCCCGAGGTGCATGGCGCCTCCGCGAAACCATGCTGCAGCGGCCGGAAACCCGAGAACGCTTGCACAAATGCATTGTTGATTACCTGGCCTTCAACGACACACCTGAGGTGTCGTTGACAGCCTTATGGGGGGCCTTAAAATCCGTGGTCCGCGGGGAATTAATCGCAATCGCTGCCCAGGAGACCAAAGTTCGGACAGAGAAGAGAACTGAGCTCACGACCCAGGTTGCTGAGCTGGAAAGGGTGCATAGTCGCACGGGCGCTCCGCGGGTATGGCGGCAACTGAAAGCTGCCAGGGCTCAACTGGCCTCCCTTGACATGGATAGAGCTGAATTCGCTGCGCTCCGCCTCCGGCACACGTACTATGTTGGGGGCAATAGAACGGGACGACTCTTGGCCAGCGCCCTCAAGGCTAAAACCCAGCATGCCAAAATAGCTGCCCTCACAGACGACTCTGGGAACACTCTCTCTGAGGAACCCCAGATCGCAAATGCGTTCCGAACCTACTACGCCTCCCTCTACAGAGCTGAAGCGCCGTCGGGTAGGAGTATTGACACGTACTTGTCCTCGGCGACAATCACGGAATTGTCCCAATCCAGTGCGTCCGCACTGGATTCTCCTATCCGCCTGGAGGAGGTCACGGCAGCTATATCTAGGCTCCGCCCACTGAAATCCCCGGGCCGGATGGATTCTCGGCGGGGTTTTACAAAATATTCGGCCACCTTGTGGCCTCTGTGCTTGTCCGGCTCTTTAATTCTTTTGGAGGTCCTGGCTCTATTCCCCCCCATATGCTGGCGGCCGAGGTGATTGTCCTGCCCAAACCGGGCAAGAAACCAACACAATGTTCAGCATTCCGCCCGATCTCCTTGCTCAATCTGGACCTGAAGCTCTTCACCGGAGTCCTAGCGGCCCGACTGGGCCCGCTCCTACCCGGCATTCTAGAGCCTGACCAATCGGGCTTCGTGTCCAATCGCCAATGTAGCGATAACACCAAAAGAATGCTGCATCTCATAGATAAAGCACAATTCCAGGAATCCGACGCTGTACTTGTGGCCATAGACGCGGAAAAAGCGTTTGACCACGTTGACTGGACATATTTACAGCAAGTGCTGCTACGCTTTGGCCTAGGCGACCGCTTCCGCTCCTGGATCGCCAGCTGTTACCACCATCCCCTAGCCCGTGTCCGGCTGGGAGGTGTGCATTCTGACCCCTTTGAGATCCAACGCGGTACAAGACAGGGCTGCCCCTTGTCCCCCCTTCTGTTTGCCCTCTACATCGAACCCCTGGCGCAGAAAATCCGAGATAACCCAGACATCACAGGCGTCACATTTGGCGGTGAACCCCATACAATCAGCCTTTACGCAGACGACATCATAGTCGCTCTTGACCAACCTACCCGCTCGGTCCTCGCCTTTCTAGAGGAGCTAGACACATTTGGAGAGATTGCAGGCTTTAAGATCAACAGAGGGAAGTCCCTAATATTACCACTGGGGAGAAACGCTCGCCACCGAGATCGGTCCGCCACATATGGCTGTAATCTCCAAATCGCTACGGAACTCCCGTACCTAGGAATTACCCTTACCTCCTCGACGGCGTCGACCGTTGCTCTTAACTACAAATCTCTCACCACTCAGATCCGGGCGGACCTCACGCGCTGGTCTAAGCAACCCCTGTCCCTTCTGGGTAGAATTGCGGCTGTGAAAATGTCGACCTTGCCTAAACTCCTGTACATCTTCCAGACCATACCAGTGATCCCCCCGAGAGGAACTATCCCGGTTCTTCAGACTGCGCTACATCACTTTATCTGGAAAGGCAAACGGGCGCGACAGCATAAACAACTGCCCCACAGGAGCATAGATGAGGGGGGCTTGGGGATCCCCAACTTACAACAATACTTCCAAGCGGCGCAACTTAGATACCTAGTGGAATGGTATAGACCCGAGTCAGAGAAAAGGTGGCTCTTTCAGGACAGGGCCATGGCCCAGAGATCCCTCTGGGACGTCCCCTTTCTACCTAGACAACACCGACCGACTTACCTCTCAAATTCACCCATAACGCGCACTGTCACTACAGTCTGGGAGGCGGTAGCAGTCAAAAGAGGGCTGACCACTTTTCCATCTCCGTTCACACCTATCTTCGATAACCCAGAATTCCCGCCGGGCAACGGCCCCCGCTCCTTCACACAATGGCGCGGCACTGCATGGAAGTGTGCGGGAGACCTCTTCGATACACAGGGCTTTCTCAAGCTCGCAGACATCAAAACCGGCTATGATATGGTGGACCCTCATCTTTTTCAATACTTCCAATTGCGCCACTGGCTGACTGACCCCGCGATCATTGCCTTGGTAGGGCGCCCACTAACCCCCTTTGAGAGGTGGCTCCTGACTAAAACCAATGACCGTCATCTTATCTCAGATCTATATAAAATGCTTACACCCCCCTTAGCGCTAGGCAAAACAGCGGGCCAGAAGAGATGGGAGGCTGAATTGGGCAGAACACTCACGCCTAAAGAATGGAGCCAGGTGTACTACAGGGCATCGCACACTACACGCAACACAGCGGGCAGGGAAACGGCCCTGAAGCTGGCGACTTACTGGCACCTTACACCAGTCCGGCTTCACAAGGGCAATCCATCCCGGAGCGACATATGCTGGAGAGGGTGCGGGGAACTGGGCACTCTAACACACATCCTCTGGGAATGTAGGGAAGTCCGCACCTACTGGGACGCTGTTTTGAATGATATAGACTCAACTTTCGACACCGAAATTCCAAGATTTCCCGCATACACCATCCTGGGACTCCAAAACGCACTTACCTTCCCCTTGAAATCCACTAGGGGCCGCCAGATGGGCATCGCTATACAGGCGGCTACACAACATGTCCTATCACTCTGGGGAACGCCAACCAAACCCACACACACTGGATGGCTGCATAAACTCTGGCACACGCTGGGCATGGAACGCATACAGGCCACTCTAACACAAACTGCGGATACATTTCAAAAGGTCTGGCAGCCGTTTATATCTCTCCTGTCTAAGGAGTTCAACTAAATAACCTGCCCGAAGTATCTCCGCTTGCTTCGACTCACGGATACGAGTGGCGGGGCACAGGACCCCCAGGGGTAGACTCGACTGCTCTTTTCTAACCAGAGCCCGAGGGCTCTCCCACATACGGCACACTGGAAAGGGAGGGGGGAGGGGGGTGATTCGGAGGGCGGGGGAGTTGAGGGTGTTGTTTATTCAAAACTGTTTGCTAACTTTGCATACCATTTGCCTCATGGGCATCGCACTGTTCTCATTTGAAAACCATAACTTCCGCCACGTTGTACAGCGTGCTGAAACCACGCCTGCATGCTGTTGTCACATGGTTTCCCTGTTACGAATGCTATGTAATGTGCTGCTTTACCATGCTTATTGGCTCAATAAAATACATTTGAAATTAAAATACGGCGCAAATCAAAGTTTTAACGAGGAATTTCAATTTTAAAAACGAGGTGATGCAGGTAGCCTAACACCCGGCTTTCCGCCTCAGGTGCACACAATTCACAAAGTCTCGCGAGTTCTCGCGTTTCCTCCTTTTGTAGTCTCAGGCACTAGAGCGCTGGGACTGCCCTCTTCCCTCAATATGGCCGCCACAAAACCGCTATTGTATCAGGGTCTGTGACCAATGTGTCCGAGAGTGTGGGGAATGCAGGAATTGCCTTTAAAATACGGCGCAAATCAAAGTTTTAACGAGGAATTTCAATTTTAAAAACGAGGTGATGCAGGTAGCCTAACACCCGGCATTCCGCCTCAGGTGCACACAATTCACAAAGTCTCGCGAGTTCTCGCGTTTCCTCCTTTTGTAGTCTCAGGTGCTAGAGCGCTGGGCCTGCCCTCTTCCCTCAATATGGCCACCACAAAACCGCTATTGTATCAGGGTCTGTGACCAATGTGTCCAAGAGTGTGGGGAATGCAGGAATGCAGGAATTGCCTTTAAAATACGGCGCAAATCAAAGTTTTAACGAGGAATTTCAATTTTAAAAACGAGGTGATGCAGGTAGCCTAACACCCGGCTTTCCGCCTCAGGTGCACACAATTCACAAAGTCTCGCGAGTTCTCGCGTTTCCTCCTTTTGTAGTCTCAGGCGCTGGAGCGCTGGGACTGCCCTCTTCCCTCAATATGGCCGCCACAAAACCGCTATTGTATCAGGGTCTGTGACCAATGTGTCCGAGAGTGTGGGGAATGCAGGAATTGCCTTTAAAATACGGCGCAAATCAAAGTTTTAACGAGGAATTTCAATTTTAAAAACGAGGTGATGCAGGTAGCCTAACACCCGGCTTTCCGCCTCAGGTGCACACAATTCACAAAGTCTCGCGAGTTCTCGTGTTTCCTCCTTTTGTAGTCTCAAGCGCTAGAGCGCTGGGACTGCCCTCTTCCCTCAATATGGCCGCCACAAAACCGCTATTGTATCAGGGTCTGTGACCAATGTGTCCGACAGTGTGGGGAATGCAGGAATGCAGGAATTGCCTTTAAAATATGGCGCAAATCAAAGTTTTAACGAGGAATTTCAATTTTAAAAACGAGGTGATGCAGGTAGCCTAACACCCGGCTTTCCGCCTCAGGTGCACACAATTCACAAAGTCTCGCGAGTTCTCGAGTTTCCTCCTTTTGTAGTCTCAGGCGCTAGAGCGCTGGGACTGCCCTCTTCCCTCAATATGGCCACCACAAAACCGCTATTGTATCAGGGTCTGTGACCAATGTGTCCGAGAGTGTGGGGATTGCAGGAATGCAGGAATTGCCTTTAAAATACGGCGCAAATCAAAGTTTTAACGAGGAATTTCAATTTTAAAAACGAGGTGATGCAGGTAGGCTAACACCCGGCATTCCGCCTCAGGTGCACACAATTCACAAAGTCTCGCGAGTTCTCGCGTTTCCTCCTTTTGTAGTCTCAGGCGCTAGAGCGCTGGGACTGCCCTCTTCCCTCAATATGGCCGCCACAAAACCGCTATTGTATCAGGGTCTGTGACCAATGTGTCCGAGAGTGTGGGGAATGCAGGAATGCAGGAATTGCCTTTAAAATACGGCGCAAATCAAAGTTTTAATGAGGAATTTCAATTTTAAAAACGAGGTGATGCAGGTAGCCTAACACCCGGCTTTCCGCCTCAGGTGCACACAATTCACAAAGTCTCGCGAGTTCTCGCGTTTCCTCCTTTTGTAGTCTCAGGCGCTAGAGCGCTGGGACTGCCCTCTTCCCTCAATATGGCCGCCACAAAACCGCTATTGTATCAGGGTCTGTGACCAATGTGTCCGAGAGTGTGGGGAATGCAGGAATGCAGGAATTGCCTTTAAAATACGGCGCAAATCAAAGTTTTAACGAGGAATTTCAATTTTAAAAACGAGGTGATGCAGGTAGGCTAACACCCGGCTTTCCGCCTCAGGTGCACACAATTCACGAAGTCTTGCGAGTTCTCGCGTTTCCTCCTTTTGTAGTCTCAAGCGCTAGAGCGCTGGGACTGCCCTCTTCCCTCAATATCGCCGCCACAAAACCGCTATTGTATCAGGGTCTGTGACCAATGTGTCCGAGAGTGTGGGGAATGCAGGAATTGCCTTTAAAATATGGCGCAAATCAAAGTTTTAACAAGGAATTTCAAAAACGAGGTGATGCAGGTAGCCTAACACCCGGCTTTCCGCCTCAGGTGCACACAATTCACAAAGTCTGACCCACTAATGTCATACTATGGTTGTATGATAATAAACCTGCAGCAATTCTTTACCCATAAACAAAGTGTCTGGTGTATCATTCATGGTTAAAATGTTTTCAAGTGCGGGGAGGAGCGGGTGACGGTGTGGGCACTAAGAGCTGCACAAACCGCTAAAAAGATTGAGAGAACGGAAAGGGTACTCAAAACAATAGCTATCAAGAATGAAGAATTGGAGGCTCATGGAAGGCGTAATAACGTACGCATTATGTTGTGTGCCGGAGCCCACGAATATTGAGTGGTTGGATGGATTTGTTGAGAGGTTGCAAGTCGAGTTGTTTGGCCGAGATGCTTCACTGCTACATTTGTCATTGACCGAGCACATCGCACCATGGGCCCTAGGCCTAGTCCTGGCTGTACTCCGCGTCCCATTCTGGCGAGGCTTCTCAACTTCAGGGACCAGGACACCGCCTTGGAATGGTGAGAGAGAAAGGAACATTGGACTGGCAGGGATCGACTATAGCTTTGTACCCTGACTTCACGGTAATGGTATATGACGCTCGTAAGAAATACGCTGCAGTCAAACTTGCTTTGAGAAAAGCTGGTCTGCAGTATGGCATATTGTATCCTGCAAGACTCAGAGTAGATGTGGAGGGCCGGTCCCAAATTGTTGAGACACCTGCTACAGTGCAAGAATTTCTTCGATCGCAAGACGGGAGCGGACACCAGAAAAAGTCTCCAACTCCGGATCGTTCGCCTGGGCTACCAAACTCCGGTGCTAGTGCTGACTTGTTCTCGGCCAGCTGATAGACTACCTGCTTTGAACATGGCTGATGAGTATTACCGGAGTTTTAATCTATTACTGCACATGGGGGCGATCGCTGTCCGAGGGGTGGGCTGTTTTTTCATCCCTTTCTTTATTGATCAAGTATGGTTGGGGACTAGGCGTAGCATTGTCAACCCCCCCTCGCACCTGCACCTGTTGTGTGTCACGATCTCAGTGTTATGATTACCTTAATGTTTGGGACTTGGGATTTTCCCCAGTATGAGTCTGAGGGGGTTGGCAGAATGGGTGCAATTTACATATTTTTTTGTTTTGCAAACTTATAGACACATGCTAAGAATAAACGTACTGATGGTGAGACCATGTAGCAGCATATGTACTAAATTGAAGACTAATGCATATGGATAATGTTGTTGATACCATAGCGCTTATGTATTGGAATGTGCGGGGACTCAATAATGCTCGGAAGAGGAAACAAATATTAAACTATTTACAGCGTCACAATGTTGACATTGCATTCTTGCAGGAAACCCACCTGTCGCCGCATAACCCCCCAACTTTGCCAGTAGTTGAGGCGTAAATCGCTACTTTGCCAATTACAGTATCTATTCTAGAGGGGTGGCCATATTGCTCCATAGAGGAATACCTTTTAGAGCGGTGGAGGTCTACTCGGATCGGGAGTGCAGGTACCTACTAGTAAAAGAATGGCTATGAGGGCATACAATACTGTTTGTTACTGTATATGCCCCTAATGCAGACAATGCGGAATTTTTTACTGATCTACAGGCTAGTATTGGCAGGATGGGGGTAGAACATGTGTGCATGGGCGGGGATTTGAATATCCTATTGAACCCACGTTTGGATAGCACAGCTAGCATGTCAGATACGAAACCAAGAGCCAGGCAAACTGTGACAGGACTGTTAGAGACATATCAGCTGACTGATGCATGGCGACACGTATATGCGGATAAGCTAATGTACACATGTTATTCAGCACCACATAACACATGGACAAGACTGGATGATTGGTTTCTCACTCCCAACGTGATTATTTGGTTAAATAAGACTGTACATCTGCCGCACACCTTGTCGGACCATGCTCCGGTCACGGTGGGGCTGAGGATCCCTGGCCCGGGTGTTAGAGCCAAACGGTGGCGGTTCCCTGAGATAGCACTACGGGATTTTGCATTTGCTAGCGAACTTGGTCAGGCCATTGATTCATTTTTTGTATTAAATAAGGGTACGGGGGACACAAAAGCGACACTATGGAAAGCGTTTAAAGCATAGATAAGAGGGGTATGTATATCAAAAGGGGCCGGGAGTCTTAAAGACCTGCGAGGCTGAGGCCAGTAATGCCTACTTAGATGAAATAGTGTTAGTGTGGCTGGAAAATGTGCATAGAGAGTTCCTGGCAGAGCCTTTTACAGTGGACGATGTGTTTCAAGTCATAGATGATGGATGTGTCCAAGGCTCCCAGTCTAGATGGATTTCCTGGCAATTTCTATAAAGCCTTCAAAAGAACACTGACCCTCTACCTGATAGATGTCTGTCAGGAAGGAATAGAAAGCGGTGTGCTCCCTCCAACTCTCCGAGAGGCAGTCATCACACTAATACCTAAGGCAGGGAAAGACCCCAAGAGCTGTGGATCATACAATTTATGCATTTGGTATGGGGAGGCAGACAGCTGAGAATCAGCTGGGATACTTTGAAGCTCCCATATGAGCGGGGGTTGGAATCCCTAATTTCCACGTATACTACTTAGTGGAGTAGTGTAGTTTTTCCAGACACTGGTTTCATTCCGATTTCAGAATTCCATATTTACGCCCTGAGGCAGAGATTTGGCACACCCCAACCCCTTGTCTGCACTACTCCTGACTGGTTTAAAAAGAAACTCGGTGGACATATAAACACTGTCTACGACTAACTGGTCCTGGTTGCAACTGGCACAAACCACAAGAGCACAGTTGCTGTACTCATCAGCTCTTCCGCTGGCTGCGAACATCTGGGTACCCATTACTAAAGAGGGCACGATGCAACAAATATTAACCAATTTCAACCTGCGCACAATTAGGGACATGTTCCCTGATGGACTTACATTCTCCAGGGAAGAAGATGGGAGACTCCAGGGTCTAGAGCCTTTAATTTAAGTTGATTGCAGAGAGCGTTTAGAGCCCTGGTACTAAGCTACCCACTGGAACCAGAGGATTTCCCCTGTTAACACTACTTATTAAGGATATCACCAGTGAGCACCTGATGGCGAGAATGTACAGAGCCTAAACAAACCGCTATACCTCGGCACTCTTTAAATTAATTCTAGTTGTCAAATAGTTTTACACAATTACAATTAAACATCTGATATGACTGCACAGGAAACCAATCCATACAATTAGATTGTTGCGCAATTTCATGTAATGTCAAATTTGGCGTTTCATACAAAAGTGCATAGCAAATAACCAGGGTGTAGTCCAAAACACAAGCAAATATTTCTTGACATTAGTTCTGTTGTCATTAGTAAATACATGGAGGGGAAGACCATGCGGCCTCGCTGTTGGTAATGGTGGAAAAACAGCCAACACGTGTTTCGTTACAATGTAACTTCTTCAAGGCTTTGCGTGCAGAAGTTTAAAAATCCAAGGAGAATTGGAAGCTAGTGTTCTATTCTTATGGAAATGGAAGACAGAGATGATCCTTGAAAAGGTCCATATCGAATCTCAGGCCATTCGTCTAAAGTGACTCCCAAAGCAGAGTAATAATCTGGAGGGAATCGTTTAGTAATGTGTAACTCCCTTAATAACGTGAGGCAACTGTCGAAAGTCCCCACGATTAGGAGAATACTCCAAGGACGAGAAACGATAATGCCAGTATATCTCCTAGCGTAGATGCGTACTCTATCTATTAATGTATAAAACTCCTGCTTCGATTATGCTGAAAAAAGGTCACAGTAGTTGTACATCTATTGGACTTGTATTATAAAGAAATCAAAGGCTATAATAGGCCTCCATCGAAACAGCACAAGCGCCGTATTTCAGCGTGGTGTCCTCAGTTAAGTAGTAATGTACAGAGCCTCACTGGATGAGGGTGTACGTGCAGCCTGGAAATGGGGTCTGGGTGCCCCTATTCCTGATGACCAGTGGCAGCTATGCTGCGAATAAACAAGTAAAGTTTCTTTTAATCATAAGCATAAGATATTGCATTTCAAATTTTTATGGCGAGCCTACGTCTCTCCTGTCAGGACTCACCATATGGGTCCATCGCACCCACACACCTGCCCCGATGGCTGATTTCTCGCACATGGCCTGGAACTGTGTCAAAGTGGCGCGATTCGAGCGTGGGTTTCTTTTTAGTAAGCTATCGAAAATGACCGGCTTGAGCCTTTTCCCTTCGCCCAAGCAGGCACTGCTGGAGTATGTGAAGGAAACCGCGAAGCCATACAAGCGTTTCAGTGCAATGGCACTATTGTTAGTAAAAAGGGAAGTAGAGATTCACTGGGGAAGTAAATACCTGCCGACACTAAAGGGTCGGATGCTCAGCATGTCTTATTGCAATACTACCAGTGGGCTATATGCACAGTTACAACACCAGTGCCTCGGCCGTTGGACACCTGACAACCTTACAATTCCTGCTTACTGGAGCAAACATCTGTTAGTTCGAAGACTGAACAGGATGCTAACCCACAGAACAACATAAGCAATTGAGTATCTATCTGGCAGCCCGTCTCATCCTAAAAATCCCAAAAAGATCGGACACCAAGGCCGCTCTTAAAACCCTCCATTGGCTGCCAGTAAAAAGCAGAGTGGAATTCAAAGCCCTCTGTACCTGTCACCGCATCCTCGCTAGGAAAACGCCAATTCCACTTCAGAACCTTGTGACCAGGTATACACCATCACGTGCTTTGCGCTCCTCAAATGGAGGCCTACTTAAAGTTCCTAGGGCTAAAAGGGCCCGCATGGGCGGACGCTCCTTTCGCCATCTGGCAGCGAAAAGCTGGAACTCCCTGCCTCTTTATCTCCGCCTAGACCCATCTGAAACCAGCTTCCGGAAGAACTTAAAAACATACTTGTTTTCCAGATAATTGGGCTCACTCCTTAACACTGTCCAGAGTTCTTCAGTTGTAGCGCGGGGACACGCTTCTGCGTAAACAAGCGCTTTATAAGCTTCCCTTATTATATTATGTAGGATATAAGCGATGAATGGGAATTATTCACTGTGTTACCTAGCATTGAACGTGAATTTGTTTCTTACAACATTACTGTTTATTAGAAAGTTATTAACGGAATTAAATGTCGAGCATGTGTATTGGAATGTACGCTTGTTCTTTATAATTTTTTTAAATAAAGGTTTAAAAAAAAGTATCCCTATATATGTTTTGAGAAAGTAAGCCTTTAAAATTGGAAAAATACTTGGCAGAATCTCAGTAATTCAAAATAAAGCAGTGAAGTTCGTAATATGCAATTTCTTCAGTATTTTAGAACAAGGCGGAAAACACAGTCAAACATTTACCATCGCGGTCAGTGAATAAAGCAATGGGTAAGCATAGTATGCATTAGCGTTAGGAACACCGCCAACACAGTTACCGTCGCAGTTAATACAAACAAGGTGTAAAGGAAGATAGCAGAGGACCACACACACATTTACCACTGCGGTCAATGGAAGGCGGACTCCACCGAGGAGCTTCGGATGACCACGGTCCATTGGGGCTCAGAGGTTGTTCTTTTCTGGAAGGATGAAGGTCTTTGGTGGCCCAGGACTTGGCAGGCTGTTCAGGGTTGCCTGGATCAGAGGTACCGGAGGTCATGGGTGACGGTCGGGCCGCAGGTGGGGTTCAGGGCAGTCCATCGCAGGGGCGGTCGTACCCAAGTTGCGGCAGTCTCGCAGTTGATGCCCCCAGGAATAGGGTTCAGGCTCACTGGAGCGGGACCAATTCCTGCATCGGTTGCAGGTGCTGTGAGGAGCCCTCTCTCTGGTAGATGCGTTGAAGGTTCGGTCACCGGACTGAGGTCAACATGCCTTGGTTGCTGCAACTGGAAAGTTGGTTGTGAGTCGTATCGACACAGTCAGTGAACGTCGTCACCACTTGGAGATCTTTACCGGCAGACTGCCAGGGACTAGAGCCTCTTGCTCAAAAGGAGGTTGTTGGCAATTTGTTGAAGGCTGGAAGGACTCTGGGGTTTCTTGGAGCCTTGCAGCTTTCAGGTCGAGACAGCACGCCACAACAGTCGAGTCATTTAGCAGTGGCAGGTTTTGGTGCCAATTTCGTCCGCAGCAGGGCTTAGATCTTTCACCGGCAGCAAATCTTTTTCTGTTTCTTCTTTTGTCCATCTAATCTGATGTCTAAGTATAGGGGAGCAACCTAAATACTAAATTTAGGGGCATTAAAGGGAAGGACAAGTAGTAGCCAATGGGATGCTTACTTGTAGGCTGCCTACACTCTCCATATGCTCACCCCATGCGACCAGTTCACTTACATTTACAGTTCCAAATTAAATATTGCAAAAAGTGTGGGGCTAAAATGCAAAAAGAAGCACTTTCCTACAGGGACATGTAGTTTGTTGCTTTCTGTTAAGTACTTTGTCATCTCAGGCCCAGCATGTACTTCGTGTTGGCTTGGACGGCAGATTTCATGCCAAAAATAGATTCTACTTTTAACCCAGAATGACCTGTATTTAGAACAAAACATCTGGAAAAAATATGTAGGCACAAAATAATTCTACCTAACATGTCTGCGCGACCTGGACATTTTTGTGGAGTCATGAAAGCTACTACAGGAGGCTAATATTGTGTTGTATTTATGCTGGAATTTAACATTATTCCACATTGATCATGCACCATATTTCAAAATGCCAGAGTTTGCATGTTCTTGGCACAGTGCACATTTAGTAAATTACAACTGTGGCTTGTGCAGCAGGGCAGATGTTTCACAAGGAAACAACTTATACTGTAATGTATAAAAAATAGATCTGATTGTGATGTATTTTCACCGGCCTCGTCATGATCCCATGTTACAAAAACACTGTCCAGCGAAAAAAGTTTCAAACCCGACAAATTAATATGCAACCTCAGCTTAATTCACTGGGGATGGACAGAAAATCATTAACATTTGAGGTAAAAAGGAGAGACCAATAGAAACACATTTAGTAGCTGGTTTGTACAAGGTGAAACCAGAAAACCTGGATTAATCGTGGCTTCCCTGCTTAACCAAATTGTGTGATCCTAGGCAAATATTTAACATCATCGATCCTTCACTATTTGGTATGGAAGCACCCTCAAATCCGTGAATTTAGAATACAAAAAGCTATTGTGTATGATTTAATGAGCTATATTGTTTGTTGCTTTATCTATAAGAATTTAGACAGTGCCAGCTTTAGAGTTAGAGGCGATTAGTACAACAATCTTTTTGGCTCCCCTCCCCCGATGGCATCCTTCTCCACAGATTTCCTCACTACCACCTTCTCATAGTACCTCTCACATCTCCACACCCCCTCTTTACATGTATTTCTTTGGTTTTATTCCCTAAGGTGTCAGAGCACTGTAAATCAGTCTATAGCAAATGTTACACAAACCAATGAGGATTACCGTCCTGTGATTTGCATGTACACATTCTTTGCAGCAGGCATATTAACCCTCTGTGCTACTTTACGATGAGTCAACACTGACACTAGACAAAACTTCCATCTCTCTCCAGCAGAAACATCAATCACCTGTGTTATCAGGGCATTTTTATTGCTGCCTGAATCCTGGCGGACACACAGGAAACAGCAGATGCTTTTAAAAGACAAAGTTATTTCTGAGACCAGCGCCATGTCGTGTAGTTCCTATAAAAATTATACAGGATCTGCGCGTTCGGACAGCATACACTGTAGTGTAGGACTGGTGTCATACTAAATCTAAACACCCCCACTGGGTATGTTGGCCTTCTGTATCAGCTAGCTCACAGTGCCACTAAAATCTCCTCTTACCAAGGAGAGAATAGTTCTTGGCAGCCATCGAACATGACAACCCTGATCCCTCAGGACCGTGGAAACAATGTACTACCTTTCGCTCAGTCACTCGTACTTACTTAGTCTCGGAGAGATATACAGAATAAACGGTCTGGCCGTTTTCAATAAGCATTTATTAAACAGTTGTTATTCTGGTGTAAAACAGATGAGCTGCAACAACCGTTAGACAATAACAGATATAAATGATTAGAAGCACCATGAAAGTAAAAGGATGGTAAAGTTCTATCATCTTGCACTAATCATGAATACATACAAGTTTATAAAATACATGATAATAAAAGGATGTGTACTCCTACAATGCCTCCCTAACTAGATGTACCTAAGTGTACCAAGCATGTGTGTAGGTGTTAGGCCAAGAATCCCTCTAGGATAAAGTCAACCCCATTACCTGGATTTAGAGACAGTGGGCCTCTGTCTTGGTCTCGGGTTGGACATCCCGCAAGGGATGTTAGACCCACTGCGAGCTGGAGTGTCTGCATGCAGGAACCTCGGCGTTTCGCATCAGTGTCGGCCGAGACGTCCTGGTCTCCTCTTTCTTTTTTAGCAAGATGTGATGTATATGTACCCTTAGGTCTCCCCACGGGGTCCTACCTCGCTGTATTACTTTGTCGGATTTAGGATGACATCAGTAATTAACTTTATACATAGATTTTATACAGGAGATGGTCGTCCTGCTGCGCTTCCAAGAATCCTCATGCATAATGTATTGGATTTTGAACCAGGAAAAACCTGTGTTCTGAATGCAGTCGTATCTAGGTAAAAGGTCAGTCCCTAACAACCGTTATGTATGTAATGTAGGGAAGAATATAGGTGAAGGGTTACGATGTTACCTGTGCCTATATTAGGGTACCTATATGGAATACAACAGCCGCTCCCAGGTCAGCGCAGCTGCGGCTGCACAGGTCACACTGCTCTAAAGCCGCCCTTAATCTGGGCTACATACAGAGTTCGTGTTCACTTTTAATAAGTACTTCTCGGCGCATCGCTATAATGTGACATATTAAAGTCAAAGCTCTGCATGTCGATGAAATGCAAATTTTTGAATTCTACAGAGACTTTATCATATCTCACTTGATGTTTGGTGTATGATTCACATGGCATACATTTTCTGGGCTTGTTGTAAAATTGTACAAGGAAAAGAGATACATAGTGGTCAGTTTCACATGAGGCTTCTGGTTGTCATGGCAACATGTTGGAGGGTCATTGTGAAGAAGATTCTTCGGCATGTTGGTGTTTAAACTGGGGGTCAACTGGTGAGGTGTGGGCGCTTCACATCAGGGTCCACTGACATCTATACATTAATGCATCTACATGAAAGAAACCTTATTTTCCAGTCACTGGATTACTACTTCCTCCCATGAGACATATCCCCAAAGGAAGTATTTTATTATTTAAAAGCCTCTCTGCTTGTGCTCTTGCTCACATAGTTATCACTGCAGAAGGGGATGGGAGGGAGGGATGAGGGGGTGAAGCTCTCTGTGCCTCTCACACCAGCTTCAGCTCCGCTCCCCCGAGACAGAAGTACGGGAAGAGCTTCTCTGTGAAGGGGGCCCACGGGAAGGTGTAGAGAAGCTCCAGGGAGTCAGCATTGTACAGGGACAGCCGCCCCCCCTCATAGTCCAGATACACTCCCAGCTTTAGGGGAATGTCGCGAGGGGACAGAGGGGTCTGAGGGGAGGTGAGAGCCTTGTAGATACCATCACACCCCTCCACAGCCCACACTCCCTCCTCAGGTGACCATGTGAAGTCTCCTTTCTCGTTCACAGACTCTGCGGCGACCCCCACATGCCACACAACCCCCTCCTGCAGCACCTGCACCTCCCAGTAATGTCTGCCTGAGGTGAACCCCTCGCTCCCCAGCACACAAGGATAGAAGGTGAATCTCTTGGGACTGTTCGGCAGGGGCTGTGCTGTGCCTGTTCCTCTCACTCGTCTTCGCCCCTCAGACAAGAGGAGCTGTGGATGAGCTGTGTCTGGATCCAGAGACACCATCACTGCAGAGAAGAGTTTCAGAATTAATAACACAAATAAAGGCTGTAAATACTGCTTTCTGTTACAAATATGATTAACTTAAAACACATCTGGAAAAATCACGCTGTGCTAGAGAGCACACAGCACTATACTGCTCACTACACTAAAGAGTGCATTCATCTGGACCACACACTACACCAAACAGCAACACATAGACAGGATATTCTACTACACACTACTCTGCACGATACAGCATACTACACCACACTACCATACATGAAGGATACTACCCTACACCACACTACCATACACGAGGCATACACCTCTACACCCCACTATCACACATGAAGCATTCTACACTGCACCACACATGAACCGAACTACAGTACACCACGCTACCACACGATACATACTACCCTACATCACACTATGATACATGAGGCAGACTACACTACACCACACTATCCTACATGACACACATTACACTATAACGCACATGACCCAAACTAAACTACACCACACTAACACTTATGACGCATACTACACTACGCCACACTCCCACACATGAAGAATATTCCACCACAATCATACTACATAACACCACACTACCACACATGCCCCTGTTTTCAGGCAAGTCGCTCCCCACGCCGCACAGCACCACCTGTGTGTCAGCGCCCTCCAAGCCCGCTGCTACCGCTGCCTGAAGTTCAAGGCCAGTGGTAGGCTGCAGGTTCTGTGTCTGTTGCCTTGCTGTAATTTTCCTCCCATACTGTGTTGTCTTTTATTGATCCCATTCTGTGTTTTATTCTATTTTTATTCCCCTATTTTCATCTCGTATTTTAGTGTGCCCTTCCGTAGACTTTTCCGCCTGTTTTTCCCGCCGCTGTATACCCGCCCCACTGCTCATCCATTCGCCACCCCGCTCCCACCTCCCAGCTGCTCCTCCCTCCCACCTCCCCTTATATGGCGGCAGCGCCACTGGCAGGCCGAAGGCACGCCTGTCTGCGCCCGTCCATGCCTGGACTGCGCCTAGCGCCAGAACCCCTGGCCCCCGCGAACGCCATGACGCTCGACACCGCTACGATGCCAGCACCCTCCACACACCCAACACCGGACAACCACACACCTGCTTCCTGTCTGCCCGGAAATGCACACAAGAACCCTTCTCCTGCCGGAACTGCAGCTTGACCAGCATCATATCTGCAAATCCACCCACCAGGAAAGAACGCAACCACCTCAGATGCATTCTTCTCAACACCAGCTCCGCCCGCAAACACGCTGTTGAACTCTGTTTCCTACTCGACTCTACCTCCCCAGACGTCGCCTTCCTGACGGAGACCTGGCTGAACTCCTCCTCGGCACCCGCCATCGCCATAGCCATCCCGGTCGGCTACAAGATCACCCGCAGGGACCGCACCAACGGAGTAGGAGGAGGAATCGACATCGTCCGCAGGAACACTCTCAGAGTCTCGCCAACAACGACGACCGCCGAACACCTGCACTTCCAGATCCACACCGATCCCAACACCACCCTCAGAGGAACCCTCGTCTACAGACCCCCCGGACCCTGACCACAGTTCATCGACTCCATTGCCGACTTCGTCAGTACACATGCCCTCGCCTCCACAGACTACATCCTTCTTGGGGACCTGAACTTCCACCTCGAGAGCAACAACAACACCAACTCCACCACCCTGATCGACAACCTCACCAACCTCGGACACAGGCAACTAGTTTCAACACCCACCTACTCTGCCAGCCACACGCTTGACCCCATCTTCTCCGCAAGCTCCCACGTCTCCTTCAACCACACCACCGAACTGCACTGGACCGACCACTGCTGCATCCACTTCACCTTCCGGAAACCCACTACGCACCATCGCACCCAACAGATCCCCCGTCGCTGCTGGAGCAGTCACTGAAGACCAGCTAACCACCACCCTCGCCCGGAGCTCTTCAACATCGTGAAGGAACTCTCCAATGCCAGCTCCAACACCAATGACATCCCACCTTCGCAAGACCTGTGCGACTCCCTTGCCACCTTCTTCCATCGCAAGATTGCAGACATCCACGACAGCTTCAACGTCATGACCGCCCGACAACCACTTAGACCTCCGCCCCCATGGCCACCATCCACACCGATACCCTGCTCTCCTGGACCAACATAAACAACGACGACACCATCCAAATCATGAACACCAATCACTACGGATCTCCGTCAGACCCCTGCCCACACCACATCTTCAACAAAGCCAGCGCCACCATCGCACCCCATCTCAGGAAAGCCATCAACATCTCCTTCGAGACGGCGACCTTCCCGGAGAGCTGGAAGCACGCCGAGATCAACGCCCTACTCAAAAACCAAAGGCTGACCCCAAGGACCTCAAGAACTTCTGGCCCATCTTCCTGCTCCCGTTCCCAGTGTAGGTCATCGAGAAGACCGTCAACAGACAACTGACCCGCTACTTCGAGGAGAACAGCATCCTGGACCCATCCCAGTTCGGGTTCCGCAGCAACCACAGTACCGAAACTGCCCTCATCGCCGCCACCGATGACATCAGGGCCCTGCTAGACAACGGAGAAACCGCTGCCCTCATCCTCCTGGACCTGTCAGCCGCCTTCAAAACTGTCTGCCACCACACCCTACGCACACGCCTCCACGACGCTGGGATCCGAGACAAGGCTCTGGACTGGACCACCTCCTTCCTCACCGGCAGAACCCAGAGAGTCCACCTCCCCCTTTCTGCTCCAAAGCCACCGAGATCATCTGCGGCGTACCCCAGGGCTCATCCCTCAGCCCAACATTATTCAACATCTACATGGCACCGCTTGCCCATGTCGCCGACTGCACGACCTCAACATCATCTCCTACGCCGACCTCACCCAGCTGATCCTCTCCCTCACCAAGGACCCCCTCACCGCCAAAACCAACCCCCGCGAAGAAATGAAAGCTGTCGCGGAGTGGATGGAGAACTGCCGACTGAAGTTAAACTCAGGCAAGACGGAAGTCCGCATCCTCGGCCGCACCCCCTCAGCCTGGGACGACCCCTGGTAGCCGACCGCATTGGGAACAGCTCCAACATCCACGCAACCTGGGGTTCATCCTCAACTCTACCCTCTCTATGACAAAGCAGGTCAACGCCATCTCGTTCTCCTGCTTCAACACCCTCCGCGTGCGTCACAAGATCTACAGATGGATCCCCACTGAAACAAGAAGAATGGTCACCCTAACCCTCGTCAGCGGCAGGTTGGACTACGGAAACGTCCTATACGCAGGAGCCTCGGCCAAACTCCTGAAACAACTTCAACGCATTCAAAACACCTCTGCATGCCTGATCCTCGACATCACTCGCCGCAGCTACATCACACCCCACCTGAGAGACCTGTACTGGCTCCCCGTCAACAAGAGGATCACCTTCAAACTCCTCACCCATGCACACAAGGCACACCATAACACCGGACCTACATACCTCAACAGACGACTCCGCTTCTACACCGCCAAACTCCAGCTCCGCTCCGCCGACCTCGCCCTCGCCACCCTCCGCATGCTCCACAAGATCTACAGGTGGATCCCCACTGAAACAAGAAGAATGATCACCCAGGCCCTTGTCAGCAGCAGGTTGGACTACAGAAACGTCCTCTACGCAGGAGCCGCGGCCAAACTCCTGAAACAACTTCAACGCATTCAAAACGCCTCTGCTTGCCTGATCCTCGACATTCCTCGCGCAGCTACATCACACCCCACCTGAGAGACCTGTACTGGCTCCCCGTCAACAAGAGGATCGCCTTCAAACTCCTCACCCACGCACACAAGGCACTCTATAACACCAGACCTGCATACCTCAACAGACGACTCAGCTTCTACTCCCCCAACCGCCAGCTCCGCTTTGCCGACCTCACCCTCACCACCGTCCCGCATCCTAAGAACGACCTCTGGCAGCAGATCGTTCTTCCACCTCGCCGCCAAGACCTGGAACACCCTCCTCATCCCCCTACAGCAGATCCAGGACCTACTAACCTTCAGAAGACTGCTCAAGGCCTGGCTATACGAGCAGTAGCGGCATCCCCCTCCCCCCCAGAGCCTTGAGACCCTCACCGGTGAGTAGTGCGCTTTACAAATGTTCTGATTGATTGATTGATTAATTGATACTACACTACCACACATGAAGCATACTACACTACACCACACATGAACCAAACTACAAACATGACACATACTACACTACACCACACAAACTACGCAACCACACATTACACATACTACACTACATCACATTACCATAAATGCTAACTGCACCCCACTACCACACATGAGGCAAACTACACTACACTACCACACATGAAGAATACTAGACTACATTATACACCGAGAAGAAGTGAGAAGTATTTGATATGGGTATATTCTAGTCTTCCCAGTTTCGCTACACAATAAACACAATGAGAGGGAATCCAGTTATCTTACAACAGTGTCTATCCTGCCTCTATCTGAGACCAGTGAGCGTAATGCACCCAGGTAAATTGGTGCTCGCTTCACAATTTTCTCAGACAGTCAAACATGTATATATTACCTACTGGCGGTCGCCAGTAGGTGGTTATAGTTAGAACCTAGTTTTCATAGGAAAAGCATTTTTTGATTTGCTAATAACTTTGGTGTCGTTTGACGAATCTTCGCGAAATTCTCCCCAAAAAGGTCTATCCAAGTCAGCTCCTATCCTGAAAGTTTGGGTGTGATTCTTCAAGCGGGGGCTGAGAAAAAAAGGGGGTCCCAAAACGCGGTTTTTCCATGTTAATTTCCACAACATAGGACATTTTGAGATGGGCTACAGCCAGAACTGCTGAACGGAATTACCCCAAATTTGGCAAGCTTGCTTCAGAAAGCGACCTTCTTTTAAATGGTGTGAATTCTTTCAGTAGTTTTTGAGAAAGAAGAGCACCAGCACTTCTTTAATGTGAAAGGAAGAGCACCAGCACTTCTACAATGTAAAAGGAAGAGCACCAGCACTTCTTTATTGTGAAAAGAAGAGCACCAGCATTTCTATAATGTGATAAGAAGCACATCAGCACTTTAATGTGAAAGAAATAGCACTAGCACTTGTCAGAAGGTTGCTCTATTTATAATAGGGGAGCAAAGAGCTACTCAGGGATAGTAAGTAACTACACTAGCAATAGACAGCACTAGAGAGCACACTGTACTAGATGGTGCAGTGTAGCAGACAGCTTCCATAAGGTACACTGTTCTAGTCAGTACACTGCATTAGGTATCTCCCTTTACTAAACTGTATAGTGTACTGCACAGCACTATGCACAAGAGAGCACACAGTACAAGGCTGTACACTTTACTAGATGGTTGTCTACATGAGACAGCACAGTGCACTAGACAGGACAATGTACTTGCCAGTATACTGTACTATAGGGTGCAATACACTAGAGAGCACATTATAGTAGATGTAAAATTACACTGCACACTGCACTAGGCAGCATATTTTACTAAACAGTCCACTGCATACTATAGCAAAGTACACCAGACAGCGCACTGCATTAACCAGAGCAGACCAACAGGAAGGACACTGTAAGGTACAGCACATCGCATTATGCAGTACATTAGACTGCACACTGTACAAGGTAATACACAAGGCTGCAGAGCAAATCACAGTAAATTACTAGACTCGCTGTACTTTAGTGTGCACAGCACTAGTGAGCCTGCTATGCTGGATGGCACTCTGCGTCATATAATACATTGAAATGGACAGCATACGGTGCTAGACAACAAACAGCACGTAACAGAAGACAATTCTAAATTTTAGTAACAGACAACTAAATACTCTAGACAGCATAAAAAGCTAGGAAGTTAGTACGGCACAGTGTAATAGAAGGTACAATGTACCAGAGAGCTAACTGTACTAGAAGGCACTATGCACTAGACCACACTTTTCACGAGAGAGAACAGTGTACTAGAAGGTGCACTGTGCTAAAAGGGACATTGCTCTAGGCAGCACAGTGCAACAGACACAATAATGTTCTAGATGGCACATGGTACCGAAAGCCACACTGTAATCCACAGCACACTGTAGTAGACAGAATATGCACTAGTGACCCTAAAAAACCTGATGGTATACTGTACTGGGCAGGGATCACACAGTAATAGATAGAACTCTGCACTGGAAGGCACAGTGCACTATTTGGCACACTGTCCTAGATAAAATACTGTGGTACACTGTTCTAGCTGATACACTATACTGGATGGCATACTGTATTAAACTGCACTCTGCACTAAGCATCAAACTGTACTAAAATGCTCACTGATGGTGCAGTGAACTAGACAGAACAACTCACATGCCAGAAGTCTGTACTAGACAGTAATCTGTGCTGCAAAGCATACCATATTAGACATGGTGTGTAGTACACTGGGTACACTGCACTTAACAGCACACTGCCCGCCCTAGACAGCACAATACATTACACAGAACACCACACTGCACAACGCACGATAGAGAACACTACATCAGACATTGTGAAACAGTCTATACAACAAAGTCTTTAACACACAGTGCCTTTACCTTGCATGCCTATACCATACAGGTACTTATGCCTTTACCACACAGGCTTTATCACACATGCCTTTACCAGACAGGTATTTGCGCCTTTTCCAAGCAAGCCTTTAAAACTCACATATTTGTTCGCCTTTACCACACAGATATATGTGCCTTTACCAAGAATGCCTTTACCACACATATATTTGTACCTAAACCACACATGGTTTCACCATGCAAGTATTTGTGTCTTTACCACACAGATTTTACCATGCATACCTTTGTCACACAGGTATTTGTGCCTTTTCCACGCATGTGTTTACCACACAGGTATGTGTGCATTTACCACACAGCCTTTAGCATGCATGCCTTTACCACACAGGTATGTTTGCCTTTACCACACAGCCTTTAGCACGCATGTATTTGTGCCTTTACCATGCATGCCTTTACCAGTCAGGTATTTGTGCCTTTTCCATGCATGCCTTTACCACTCAGGCATCTGTGCCTTTACCACTCAGGTATGTGTGCCTTTACCACAAAGGTATGTGTGCCTTTACCAAACAACCTTTAGCACGCACGTCTTTACCACTCAGGTATCTGTGCCTTTACCACACAGGTATGTGTGCCTTTACCACACAAGTATGTGTGCCTTTACCTCATAGCCTTTAGCACACATGCCTTTACCACACAGGTATTTGTGCCTCTACCACACAGCCTTTAGCACGCATGCCTTTACCACACAGGTATGTGTGCCTTTACCAAACAACCTTTAGCACGCACGTCTTTACCACTCAGGTATCTGTGCCTTTACCACACAGGTATGTGTGCCTTTACCACACAAGTATGTGTGCCTTTACCTCATAGCCTTTAGCACACATGCCTTTACCACAAAGGTATTTGTGCCTCTACCACACAGCCTTTAGCACGCATGCCTTTACCACACAGGTATGTGTGCCTTTACCACCCAACCTTTAGCACGCATGCCTTTACCACACATGTATTTGTGCCTTTACCACACTGCCTTTAGCATGCATGCCTTTACCACACAGGTATGTGTGCCTTTACCACACAGCCTTTACCACGCATGCCTTTACCACACAGGTATGTGTGCCTTTACCACACAGCCTTTAGCATGCATGCCTTTACCACACAGGTATCTGTGCCTTTACCACACAGGTATGTGTGTCTTTACCACACAGGTATGTGTGCCTTTACCACACAGCTTTTAGCACACATGCCTTTACCACACAGGTATGTGTGCCTTTACCACATAGCCTTTAGCACGCATGCCTTTACCACACAGGTATTTGTGCCTTTACCACACAGCCTTTAGCACGCATGCCTTTACCACACAGGTATCTGTGACTTTACCACAAAGGTATGTGTGCCTTTACCAAACAACCTATAGCACGCACGTCTTTACCACTCAGGTATCTGTGCCTTTACCACACAGGTATGTATGCCTTTACCACACAAGTATGTGTGCCTTTACCTCATAGCCTTTAGCACACATGGCTTTACCACACAGGTATTTGTGCCTTTACCACACAACCTTTAGCACACATGCCTTTACCACACATGTATTTGTGCCTTTACCACACTGCCTTTAGCACGCATGCCTTTACCACACAGGTATGTGTGCCTTTACCACACAGCCTTTACCACACAGGTATTTGTGCCTTTGCCACACAGCCTTTAGCACCCATGCCTTTCTCACACAGGTATGTGTGCCTTTACCACACAGCCTTTAGCACGCATGCCTTTACCACACAGGTATCTGTGCCTTTACCACACAGGTATGTGCGCCTTTACCACACAGCTTTTAGCACACATGTCTTTAACACACAGGTATTTGTGCCTTTACCACACAGCCTTTAGCACGCATGCCTTTACCACACAGGTATTTGTGCCTTTACCACACAGCCTTTAGCACGCATGCCTTTACCACACAGGTATCTGTGACTTTACCACACAGGTATGTGTGCATTTATCACACAGGTATGTGTGCCTTTACCACACAGCCTTTAGCACGCATGCCTTTACCACCCAGGTATTTGTGCCTTTACCACACAGCCTTTAGCACGCATGCTTTACCACACAGGTATTTGTGCCTGTACCACACTGCCTTTAGCACTCATGCCTTTACCACCCAGGTATTTGTGCCTTTACCACACAGCCGTTAGCATGGAAGCCTTTACCACACAGGTATGTGTGCCTTTACCACACAGCCTTTAGCACGCATGCCTTTACCACACAGGTATGTGTGCCTTTACCACACAGCCATTAGCACGCATGCCTTTACCACACAGGTATTTGTGCCTTTACCACACATCCTTTACCATGCATGCTTTTACCAATCAGGTATTTGTGCCTTTTCCACGTATGCCTTTACCACACAGGTATGTGTGCCTTTGCCACACAGCCTTTAGCACCCATGCCTTTCTCACACAGGTATGTGTGCCTTTGCCACACAGCCTTTACCATGCATGCCTTTACCAATCAGGTATTTGTGCCTTTATCAATCATGCCTTTACCACACAGGTATTTGTGCTTTTACCACACATGCCTTTACCACACAGGTATTTGTGCATTCCTAAGAAAGAGCAAATTTAGTTAGTGCCTATTTAGGAAGAGTTTGAGGGTCATGAGGCAAACAGAAACACTGAGACAGAATATATTCATGAACTCTCAAGACACATCATAAAACTCCTGATTCCAAATTAGGTTTCAACATAGATTTAATTGAAGATTGCATTTCTGTGTGAATCATTATTACAAGGCACACATTTCACCAGATCATCCCTCATGGAATTTGTACCACAAACATTAAGGGAGAGAAGAAAAATTAAGAGAAAGAGAGGGAGAGAGAAACAGAGACAGAGGTGAGTATAGATGTGCGTCGTGTGGTTGGGTGAACGTTAGCAAAAGAGGCGATGTTAGTAAATGTGTGCATGCGCTAGGTTGGTGTAGTTGCATGCGCTAGGTCAGTATAGACGCACTAGAGAACATAGAATGTGTTATGCAAACCGTGCAAAATGCAGCCGCTAGGTTTCTACTAGGAATCCCTAAATTCCAGTGAGAAGTCGCATTAAGTTCAAGGCCCTCTGCAGCACCCACAAGGCTCTGCACAGCACTTTGAGTTCCTGAAGCACAGCTTCGAGTGGTGTAAACCCATCAGACTTCTACGCTCAAGGAACTGGTGGTTCCCTGATTCCATAAGTTGAACTGGGGAGGCAGACGTTTTTTCACAGGAACAACCAAGCTCTGGAACATTCTTCCTCCCTACATTAGAGCCCTGCCTATTCTGCTATTGTTTAGAAAGGATCTAAAGACATGGCTGTTTAATAATTAAGGTTTTGTTAATTGTACTCTATAGTAGTCAGCGCCAAGACAGCAAATGGTATATGAGCGCTCTATAAAATCCATTAACATAACATAACATGCAGCAAATACAGATTTCTGAGGTAACTTCCCATTCAAACGTGAAAGTCTTAAAATACTGCAATCATGGAGTTGCCTGCAGTTTTCCATCCTAGCTGTGTCATTAATGTCGTGTTTGAAATTACTGCATCTGTATTTCCGAAAAAAATTGCATGAATGTCTAAGGGGGAACAACAATTTAAACTCATGAAGTGCTGCAGCACCTATAGAGAATGGGTAAAAGTAACATCCTAGAAAAAGCTGAACAAGACAAAGGTTGCAGACACAAATCAAGCAATTGTTCCCTGACTCAAGTGAACATTACCCTTAAATACCATACCATAGCACCATAACATTCCATCCCATCTCATCAAATCCCATACAGACCATAACATCCCATACCATAACAAACCACAATATCATACAATATCCTACCATCTCATACCATAAAAGTCATACCATTTTACACCACACCTCACGATTTTCATGAAAAGTAATATACACAGCTAATCATCACAGTGATATTTACCTTTATAACTCTTCACAGCCTCTGGGCTCTGAATCTCCACATTATTACACCTGTAAAAACACACATATAATCTTTGTATTAAAGAGCAATGACAGCAACAGGAACAGAGGATGAACATCACATAAGACCTGTATTTGCAATAAGGTTCAGTATTAAGAGCAGCACCAGCGGACTAGAGCTCAGTGCGAGTTACTGTTCATACACAACAGACAAAGCTCTAACGATATCCAAAAGGACCTTTAATATCTTATGCCAGATGTGGGTGTTCTAAGGCAGAGAGCTCAATGAGACCACCATGCATCATGTGATGACACAAAGCACCATGGTGTGGGTCTTCTAGGAGCAGAGCTTAGGTCAGTGAGAGGGGGGCAGACTAACAGGTGACGTCGCTCCTGGGGTAGTCTCGAGTATATATTTGATAAATACTTTCCGAACTGAGGTCCATGTGTATTCCTGTCAGCACCCACAACACAACACTTCCACACCCAATCCCCGCCCGTGTGAACCTTGACACTATTCCTCGACAACCTTGGACGGATTATGAAATAACCTCTGTTGCTGCAAAGTCCATCATCGCTGCTCTAGAACGTCAGAGCACAAACCCCTCTAACAATATATCCTCAAGTTCACAAGAGGGCTCAGTGAGGTAAGTGCTCACTGCTGGCATCTGTCTGACCTGTAAGACACAACTGTGAATTCCAGCAAGGCAAACTCATCCTTTCATCCTTCTCAGGGTGTTACATTACAGACCATCAAAGTGGGTACATTGTATGTTTCTACAGCGATAATGAATTCTCAAAAGCTTTGGGAGATCTCTGTCCCCTTATCCTCACTAGAGAAGCAGACAGGCACACAATCCCTGTCACTGGAATCACATTCATCACTGCTCTAGAACCTTGATGGGATGAGCATGCAATACCTATAACTTTAAACCCATTTATCGTTACTCTAGAACCATGGATCAATAAACACACAATCCCGGCCACTGTAAACCCCGTCTTCCCTGTTCTAGAACTTTTAATGGGATTAGTGCACCATACTACCTCTGGAGAGGGACATCATAACACTATATGCTGTAAACTCTAAGCATTTAGGATTCTTCTTTTCATGATTTGCTGAAACCGTCTGTGGCATCCATAGAATCTATCTGTGCATTTCTCTTATGGAGGATCCAAGATCAGCCTGGGGCTTCATCTTATTAATGATATATAATATTACTGTCTGGACTCCTTCTTTGTGTGTATAGTTGTGTGAAAAGGGATGTGTTAAATGAGAACCTCACAGTGCACTAAAAGTCCCCACGTACACGGGGCAGTGCATTCAAAGCCATGTACTCAATCCCAGGCTGCGGTTATTCTACACTTAAAATGCAACCATTGGATTAACTTTAATGGGTAACAAGTGGGGTGCAGTCCCTTGGGCTTTTATCTCCATGGTTTATCCAGTCAGAGTCCCCCAGCACCCACTGATTCTCCTCTGAAAACATGGTAACATTGGTTTACTTTACTTGTAAGTCCCTAGTAAATGGTACTACCTCTAGCCAGGGCCTGTAAATGAAATGCTCCTAGTGGGCAGCAGCACTCATTGTGCCACCCAGCAAAGGTATGCCTTTTAAAACGTGTCTCAGGCCTGCCACTGCTGTTTTAGATTAACATTTCAACCTGGAATATTAAACCTTGCTCCAGGCCTAACCCGTCCTTCTGAATATGTATAATGGCAGGTTGCATTGTATTTAAAAAGTAGGACATGTGTGTTTAAATTTCCGTGTCCTAGTAGTGAGGAACTTCTAAAGTAGTGTTTCACTGTGAATGAATGAATGAAAAGGCTCATATAGCTCAAGCTACTCAGAGTGTCCCAATGCTGACCCAGCAGGTAATCTCATAAGGAGAAAAAGCATTATGGGCCACATGTATCAAAACTCCATTTTGCATTTCGTAAATAGCAAATTCTAGGTAATCGCTATTTAAGGAATGCAAAATGGTATGTAAGAAAATAGCAATTACCTAATTGCGATTCCTAAAGATACTAAATCGTAATTAGGTAATTGCTATTAGGTAATAGTACTCCATTCATTCCTATGGGCCTGTAACGGGCGCGGGAGAAATGGGCAGGAGGCGTGTTCTTGTTAAAGTGGGGTTTAATGAGGCAAACAGGTAGTCAGTACAAGTCTTTCGAGCAGGGACTGTTCGACAGGAAGACCGGCTTCGATTACTCCTTCTACTTCTAGGCTTGATCTTCTCACTTCTCCGATGCCCGTCTGGGCTCCGTCGAGTCGGGGCTCCGTCTACTTCCGTCGTGCCTCTCGACAAAACAAAAACAGCAAGTCGTGAGGAAAGTGCTCAGAATATGTACAGCTGCTTCGGGAGAAAGGAGTGGGGGAGCAAAAACCCGTGACACACTCTCTAGACGTTCGGTATGTGAAGGGGGTCAGTGCTCAGGGATAGGGACACCGGGACAAGGGTATACCAAGGACTACTCGGTAGCACCGCCCGTACGTCCAACCCAGCCCCTGATCTTGCTCCGTACCTGGGCTAGCCACACACCTCCCCCGGGTGTGTGGCCGGGCGGCTCGTGGGGACGTTGGCCTCCTGGCTTAACCTCAGTCTCAGGCGCTGCTTCACCGCTGCTCTCTTCGTCCTCCGCTCTTCTCCACGTCTCCTCCGCACTCCAGCAACAGCTCCGCTCCTCTTCCTTCTTCCTCCCTGCTCCTTCGCTTCGGGTGAACAAGCACACCGGCCTGTCGGCGTCTTCCGCATTTGACGTACGAGCGTCCACCTCAAGCCCCGCCCATGCCTCATCAGACTGAAGATTAAAGGGCCAGCGCACATCGTCGTCCAGGGAGCCCTGTCCGTACTCGACCTCGGAAATGTCATTCTGTGAAGGGCAAGAAAGAAGGGGGGAAGGTGTTGAGAGCCTCTGGATGGTCCCCAAGTCCTGCTCTGGAGGGGTTAGTCTGTACACCCCGTTACACACCTCCCCGCTCACGTTCGGGGAGTGGATGACGAGAGAGAAAGTCTGCCCCTACGTTGTCAGAACCATTGCGATGGTGAACCGAAAAAACATAGGGTTGCAAGGACAAGAACCAGCGCATCACCCTGGCGTTATTGGACTTATTGTGGGCCATCCATAGTAAGGGGGCATGGTCCGTGTACAAGTCGAACGGGTGGCCCTCAAGGTAGTATGCAAGCTTGTCCACGGCCCATTTTATGGCCAGCACTCCTTCTCGATAGTCGCATACTTAAGTTCTCGAGGAAACAACTTACGACTTATGTACAGTATCGGGTGGTCCAGACCATCGGACCCCAGCTGGGAGAGCACCACCCGATCCCGTAGTCTGTGGCGTCAGTGTGCAAGGAGAAACGCTTTGTGAAGTCGGGTGATGAAAGGACCGGGGTAGAAGTCATGATATGCTTCAGCCGGTGGAAGGCGTTTTGCATAGCTTCAGTGGGGAGGATGGGAGTGGTGGATTTTCCCTGCTGTTTGAGGGTGTCGGTGAGGGGGACGGCTAAGTGGGTGAACTGGGGGATAAAGCGCCGGTAATACACGACTAAGCCAAGAAAGGCTCTCATCTCTCTCCGGGTGGTTGGAAACGGGGTGTCAGCGATGGCACGTATTTTTTTGATTTGAGGCTCGATGAAGCCATGTCCCAAAACGTAGCCCAGGTATTTCACCTTTTGGTAGGCCACCCTCGATTTCTTTGCATTCACCTTCAGACCAGCTTTCTCGAGAGCGTCAAATACAGTGTGAAGGTGGGTGAGATGCGTGGACCAGTCAGGGCTGTAGATGACGATGTCGTCCAAGTAGGCTGAGGCGAATCCGGTCAGGTTCTTCAATACCGTGTTCATTAGGCGTTGAAACGTAGCAGGTGCCCCGTGTAGCCCAAAAGGGAGGACGGTAAATTCGAAGTGTCCATCATCCGTGGAAAAAGCGGTCTTTCTTCGATACTCCTCCCTTAGAAGCACCTGCCAGTAGCCTTTGGTGAGGTCCAGGGTGGTAATATACTGTGCGTCGCCGAGTTTCTCAATAAGTTCATCCACTCGAGGTATGGGGTATGCGTCAAAGCTGGATATATCATTTAGTGCTCTGAAATCCATGCAAAAACGTTGTGTCCCGTCAGGTTTTGGGATCATGACTATGGGGCTCGACCAATCGCTCTTGGAGGGGCGGATGACCCCAAGGTCCAACGTGTCATGTACTTCTTTCCTTATGGCGGTTCTTCGGGCTTCTGGTATTTGATAGGGACCGATCCTGACTTTTTTTCCGGGTAGTGTATCGATACAGTGTTCTGCAAGTGTGGTCCTTCTGGGGATTTTGGAGAACAAGGAGTCGTGTTTCTTCAAGGTGTTTTGTAGCTCCAGTAGCTGTTGAAAGTTCAGCTCATCATTGAGCTCTAGTTGATCTCGTGTAGACGAACCCGCTGGGGGTTTCGAGACCAGGTTCACTCCAGACGGAAGGGGACCCAACCACTTTTTAAGCAGATTAATGTGGTAGGTCTGCTTCTTGGAAGGACTCATCTGTAATTTGTAACTTGTTCTACCAATCGTCTCAACCACTTTGTGAGGTCCAACCCATTCGGCTCGGAACTTCTGAGTGGAGGATGGTAGGAGAACCAAAGCCCAGTCGCCTTTCTGTAGGTGTCTCCACTTCTTTCCTCTGTCGTAGGCTAATTTCTGTCGCCTCTGACTGTCATCCAGGTGAGCATAGGCCAGGTCTCTTAGTTTGCCTAGTTTAGTTTTGAGGCTCTGGGCGTATTCCAATGTAGCGGTGGTCTCTTCGGGGATTTCATTCTCCCATGCCTCCTTGGTCATCTCCAGTAGGGACCGCGGCTGTCTGCCGTAGAGTAGTTTGAATGCTGATACTCCCGTGCTACTCTGGCGTTGGCCCCGGATAACGTACAGTGCTAGGGGCAATATCTGGTCCCACTCCGCCCCCCTAACTTCCAGCATCTTCCGGAGCGTTGTTTTCAGGGTGAGGTTATAGCGCTCGACCAAGCCATCGGTTTGCGGGTGGTATACCGCGGTACGAATCTGGTGTATGTTTAAAGTTTGACAGACCTCCTTCATGAGTTTGGAGATGAAGGGCGTGCCTTGGTCTGTCAGGATCACTTTGGGAAATCCCACTCGGCTAAACAACTCTATCATCTTATCAGCTACGTGTTTGGAGGTGGTAGCTGTTAAGGGGAATGCCTCCGGAAAACGCGTGGCATAATCAACGACCACCAGCACGTGTTGATATCCTTTCCTGGTTTTCGGGAGAGGCCCAATAAGGTCCATGCCCACCCTTTCGAAAGGTTTCCCTATAATGGGCAGGGGTTGTAAGGGAATTGACGGTGGTTTGGTCATGTTCTTTCTTTGGCATATTCTACACTCCTTGCAGTACACCGCAGTGTCCTTATAGATTCCGGGCCAATAAAAATGTTGGAGAATGGTCTGTGTTGTCTTCTCCGCTCCGGTATGGCCGGCAACCAGATGACTATGTGCGAAGAACAAAACTTGGTTTCGAAAGGAGACAGGGACCAAGAGCTGCGTTGGTTCGTCTTGCTTTCCTTGTCGGTATAGCAGGTCTTGTTGTATCAAGAACAGGGGTTACCTGGTAGGATCGTTGCCTTGGGCTTGGTGGGCTTGATCCCAGGCATTGAAGAGAGTAGGATCATTAGCCTGGGCAAATCGGAAACTCCTGTCCAATACCCAGGGTTCCGGGGACAGTAGGGCGGGGAACGGGTCTCTGGGCCGTGCTGGTCTGGGAGGGAGAACCGGGCCCTGTTCTATACTCTTTTTAAACATGTGCAGGAAACCTGGGTTGTCGGTCCCAATAATCAGGTCTTCAGGGAGTGAAGATAGGACCCCTACTCGTATTATGTGAGGATCCCCATGCATGGGTTGTATCGGGACGTTGGCTACGGGGTAGGGCTTAACGTCTCCGTGTACACACCTTATGTTCACTAGCTCGTGGTGTGCGTACTGAGACCTTCCCACATGCTGGGCCCGAATCACGGACTGTCTGCAGCCGGAGTCTAGGAGGGCCTGAACAGAAGAACCGTTCACCCTAACACTTAATCGGTACGTGCTCCCCATCTCAGCTGAATATAACACCACTTTGGGTAGGTACCCGACCTCCATAGACTCTTCTTGTTGTCGTCGTTTCGGGAAGAGCCTGGCAATGTGACCCCAGTTGCCGCAGTCGAAGCATTGTGGTCCTGGGGGCCCAGAGCCCTCTGGCCTCCAGGGGCGAGGCCGGGGTGGATCGGCAGGTCGTCGCTCCGGCTTGGGAACAGGTTTGGTGTTTTTTTCACTGTCCCAGCCGGGGTTCTTGGGCTGTGCCCGGGCGAAGGTGGCAGCCATATCAATAGCCTGTGCAGTGGTCAGGTTATGGTGTTGGCGCAGCCACCGTTGGGTGGCGTAGGGAAGAGCCTCGAGGTACTGCTCTAAATATATGCAGTCCATGATCTCCTCTTTGGAGCTGGTGGAGGGGGTGAGCCATTTATCAGCGGCCATTTTGAGTCTCACCAAAAGGGTTTTGGGGTTCTCTCCTGGGGCGCCCCGTTCCTTTCGAAATCTCAGTCTCTACGCCTCAGCGTCTAAACCTAGATGGTCCAGTATGATCCTTTTCACCTGGTTGCAAGGAATACAGTGGCAGTGCAACATCCAAGAGCAGTTGCGTTCCACAGGAGAAGAGTGGGCCATGTGTCCATGCTGTTACACTTCCACTCAGGAATCTCACTTCAATACTAAAATCTCGAGGAGTTACACGCATTCCATATTTTAAATCGCCCTCATAGATAAAAGCAGTAAATAGGTTTTTTTCTGACACACCTCTTTCTTGATCTCCCTTACCCTGCACCTTATAGGGTCACACCAGTCAAACAGCCAGGCTGCCTTTGGTCCTCCACACATTCAACCTTGTTCCTCTACATTTTCCTTGTGAACATGACTGGACCCTTAAATTATCAGTTCTCCAATCAGTGTTGAAACCATGTGAAATTATTTTATGTGTTCCACTGCCATCTTGGATTTTTTCATTAAGTGATCCAGAGGATGTGTATCTGTACAGGCTTTGAGGCGATTACATTGTAAGCTACACAACAGAATACATAATTGAGACTCATGATGTCTCATTAAGCTACATCAATAATGAGTTAGCAAGACCAGCCAGGAAACAAGCAGCACATATGTGAGTGTCACCTCATGATGAAGGTTTAGAAACTTATTTACCTGTTTAAGGACTGAAATGAGTCTTCTCCCACAGCAAAAAGACAGAACTCACACAGAAATAAAGGCTTCTAATTCACAGGCACTCCTTTTAGCTCGAAAACACTTTGACAGTCTACAAGTGCGCTGCAGCACTGCTTTATTTCTTACACCTGTCAAGGCACAATCCGACAGTTTTTAGGTCTCGGTAATAGACCGGAAGTCCGAGAATTAATGTCAGTAAGAGGGCTGCTTTATCCCTCCCTCTTTTTGGCTCTCCCTCCATTGGCTGGCTTCCTAAATGGAGGCCAGCCATTCGAGGAGACAGCTGTCCCTCCGAATAGGCTCCGTCTTTTTCGGATTTGGGGGCATCATTTTTGCTGTTCTTTAGCTCGTGACGTAGTCCGTCACTCAGGACAGCAAAACCACGCCCCCAAATCCGAAAAATAGCGGAAGCTCGAGTCCGCCATTTTCTCGCCGTCTAGCCTGCACCAACCCGTCCCCTGTGAGGTCGCCTCTTCAGTCACCTTGCAGCCCCCCTCTCAGCCCCTGCAGACTCCCACTTCCCTACTCCGTTTCGCTCACACCCGTCCTCCCAGTCCGTCCCCCCTCCCTCCGCCCGCAGCTCTCCTCTGTCCGGGTCCCCCCTCCCCCCCCCCTCCGCCCGCAGCTCTCCTCTGTCCGGGTTCCCCCCCCCCTCCGCCCGCAGCTCTCCTCTGTCCGGGTTCCCCCCCCCCCTCCCTCCGCCCGCAGCTCTCCTCTGTCCGGGTCCCCCCCCCCCCCTCCCTCCGCCCGCAGCTCTCCTCTGTCCGGCTCCCCCCCCTCCCTCCGCCCGCAGCTCTCCTCTGATCGGGTTCCCCCCTGTCCCTCCGCCCGCAGCTCACATTGACTCGGAAATTAGGAGTACAGTCTGTAGAAACGAAGAGCACGGAAATGTAGATTGTTTCTATACAAGGAATATGTAATTTTCCTCTTGATTTATTCATTTTTTACAGAAACGATTTTAGGAATTCTATTAATGCACATATTACTGCTTTGTTTAGTGTTGTTGACTCTAAAGCAAAGGCCTAGATTGTCCACTCAGAAGTGTAACTCAATTAGCTCGGGGACTACAGTGCAACATTGTCTTCGAAAGCTATGAATTTGGGGGATTCCGTTTGTCGCACGACAGTTAATGTGTGTGACGGCAGTTTTCTTGAACTAGCCAGCTTCATTTGGTTAAGCGATTTCATCAATAGGCTTGTGTTTGCTAATTGTGGTGCTACTAGTATATTGGAGGGGTTGTACCTCTGTTTTAGACAATATCTCTTTTTCTCGAAGCCTGTAGCTTCTCTACACAAAGCGTAATTCTGGAAACAGAGTTCCTTTGGTCGCCTCGCCCAGGCTTCCGTTGTCCCTCCAGAGTCCGCTTCCCAGAGACAGACAACTGTCAGTAAGGCCATAGCTCGCTCCCCACGCCCACCACAGTGAGTGGCCACAGACTACCTTGGAGTGCGCCAAACTCTAAACAGTTTCTTGCTCTTGAGGTCACAAATAACCTTAAATCTGCTCTAAACTGCCTTTCAGAAGTGGATAATATCGAGATCAGTATTTCTGCTTTTAAGTCAGTTTGTTGTTGTATCAAAATCCCTGCACTATATCTTGTGCGCACTCAGGGACTCCCCACGGCGGACTGATGCAGTCTCTTCCTCTGCAGACATGCGACTCTGTAAAGCCTCAATGGCCGGATCTATGGATCCTGGCGGGCGTCTGCTCTGTCAAATACCACTGAAAAGGAGAAGAGTGGAGTTACATAATGAAAAGCGGCAGCGCCTGCTCTCTGCTGCTAATTGAAAGACCTGTGAGGGCCTCTGGTCCACAGTACATTCCATGACGCCGAGTGTCAATCCAGCACTGAGGATGAGCAGCGCGTTATGAACGGCTCATTAACTCCCCAGATGTGCGCGAGGCCTGTTTCCGCACTTATCAAATGATGATGCTGGCAGATACAAAATGCCCCCTCCGGTAAATCCCAGCACGCCCAGTGTGCTAATGTTTATCAACGGAGAAATGACTGACAAATACTGGGACATGCATTTACCAACAAAAGCCCCACTCTGTTCCCTCATTTTATGGTGAAAACTGGTAATAGGTGCTGCTTAGTGCATCTGATAAATACCGTACGTCACAGTATTGTTCTTTGCCTAACATCGAGTCACCATAGTGAGGGCCTTCCGGGAATAACTACTGCTGTTTATGGCTGTGTGTGTGATGATACAGGCGAATCAGGCTCACAAGCAGAAAAATACAACTGCTTAAAAATGGTTCCAGAAGTGTTATTTACAGTGTTAAATAAGTAGAAAGTGTGTCATTAGCTATGTGGCCTCGACGAAAATAAGAGAAAACTGTTACACCACTTATAGTGAACAAGCAAAACACCATAAATATCAACAGCACTCTCATACTCCTCACAGAGTAACAGTCACACTCTGCTAGAAGCATTCTTACACCCATTACGTATTAGCAATCATCCAACCTGCAGTCACAGACAGCCAGAAGCAATCTCACACTGCCCACAGATCAGTAGTCACACACTTCCGACAGTACTCACCCCTTCACAGAGGAGCAGCAACTCTGAAAACTATTACATCCCTCATCCAGTAGCAGTCTCGCACTAGTGATAGCACTCTCACTAGTCTCACAAGCAAGCAGGAATGTCAATCGATCTGGCTAGTACTGCTTCAGTGATTGGTGAGTGTGTGTGTATGAGGTGTTGTGGATGGGTGTGAGAGTGAATGCAAGAATTAATAGGAGAATGAACAGTGCAAGGGAGAGTGACTGAGTTCAAGGAAGGATGTTTAAGTAACTGAATGGATGGAAGCATTCAGCCATTACCTCCTCGTCCTGGTCTCCCCGTCCCATTCCTGATACGTGAGCAGCTAGTCTGCTCTACAGAACCCCTACCTAGCTGAGCTGTTGGCACTTCCCCCTAGGACGACGTCACCATCACGTGACTACAAAGGGGGAAGTGCCGGAAGAATCATCCTGTTTTCTTTTTTCTGAGGTCTACGACCGCGTTCCTGGCTGAGCTGTTTCCTGGAGGCTTCCTTTTTCTCGGGTAAGTCTCCCTGCTGTTTATTTATTTAAATGCGGCGGCCTGCTCTAGCGGCCGCCTCTGGTTTGTTTTCTCTGCCGCTTCCCCCGAGCTACATTTGGCTTCCTTTATGTTTACATTGATTACACCTCATGGGGGCATTTTTTGTTGCTCACGGCTCGCGTTAGCGGCCGGCTTTGTTGTGGGGGCACTTTATTGCACGCGGCTCGCGTTAGCAGCCTTTCTGTGCTCTGTGCTTCGTGGTGCTCACCTGGCTTGGGTTGGCCTGCTCCAGCGGCCGTTCCTGGGCATTCTCCGGTCCGTTTTTCGCCCTGCTTTAGCGGGCAGGGGCTTTTTCATGGAGTTTGGTGTCTTGCATCATTTAAGGGGGCGATTTTGGCGGCTGGCTGGGCTTCTTATACTGGCCCAGTTTTTTTCCCCTCCCACAGGTGTTCGGGTCCTCGCCTATATATGGGGTCCTTTTTGGTATTTTCTTGTCCTTGTTTTTGCCTGTTGGGTGTATTGTTTGGACTTGTGCTTCTGCAATGGATTCCGAAGCTTCTTCTTCTGCGGCCCCTCTGGATGCCCTGCGCCTCATTATTAATGAGGCTGTGGCTGCTGCTTTCCTGGCTAGGGACGCGGCTGGGCCTCCTCCCAAGATGCCTCGTGTTTCTTTGGATGCACAAGTTGATCCTGTGGATGACTTTGGTCCTGAGAAGGATGAGGGTGTCCGTGGTCGTTTTGTTCAGGGTGCTGAGCTCTCTGACCTGTTTGCCCATGTGAGGTCCAACTTGGGTTTTTCTCCTCCGGCGGATGCTGTTGTTGAGGATGACTTTTTTACGCAGTATGTCCAGCCTGCTCCGGATTCTTTGCCCTGTGCATGGTGCTGTGCGTAATGTGCTGTCTCACGAATGGAAGGAGGTGGACAAGTCTTCTTTCCCTCGTTTCCTGTCCAGACGTTACCCTCTTGAGGGCTTTGCAGATGAGTTCCCTCAGGCTGTGAAAGTGGACAATTTGATGGCTGGCCTTTCCTCTCAGGGTTTGGTTGTTTCTGAGGACGCCCTTCCTGCGGACGCTGTGGATAAGCGTGTTGAAGGGGCGGTGAAGCGTTCCTATGCTGCTTCTAATTTCTCTGTCCGGGCGACTGCATATTCCAACTATATGGTTCAGTCGCTCCTTAAAGACTTCCAGTCTCTGTCTGTTCTGCTGAACGACGGCGAAGATGCCACTCCTCTTCTGTCTTTGATGGAGATGCAGGTGCGTTACCTGTCGGACATTTCCTTCGACAATTGGGGGCGGCGGCCGCCGCTTCTGGTGCTTCCATTGCTGCCCGGCGTCATATTTGGATGCGTTCCTGGAAGGCGGACTCTTCGCAGAAGTCGGTCCTCCTTAAGTTGCCTTTTGAAGGTTCTAAGGTGTTCGGTCCTCAGCTGGAGGGCATGGTCAAGCAGTTCGCGGAGAACCACAAGCTGGTGGCTCCGGTCCGGCCTCCTGCTCGGGGGCGTGGATTTGGTTATCGTCGCGCTTTTGGGCCTCCTGCTCGTGGCGCTTCTCAGCCCTTTTGAGGCAGGGGTCGTGGCCGGGGGGCCCCAGGAAGTGCCAAGCCCCGGGCCACTACCGGTGTTACCACCCCCGCTTCCTCCTCTTCGCAATGACTGTCTGCCTTTGACCATTGGTGGTCGACTCCAGTGCTTCCGCGCCCAGTGGTTGTCGGTTCCGGATGCCTGGGCGGTTCGGACTGTTTCGGAAGGGTGCCGGATAGAGTTTTCCTCTCCTCCTCCTCCGGGTTTTGTTCAGACTCCCCTGCCCCGTCTTCCTTTGTGAAGAGTGTCTTTGTTGGCAGGTGTTCGACTCCTGTTGGAGAAAAGGGCTATTGTGGAGGTTCCACCGCTGGAAAGGGGCGAGGGTTGCTACTCGATCCTCTTTCTGGTTTCCAAGAAGGACACTTCGGATCTTCGTCCTGTTCTGGATCTGAAGCGTGTCAACCGTTTCGTCGTCCATCGCCCTTTCAAGATGGTGACCCTCCAGTCCATCCTGCCTCTGGTCCTTCCGGGTGGCTTCCTGGCGTCGCTGGATTTGTTGAATGCGTACCTTCATGTTCCTGTCCATCCTGCCGACCAGCGGTTTCTGCGCTTTGCTGTGGGGACCCATCACTACCAGTTCCGGGTGCTGCCTTTCGGCCTGTCCTCTGCGCCCAGGGTATTCACCAAGCTCCTGGCCCCTCTGGTGGGTATTCTTCATTCCAGGGGGCTGCTGGTGTTTCCATACCTGGATGACTGGTTGATTGTCTCTCCCTCTTTTCCGCAGGCTCTGTCGGATGTGGCCCAGGTGTGTCATCTGCTGGGTTCCTTTGGGTTCCTTATCAACCACCGGAAGTCCTCCCTGGTACCCTCTCAGTCCCTGAAGTTCCTGGGGGCTTTCTTCCGGATGGACCTGGGCATGGTGTTCCTCTCCCAGGAGCGCCTGTTGACTTTGTTTCGCCACCTTTCATGGCTTCTTTCCCAGTTGCAGGTGTCTGCCCATCTCTGGTTACGGAGTCAGGGGGAGATGGTGTCCACTCTGCATCTCCTTCCTTGGGCCAGGCTGCATCTGTACCCCCTGTTGCATCATGTCCTTTCTCACTGGGATCCCGCCTCCTTGGACTACGAGACTCTGATCCCTGTCACTCCGGGGATTCGGGCGGATCTCCAGTGGTGGTTGTCTCCTCTCTCCCTTTCTGGGGCGTTCGATCTCCTTACCCCTCAGTCTGTGGCCGTGTTGTCCACGGATGCGAGTGCATTGGGATGGGGGGCTGTTCTGGGTTCTTCCAAGGGTCAGGGTCGGTGGTCCCGATTCGAGTCCCTCCAGTCCTCGAACTGGAAGGAGTTGAGGGCGGTCTGGCTGGCTCTCCTTTGGTTCGCTCCTCTCCTTCGGGGTCGGGCGGTCTGTAGTGTAGTTCCTAGTTTCCCACTAGGCCCTGCGCATTGGAATAACATAAACAGTAGTATCGACGTGGAACTGCGGATATTCCAGGCCTCCACTGACTATGCTAAACTTAATTGGGTTGTGTTACCAACTAGCTCAGAGGTCACTGGAAACTTTCCTCTCTGCATAGGAAGTGATCAGCTTCCTTGGCACAGACAAGAAGGGATTCAGTTTTCCAACAACCGTGCAACATGACAACTTTGCTCCTCAGATCAAGAGTCAATCTCTAGGGTCGTGTGAAACAATAGACATGTATTTCACTCAGTCAGTCTAGTGCAGTTTACTTTCACGAGATGTAGAGAATAGAGAGACGGGCGTTTGTCAATAAAGGGTTAACATTTATTGAACAGTCTTTCTTCTCGTACAAGAGAAATGTATTGCCACAATTGCAATAATTGTTATTATAAAAAGTACGTACAGTAAGATAAGTATTGCGAAATAGAACTGTAAAAGCATTGATATGGTTTCTTAGCCATACAATGGTTTAAAAGTAATAAAACATATATACAGTCATATATACATTAGGCTAACATACTCAACTGGTGCTTCTAACTAAGCCTACCCCAGTGTGCCTGACCTAAGCCTAACACGTGAAAGGGGAGCAAGTAAGTAGCTTAAGTTAAGTTGGTTTTGCCAAGGTTTGTTTCAAGAATTCTCGTCTAAGAGTTTAGTCAACACCATACCTCTGAATAGAATGATGGAGGATTGGTATCTCCTTCAGGGGTCTCTCTCGATATCCCAGTCACCTGCGAGGGTAAACCGGAAACGCTGTAGCTGGATTTCTCTGCACGAGAAAGGCAGCGGCTGCTCTTCAGCGCGTCGAGGAAGGAGGGGGGACAGCGTCCGCGGGCAGCTGGAATCTGCTGGATGTCTTCGCAGAGGGACGTCTGTTCAGCTCCTTAAGCGTACTGCACCATAGTTCGCGCTGTAGCGGCGATAATGGTAATCAGCAGCTTCACCACCACAGGATAGCAGGCTGCAGCGACAGAGTGCTAGATTTACCAACACAGGGTCATGCAGGCAGCCAGCATCAGTAGCTCGTAGCTCACAACAGCTCCTAACCGGGCAACAGGCTCGCATTGCTTAAGGCAACGTTGGTAATATTTATACCTGACAGGTGCCGGGTTTGACGCAAGTTTGCTGGACATAAGACGTCAATTAAAGATGTCACTAGGAAGTGATAGTTATCAGTTGCTCATTAGAGTTCTATTACTAATCAAAACATAGCAAGCGGGGATTTCCAGGTTTGCTGAGTTTTTATCTTGTTGAAGAACTCGGAGTGTTATCTAGGAATATCAGATAGTGACTACTGCTCTGTCATTGCACTAATTGGTCGCAAAGGAAGTGGCAGAGAGTCATGCTGGAATGTGGCTCTGTTCGTGTGAGGCCAGAGATGACTTTTCAGAAAATCGCACTTGAACGGTTATGCCAATATAGGGAATAAAGGGATTTATAGCCGAATAGGGGCATAAGGTCACAGTATCGATCAGGAACCTAGATAAACACGCAACACCCACTCCACGGGTTAATGTCCATCAAAATTACTAAAACTAAGCAATTAGATGCATGTGTAACATTGCCCACCCCAAAATACATAAATGCATTCGAAATAGGCGTACTTGTAATACATGGAATTTAGGTACTGTACGTTTTTTTAAAGCATAGTAATCATTCAAAAAATTATTGCATATGAAATCAATGAACGATTATGCAAAAGGAATTACACATGAAGTATCTCTGACAGAAGAAAGGCGAGATAAATCATCACATAAAAATGCATTGTAATAACATGTGTGCTAGAGGCTGGTGTTATGTTGTTATGTCTCTAGATGTGTTTAGAAATAGAAGTGTGAAGCTTCTGTTCTCTAAGAATAGTTTTTACGTTAAGCAAAGAATTGTTCTTGCCAAAAAAGGTCAATATTAGAAAAAATTGTCAAATTCAAAGAAAATAGATTTCCAAAGCTCTTGGCAGTTTTTGTTGATCAAAACTGAAGGCCGAATTCAGAGTTCATGGGAACGCTGTGTGTCGGAAAGCTTCTCAAAAGTTATTGTTTCTCTGTGGGTGAGAACATCGTATCAGACAGGCTCTCAAAGAATTGGTCTACAAATTCAGGTGATAGTTCAACCAAATTAGATAGCGCTGTAACTTGGCAGGTGTGAGAATGATTGCTGTCATCGAAGGCAGGACCAGCAATGCTCACAGAACGTTGTACCTGGATGATGTTGCTTTTGTCACTCGCTCCACTGTTACCACTTGGCTGTAGTACAGGAGTCTCCACGAATGCCGTCATCAGGATTGGTAGCCGCTGGGGACAACACAATGCGTGAGCCGTTATTGGACTGAGCAAAGTATCGACGTCCATTGGTACTGCTGATGGAAGTGAAAGACAGATGTCCAACACGCATTCATCGCCGCAAAGCATACACCGTAGCACAGGTAAAATGCAATTTTGCCATATTGGTCTGAATGAAAGGAACCAGGTCATGTTTAGATCTCTCAGCCTGGCCAATCCGAGGACGTTAGTTATCCTGTCCCGGTAGCGCATTGCTAGGATTGTCTCTTCCATTCCCATGGGAGCTATGTCTGAGGCGAGGTTTGCCATAACGTAGCAGGAGGGTCAAAAATAGAATCCCTGCAACGAGTCCCAAAAATAATGGTATGCCGCCAAAAATGGAGTGCACAAAATTAGGAAAGATTCCCAAAATTGCCTGGAAGGGTGTTAGCAGTCCCGTAAAGACTGTCTTAAATATGCCTGGGATGCTTGTTGCACTAGACATGTTAAGGAGTTGGCTGAACATTTCTACGAAATGCACGGGGCAATTTGTTGATAAAAGGTCATGAACTTCAGTAGCCGTCCTTGCGACTAGAAGATCATACGTCTCTTTAGATGACGTTATAGGCACAGTTGTCTGTAAAAGTACAGATTTCATTTTGCTTAATGTATCAATTCGTATAGAATAGAGATTCAGACGAGGCCAGAGGGGAGTCACTATGTCTGGAGGCCCGCTCGGGAACAATGCTTGCATACAACATTTGACCATGGACGTAACTTGTACTAGATAACTTTTCCCTGGCGCGAGGCCACAACATCTGTGATCCGTTCTAAGAATGTAACTCCCGTTCGAAAGTTGCATAAAGAAGGGCTCTATCTGAGTTGCAGGTGTGACTAGCTGGTGGCATGAAAGGTTGTTTGAATTTCCATCACATGCTCCGTGTAAATTAATACCCTGACACAAAAGTATACCGCTTAGTGAATGTTTACAATTTTCACCACTAAGAAATACATTTTTGTCACTGTCACTATAGCAAGAATGAGTGTATGGTAATTTCCATTCGGATTTTACATATCCTTTACCCAATTGTTCATACTGGCCAGCAGGTATGTACTCAAGGCACTTTTTAAATCGGAAAGTTGTTATCGGAATTGTGATAATTCCGTGTATTATCCATTCAATGACAGGACTCTCTGACATTGTCAATGGTAATCTCTCGAGTTTTTCGATGCTCAGGATTGTATAGTCTGCTCCTTTCTGTGCCAAACTGATCTGTTTATCAGTAAGGTTAAAACTGGAAAATAATGACGTTGTGTTGATTAAACGCCAAGGCACATAGCCTGAACGAAGATTTTGCAGCGTCCAGCCTAATTCTATAATAGAGCGTAATTGAGACTGGCCATGTTGTAACATTAGCAAATCTCTGTCTATCACATCAAAGGCAGAGGATACAATATTGTCCAAAGAATATATTCTGGAAGACAGAGTCATTAACCCATTGTCTACCACAGAAAGTGATTTTTCCAAATTAATACGATCAATTTCTCGTATTTTTTCAGCAGTTTCAATTTGCTTTACTTTCCAAGCCTCGTTGTAAGCAGCATAGATACTGGTCGCTATGAAACGCTTTTGACGCTGTTTGCGTGGTCCAAGAATGAAATCGCGCAAATCAGCACCATCTTTTAGTAAAGACAAGTGTTGCTTAATTTCAGCCAGTGTGGATGTTGTTAGCCATTCAAGGCAGAGCTTCCCTACACTGTATGTTGTTATAATCCCTGGATGTTGTCTCTGGGAGTATCTAGGGTCTAATCTGGTCATTTTTAACCCCTGTGTTTTATTCAGGAATCTATCTTGACAGCTATTTGTGTCTGTAGGCCAGATTAACCACTTTTTCCAATCAGGATGTGTTCTGTTGAAATGTAAAATTTGTGACACGTCTAACTCAATATCTGTGGTTGCATTTTCTGGTATTGGCTTCGGAATAGACGGTGTTTTAAGGTCTTTGATCTTAGCTAGGCCAAGACAAGATGTTTGGTGTATTGTGTCATTTAAAAATAACATTTGTTCAGGTATCATGCAGGTTCTAAATAGTGCTTCTATGCCTTGCACCTGCCAATCTTTTGTACCCCAAATTGTTTTCGTTTCAATATTATTTTTCCAATAATCAAAACCAAATGTCATCATTTTGTCATAAAATGCTTCTGAATATATCAATTTAGAATTTGTCAGCATTGTTTTCATTCCTGTTTTATCTAACAGTTTGTAATAAAACGTTTCTGCATCACTGGTGTTAAACCCTGAGAAGTATTTGAATTTCTCAAAAAATGCTTTAGAACTGCTTTTAGGTGGTGTAGCACAATGTTCCCATTGATTATACATAAAAACATTTCTAGACTGTGCAGATTTATGCAAGTAATGATCCCCATAGTGGGTGTAACAGAATAACTGCTCATAACTAGATGAACCTTGTAAATAATCATGATCTGTGAATCTAGCTGACATTACTAAATCAGACATCATGTCATTAATACTGTTAAAGTCCCAATCATCAGAGAATGTACTAGGTGTCACAAAGTCACTTAAGGAAACCTTTAGTTGATGAGGATACTTCAGGATTTCGACCGGACCATAGATCTCATAGTCTGTTTTCTCCCATACTACCCCACCAGGTATTGGAATTGCTGTGACATTTACTGTTGACAGTTCTCTTTTCTTCACGTGGGATGATCTGTGTGGTTTCAGGACTAGGTTGATGTTCTGACTTGCTGTGTCCATTGTAATATATTTTCCTTCAATGAATTTTCCCAAACAAAGTACCATGATGAGCCAAAGCAGGAGGAAAAATACACCTAGACCGAACCAGAACTCTAGCCAAGGGGAAATTAGGTAGATTTCCTTCAGTTGTTGAAAGAGTTCTGTTGCTTTTTCTTTAAAAGACTTTTTTGTTTCTGGCATCACTTCGGGATCATTTAAATCTTCAGAGAAGTTGTCGAAGTTGATGAAATAACCAGAGGCAGTTCTGTCAATTGATGGGATTGTTCTTTCAATCTGTCTCTCGGTAGCACTTTCTGATGCCACATCATTGTAGACTGGTGTTGCTTCTTGACGAACTGTTTCAATCTGTGTTTCAAGAGGCACGAGTTCCATGGCATTATTGCATAGTCCTTCATTGTGCACTGCAGGCTGATCGAATGTGATGAGTCTTTCAGTTTGAACCTCTTGGATTGTTGCAAGTTTGGGTATTCTGTTGTTTCTTGGGAGTCCACTGGGCCTACTGTTGATTATAGGCCACATGCTTGTGGTTTTACCAGATCGATAGACACGACTCTGTTCTCCTTTTTACCAGCAAGGGGCGGTAGCACAATTGATCTTGTTCCGGTGACTGCCAAGACAGGTACTGCTTTTCTGTAAGAAGGCCCAAATTCCTTCTTCACCGCGATCTTTTCTCTGACTAGATCCCCAATCTTTGGAATCCAGACAGGCTGTTGCGGGTGGTGCCTCGTCAGTGGTACTTGGCTGTTGTTTTAACTTTATGTTGCTTAATGATTTTCTTGTTTCATTCAGTTCCTGTAAAACAGCCAAACGATCTTTTACATCAAAGTGCGTTGTTTCTTCTTGTACCACTGACATCTGACTATCGAGGTCCTGAACTCGCATTCTAATTCCGAACAATAGTTCGTATGGGCTGAAACCTTTTAGAGAATTTCTTGGCATGTTGTTAAGACTAGTCTGGACACTTATTAAATGTTTGACCCACCCAGCGCCTGAACCTAATACCTTCGCTGTTATAGATTGCTTTATGTCACGGTTTTTTCTTTCTACCACACTGTTCCCTTCGGGGTGCGACGGACAAGAATACCGCAACCCAATTCCCATGCTAGCCATGGCCTCCTTATAAGCTCGAGAGCTGAAAGCAGGACCCTGGTCAGAATGGAACGTGGTAATTGCGTATGTGCCGATATTGACTCGCAAATCTTTTATAACCGTTCTAGCGTCAGCCGAGCGCTGGAGGCCTCATTTTTTAAGTGCTTTTCATCTTAACTGTTAATAGGACGCAGGACGGGGTGTAGGCAGTGTTACGCTCTTTCTGACTGGTAGCCGGTAGCAACGTTCGCTACTGCGATCCCTATTACAGTTTTCACAGTTGTTTGCATATATTTGGTGTTCTACACTCATTCCCGGCCACCAGAATACTGATTGTAATTCAGTCAGTGATTCCTTGATCTCTCTGTGCCTTAGACCCAAACCCATGTGTGCGTCTGCTATTAAAAATATTCTCCTGTTCATGTTTGGAATTACTCTGTCCCCCACTCCAGGGATTCGAGCAAAAGGAACGGAGTTTGCATCGATTATGTATGCATAATTGAGTGGATAGTTTACGGGTAGTGCTGCACAGTCGCCTTTTACGGTCGTTTTTACTGCCAGCATGGTTTCAACGTCTATGTATTTATCTGTACGCTTTTTTGTGGCTACGGAAGCCGGTTTAGTTGCTTCCGCTTTGGCTGTATTAGCCAATGAATTCCCTGCAACGTGAACGCCATCACGTTGAAGACTCTGTGCGTGAATCACGTGAGTCTTTTGTAGTTCTTTGTGTAAAAGAGCTACCTCGTTCCAGAGCAATTTATGCTTTATTGTGGCACCTGTGTCATCTTTGTAGTCGTTTTCGATCCAACTCTGCAGTTTATTGTTGTAAGAGTTGACGCAAAAATGAGAATCGCACACTATAAGTGTCGGGAATTCACGTTCTGCATTTTCGAGCGCCATCTTTAAAGATCTGATTTCAGTTCTCTGAACCGAACAGTTTCTTACCGATTCAGTTTTTGTTACTTTCGGTCTGAATTTACCGCACAGCCAACGACCTTTAATGATCGCACATGCTGCATCGTAGGATTTTCTCTCTACGTTGAAATGCTGTACAAAGCTATCTGTATAGATTATACAGGCGTATTGTGGGAGAGGCAGAAGTTCGATTGGCAGAGGATATTCTTCTTCATACTCTAAATCATTCAGTTCTTCAAATTGCGGGGCGAAATAGTATTTCACGTCTTCCGCTCCTAGAGAATCTATACACTCTATCCACTTCGGATCCAGTGACACTGTAGGCAGGTTTACTGGGCTGAATAGCGCCTCGAAGGCGGATTCCGCTGTAAGGATATTAATCCGTTTGCCGTGTGCTAGTTCTCGTTCATTTGCTAATGCGATTTGCACTGCTTTCACAGTTCTTTCTGTGTGACTGAATGTTTTTTCTGCTTGTGTGTACAAGTGAGATTTAATTGAAATTGGTACCTTTTCTCCCTCATTAGAGGTCAGGTACGTGAATCCGCATCTTCCTGGGATGACTCGGATTACAAGATCGATCGTGTTGTCACGTGTATCTAATTTTGTTTTTGCTAACATGTCTGTTTGCAGTGATCTCAAAATTTCTGTGTGTTTTTGAGTCCAATGGATTTGTTTAAAATCAGGTTTAATTAGTTCGTAGAGAGGTTTAACCCTCTCTGCGTAATTTAGTATGTAAGTTCTTCCGAAATTCAGAAAACCTAGAATGGATTGTAAATTCTTCAGCGTTTTTGGAGCTTGGAGTACAGCGCACTTCTCTAAGAAGTTGTCCGCTAGGCTTTTCCCTTCACTTGATAATTCGTACCCTAAAAATAGTACTGTCAGATGGGCAATTCGGGACTTTTTAAAGTTGAATTTGTAACCCTCTGCTGCGAACCCAAGTATAATGGTGTTCACTCTTTTCAAGTGAGTATCCAAGTCGTCGTCTGTGAGATAAATATCATCTACGTAAGACAATGCTTCATCATCCTAGATTTGTAGTAACTCTGTTACCCTAGCTGAGAATAGTCCTGGGCTGTTCTTGAACCCCTGTGGGAGTCGACAGAATTTTTTCTGCGATCCAAATGCAGAGAAAGCGGTCAAATATCTGCTTTCTGGTGCAATGTTTTGACAAAAGAAACCATTAGAAATGTCTAATGTCGTTTTATATTTTTTCCTAACTATGTTATTCATTAGGGCTGCACTATGCGAGTTTTGTACTGCAAAAGTTTTGCAACATGTATTCAGATGTCTGTAGTCCAAAACTAGACGATATGAATTGTCTGGCTTGGAGACAGGAAACAAAGGATTGTTCATTTGAGAGGTGCATGTTTCAATCACCCCCTGGTACTCAAGTTGATCTAAGATCTCCCTGACTTGTTTTTTAGCTTCTTGCTTTATGGGATACTGCCGTTGGGCAGTTGGTTCACTTTTTAATTGGATTTTGTGAGGTGGTGAATCCTCATCCCATCCTACATGATTTTTATATAATGCAGGTGCCTGGGCTACTGCCCATTTCCTTGCATATGTGTATTTTTTGTGAATCGGTATGTGATTCGAGAAGGCAGGCATAATCACTTCTTCGCCACGAGGGCACTCCCTGACAAACTCTGGGGGCCAATCTTTTTCAGCTAACAGAATATCATAGCCTTTTGAGAGCTTATCCCAAAATAGACCCTTAATTTTCCTAGTCTTATCACCCTCTATACGCAATGTTATTTCGTATATTTTATGGGGCTCGCTAAGTCTGGCGTCTGCAGTTTCAACTTGAATGTATTCATTCGTGTCCACTGTCTCCAGATGACTCATCAAGATCTTGCGCGCTATACTGATTTCTGCTGCACTGTCCAACATTGTCAATGCCCACTCCCCGTTTTTCAACTGTGTCCTCAGTATTCTCGGCATGGTTGATTACTCTAATACTGGCTACCTTCTTTTTCTGAAATTGAGATTTCTTATTTTGAGCAGGTTCCTTGTCTTTGGACTTGGTGTGCTCTCCTGGGTCTGACCGTCCTCTTCTTTCCGAATTCTGTGGAAAAGATCGAGAGGGACGTGTATCAATACTTTGATATCTATCAGGTTTTTTTAGATTATCCCTATTTCTAAGGTTATATCTTTTCTCAGAGGGCTCCCTCAGGGGAGACTGGCGTTCTCGAGTCGGAGTTCTTTCCCTCCGTCGAGGAGACCTTCCTCTGGACTGGAAAACTTTTTCCTTGGGATTGGATTGTTTATTTCCATCCCAGCTCTTTTTAGGAGTATTTAAATTATTTTTAATAAATAATTTTTCAGGATTTTCGAGCAGTTGGGGCTTTACCGGTTTCCCACCCAAGCTGTCTCTACCTAATTCTTCATAGCATTTTTCTATGATTTTTGCAAGCTCAACAGGATCTTTTATATCTGTTTCCTTCAACTTCTGGCGAATCGCCACAGATGCTGCTTCTCCTTTAATATTGGCTAATAATATAGCCGTGACCTGCTTGAAGTCTTTCAGTAATTTCATACCTAGATTTAAAGCGGGCTCTGGACCGAATTCATTTTGAATCTGTTTTAGCACTTCTGGTATTACCGCCATAGACGGAACACCGTGTGTTTTTGTGTAAATGGAAGTAAAGACTGTACCCCAAGTGTCACAGTCCTCCACGTGTGGTGCGATTCCCATAGGAAGGCAGATGGTCAAGATTCTGTGTTTCTCTATAGGGGTAGTATCAGGAAATACTGCCTCTATTTGAGTGATTTTCTGGGCTAACCAGAAAGGAATTTGTTCCCGTTTTACGGGTGTTTTACCAAGACATGACTGTATGCTCTGTGGTGTAATTTTATTTGTGTTCCCCTGATGAGGGGTCAGCTGTGGTGTATTAACAGCTGGCTGGACTGTTGCAGTCCGCATTACATATTGGACTAATTGCCTATGTATTTTTATTAATGTGTTTAGCTGTACTAACAGCTCTTCTCTAGACATTTTTACAATGTCAGGATGTGGTGTGTAGCTGGCTAGAACCGGCCACGTGGCTCCTGGTCTACCTAGTGGACCGAGCCTAGTTATGTGATCATTGTGTTTTAGGGCGCCATTAAACCAGAGCAGGTGCTCTTGAAATTTAAGTGGAATTTCAATCTCCTCGAAAGGAGCGTACTCTTCCGGAGGTTTCTCTATTTTGTAATAGTGAAACTCTTTTGTTTTAGCGTTTACCGCTGGAAAGTTTATCCATGAATAGAATACCTCTGTCTGCCGATACTCGTGAGCCTCTATCACGAAAATTACTGTACCACCCTGAGGTGTCAGTCCGTTTACTATAAGTTTTGAAGTTATAGATTTTCTTAACTGGACCGGGATGATTATAGCATCCGGATCTGTGTGTAGGAGACTCGAGTCCTCCTCTATTAGTATGGAAGCTAGTCTAACTGCTTCCCTTTCTTCTTCACTGTCTGTCATTTTTTTTTTTAGAAATGCAGACTTTGCAGAGTAGGTCTCCAAGGAGACAAAGATTAGGTGCACAATATTTTGGAACACTGTATCCTTCAACGTTGAATAAACCAGAGCTTTACATAGGAATCTCTTCCTACTAAGGTCGGGCGGATTTTAACCTTTCACCCACTCCAGACGTCTATTGGAGTATTTACGGGAGAAAGGGGTGTGAAATATGCACGACTGAGTTACTCTAAAAGTCTTGCGTTAGTTTATCGCCTTACCAAACGTTGGGCGCCATGTAGTGTAGTTCCTAGTTTCCCACTAGGCACTGTGCATTGGAATAACATAAACAGTAGTATCGACGTGGAACTGCGGATATTCCAGGCCTCCACTGACTATGCTAAACTTAATTGGGTTGTGTTACCAACTAGCTCAGAGGTCACTGGAAACTTTCTTCTCTGCATAGGAAGTGATCAGCTTCCTTGGCACAGACAAGAAGGGATTCAGTTTTCCAACAACCGTGCAACATGACAACTTTGCTCCTCAGATCAAGAGTCAATCTCTAGGGTCGTGTGAAACAATAGACATGTATTTCACTCAGTCAGTCTAGTGCAGTTTACTTTCACGAGATGTAGAGAATAGAGAGACGGGCGTTTGTCAATAAAGGGTTAACATTTATTGAACAGTCTTTCTTCTCGTACAAGAGAAATGTATTGCCACAATTGCAATAATTGTTATTATAAAAAGTACGTACAGTAAGATAAGTATTGCGAAATAGAACTGTAAAAGCATTGATATGGTTTCTTAGCCATACAATGGTTTAAAAGTAATAAAACATATATACAGTCATATATACATTAGGCTAACATACTCAACTGGTGCTTCTAACTAAGCCTACCCCAGTGTGCCTGACCTAAGCCTAACACGTGAAAGGGGAGCAAGTAAGTAGCTTAAGTTAAGTTGGTTTTGCCAAGGTTTGTTTCAAGGATTCTCGTCTAAGGGTTTAGTCAACACCATACCTCTGAATAGAATGATGGAGGATTGGTATCTCCTTCAGGGGTCTCTCTCGATATCCCAGTCACCTGCGAGGGTAAACCGGAAACGCTGTAGCTGGATTTCTCTGCACGAGAAAGGCAGCGGCTGCTCTTCAGCGCGTCGAGGAAGGAGGGGGGACAGCGTCCGCGGGCAGCTGGAATCTGCTGGATGTCTTCGCAGAGGGACGTCTGTTCAGCTCCTTAAGCGTACTGCACCATAGTTCGCGCTGTAGCGGCGATAATGGTAATCAGCAGCTTCACCACCACAGGATAGCAGGCTGCAGCGACAGAGTGCTAGATTTACCAACACAGGGTCATGCAGGCAGACAGCATCAGTAGCTCGTAGCTCACAACAGCTCCTAACCGGGCAACAGGCTCGCATTGCTTAAGGCAACGTTGGTAATATTTATACCTGACAGGTGCCGGGTTTGACGCAAGTTTGCTGGACATAAGACGTCAATTAAAGATGTCACTAGGAAGTGATAGTTATCAGTTGCTCATTAGAGTTCTATTACTAATCAAAACATAGCAAGCGGGGATTTCCAGGTTTGCTGAGTTTTTATCTTGTTGAAGAACTCGGAGTGTTATCTAGGAATATCAGATAGTGACTACTGCTCTGTCATTGCACTAATTGGTCGCAAAGGAAGTGGCAGAGAGTCATGCTGGAATGTGGCTCTGTTCGTGTGAGGCCAGAGATGACTTTTCAGAAAATCGCACTTGAACGGTTATGCCAATATAGGGAATAAAGGGATTTATAGCCGAATAGGGGCATAAGGTCACAGTATCGATCAGGAACCTAGATAAACACGCAACAGGTCTCTGTGCAGACCGACAATCAGGTGGTTCGCTCCTATGTGAATCACCTGGGGGGCATGTGTCTTTCTCTCTTTCTCCTGTCCCGGGAGATCGGCCTTTGGGCCGAGTCGAATCTGTTGTCTCTGACGGCGGTCTATCTTCCGGGATAGGAGAATGGGCCTGCGGATACTTTGAGCAGGGTGTTCCCCTCCTCGGTGTCCCTCTGTCTGTCCCCGGATCTGTTCGGACAGATTGTCCTCCGATTCCGCCTTCCTTGGCTGGATCTTTTTGCCTCGGAGGATTCCGCCCTTCTTCCTCTGTTTTGCAGCATCATTCCGTCTCCATTGGCTTGGGCGACCGATGCTTTCTCGATTCCTTGGTCGGGGGGTCTGCTGTTTGCCTTCCCTCCATTTGCATTGATTCCGAGGGTCCTCCGGAAGATTCGTTTGGATCGGGCGGAGGTTCTCCTGGTGGTTCCAGAGTGGTCTCGGCAGTCTTGGTTTCCCCTTCTGCTGACTTTTGCCGTTTGCCCTCATTGGAGGTTTCCCCTGTCTCCCTCCCCCCTGCGGGCTCCTCTTCTCAGTCTTGCCTCCCTGCGTCGCCTCCGGCTGGGGGTTTGGCACTTGAGAGGTTTAGTTTGCTGGGTCTGGGTTGCTCGTTAGAGGTTGCCCAGTGTCTTCAGCTTTCCCGGCGTCCTTCCACCTTGAAGTCTTATGCCCGTCACTGGAAGAATTTTTCCACCTGGTGTCTTGGGAGGGATCTCTCTCCTGCCTCCTGTGAGGCCGTGCGGGTGTTGGACTTCTTACGGGATGGTTTTGTCTTGGGACTGGCGGTTTCTTCCCTGCGGGCGCAGTGGGCTGCCGTTCTTGCCTTTCGGGGTTCCTCTGTTTCATCTGTCTCCCCGTTGGTGGCTCGCCTTCTGAGGAGTTTCTTGCTTCAATGTCCTGTCTCCCGTTCCCCTGTGCCTCCTTGGGATCTGCCCTTGGTTCTACGGGCTTTGACGGGTCCCCCGTTTGAGCCTTTGGACTCTGTGGCCCTGAAATTCCTTTCTGCCAAAGTTATCTTCCTGGTGGCCATTACCTCTGGGCGTAGGGTTGGTGAGATTGGTGCGCTGATGGCTTCCCCCCCTTTCTTGCGCTTCCGCGCTGACAAGGTCGTTCTCCGTCCGAGTCAGTTTTTTCTCCCTAAGGTGATTTCAACTTGTCACTGTCAGGAGGATATTGTTCTCCCTGTGTTTTTTCCTGCTCCTGCCTCTCCTGAGGAGGAGCTACTCCATTCTTTGGATGTGTTGAGGGCTCTCCACATCTACTTGGAGCGTACGGCTGGTTTCCGTAAGGTTGATTCCCTGTTCGTCACCTACGGCCTGTCGGGCCTGGGGCTTCGCCCTTCTTTGTCCACCTTGTCTTGTTGGGTCAAGGGCGCAGTAGTTTCCGCTTATGTTTCGGTCCAATGTCCCCTGCCTTCTTCTGTTCAGGGTCGGTCGACTCGGAGCGTTTCGTCCTCCTGGGCCATGTTCAGGGGTGCCTCTTTGCGTGACATTTGCAATGCTGCTACGTGGGCTTCTCACCACACTTTTGTTGCCCATTATCGTCTGGAGTTGGGGATGGCGGCCTCCGCTGCTTTTGGGGCTTCGGTCCTGTCTGCTGTACATGATTTATGATTTGTACTTTCTTTTGTGGATTAAATGGACCTGTTTACTGCAAATTTTCTGGTCTGTTTTTTCTTACAATCACCGTGTGCTTGGGTATGGGCTCACGTATCAGGAATGGGACGGGGAGACCAGGACGAGGAGGTAATGCCCGGTTACTCACCGGTAATAACCATTACTCCGAGTCCTGGTCTCCCCGTCCCATTCCTGAGCCCTTCCCTCCCTCCCTGGTTTGGGTTTTCTGTGGGTGATTGTATGTGTTTCGTTCTGTTGTCTTTGGTATTTTCAGGATGATTCTTCCGGCACTTCCCCCTTTTGTAGTCACGTGATGGTGACGTCGTCCTAGGGGGAAGTGCCAACAGTTCAGCTAGGTAGGGGTTCTGTAGAGCAGACTAGCTGCTCACGTATCAGGAATGGGACGGGGAGACCAGGACTCGGAGTAATGGTTATTACCGGTGAGTAACCGGGCATTTCTGATGTAAGCCAGAACTATTAGCTTTGCCAATGCTTTTTAGTTTGGAAGACCAAAACACCATGCCATTTTAAAATGCATCACTTCAATTATCCATGGACCAACAACTTGATAATCTGCATGAGATTTAATGCTGACGGTCTGTTTCACAAGGTCTAAGGAAAAAAAGTGGGAATGTACTCTCAAAAGATTACTTCTTTGTTTGCAACAAATTTACAACATTTAGTGGTTCGTAGATAAGCCATGTTGAAGTGCTTCTGGAAATATGTCCGCGAATACTCTCTACTACTCTCTAATGCTCACCTATTGCCATTGTAAATGACAATACCATTTATTTATATATTTTTTTTTAAATGGAAAAAAAATGTCATGAGCAATGCCAATAGCTCTACCTTTAATATTGCCGAGACCGTTGCATTGTAAATGCTTGTTAATTATTGGTATGATGTTTTTACCGTGCATGTTTCATCCAACTTGTATGCATTAGATGTTCCATTTACTGATCTCAGGGTTGGCCGCCCTAGGTTTTTAGCAAGTTTTGGTACCATTTAGTTTTATATTTAAAATTAATAATACTAAGGAATATAACAAAAAAGAGGAAATAACAAGTTGATCTTACATTTTGTATGAATCAAACAATAAACTGAGTCATTCATTCATGGATTTAAATGAGGTTTCAGAAGACACAGAAGGAAGTCTCTGAGGACTTGAAGAAAGATTTGCTGCCCGGATTTAGTGATCAGTGACCTGGGCAGAGGTTTGCGGACTGAAACGAGGCTTCTGAAGACTCAAGAGGATGCCACGGACTGGAGGGAGGTCACTGCAGACCGGAGAGAGATTTCTTAGGACTGGGAGCCGATATGAGGATTACAGTGAGGTTTATGAGAACTGGACGAGACCTCTTCTGATTGGAGGGCATATACTAAAGAATGAGGTCTTAATTATTGCTTTAATGAAATTTCAAGTATGTTTGGAAGCACTAAAGGGATGTTTTGCAGACTGGCATCGCAGTTAGTAAATTCTGAAATTAGTTTTTTTTAAATAATCTTTTTATTATTAACTCTGAATTGAGGAAATCCTGAGGGGACTCTTCCAGAATGTTCTTCCATTTTCTATATGTTCAGGGTACTTTTCTTAGGACTTCAGGTACGTTTTAAAGCTATACATATGTTTTGTGAGCACAGCTACACATTTCTGATGCAATTATTTCAGAACTCAAAGGTGTTTGCTGTTGACTCAAAGGGATTTCTGAAAATGTAAGAAAGTTTCCCGATGATACAAGAAGTTTTCTAAGTACTGGAGTTTTCGGGGGAATCAAATGTATTTTCTGAAAACATAAGGGTTTTTTTGAGGATGTAAAGTGATTTATGAGGCTCTGAAAGCTTCCTAACACTTTGTGTGAGCTCAGTAGTGGCATTTACACACAGCAGCATTGAGACCTGCACCTTACACACTGAGAGGAGGATAATAAACCAGCCTTACCTGCTCAGGGTGCTTCTGGCATCCTGCAAACAGAGAAACAAACACAGTGAAATCAGTTTCCACAGAAGATGCTAAAGTCCTTGTGCTATCTCCTCTAAACATGGTAATACTGGTTCATCCCCAATCAGCATATATAATTTACTTATAAGTCCCCAGTAAAGTAGTACTATTCATACTCCGGGCCTGTAAATTAAATGCTTCTAGTAGGCCTGCAGCACTAATTGTGCCACCCACCGAAGTAACCCTCTAACCATGTCTCAGGGCTGTCAATGAAGAGCCCATATGTGCTGTTTTGCACTGCCATGAAACCTCGCAAAATAACCCGTTTTGCCAGGTACAAACCTCCCCTTTTTATACATATATGTGACCCCTAAGGTAGGCCCTGGACAAACAAGCGCAGCGTGCAATGTATTTAAAAGGCAGGACATGTCATTTTAGGTTGTCTATGTCCTGGTAGTAAAAAACTCCCAAATTGTTTTTTTCACTTCTGCAAGACCCAACTCTCCCAGAGAATAACATTGGAATTACCATATTACATTTTATAAGTGTGATTCACAATTGGGAATAGTTACACTTTTCGAGTTTGTTGTTTCAGGAATCACAATTTAGACTCACAGCGTATGGTGATGTTGAATTTTAAGGTGCAATTCTGAAAATACCTCTTTACGAAGTTGACATTTACTTACTTTAGCCATTTGGTGCCTGCTGCCTGACTCTGATTGCATGTCTGGGGGGGGGGGGGGGGGGGGGCGGTGACAGCTGGGCTGTGAGTGCCCAGTGGCTGGTAGCTGTGAATCATCTGCGGTGGAAACCAATTTGCCAGTTTGGGCTTCTTCAGCTATTTTGTCCCTGAAGCGTGTTCCAGTGGGTCAGCCAACTGATCCTTGAAGTCACTGTTTTGGTCTGGGGCTGGAGCCTGACTTTTCTCCATGCCAGGAGCCACAGGCACAGTTACACCTTTGCTAACCCAAAGTGCAGCAGGTGCCGTCCAACAGACTGTGCAGCCTCCCTGTGTGCAGGTCCAAGGGCAGCAGGGCAGTCCATTTTTGGTGGTTGTTCAAGTTCCAGTGTGATCTGAGGTTCAGGGTGCCAAAGGTGCCATATTTATCCCAGGAAAGTGCCCCGAAGGCACCACACGGTCACTAGCCAATGGACTAACAGGTTTCCTCCCACTAGGTGACAAATTTCCAGCAACATGTGGTATGTGGCAATCCCAGGGTGCACTATTCTAGCCACCCTCAAGATGTTTGAACGTTCCCCAATAGTGAGAACTTTGGTACCCCACACTAGAGGTGTGACTATCTGGGGCAACACGTCTACAGGAATCACAGTTTGGGCATCAATCTTTCCTCTCTGGTCCTGTCTCCAGTCTATCTACCTGAACAAAGGGGAGCCTCTCAGGAGTGTTATCGCCATTTGCCTACCAAAGGCAGCTTCCCCTTTGAAGCTTGCCTTTGGGCTAACACCCTGAGTGGCGTCGTGCTGAGTGGAGGTAACAACTGTGGAGTGGTGTGGCTCACTGGTTAGAGGCGGCAGACCCGAGAGCAGAGAACGGCCCGAGAGCAGAGAACGGCCCGGGACCAGGGTTCGATTCCCGACGCGGCAGGGTCTCGGACCAGGATCAGCGGACTCGACAATTCTCGCATCGGTGCCTACTCCAACCAGAGATCACACTCGGCAACTCTGGGCATTAGCTTGCCTCATCTCCACAACGGCCCCTCACAAACGCCGGGGATGCCTGGTTTCACCTTGGAGACTCCCAGGAGGGACTATCTCACAGGGAAAGCCAGGACGGGTTCCCCAGCGGTCTATAGCGCTACGAGGCCTGCGGTGCGGGTAGAAGTGCGCTTTATAAGACACACACAATTTCAATTTCAACTCACCTTTTTGAGGAGGTCTATTGTTCTTAAGCCTGGGAGTCATTCACACTACTCCCCAGGTGGGCAGAATGCTGTCTTTTGGCCAGTGCCCCTCTGAAGCCACTGGACCAGCTGTGTCACAGAGTGGCATCTTTTTAAAAGTTGCCTTCCTTTAATTGTGGCACTAAATTCGACCTGTACATCAGGCTTAATGCCACGATTAATTTAATACCTTACAGTACCCAATTATGTAGGCCCACTCAGGTGATAGCCAGGCTGGGATGGCAGCTGGGAACCCTGTGTTAGCCAATGGGATACTTACTTTTCCTAGCAAAACAACAATTTCGAATTGTTGCTGTTGAGACATATGAAAAAATATATGGCCTACTGCATAATACATGGCTCTCTGTCATAGGGTTCTATATCTTATGTTATGTTATGTTATGTTAAAGGAACTTGTAGAATGCAATGTATACCAGGAGGAGTCTTGGCACTAGTCAGAGTGCAGAGCAAGTGTGGGAGAGGAGGCTACTGATTAACATGCCAGGTTTTTAGGAGTTTTCTGAATTGTAGAAAGAAGGGAGCTGACCTAATGTGCAAAGGGAGAATCCATTGTTTAGAAGCTCCTGCCAGGAAGCTGCTTCCTCCCCATTTAGATTTCTTGTATCTAATGGTATTTATTTTAAAGGATCCTGATGATCTTAGATTTCTGGTGGGGGTGTACTAAGAAAAAGCTTTCTTCGGAAAGAGAGGACCTGAGTCATAAATGGGCCTTATAGGCTAGACAAAGAGATTTGAATGTAATCCTGTTCTTTGCACTCAGCCAGTGAAGATCTTTTATGGCAAGAGAGACAGAGTGATGTCTAGGCAGTCCGACTAGTAATCTTGCTGCCGAGTTCTGAAGAACTTGGAGTTTATTGACATATTTAGCCTGCAGGCAGATGTAAAGGCCCATACAGTAATCTATTTTGGAAAGTAATAAGGTGGTGATAGCTGTCTTCCTGGCATTTGTTGGGGAGAAACTTTAGTATTTTGTTATGTTATGTTATGTTATGTTATGTTAAAAGGGACTTTTATAGCGCAACGGCTACTCCAAAGGAGTGTCCCGGCGCTTTGTGCTCCAGACCTAGAAGAGAGCTGGAAAACATAACATTAAAAAGACAGAGACCTAGAAAAGAAAAAGCAGACTAACCGGAGAACAGTCAAGTTTTTAAACCTTTCCTAAAGGCAAGCAAATTCGATGTGGTCCGCAAGGACAGCGGTAAAGAGTTCCATAGCTGGGGGGCAAGGAACCTGAAGGACCGGCCTCCCAATCGGGCCCTTTTGATCCGTGGCACCACTGCCAGAGCCAATGATTCCGATCTTAGGGATCGTGATGGCCGATAGAAATCCAATCTCTTCTGGAGAAATTTTGCACCATTAGCATGCAGGGCTTTATGGGTTAAGGTCATGGCCTTAAACATTATCCTCTTCCGTATAGGAAGCCAATGGAGGGATAGAAGAAGGTTAGAGGCACTAGTCCGGCGATGCAGGCCAAAAATCGCTCGGGCTGCAGCGTTCTGGGCCACCTGCATACGCTGTAGGAGATATTCTGGCAGGCCCAGATATAGAACATTTGCGTAATCCAATCTGGATCCTATCAGTGCCTGGACAGTTATCCTCCGGTGTTCCTCGGATAGAAGAGGAAAGAACTTGCGAAGCATCCTGAGGATCCCGAAGCACGTTCCCGTAAGAGTGGATACCTGGGATTTGAGCGAAAGCTCATTGTCAATTTTGACTCCCAGGTTCTTAGCCCATTTAGATGACTGAGCTGGGGGGAACATGTCAGGGGGCCACCAACCCTGCCATACTGGTTCCGATGGGCATCCGAAGAATAGTATCTCGGATTTATCCCAGTTGCACATGAGGCTGTTAAGGTGGAACCAATTAAAAACAGCCCCAAGGCACTCTCGGATACTTGCTCCATCGAAATCCTCGTTCTTGTGGCAGGTGAACAGAAGCTGGGTGTCGTCAGCATAAGAGACGATCCGGGCCCCATAGGACTCCGCCAATGTCGCCAAAGGGGTCATAAGGATGTTAAATAGAGTGGGACTCAATACAGAGCCCTGAGGGACTCCGACTCCCAATGGCGGCATTTCGGCAGATCCAGGTGGGACCCAGACCGTCTGTCGGCGGTTGGCTAAGAAGGAACGAAACCAGTTGAGCACCGTCCCCCCTAGACCGATGTCATGTAGCCTAGTGAGGAGATCCTCATGGGGGACGGTGTCGAACGCCGCCGACAGGTCTAACATAACTAACATCACCCTGCCTCCGGTGTCCAGTGCCTCCTTCACAATCTCCGTGACTTCCAAGAGCGCCGTCTCGGTGCTTAGGTTGGAACGAAAGCCCGATTGGGACTCATGGAGTAGGTCGTTTGACTCCAGGAAGTTAGATAACACGCTATGAACGTGTTTCTCTAAGATTTTGGTAAGAGCAGGAAGGAGCGAGATTGGCCTATAGTTGGAAGGCACTTCTGGATCCAGATTTGGCTTCTTGATGAGAGGTAGAACCATGGCCTGTTTCCAAGATTGAGGCAAAGATCCCTGACTCAGAGAGAGGTTGAGAATGGGATTGGCTATAGGGTTGATAACATCTGCCATTCTCGCTAAAAATTTTGCTGGGCAAGGGTCTAGCGGTAAGCCCGATTTGAGGTTCCTCATCAGAGCTAAGGATGCGGAAACCGTAAGGGGCGGAAAGTCAAACAGGACTGGGCCTGAAGTCGACAGGAGAGATGTCTCAAACGGCCGAGTCGATGGATCATCCATTGATCTCGGGGGAAAAGAATCCTGTATTTGCCTAATTTTGGTGGTAAAAAAATTAGCAATGGTGTTGGCCCAGGTCTCTGCCGGGGCGTCCTGAGCTGAAATAGAACGCAGGGTGGTAAATTCTCGAACAATTGAGAAAATCTCCTTGCAGGAGTTTGCCGCATCCTCAATTCTTTTGGAAAAATAGCATTTCTTGCCCTGAAGAATTAAATCATGATAAGATTTCATCATGGATTTATAATTTTGTTTAGCCTCAGAATCGTACTGGGCTCTCCAAGCCCGTTCTGCAACTTTACATTGCCTACGGTGATGGGCCAATTCCTCCGTAAACCAAGGGGCCGAAATCCGACGAGAGGCCACCCTGGCTGGCTGTAATGGAGCGAGCTCATTTAATCTAGCTAGGAGCCAGACTTGCAGGCTCTCAAAGTCAGTCTCCAGATCACCCGAATAGGACAGGGGATGGTCCACCAAAGCCTGAGCTAATAGCTCTGGTGTCACCCGATGGAACGCCCTGTGACTGCTACCCAGTGATCTCGTAGTACTGACCATATGTTTCGCAGCAGAGGATATTTCAAAGTGAACAAGACAATGATCAGACCATAAGACCGGAAGAAGTGTAACATCCATGATAGGTGAGGTGGAAAAGACCTGATCAAGTGTGTGGCCTTTATTATGGGTCGGGCCGAAGAGATGGGGGGACAAGCCCAGGGTAGAGGTAATATCCAATAGCTTGATAGCATCCTGGTCTTGGCTATCATCCATGTGGAAGTTAAAATCCCCTGCCAATATACATTGCTCTGATCTTAAGACAAGAACCGACAGAGCCTGCTGGAGATCATCAAAAAACGATCCCACCGGGCCCGGAGGCCTGTAAACGACAAGACCCTTCAGCGCTTGCTGAGGCGATAGGGAGATGGTGAAGGCGAGAGAGTCAGCCCCTACGATGGTGTTTGTGTGCGTGACCGTGCATGGAAAAGATTTTTTCACAACCAGGGCGACTCCTCCCCCTCTTCCCTTATCTCTATCATGTCGATGGATGATATACTCAGAGGGAATGGCTGCCGTAATGTCCGGGTGGGAGGACTCATTGAGCCATGTCTCAGTAAGCATCAGGCACATAGGACTGGTCGTAGAGAGGAGATCAAAAATTTCCTGAGTGTGTCGATGCAGCGACCTGGTATTAAGGAGTAGACAGAGATGTTTCCTGAGGATTCTAAGGGTATTGTAAGATGATGAAACCACTGCATTGATTTGCTTACCCAGATTCAATCTGTCCTCTATGATGACCCCAAGACTCTTGGCTTTGTTGGTAGGGACAGGGAGTTGTCCCATTTCTGCAGGCTAGCAAGGAGCTGACCTGAAGCTGGGAATATTTCCGAACATGATCACTTCAGTCTTTCCAGAATTAAGCTTGAGGCAGTGCTTGCTCATCTAGGAGTTGATATATCTCATGCAAGTCTGAATTTGATGGCTAGTGTCCTAGGAGTTGTTAGAGGCGGAGCCTACAATTTGCGTGTTGTCCGCATATGAGGTGAGCGAGAAGCCGAAGGATTGGATTAGGGGGGCCCGTTCTGCTTCATAATTATTAAAAAGAGTGGGGCTGAGCAACAAGCCTTGGTTTGTTAATTACCTGGTATAGTTCTTCCGCTGAGTTTTTTGAAGATTCGATTGCGAAGTAAAATATATCGCCTTTTCCTTGACCAGGAGGGATGTATATTTAGATAGGAAAAGTTTGAAGATTTCTCTCTCATAAGAGTCATATTGGGCCCTCCATTTCCTTTCTTGGCGCCTGCAATTTTGGTTTTATAATTGGAGAGCTTCCGAAAACCAGGGAGCAGTTGACTTTTTCCTACCTTGACGAGCCTTCTTGAGCGTGACAGAATTAAAAGAAGACCGTGTTTAGCAAATCTGAGTAAATCTGGGCGGCTAGCTCCGGGTTTTCCACCAATGGGAGAGATGATTCCATCAGCACTTTCTGCAATTGGGTTTGGTCCTGATTGGCGCAAGCCCTGTACTGGGTTGAATTATGCCTATTATTTAGAGCTAGGTTTGCTTCAGCGCACTTAAGCTCGAAAAAGATAGCTGAGGGATTCAACCAGGATAATGGAAGCACTTTAAGGATAGAGATAGCTTTACTATTAGAAAATAAAGCATCCAAAGTGTGAACAGCACTATGGGTGGGTTCTGTTATTATTTGGGAAAGATCAAAGGCATCCATGACTTCGAGTAGGGTAGTGGTATCTCTGTTGTCCTGCGATTCCAAATAGAAGTTAATATCTCAGGGGACTGTAAAATCTGTATTACAGATATCATTCAAGGAGAGAACTAATGGAGTTTAAAAAGTTAATTTTGGGACCCGGGGGTGGTAGATAAGGGATCCTCTGAACAATTCCTTTTTTGTCGACTCATACTTAAATATTAAGGCTTTACAGTCTTCAGTCTGAATGGTCACATATTTATCTCTGAGATTGTCTAGGTATATAATAAATGTTCTATAGGCATGCCTTATGGGTGGCATATATGTCATTCTGGGAAGAGGTGGCTTTGCCATATGTTTAAATGGCAAAACTGAACTAGCAGTGTAAGACTGCTCTTCAAGCCTGCAGTGGCAGGCTGGGACCCTTTTTGTGCTTTGTCACACACAGGGTGGCACAATCAGTGCTGCAGTCCTGGGTGGACATTCTACCTTACATGCCCGGAGTATCATATACTAGGGACTTATATGTATGTCAGTACTTGCCAATTGGGTATAGCCCATAAACTTTGTAAGGGGTTAGACCACTGGCACTGAGATCTGGTTTGCAGGCCTCAGTGCACTCTGAGTCAAAAAACCAGCAAGCTTCAGTCCAAAAATGCAGGGGAACATGCAAAAAGAGGCCTTTCCTTACACTTTCCAATTCTCTAAGATGTTGGTGCACATTATCCCATCATCTTATTTTTTCACATCCAGCTGCAAATGGGGAACAGTGGCTTACTTGACCTTGCAGTGAACTTTTACGGACAAAATGGGATCGAATCGACCCCAATAAATTCTTTCAAGACTTAGGGGCTGATTACGATGGTGGGCGGACTGGGTCCGCCTGGCATCGTAGCGGTGTTTGGGATCAAACGCCAGACATGGGGCAGTCTCACCACTGTGATTAGGATGCACCTGCCATACTGGAGGGGCGCATCCAGGGCTTTCAACATTGCGGGCGGTGCTGCTGGCTGCAGCACCTTACACAATGTCAAAAGTGCTTGCACTGGATTTCCCTGCACTACGTGGCAGGCACCACGCGGTGTCTGCCACTTGGTGCATGGAAATGCAGATGGGTACCATGGGTACACCTCAGTGCAGTGACCCCCAACCATCGCAGCCACAGAAAGGCCTTTCAAATACCCCCATCCTAATTTGGTGGACGGTTCCTGCTAGGCACCGCCACCATTTTAGGGGCCTTGCACCGTCCGCCAGGCAATCGGTGCCATAGCCTTTGGCGGTGAAGCGGCGGACGGACTTTCCGCCCACCGCAGTACTCACCACCACCCTAATTTGGCAGTGGGTAGTGCGCTTGGTGATGGTGGAAGGACCGCCAGCCTGTTGGTGGTGGTGGTCCTTTTGCCATCAGTCCTTAGTCATTAGTCAAAGACGCTAGTCAGAATATTTCTAAATGCCTCTCATCGGAAGCTAATCCCAATAAAATAAGGAATATGTCTGCGATTTGCGAGACAGCTGCCCAACTACTAAGAAACAATAGGCTGCTAAAAAGCAATACATTGCACTCCTGCTTCAACCTGGACTGCACTTCGGATTTAAAAGCCCTTAATAAAGCTACCAACTCAATCCCATAGCATCACAGAGGAGGTAAAGTGAACTTGAAACCGTTATAAAAAAGCGCTAGAAACCAGGAAAAGGGAAATCAGGGACAAAGCATGGGGAGAACTGGATAAAGTGGCCCATCGAAAAGACAGTAGGCTTTATTGGAAGGTTATCAATAGACCTTTCTTCACAGAGTCCCCCTTAAATGGAATTGAATGTAACGTCCTAGAACAGGAGTGAGTAACTCATTTCTCTGAAATTTTTCATCCTGAGGACCATCCTGGGAGAACCCCGTATGGAACCGAAAATTGGCCCACTCTTTTTTTACAACGTCTGGCTAAGCCAATTTATTGAAGTAAAAGCAGTCACAAAACCTTTTCAGAGTGCTGCCCGAGGCAAGGCCCCTGGTCTGACGGAGTCCCCATTGACATGTTAAAACCTAATTTGGAATTTTGGAGCCCATTAGTTACTAATGTCTTTAGAGCAGCTGTGAATGGGGTCCCAATTAACACACAGAAGGAATCCATTGTAGTACCTATATTTAGGAAAGGGAGTAGGTCAACATGTTATTGCCCATTTTCTTTGTTAGATGCTTAGTAAAAACTCTAGGATGGGGGATCCTGGAAAAACTGGAAACATGGGCTGAAATAACTCTTTCATTTCAAAGGTTAAATATGGTTTCCGTCCAGGACTGGGGACCATCGAACAGGCACTGAACTTATCCCTTATCTCAGGAAATATGTAAAGGCCAGAAGAGGTTCATTACATGTGGCGTTTATGGACCTCTATTATGCTTTTGACTTGGTGGATTGGCAAAAGCTGTGGTCATTGACAGAACTGGGGGTCTCTAGTTGGCAGAGGTAGGTACCTTTGACCAAATAGGGACCCTTGGTTCTAGTCAGGGAAAGGTGATTACACTCCTGGATAACCCCTGCTCACCCCCTTGGTACCTTGGCACGAGCAGACAGGCTTATTTCAGAGGCAGTGTGTTAAGCATTTGTGAACACATACAGTAATACAGTGAAAACACTACAGATGGACACCACACAGGTTTTATAAAAATAGGTATTCTTTATATAGACTTAACACAAGACCACAAATGAGAAAACTTCCACAATACTGTACTCACAATAGACTTAAAGGTGTTAGAAGTAACTTAGTTCAAGTTGATGATAAATGCGACACGTTTCTGGCAAAAGTACCTTGGATGCGTAACGCAAAACAAACAAAAGGTTCGCAGGGAGGGTGATGCGTTGGTTCCTTGCTTCAGGGGGGCGATGCGTCACCCCTCAATGCTTGCGCAGAGTAGGGGATGCGTCTGTTCCTTACCGGAGAGGAGGTGATGCGTTGATTCTCGAACTACGTTCCTGTTACAATGCAGCAAGATGGTGCCTCGATGCGATGCGACAATCCGGTGTGATGCGAAAAGGTGGTTCCTTTGATGCAATGCGATGATGTGAAGACGATGCGTGCACGCCCGATGGTGGTGCAGCGAACTCTGTAACTTTGGAGCCACGCCAGGCCCTGCAACAGGTTTTTCCGGTGATGCGACGGCGACCCTTGCGGTGGCGACACGCTTCTCCAGCGATGCAACGGAAACAGCTGCGACAGCGACACACTTCTTCTCATTGAGTCGCGCTTCCAGCTCCCAGCGACACTCAGGCTTCTGCAGGCAGAATTCCCAGCAAGGACATTTAGGGGGGAGCTGGTGGTGAAGTCTTGTAGCCCTGAGACTTCAGCAGGAGGCAAGCACAAGTTCAAGCATTTGGAGAAATATTCTGCAAGATGATGAAAGTTCCTTAAAAGTTCCTTCTTCTTTCCTTGGCAATGTATTTTATTGTATTGTATTGTATTGTATTTGGTATTTGTAGAGCGCGACTGCCGCTCCGAAAGGAGCATTCTGGCGCTGAAAAGGTGTGCAATGAAGAAACCACAGCAGGCCAACCCAGCAAAACAGCACACTGGCAGAGGGGCTGTCCAAACTCCTGCAGTTTCCTTGGTTCTTCTCCTTTGGAAAGGTTCTCTTGTTTTCCCAGAAGTGATCTAAAGCCCTGGGGTCTGGGCCCCAATATTTATACTGCAAACTCCTTTGTACTCTGAAGGCAGAGGGTCCTGTACCTAGTTCAAACCAGTTCTGGGTGCATTCTGCCAGTGCACACCTTCTTCCTTTGTCAGGGTGGGGTCCAGGGTCCTCAGACACACCACAGGAGGTGGAGCCAGCATTGTGCAAGGCAGGCACAGCCCTATTCAGGCCCAGGTGCTACTCCTCCCACCATTTTACATTCAGATAGGTCTATTCAGCCCTGTGCTGACTCACCCTCAATGCGGTTATGAGGATGAAATAGGTGATAACCCCTCACATTTCCCATATAACAATTATGGGGAAAGCATAAATTATGTTATGTGTAAGTATAACCTGGAAATTATGGATAAGGACGCAAAAGAGAGCGCCCTAGAAGGTAGGAGTAATACCTACACATTCGAGGGAGCTAGGTCATCCTCATGTATTGATCACTTTATCATCTCAAAGAATTGTAGGTCCCTTGAACACAAATGCAGTGTAAATCCGAGCTTAATAAGTTTCCATCATCCTTTGTTAGTCACCCTGAAATCTCCAATTTTTAAAATAGTCGTACCATGTGTTTATGCCGCTGACATAAAGACACAGGGTGAAAATGGGATTTCCGTTAAATGGGCGGGAGGTGATCCAAACGCCTTTTCAGAAAGGATAGTTCAAAAAAATAATCATTGCATAGTAACTTGTTTAGATAACTCCTCCAGTAGCACGGATATAGTTATGGCCTTTTTAAAGATCTCGTTTGCAATTGCCAGTAATTTGAAACGCAACCCTAGGACAAATAGGGTATATTACCCAAGAGGGTTTAACCAGCAGTGCTCCAGACTAAAAAGGGATTTAAAGTTAACTTTAAAAGCTGCCCCCCGGAAAATGGAAGACAATAGTACCCTGTGGAAATTATATAAACAAGCCTTAAATCAAAGAAAAATGGAGATCACAGACAATGCATGGGACAATTTGATTAAAGCTGCTGAGACTAAAGACTCAACACTTATCTGGAAAACCTTGGGCCAACCACTCTTTAAGAAGGCCCAATCTGTCAAAGTGGAGACAGTAGTGACTCCGGAAGAGTGTTTAATCCATTTTGAAGCTATTTTTAATGAGACACACCAGTGTACTACAACAGTCGAGAATAATAGTACTATTGCATTAAATAACATTAAACTAGAAAGTATAAGTCATGAGGAGATTAGAATAGCTCTTATGAACAGTGCTAGTTGGAAAGCAGCAGGCCCGGACGGGGTCCCAATTGATGTTTTTAAATTTAACATGGATTTTTGGGTCCCTATCCTACACAAATTTTTTAATGCAACAATTAATGGGGTGATACCTGCAATCTGGGCCGAGAGTGTGATAGTCCCCATTTTAAAAAGGGTGATAGGAGTAGCGCAAGTTGTTACCGCCCAATATCACTTCTTGACTCAACGTCCAAGGTAATGGGCAGAATGATGTTGGCCAGACTGGAACAATGGGTAAAAGATAAAAACATCTTGTCTGTAGCCCAGTACGGTTTCAGAAGGAGCATCAGAACGACTGAACAGTGCCTGAACCTTGAGTTAATAATAGGAAAGTATACCCTTGCAAGGGAAGGCTCCCTTCATCTTTGCTTCATAGACTTGGCAAGCGCATTTGATTTGGTAAATAACTCAAAGTTATGGCAGACGCTTGAAGGGATGGGCGCCCCACAGAATATTATTAGTTTTTTATCACAAATCTATGCACGTTTGACGTCGAAGATACTGTAGAAATAAAAAAGTCCAGTAGACAGCTCTTGTAGTTGTAGTTTATTCCTTGAGTTACAGCTTAGTAAGTTCCAATGTAAGTTCCTGATATAAGCCCCACCAGGAGCGGCCTCCTGGCTGCTCAGCCCATCTTCTCTAACTGCTCTCACTTCAAGCACAAACCTCCTCAACATTCTAAATGACATCACATAGCAAGAGCATCAGATCCAGGGACATTTATTACATAAGAAGGAGATTACTACACATCTTCCCCTTTATAATATTTAACAGAACGAAATAGTATAACATAGGAAGAGAAAATAAACATTCCAGAAGTACATATAAAAGAACACCATAATAATATAACCAACTCTTCTTATGTAATAATAATAATAATGTAAAAGTAAAGCAAATGAGAAATGTAAGTAATAAAATATCCTTGCCTATGTACTAATAACAAATACAATGAAATAGTAATAATAATGTAAGTAATAAACAGTAAAACATCTTTCTCCATGTGATAATAATGACAATAATGGCATAGTAAATATAATAATAGCAATGTAGATAACAAAATATTAATATAGAAGTCGTAAACTTAAAGAAATGTGAGGACCAGGGAATACCATATGTCCTCTACTGCACACATTGTAATAAATCGCAGGACCAGGAAATGTTACATCCCCTCTACTGCCTACACTGTAACATTCCGTTCACCTACCAGGGACAAGAAATGCCCTCTCTTGCACACATCTGCAGGAGAAAATAAATTTCAGGATCAGGAAATATCACATCCCCTCTACTGCCTACACTGTAACATTCCGTTCACCTACCAGGGACAAGGAATGCCCTCTCTTGCACACATTTGCAGGAGAAAATAAATTGCAGGACCAGGAAATGTCACATCCCCTCTACTGCCTACACTGTAACATTCCGTTCACCTACCAGGGACAAGGAATGCCTTCTCTTGCACACATTTGCAGGAGAAAATAAATCGCAGGACCAGAGAATATCAGATCCCCTCTACTGCCTACACTGTAACATTCCGTTCACCTACCAGGGACAAGGAATGCCCTCTCTCGAACACATTTGCAGGAGAAAATAAATTCCAGGAAATATCACATTCTCTCAACTACACACACTATAATAATAAATTCCAGGAAATATCACATTCCCTCAACTACAGACACTATAATAATCCATCCACTCACCAGGGGAACACACCTCCCTGTAAATTACTATAAAGGGGAATCTACCTCCCTATAACACACTGTAAAGCCTGTAAATACCAAATTGTAACATGAGAAAACATTTTAAAAAAATTACCTCTGACATGTATACCACCACAGAGTTTATCCTTATACACTAAAGGCTCTTTAAGTAAGATCTAAACTTAACCTTTTCAAAATAGGCATATTAATCTTGAACAGCAAAGCACTGAATATGAAGTCACATATATCGATTTGTTATCCTTGAAGTTCATATTAAAAACAAGCAATAGGAATAAATAAACTCACTATTCCTAAAAGACACTAGATGGCAGTATAATGTAAGGTACTAAATACCATTCATTTGCACTTGTGTACTGTCAATTGAGCTACGAAAGAAAACATGTAGATCTGTTAATAAATATGACATATCTGGTACTTGGTGGCAGCATAGCATTGAAAACGCTGCATTCAAGAAAAACAAAGTCACCTCTTAAACGAACTTAAAGATGGTCAAATAACACACCCAATATGATGCTGGTTGATCGATCAGAGATGTGCAATTGGCTCCCATCAGTAACAGTGGACTTCCAATAGACAAGATGCTAGCTTGAGCATATCGCTGTCTACATCTATCACAAACGTATGGTTTCTCACCACTGTGTTTTCTGGCATGGATTTTTAGATTACTTGAGTTATCTGCTGCACACTCGGCGGTATGAAGCAATAATGAAAACGTCATTACCAACGTTTCTAGCAGACTGCAGACCCAAACCGTGACCTCCACTCCGGAAGACCACAGTGTGCGTGTTGAACTGAAACCACACATTTGAAGAAGATGGTGGCACGCTGTCACGCCACCGCCGGATGGCTCACGGGCAGAGCGTATCTGACGAAGAGAACAGGAAAACTGCAGCCAAAAGAAAGCGTAACGTCATAGGAGACCTTCGCTAATCCCCAGATGCATTCCACAGATGTCATCAGAAGGGAGGCAGACAGGACGGAGAGAAGATCGTTCCTCACCAACCGTCAACCAACGGACATAGGGCACAGGAAGGTGAGTAAACAGGCATGCGAGGCAAAGTTAAAACTTAGAAGACAAACGCTGAGAAAGTGCAGACTTTACTCATAATGCCGAGTTTCCTGGTAGAAATTAAAAGTGCAGAAAGTCACACGAAATCCAAGTCAATGTTGCCTACACACGATGCACACGAACTGAAAAGAGTCCACTCACTTGAAAGTAATATCTCTGAATGTCCCTGAATACCCATGAAGGCTCCTTCACCAGGCAGTTTGTAGAGGAAACACTCGCACAAGGCTTGAATTAATTAGGAAAACTCACCTTTTTTAAAGTTCAGTAGGTGATTGAAAAATGCCTTGAGTGTAATGTACCAAAAACGCTGTACTTTCTGTACTTTCTGAGATGGGGAAGATGCCTTTACTAAGTATTTCCTTTTGAGATTTAGAAGAAATGTTTACCCTTGTAAATAGCAGTGCCGGAAATGTGAACTTCCTTTTGAGATTGTTGAGGCAGGAAACTTGCCAGTAGAGACTATGTGAAACAGTGGATTGAATCTTGAATGATGCTTGAAGGTTAAGATTGAAAATACAGCATACAAAAGACTTCTTTACCAGACAGTCGAAAGCTTAGTTGTTGTTATGAAATGCAATTATGAGAATTGAAGAGGAATCTGGCACTTTAATGACTTCACACATGAGTCTTTGCCCCCAATCACCTTGGTTCCAGGGTCAGTACTAAAATGTTGAGGTGCTTTACAATCACTGCTCTTGATGCACAGACTCCTTACACGAGGCCCAATAGTTGCCAAAAGTCATCAACACAGTGTTCTTTGGCTAGCCATTTAACATCAAGGTTGGATGTCTGTCTCCAGTGCATTTTCAGTGGATCTGGCACATAGAATTATTTAGGGCGACCGTTGTCAGGGTCACGGTGGGGCGGGTGCCAGATAGTTTAAATAGTTCAATGTCTTAAGTAATATAAGTACCTTCAGTTCCAGTTCCAGTAGATGGCAAATGTTCTATTTTTTCTCCACGCGTAAGTTCTTCTCCTTTTAAATCGTCGCCAATGTAGAAATAAAAAAGTCCAGTAGACAGCTCTTGTAGTTGTAGTTCATTCATTAAGTTACAGCTTAGTAAGTTCCAATGTAGTCTTGATGTAAGTTCCTAATATATGCCCCACCAGGAGCGGCCTCCTGGCTGCTCAGCCCATCTTCTCTAACTGCTCTCACTTCAAGCACAAACCTCCTCAACATTCTAAATGACATCACATAGCAAGAGCATCAGATCCAGGGACATTCATTACATAAGAAGGAGATTACTACAGATACGCTTCGGGAAAAATGGGGAATGCACAAAGCACTTTAGCATCCCACGCGGGATAAAACAGGGCTGCACTCTTGTGCCTCTCCTATTTTCGCTTTATATAAATGGGGTTGACTCATTACTACAGATGCCCCTAAGGTCCGTAAGTGGATAACCCCATTATTATTGTATGCCGACGACGCTGTCCTAATTTCAAGGACAGCAAACGGCCTACAGTTATTGATGGATAATTTTACTAATTTTATGACGGAAAAGCACTTAAAAATTAATCTGAATAAAACCCTAGTTATGTCATGTGGGAAAAGGAATATTAAGAATAAATCACATTATATTGATGGCATACTAATAGAGAGGACATTGTCTTTCTCGTATTTGGGGATCCTTTTTAACAGTAAGGGTACGTGGAATGCACACATAAATGTATGTAAATTAAAATTTGTGAAATTAACTGAGGCCATTTTTAGATTTTCGCAAAAAATTGATAAAAAAACAGTACCAGAAATTCTAAGGTTATATGAGGCAAAGTGCATCACTGGGGCCTGTTATGGGGGGAGCTCTTTGGGGCGAGGGAGATACCTCACTGTTGCAAGCCCTAGAAAATAATTTTTGGAGAAGATTGCTAGCTGTACCGGCCTCCACAGCCAATATTATATTGCATATGGAGACTGGCACACCATACATTCGTGATCTGATTAGCATAGCCGCCTTAACTTTGTGGCATCGCATCTGGATTAGGGAAGAGACACATTTTACAAGGGATATTAGATCAGATTGTCTGTCCCAAGATCATTGTAAGAAAATAACATGGCTAAGCTATATCTGTGGACTTTTAAAAGAATGTGGCTTGGCGGTGAATCTGACCAAACCCGAAGATATACAAAACTTTAGTAAATTAGAATTAAAAAAGAGACTCCTCAATGTTAGAGCTTAGTCAAGGGGTGCCACTTCGAGTATCAAATCGAGCATATCGTATTATCTAGAAGAGCCAATATCAACGGGTATTCAGCCATATCTCATCTTTATAACTGATGTCCAGCACAGATTTTACCTAACCAGATTACGGATTAATACGCTCCACTACCTCTTTGCATTCCCCAAGAGGGGCAAGTGGTGCGCTAGGTCTTCACAGAGTACCTTTCACTTTTTACTTTTCTGTAATTTTTATAAAGATATTAGAAAAAAATGTTCGGACCATTTTTAGAGAAAATAGTCTGTATTCCTTCAAAGTCGCTTTTAATTATATTCCAAACTTGGAGAATGTATTAACCTGTAACGCAGTAATTTGTTATATATTATCGGCCATCAAACTAAGGAAGGACCTTGTACATCTGGAAACCGTGAATTATGAAATAGATTAGATTGTATTGGATAGAAGATATTCCTGTATTATATAAGAGGATAAGGCTTCTATTTTTAAACACAAAAGAAAAGTGATTTTTGAAATAATTGTATATAAATGTATTTTTTTATCATAGTATGCTTTTATGGACATTATGTATGTACCAAATAAAGCTTGATTTGATTTGACTCACCCTGTCTCCTAGAGCCTCCCAAGCCCCTGTCACTCACAAACCAGACATGCAATATACAAGCCAGCAGAGGCAGGCTGGATGGTTAGGTAAGAAAATACTAACTTTCTAAAAGTGGTATTTTCAAACACAGAATGTTAAAACCAACTTTACTAAAAGATGTATTTCATCATCCTGAGTTCAGGCATACTAAATTCGAATTTCTACCATGTTCCCTGGGTCAGTAAGGATTATAAGATGTAATAATCAAACTGCCCATTCTGACCTATGGGGACAGGTAGGCTGTCAATAGTGAAAAACAAAAATGGCTGTAATTCACTATCAGGACATGGCACACACATCAGGGCATGTCCTACCTTTTACAACAATGCACCCTACCCTTGGGCCTACTTAAGGGGTGACTAAAATGGAGAAAAGGGAAGGTTTAGGGACTTGCAAGTGGGTGCAATACCAAGTCGACATGGCAATACTAGACTGCCCACAGCAATGGCAGGCCTGAGTCACACTTTACAAGCTGCTTTTGTGGGTGGCACAATCAGGGTTGCAAGCCCACCCAGCAGCATTTGATTTACAGGCCCTGGTCACATGTGGTGCACTGTACTAAGGTCTGACAAGTAAACCAAATAGGCCAATCATGGAGTCACTAATCAATACATCAATTTAACATAGGGAACACTTGCACTGTGGCACTGAATAGCAGTGGCACAGTGCCCAAAGCATCTAATCCAGCAAAACATATAAAAAAAAGAGGAGGCAATCAGTGAAAAATGGAAGGGAGACTCACGCCAGTGGTACCAGGTCTAACACCTATCCCCTCCAGCTAAAATGTGGGGAGAACTACCCTTCCCCTTGGGAGTTCTTTTCACTAAGGCGGTACATCTGGACAGACCATCAGCATTGTTGTGTTCTGTACCAGGACTGTGTTCCACCGTGTAGTCCATCCCCTGTAGGGAAATGGACCACCTCAACAACTTTGGATTCTCACCCCTCATCTGCATCAACCATCGGAGGGGTCTGTGGTATGCCTGAACATAGAAGTGAGTCCCAAACAGATATGGTCTCTACTTCTTCAGTGCTCAGACCACAGCAAAAGCCTCACGTTCAATTGCACTCCACCTCTGTTCCCGTGGAAGTAACCTCCTACTAATGAAGGCTACAGGTTGGTCTAGGCCCTCCTCAATAATCTGTGAAAGAACAGCCCCCACACCATGCTCTGAAGCGTCTGTTTGGACAATAAATTCCTTTGAGAAGTTGGGCTCCTGAAGCACGGGTGCTGCGCACACAGCAGTCTTCAGGGCGACAAAAGTCTTCTGACAGGTGTCAGTCCAATTCACTTTCTTGGGCTGCTTCCTGGAAGTCAGCTCTGTCAAGGGTGCAACAGTGTTGCCATTCCCCTTGACAAGCCTCCTGTAGTACCCTGTGAGTCCTAAAAGGCCTCTCACCTGTGTCTGGGTCTTGGGGGGTTCCCATGCCAGGATGGTATCAATCTTGGGTGTAGGGACGCCACCTGTCCGCTCCCTACTTGGTGCCCCAAGTATACCACAGAACCCTGCCCGGTCTGGCACTTACTCACCTTGATCTTCAGGCCTGCCCTTCGCAGTGCCATCAACACTTCCCAGAGGTGGCGCAGATGTTCTTTCCAACTGGCGCTGTACACTGCAATGTCATCCAGGTAGGGGGCACTGAAATCCTCCAGTCCAGCCAACACCTGGTTGACTAACCTCTGAAAGGTGGCAGGGACGTTCTTTATCCCAAAGTGCCCATCTGGTTTGGAGAATGCTGACCTCTCTTTGGCCCCATCAGTCAAGGCGATCTGCCAGTACCCGGACGTCAAATCAAACGCACTGAGGTACCGTGCAGCTCCTAACTGATCAATGAGCTCATCAGCTCTGGGGATGGGGTGCGCGTCAGTCTTCGTGACTGAATTGAGCCCTCGGTAGTCCACACAGAACCAGAGTTTTGGATGTGGCACCCGCGCCACAGCCTTTGGGACCAAGACCACTGGGCTGGCCCAAGGACTGCTAGAGGACTCACTCACCCCTAGTGCAAGCATCTTTGAGACCTCCTCTTTAATGCTAGCTCTCACCCTGTCAGTTACCCTGTAAGACTTGTGCTTCACAGGTAAGCTGTTTCCTGTGTCCCCATCATGGATGCACCAATCTGGGACACCAGGAACCAGGGAGAACAAGTCAGAAAACTGCCCCAGCAAATGGCCACAGTCATTCTGTTGCTCAGGGTTCAGGGTGGAAGAAAGGTTAACACCATCCACTGACCCATCTTGCTGTGAGGCTGACAGGAGGTCAGGAAGAGGCTCAGTCTCCTCCATCCCAGCATCTGTTGCCAAGAGCATGCCCACTTCAGACCTCCCTAAGTGGGGCTTCAGGCGGTTAACATGCAGGACCCGCAAAGGGTTCCTACGAGACCGCAAGTTCACCAGATAGTTGCCATCACTCGTGCACTCCACCACCTTAAATGGTCCGGTCCACCTGTCCTGGAGCTCACAAGGCTGTACCGGGGCCATGACCCCAAACTTTCTGACCAGGCTGAAGCTCAATCAGAGTGGCATTCTGATTGTACTACTGCTTCACTCTTCCTGGCTGGCTTCCAGATTTACCTTAATAGAGCTGTCTGAATCACCGAGTCTGGTTCTGAAGGCCAGCATGTAACTGTATACATCCTGGGGAGGTTTCATGGGAGATAGCTCCCAGCATTCCTTGACCAGACTCAAAGGTCCGCTTGCCGGGTGACCATACAGCAGTTCAAAGGGCCTGAACCCTAAGGACTTCTGTGGCACTTCACGGAAAGCAAAAAGAAAGCATGGCAAGAGGATACCTCACTTATGCCTCATAGGTTCCTCAAGACCCATAATCATGTCTTTAAGGGTCCGGTTGAATCTCTCAACCAGCCCATTACCTTGGGGAAGGTGAGGAGTGGTGAACTTGAATGTAAAACAGCACTCCTGCCACAGGGACTTCATATAATTAGATATGAAGTTTGTACTGCAATCTGACACCATCTCTCTGGGAAACCCCACACAGGAGAAAATCCCCATCAGTGAACGTCCCACCACGGGGGCCGTCACTGTCCTGAGAGGGATGGCTTCCGGCTACCGGGTAGCATGGTCCACCAAGACCAGGCTAAACCTATTCCCCTTGGCTGTCTTGGGGTCCAGGGGCCCCACAATGTCAATGCCTACCCGTTCAAAGGGGGTATTGACTACAGGAAAGGTTGGAGGGGAGCCTTGTGCTTCCTTTCACTTTTCCCACTTGCCTGGCAAGTTTGACAAGTCCTAAACTGAGTGTCTGAACTCTTTCGCATCTGGGGCCAATAAAAGTGGGTGACAAGCATCTCAATGGTCTTGTCCTGCCCCAGATGCCCAGCTAACGGCACATCATGAGCCAACCCCAGTAGGACGGCTCTGAAGTGCTAGGGAACCACCAGCACACGGGCTGACCCAGGCTCAGCAACCTTAGGCTCGCTATACAGGAGGTCGTTCTCCCAGTAGATCCAATGTGATCCAGACTGATCACCTGCTGTCTGGTTTGTGGCCTGTTGCCGCAAACCCACAAGAGAAGGGCACTTTGTGTGCTTTGCACAAAATTCCTCTCTGGAGGGGTCCTATTTCTTGCTGCCAATTGGTCAGCTCAGACAGGCCCCCCAGTTCAGAAACTTGCTCCTCTGTAGGTTCCAGGGCATCCCCCTCAAGGTCTGCCTCCTCCTGGACCGTGGGAACAATGGGGGCTGGTTTCCCATGCCCCCTACCTCTTCTCTTTAAGGCAGGTTCCTGGGCCATACTTTCAGGCTCCATGACCTCTTGAACACCCTGCCATAGACCAAGTGGTCACACACGCCCACTCAGGCAGACCCAACATTGCCAAATGATCCTTCTTCTCCACCTTAGCCCAAGGGGAGCTCTCTAAATCATTGTCCAACAGACAATCCACTGGCATGGCTGGCCTCACAGCTACTTGGAGAGTATCTGAGACCCCCGCCCCACTCAAAGGGAACCTGAGCCACCTCACACTGGCTCTCTGAGTTGTCCGCTGCAACTACAGGGAAGAATGCATGAGGGAAAACCTGCTCTTTGGACACCAGCCGGCAACAGACAGCTTTCACACTAGCCCCAGTGTCTCTTAGACCTTCCACCCTATGGCCATTGATGGTCACCCACTGCCTGTATTTCTTAGTTGTTAGGTTTTGCACTCCGCAGGATACATGTGCAGCAACAATGCTCCACCTCCGGACCGACCGAACACCCTGAAGTATAAACACAGGGTGCTCAGACGATACGGCGAGGGAAAAAACCCCATAAAGGGGAAAAAACCCAGAAAGAATAAAGAGGAGAAGGAAAGGGGCAGCAGGGATAAAGAAACTGAAAGACAAAAATACACAGGTTAATACATGGCTACATCCTACTCTCATTAGTTCTTACTAACACCATACCAACATGTATTCACCTGAAAAACGATTGACTCTAAACCACCCTTTGCTGTATCTCCCGTCTTCCTTCCTGATTAATACAAAAAGAAAAGGGTTACTAACAAGCCTGGTTGGGGAAGCGTAAAGCCTAAAATGACTGACTTAAACCTACCCCACTGTGAGAACGTTTGAGTTGTAAAAAGGATCCCAAAAGTATAGTGAAATGGCACTTCCCGTGCTTAAACCATAATTGAAACTTTAACACTGTTATCTGATTCGAACAGAAACAGATTAAGTCCTTCTTTCCTTGCTGATGCCAAAAATACCCAAACACGGCAGTGTGTCGTTCAATCACTACCACACTCCGCTCTGGTAATTGCTTTGCCACAAATCCAATATGTTCATGAACCCTATGCCTTGGGTTCGTGACGGCAGTGTGGAGGTCCAACAATCCCCCCCTGCACTCCGCCACTCGAAGGTTCGTATCCACACCAGTATGCTCGCACCTCTATGAGCTTATACCCAAAGAGCGAAACGCTCACAATGCCCAAATGTTTTCTCGCAGCAGCGAGCTCAATGTCATATAACAAACAAAACAGTTCCTCGCAGCCGCGAGGCAAATCTCCAACCACAACAGGCTTCGTGACTTCGATATCGGAAATCACTTTAACATTGCTCCACACGCTAGCCAGCGCGCTATCAGATAAACAACAAACCGCTCCCACAAATACCGGTCAGACTGGAACACACGGAGCCTCTGGAAAGGCGCCGTTCCGAGGAGCAGCCGCCGCCTAGGAAATCCTGAAAGAATTACTGACACCGGACTTCCTGGCCTACCGGCAGATATCCCGGAATCCCCGCCGGGAACTCTGGGAAATGTAGTCCCGCGCCCAGGACCGCCGGTGATTGTAGTTCCTTATGCAGGCGCGTTGGGCTAGATCCCGACAGTATGCCCTCCTCCCAAGCGCCTCCTAGGCCCAGGCTTTGCGGGGTATCTGTCGTGAAATGTTCGCACAGCTCTAGGAGCATGGACATTGTGAACCGGTTCCCAGGAGTCCTCCTCCGCCCCATAGCCTTTCCATGACACCAAGTACCATAGGACACCCCTGCGAAACTTGGAGTCTTTTATGGATCTCACCTCATACTCCAGATTCCCATCCTTGGCCAGCACCGGAGGTGCAGTTCTGCGTGAGGTAAGAGCTTTTTTCAGCAACTGAACATGAAAGACGGGGTGGATTCGTAAAGTGTTAGGCAACTTCAATTTGTATGCCACAGGATTGATGCGGCGCACCACAGGATATGGCCCAATGAAGCGCGGATGAAACACGCTTCGGAGCTTGAAACGAATATATTTGGTCGAGAGCCAAACCTTATCTCCTACCTCGAACTGAGGACCAGGTATCCTATGTCTGTCCTCCCACCGTTTGTATGTTTCTTTGGCCTTTAGCAAATGTTTTTGCACTGTGCTGTGTATTTTTCTTATCAATAGCACCCGCTCTTTTACCGAGGGTTGATCATTTACCTCTTCCGGTATATGTATCGGCAAAGTACGTACATCATACCCATAATTTGCTTTGAATGGGGACATTCCTATGGAGCTATGCCAGGCGTTGTTGTAGGCCATCTCCGCCATCCACAACAACTCCACCCAAGACCCATGAGCCTCCTTCGAGTAACATCGCAAGTACTTCTTTAGAGTCTGATTTAGACGTTCTGTCTGTCCATCAGTTTGAGGATGGAAGCTAGTAGATAATGCTGTTTCTATGCCCAATGCACGACACCATACTCTCCAAAATCGAGCAATGAATTGTGGCCCCCTATCAGACACAATGACTCTTGGAATGCCATGCAAACGAAAAACTTGTGATGCCATTATCTGTGCTGTTTGGCTAGCTTTGGGGAGGTTCACACAAGGTACGAAATGGCCCATTTTCGTCAAATTGTCCACAACCACCAGTGCTGCGGTGTTCCCTTGATCTTTTGGGAGGCCTGTGATGAAATCCAAACTAATGTTTGACCATGGGCGATCAGGCGTGGGCATCGGCATTAACAACCCTTTCTTTTTTGATGTTTCCCCCTTGCTTCTAGCACAGACTTCACAGCTGCCCACCCATTGAGTGGTGTCCTTCACAAGAGTCTCCCACCAGAAATGCCTTCTAAGCAAATTCACAGTCTTTGTGATCCCTGGATGTCCCGCCGCAGGAGCTTCATGACACCAACTGAATGCCTTCTTTCTAATCTCCATGTTAGGCAGAAACAAGCACTCTCCATAGAAGGGTAAGCCCTGCCTAATCTTCCTGTCTGGTTTGGCAGAAGCCCAACGAACCCAACAGTCCGTGGACCTAGAGTCTTTTATGTCCTCCAGAAACTTCTCAGCTCTCACTACACAAACCACCTTCGTGGAAGGAATTATTGACTGTTCCTCTGCATTTTGTCTGGCGGGGATTCCCTGTCTAGAAAGAGCATCCGCTTTTCTGTTCTCCGAGCCAGGACGAAAGGTTACAACAAAGTTGTACTCGGAAAAGAATAACATCCACCGCATCTGCCTTTGCGTAAGGTGTCTAGCAGCGGACATATACTGGAGATTCCGGTGATCTGTGTACACAGTAACTGCCTGACTTGCTCCCCACAGATACGGTCTCCACTCCTGGAAAGCCTTTTTTATTGCCAAGAGTTCTTTTTCTGCGATTGAATAGTTGACCTCAGCAGAACTCAGTTTTTTCGACAAGTAGGCAACAGGATGAAGCTGACCAGTATGTACGTCTCTCTGAGACAGGATCGCACCTATGGCTTCATCCGAAGCGTCAGCTTCCACGATAAATGGATGTTCCAGAACAGGATGCGCCAACACTGGAGCGGTAGCAAAGGCCTTTTTTAGCGCCTGAAAAGCTTGCTCAGCCTCCACTGTCCACTCAAATAACCTCCCTTTCCTTAACAGCCTAGTGATAGGGACAGCGGTTTGGGAGAAGTGTACAATGAACCTGCGATAATAGTTGGCAAACCCCAAAAAGCTCTGTACCTCTTTCACATTCTTAGGGGCTGGCCAATCCCTCACCGCCTGTACCTTCCTTTCTGACATCTGTAATCCTTCAGGACTAAGATTCACACCCAAAAATTCCACCTCATGCACCCCGAACTCACATTTACTCAGCTTTACATAGAGATGGTGTTCTCTCAATTTGTCCAGGACCTTGCAGACATGGTTTGTGTGGCATGAAACTTCTTGAGAATATATCAAGATGTCATCTATATACATCACCACAAATTGATCTACGTATTCTTTTAGCACATCGTTTATGAAAAACTGAAATGCTGCTGGGGCGTTACAAAGCCCAAAAGGCATCACTAGGTATTCGTATAAACTAAACCGTGTTTTGAACGCCGTCTTCCACTCATCCCCTTCCCTTACTCTAACCAGGTGATATGCCCCACGTAAATCTAAACGGGTGTAAATCCTGGCCTCTCTCACCTGGTCGAGCAAGACTGAAATGAGTGGAAGAGGGTATCGGTTACGAATGGTGTTCTTATTCAATGCCCTGTAGTCCACACATGCTCTCAAGTCCCCATTGGCCTTTGATATAAAGAAAAGAGGGGAAGCTGCGGGAGAGCGAGAGGGGCGTATAAATCCCAATCGAGAATAATGGTCAATGTACTGCTTCAGATGGGAGGTTTCGGGCACAGACAAAGCATACACTCTACAAGATGGTAACGATGCCCCCTCCACTAAATCAATTCGACAGTCGTATTCCCGATGAGGGGGCAGAGTTTCTGCCTTCACCTCACTGAACACATCACTGTAAGAAGCGTATACTACTGGTAGCTTGACGTCCTTTTCCGCAGCAGTGGCTGCCAAAAATGGTGTGGCTAACACGGAGACATTAGCAGACATACAAGGAGTTAAATGGTCCTTACAGGTCTCTGGGTCAAACTGAATAGATTTTGACTGCCAATTCACTACAGGGTTATGTTTATGCAGCCAAGGCATGCCCAAAATAATCTCGTACTGCGGAGCATCTATGATATTCAATGTTAATACCTCAGAATGCACATACCCTTGCGTCACCATTGCTAACCCCAAATCACCAGTCCTCTCCGTTATCTGACCTGAGGTTAAAGGCTGCCCATCCACTGCCAACACATCTTCCGGTGTCTCCCTAAGAACTCGAGGCAATTCTAGACGTCTTACCAGACCCTCGTCTACAAAATTACCAGTCGCCCCTGAGTCCACCATCACCATTACCGGACATCTTTCTAACTCATATTCTAACGTCATCACCACCACCAGGTGAGGCTCTGTTTCCTCATCACCCGAGGAGGACAGGGAGGTAAGCTTCCATGCTTGTTCTCCGTCTACTCCCGCTGTGCGGTCCTCCTTCTGTTCGTTCTCTGGTACAGTTTTAGACACCGCGACTTTCTTAAACCTACTAAAAGTCCCTGATGCTTTTGGTTTAGAAGGACATTCCCGGACGTAATGCCCCTTCTTACCACAGTACATGCACAAGCCCTGTACCCTTCTGGCTTCTCTCTCTTCTCTAGACAATGGTGCTCTAAGAGCCCCTATCTCCATTGGTTCAGACGTAGCGTCCGTACCCCCGGATGCTTTCCTAGGGTTTCTGTCAACAAAGTACGCTCCTCTTTCCCACCGTCTCCTATTACTACCCCTGTCCGTTAATCTACTGTCTAACCTTAACACCAGGTTTACCATGTCCTCAAAAGTAGTGGGCTGAGGATCCACCTGCGCTACTACATCCTTTAAATCATCATGTAACCCCTGATAAAACAAAGATAGTTTTTTCTCCTCTGGCCATGATGCTTCTACCACCAGCCTATTGAAGGCCGTTAGGTATGTTATCAACTCTCCTCTACCTTGTCTTAATGTCAACAGCTCACGATCAGCACAGAAAGTGGTGGCTCTTCGGTCAAAGACCCTCTCAAATTCCTTTTTGAACTCTGCCCAATTAGATAAAAGAGCATCATCACGTTTCACCAATGGTACCACCCAATCAGCTGCATCCCCAATTAAATAAGAAATCAAAAATGCCACCCTTGAATGATTTGTGGGGAACGAGGACGGTTTACAGGAAAAATGCATGAGCACCTGTGTCATAAACACATGCACCTTACGTGGATCCCCTGAAAACCGTTCAGGAGTGGCCAATGGAATGGGTGGGGGTACAGTAACCTGAACATTAGAAGACGATGCGGAAGCGTTGAACGGGTTACCACTCAAACGCTCCACCTTCTCACGCAAAGCTGCGGTCTCAGCCTTGGAGGAGGCCAGCTCCTGCTGTACCAAAACCAAGGCTTGTAACACATCCTCCATGGACGCCATTGTTGCTACATATGAATCAGGCAGAGTGTATTTCTTGGGTCAGTAATTCTGTTAGGTTTTGCACTCCGCAGGATACATGTGCAGCAACAATGCTCCACCTCCGGACCGACCGAACACCCTGAAGTATAAACACAGGGTGCTCAGACGATACGGCGAGGGAAAAAACCCCATAAAGGGGAAAAAACCCAGAAAGAATAAAGAGGAGAAGGAAAGGGGCAGCAGGGATAAAGAAACTGAAAGACAAAAATACACAGGTTAATACATGGCTACATCCTACTCTCATTAGTTCTTACTAACACCATACCAACATGTATTCACCTGAAAAACGATTGACTCTAAACCACCCTTTGCTGTATCTCCCGTCTTCCTTCCTGATTAATACAAAAAGAAAAGGGTTACTAACAAGCCTGGTTGGGGAAGCGTAAAGCCTAAAATGACTGACTTAAACCTACCCCACTGTGAGAACGTTTGAGTTGTAAAAAGGATCCCAAAAGTATAGTGAAATGGCACTTCCCGTGCTTAAACCATAATTGAAACTTTAACACTGTTATCTGATTCGAACAGAAACAGATTAAGTCCTTCTTTCCTTGCTGATGCCAAAAATACCCAAACACGGCAGTGTGTAGTTCAATCACTACCACACTCCGCTTTGGTAATTGCTTTGCCACAAATCCAATATGTTCATGAACCCTATGCCTTGGGTTCGTGACGGCAGTGTGGAGGTCCAACAATCCCCCCCTGCACTCCGCCACTCGAAGGTTCGTATCCACACCAGTATGCTCGCACCTCTATGAGCTTATACCCAAAGAGCGAAACGCTCACAATGCCCAAATGTTTTCTCGCAGCAGCGAGCTCAATGTCATATAACAAACAAAACAGTTCCTCGCAGCCGCGAGGCAAATCTCCAACCACAACAGTCTTCGTGACTTCGATATCGGAAATCACTTTAACATTGCTCCACACGCTAGCCAGCGCGCTATCAGATAAACAACAAACCGCTCCCACAAATACCGGACAGACTGGAACACACGGAGCCTCTGGAAAGGCGCCGTTCCGAGGAGCAGCCGCCGCCTAGGAAATCCTGAAAGAATTACTGACACCGGACTTCCTGGCCTACCGGCAGATATCCCGGAATCCCCGCCGGGAACTCTGGGAAATGTAGTCCCGCGCCCAGGACCGCCGGTGATTGTAGTTCCTTATGCAGGCGCGTTGGGCTAGATCCCGACATTAGTGTTATCAGGCAGCTGGGACTTGGGGACCATCTCAAAGTCTCCTAAAGAGACAAGGGACAGCTCTGTGGGATCCCACCCACCTTGGACACCCAACTCTTCCCCCCACAGGGCTACACTCGCCATCTGATGGAGTGGTAAACAAGGTGGTGCTTTGGGATCCCTCTTGGGACACTGCATCATACCAACGGTGGCCCACTTGACCACACGTAAAGCACTTAGAGTGGTCCTGTGAACAGGTTTACCTGTCGATCCTCCTGCTCTTTTTCAGGGGGATGTTGGGAACCCTTCCCTGGGGAATAACTTTGGGGCCTCTCTGGAACTTCCTCTGTTGACCCTTGTCACCCCACTCTTCTGCTGGGGAACCGGCCTGGCGAAGTCTCCCACGTGACCCTTGTGGACCCGGGTGCTGATCCAGCGTTCCGCCTCATCACCAAGCTTCCTAGGGTTAGTTAACTTGCTATCAATAAGGTGCTGGTGTAGCTCTGGAAAACAATTAGCAGACAACTACTCCCATGCAAACAAATCATAGAGCGCTTCAAAAGTATCAACTTTGCTACCCTTCACCCAACCATCCATAGCTCTGCAAAAGAAAGACACATACTCCACCCAGGTAGTTGCCTCCAGTTTCTTGCAATTCCTCAACCTCTGTCTATAGAGTTCTGGGGTTAACCCATGCCTTGTCATCAGTACTTCCTTCATGTGGGCATAAGACATCCCATTCTCACTGGGTAGGTCTAACAATGTATCCCTCCCATACTCACAAAGCAGCCCCACAACCCTGCTCCCCAATCCTTCTCAGGGACCCGGTGGGTCAACATTGCTATCTCATAGGCTGCAAACCACTGCCCAATATCTTCCTGTCTGGAATTCTCTGATGACCTCCTTGGAAATATAGACTCTGTCTTCTGCAGACACAGATGGTGCGCTGCCACCAGAGGGATTTATTTCTAAGCTTTTTGCTTTGAGCTCTATCTCCTTCAACATCCTCTCATGTTCCAATCTCATTCTCTCTCTTTCCAAAGACAACCTGCTATTCTCTAGGTCCCTTTGACCCTCCATCTTGAGCCCGGCCATCTCTAGCTTGTGCAACCTATTTTACTCCCTGTCCAGCCAGCTCTCTTGGGGATAGGTTCTTGGAAGAGACGCTACTGCCAGGCTGGGACGGTGCCCCTTCTCTGGCTGGAACCAATTGTCTATCCAGCTTCCCATCTGCATCCCCTACTGATTCCACCACCAGATCAGGGGCATGTTTTGCTTCCACCCAGGCCCTCAGCGCCTTTTGCTACTCATCCTTTTTGGCAATGCCTTGGGTAGCAACTTTAAATTTTTTGCAGAAGTGCTTAAACTGTTTCACATTGTAGGTTTCCAACCTCTCTTCCTCGAAATCTAGATCCATAGATGCAACAGATGCTGGTCTGCTCATGGCAGTAAGAATTGGTAGTTCTGAGAAAAAATAACAGTCCAAGGAAAGAAAAAACATTCTACCCAAAAGTATGTGGTTGCGTTTGGTCTGCACTCACTAGTAGTGTACACCAATGACTGTATGTGAGTCACAAAGTCCAGAATCCTCACTGCTGACCACCAATGTTAGAACTGGGGGTCTCTGGTTGGCAGAGGTAGGTACCTTTGACCAAACAGGGACCCTTGCTTCTAGTCAGGGAAAGGGGATTACACTCCTGGATAACCCCAGCTCACCCCCTTCGTAGCTTGGCAAGAGCAGACTTATCTCAGAGGCAGTGTGTTAAGCATTTGCGAACACATACAGTAATACAGTGAAAACACTACAGATGGACACCCCACAGGTTTTATAAAAATAGGTATTCTTTATATAGACTTAACACAAGACCACAAACGAGAAAAAATCTACAATACTGTACTCACAATAGACTTAAAGGTGGTAGAAGTGACTTAGTTCAAGTTGATGATAAATGCAACACATCTCACACAAAAGTACCTTGGATGCGTAACGCAAAACAAACAAAAGGTTCACAGGGAGGGTGATGCGTCGGTTCCTTGCTTCGGGGGAGGCAATGCGTCGTGCCTCAATGCTTGCGCAGAGTAGGGAATGCGTCTGTTCCTTACCGGGAAGGAGGAGATGATACGTTGATTCTCGTACTGTGTTCCGGTTACAATGTGGCAAGATGGACCCTCGATGCGATGCGATAAGATGGTGCCCTTGACGCGATGCAACGACGTGAAGACGATAAGTGCACCCCAGATGGCCGTGCGGCGAACTCTGTAAATTTGGAGCCACGCCAGGCCCTGCGACACGCTTCTCCGGTGATGTGACGGCAACCCTTGCAGTGGCGACAAGCTTCTCGGGTGATGCAAAGGCAAACAGCTGAGACGAAGACACGCTTCTCTGGTGATGCAGCGGCGGCGACACGCTTCCCGGCGATGCGACGGCAACAGTTACGACGGCAACACGCTTCTTCTCGCTGAGTCGCGCTTCCAGCTCCCAGCGACACGCAGGCTCCTGCAGGTAGAAATCTCAGCAAGGAAATTCAGGGGGGAGCTGGTGGTGAATTCTTGTAGCCCTGAGACTTCAGCAGGAGGCAAGCACAAGTTCAAGCCCTTGGAGAAATATTCTGCAACATGATGAAAGTTCCTTAAAAGTTCCTTCTCCTTTCCCTGGCAACTGAGGAAACTACTGCAGGCCAACCCAGCAAAACAGCACACTGGCAGAGGGGCAGTCCAAACTCCTGCAGCTTCCTTTGTTCTTCTCCTTGGCAAAGGTTCATCTTGTTTTCCCAGAAGTGATCTAAAGTCCTGAGGTCTGGGCCCCAATATTTATACTGCAAAATATGTTGTCCTCTGAGGGCAGAGGGCCCTGTACCTAGTTCAAACCAGTTCTGGGTGCATTCTGATAGTGCACACCTTCTTCCTTTGTCAGGGTGGGCCATAGGGTCCTCAGACACACCACAGGAGGTGGAGCCAGCATTGTGGAAGGCAGACACAGCCCTATTCAGGCACAGGTGCTACTCCTCCCACCCCTTTACATGTAGATAGGTCTATTCAGGCCTGTGATGACTCACCCTGTCTCCTGGAGATTCCCCAGCCCATGTCACTCACAAACCAGACATGCAATACACAGGCTAGCAGAGGCAGGCTGGATGGTTAGGTAAGAAAAACCCACTTTCTAAAAGTGGTATTTTCAACGACAGAATGTTAAAACTAACTTTACTAAAATATGTATTTTATCATCCTGAGTTCAGGCATACTAAATTCGAATTTCTACCATGTTCCCTGGGTCAGTTAGGATTATAAGATGTTATAATCAAACTGCCCATTCTGGCCTATAGGGACAGGTAGCCTTGCATTAGTGAAACATGAAAATGGCTGTAATTCACTTTCAGGACATGCCACACACATCAGGGCATGTACTACCTTTTACATACAATGCATCCTACCCATGGGCCTACTTTAGGGGTGACTACAATGTAGAAAAGGGAAGGTTTAGGGACTGGCAAGTGGATGCACTTACCAAGTCGACATGGCAGTACTAGACTGCCCACAGGCTCTGCAATGGCAGGCCTGAGTCACACTTTACAAGCTGCTTTTGTGGTTGGCACAATCAATGTTGCAAACCCACCAGCAGCATTTGATTTACAGAACCGGGGCACACGTTGTGCACTGTACTAAGGTCTGACAAGTAAACCAAATAAGCCAATTATGGAGTCACTAATCAGTACATCGATTCGATTCGAAAAGTCTTTATTTCGATAAACATAATCATAAAAGATATAAACATTTAAAATATTAAACATTCCATTCTCGTAAGGATAAAAAACAAACACAATAGGAAAGTAAATAGACAAGTTACTCCATCCATATGTACAATACATTATTCTAAAAACAGAATAAAAACTGTAAAGAATCCCAACCCATAATACAGTGTATACCACAGGGTAGTTGTAACTAAGTTAGAAAAGGATTTTGCTTCTTTCCCTATCTACAGATAATACAATATAAAACCTTTCAATCAAGCTTAGCTTATGTGTACAAATCACCCACATCTAGTGTAAACATTTGGCAGCAGCAATTACAATTGGTTCTGTGCAGTCTGTTTTTAGTATCCTTAGAGCCTCTTTGCCAGTATTAATGCCCTTCAACAGACAGATGGGCTTCAACCATGTGTGCCTCGGTTGTTTGTACACTGGACATATAAATAGAATGTGTGCTATAGATTCAGGCTGGGTCGGGCAAAATGGACATATTGTGCTAGTCTTGGCGCGTCATTTACCAATAAATGAATTGACTGGGAGTGTACCCACCCTAAATTGGTGATACCGTTTCCTATCGCTAAAAAACGTAATAAAATCCCAGTACCCTTCGTAAACGGTGTCATGTTTGATCTCCAAGTAATATCTTGATAAGGAAGGACTGGTTAGTGACTTGAAGCGTTTCATGGAGACCATATTCCAATATAACTCCTTGAAAGCCTTTCTAGATGGAAATACACTATTCGCTGGATTTTGTCACAAGAGGTTGAGGCCCATTTCATTGTAGCTGGCCTGTGCCTGCCTCAGCCATGGGAATTTGCGCGCACTATCAGCATCCCTGACCTCAACGAAAGCCTGAGCGTACAGGGAGAGCTCAGGGGTTACAAATGCGTGTTTCTTGATACAAAGATTCACTGTCACATAAGCACTCGAAATATTAATTCATACTCTTTTCAAATAAATGTCTTCACATATTCTTTATGCTTTCTTTTTCTTTAATTTCCATAGATATGTCGTTTTTCAAAATCATAACTTTCGAAATTCATTACATTTTCTCATTCCTTAAATGCCCGATGCATTTCAAGCATAACTGCTCTTCCTCAGGGGACTTTTTTCTGAAACAATACAGTAAATCATATGTCGGTACATGACCACGTAGGTACATAAACACTTAATGGCTAATAAAAATAACTTCAATGCATTTATCTCACGTTACCACTGTGCATTCATGAGTTGTATTCCACATGAATGTCATGTTAAACCTTATATCCCTCCATGTACGATCACAGGTGTCATCACCCTCACACTATGCTGCATGCATTATACTCAACACTTGATAGTTGTGTATACAATCTAATGTTCCAATAACCACAGATCTGCAAACGTACACTGACCTTAGACGGTACTTCTAATTTCTTGTACCCGCTACTGTGAATAATAAACAACAAAGATAGACCTCCGTGTAACTATCGCGTTACAGATATTTCACAATTTAAAACTCGGCAAAAAGTTGACATCGTTAACAAATCTTGCACTATCTTACCGTGTGCGTTTCAAACACCCGCTACAAAGTATTCTCTCTCCATGAGTTACAGCGTTCGTCACTCTATCTCTGATAATCTCTATGTATTTCTCGGTCCGATCACGTGGTGTGTAGGTGCCTAAACACTAAAAACGGACTATGTTGACTGAATGTATTCGACTCACCACATATCTAGGGTAAATTGTGTGTTTTATCTACCTGTACTCTAGTATGTCAGTGTATGTGATTATAAATGAACGTGTTGAAAATCGATTGAATATGTATCGTATAAATGGACATAATGTTAATAAATAATTCGGTTCAACTCAGTGTGCATTTCATATTGATCTGGGGAACGTGAGCATAGTATTAACAAAAATCATACTGTACACATCATCCAACATCATCATATAGTCCATATCTACTCTGAGTAAATATCACTTCATAGGTAACAACTCAGTTCCATCCGTTCGTTTAACCCCTTAAGGTAAAGGGTGCATAAAAAAATTCATCCAGAATGTCTCTCTTCTCAATAACTGATTATTGTTATCTCTTCCTGGCTGAATGGTGACTACTTCCAGTATACAGAATTTTAATTGAGAAGGGTTGTGTTTGGCTTCATTGAAATGTGTTGCCACTGTTGATTTGAGGTTTTTTAACCTGATGTTGCTCTTATGTTCAATAAGTCTAGTTTTTATTTTTCTTTGTGTTTTGCCCACGTAGGATAGACCACAAGGGCATCTTAACATGTATATCACGTTATAGCTGTCACATGCATCCTGAAACTTTCAATTTCACTGGTGTTCCTTTAGTAGGGTGATTAATAACACTACCTTTGATGATAGCTGAACAGTTCCCACAATTGTGACAGGGCAGTGTTCCTTTATATTTCTCTTTGTCTTCCTTCTTTGGATTCTTGATGAGTTCCTTAATGTTTTTTGTTCTTTCATATGCAAATATAGGTGGATTTGAAAAAGTACCTTTAAAGTCTTCTTCCAGTGCCAACAATGGCCAGTGTTTGATTATTGCTTTCTTGATACTATAACTCAGTGTGGAAAGTTTTGAGACAAATACAGTTCTTTGCTCTTCTGTTTTTGTTTTCGAGGAAAACAGGTGATGTCTTTGTAATTTGTCTGCTCTTCCTGCAGCGGCGTCCAGAATGGGTTCAGGATATCCTCTGTTTCTGAATTTTGATAATGTTTCTTGCTTGTGTTTGTTGTATAGTTCTTTAGTAGATGCTATCCTTTTTATTCTGACCAGTTGTGAGAATGGAAGGTGCTTCTTAAGTGGCGGTTGGTGGAAACTGTTAAAGTGCAGAAGATTATTTCTGTCCGTAGTTTTTGTGAACACACTGGTGGTAATCTTACCATCTACATTTGATATTGCTAAATCCAAAAATGTTATTTTATTTTTGTTGATTGTGAATGTGAATTGAATTCGTTGATTTATTTCATTGAGATGTTGTAAGGCTTCCTCTAGACTGTCTGTAGTTCCCTTCCATAAGACAAATATGTCGTCGATATACCGCTTATAAAGGATCAAGTTGTTTTGCCATATTTGTTGGTTCAGTATATGGTAGAATTCGAATATGTGCATGAATGTATTGGCATACGTAGGTGCTGCGCAATTGCCTATAGAAGTTCCCGACGATTGTACATAATATTTCTCTTTCCACATGAAGTAACTATGCAACAAGGTTAAATGGATGAGCTCCATGATGAATATCTTCAAATCCTGACTTTTGTCCTCATTAACCAGAAAGCTTTCAACGGCAGTCATTCCTAAGTTATGTGGGATGGAAGTATATAAGGACTTTACATCCACTGTTGCCATAGTCATATCTTTTGTGAAATTGATCTTTTCTTCTTCAAGGATGTTTAGAAAGTGAGTAGTATCCTTTATGTACGTTGATGATTTCTGAACGATGTTTTGTAAATGCTTGTCAATGAACTTTCCAATGGGTTCATGTATAGATCCCACAGTAGACACGATTGGACGTAACGGAGGTTTTGTAGCGTGTTTATGGATCTTTGGTGTCATGTAAATGTACGGTATGGAGGGATTAGTTTTCAACAGATACTCTTTGTCTTTTTGGCCTATGATCCCCTTTTCTACTGCGTTTCCAATTATATTAGTCAGAATTTTTAAAAATTCATTTGTGGCATCCAATTCCATTTTCAGATATGTATCTTGATCTTGCACATGGGTGTCAACTTGGTGTTCATAGTATTCAGTGTCCATAATGATAAGTGCACCTCCTTTATCGGCTTGTCTGATTGTTATTTGGCGATTGTTTGCCAATTTCTGTAATGTTTGTCTGTCTTTTTGGGTTAAATTTGTCTGTTTTGATCTTGGTTTTTTGAAAATGTCTTCAATCTCTTTTGTCACAACTCTTTCGAATGGGTCTAATACCTTATGGCTCACCGGGTGGATATATTTACTCTTAGGTCTTAATCCCATCATTATGTTTTCTTTTGGTTCATTTGATGTCGGTGTTTCAATGACATTTGAAAAAAAGTGGCGTAGTCTCAATGATCTCAAGAATTTATATAGACATACTCTGGTTTCCAATATATTAGAATGGTATGTGGGCACGTATGACGATCCTTTTTGTAGTGTTTGAATTTCATTGGTAGTCATCACGTGTTTTGATATGTTGATTACTAGAGTTTCTGACTCCTCGTGTTTTTGGCCACGATTTCGGCTGGTGTTTGTTTTTTTCCCCCTCCGGGTTCTGTTTGGGGTCCAGTGCCTTTCTCTAAAAAAGGAGACGATGTTGATGAGGCCAGGTCAACTTCCATGTTTGATGTCGTGGGTATTGGTTTATCTGCCTACTCGCTGGGGCTGTTCGTGCTCTCCTGTTGTCAAAAGGTGCCCGTCTCTGTTGTGTGTCATCCGAAGATGTTTCATCCGAGGATTTATCATTATTTGGTTTCTGTTGTCTCCTCCTAGCATAAATATCAGCCCATGTGTATACCTCTCCTAGACGGTAATCTGTGGTATCCCTTTTAAATTTTCTGAGTTTACGATCATTGATTTCCTTTGTGTACTCCTCCACTTTTTTGTTGGTGTCTGCTAATATTTGATCCCGCTCATCCTTAGTTGTCATTTTAGTGAGATCATCTTTCAACAAGTTTATTTCTTTTGTTAGATCATCCAAAAGTTTAGCAAGTTCTTCCACTATTAGCAATATTAAGTCTAATGAACATTTATTTAAGATTGCGAACCATCTCTCAGTGAATCTTGCATTATTCTTGCATAAAGTTGATTTTAATGATATCCTTAGTCCACGTGGAATCCGTTGTGTTTTGTGGTATTTTATTAATGTGCTCGCATGCAGTTTTTGGTTGATGATCTTTTTTGACATGTACAGTAATTGCTTTATGTTTGCCTCCTTTGATCCTGTACCTGGACATATTTCCTCAAATTCCTCAATCAATGAATATATCCTGTTGGTGTCAGCTTCATTAAAAGCCAAATTTTCAGCTCTTTGTTCCGTTGTGTGTGCTATTTCGTCAAATTGCATTATGGTGGTGCGCTGAGACCACTTGCTCAGATACTGATAAATGATAGAACCAATTGGGATGTGGCTCCGCACTCAATAAATTTCAAACAATGATGTTGACAGTTTGTAATGTTGTTCACAATGTGGTTGGTGCCTTATGTGAATCTCCCACTGAACATTGGGGGTAGTATAAGATACAAATGTGTGTTTCTTGACACCAACATTCACTGTCACATAAGCACTCGAAATATTAATTCATACTCTTTTCAAATAAATGTCTTCACATATTCGTTATGCTTTCTTTTTCTTTAATTTCCATAGATATGTCGTTTTTCAAAATCATAACTTTCGAAATTCATTACATTTTCTCATTCCTTAAATGCCCGATGCATTTCAAGCATAACTGCTCTTCCTCAGGAGACTTTTTTCTGAAACAATACAGTAAATCATATGTCGGTACATGACCACGTAGGTACATAAACACGTAATGGCTAATAAAAATGACTTCAATGCATTTATCTCACGTTACCACTGTGCATTCATGAGTTGTATTCCACATGAATGTCATGTTAAACCTTATATCCCTCCATGTACGATCACAGGTGTCATCACCCTCACACTATGCTGCATGCATTATACTCAACACTTGATAGTTGTGTATACAATCTAATGTTCCAATAACCACAGATCTGTAAATGTACACTGACTCAGGGGTTACCCAGGGGTTACCCAGAGTCTTCTCCAGTAGGCCACAGGTCTATATCGTGCCACATCCTCTATAAACTGGCATCCCAAATCATAATAGAGGGGCAGTAATGGAGTGGATTGTGGGAGGCCAGTTATGCCCCTCATTAACTTATTTTGAGAGTTCGTCAGTGCCGCTATGTTGCCGAAGCCCCAAAGTTTGGCCCCATATAGGACCGAAGCGCTAATTTTGGTGTTATCAATTTTAAGCATGGGGGCAATCGGCTTTGTGAGAGAGAGGTGTTGTGACTTTATTAAGGCACTGGCCAGTTGAGCATGTTTAATGGCCAGCTGGTCAATATGTGGTTTCCAATCTAGTTTGCACCCTAGGGTAATACCCAGGTAGGAAAAAACGTGGGTCTGCTCTAATATGACTTTATTCATGGCTACCACCCCTCTTACAATCTTATGCTTATGTAGCACCATGAACTTTGTCTTATCCACATTGATGATAATACCATGGTCCCGGCAAAACACCTCAAATCTCACAATCGCCATCTGGAGACCTTGTTGCATTTTAGAGATTAAAAAGGTCCACTACATCCAGTCCACTAGGGACTGGATGTAGTTCACCCACACTACCTTGTGATGCAAGAACAGATCAGCAGGTACACAGTCTAACCCGGGCGCTCTACCTCTCTAGACCGTGTTAAGTGCTGTTTCAACCTCCTGCTTAGTGAAATACAAGGCAGGAATGTCTACAGGGATAATGGGAAAACCATGGGACAGCTCAGAATCTCGAGCAGCGGAAGCAAACTGCGTCATGAAATGTGAAACCCACAATTCCGGTGCTACATGGTTGGAAGGTGGTTGACTAGGCTTCCCCTTGCCCCATTTAACCAAATGCCAGAAGGCAGCCATGTTCCTATCTTTGCTGGCATGATACAGCTTGTTCCAAAACTGCTCGTCCCATTCCCTTTTAGCCTTGTGCTGCACTAGCTTGTATTCCGCCCTCGCGTTTTTAATTCTGTCCCTGTTTTTAGATCACATCGCCCTGGCTAATGCTTTTTATGCTTCCCTACATGATTTCCCGTACCATGTATCCACCGCGGATTTAGCATGGTTCTTGGGGTTTTTTACGGTAGTTATAAAAAAGCCCTTAAGCTTGTTAAAAAGTTCGGTATGGATAGGAATAACTTTAGTCTTGATTTCCTGCTGCGTAAAACAATTTTGGAGATCTATAGTTGCCTCGGCGACAAACTTGCTCATGACCACTAATTGGTCCTCTTTATTAAGAGTGTTCGACCATTTTACTCTCCTGGTATCATTGCTGAGCTGCACTTCTATACCCACTAAACAATCTTCTGGGGCGTAACTTCCTAATAAGTGAAGTGACAGTACCAAGGGGTTATGGTCACTTTCCACCCTTTCCACAACAACCATGTCCTTGAGAGAGGACCAGTATTCCTTGTTAAGAAGTATATAGTCTATACGACTACTACGCAATCCGCTGCTGAAAGTGGGAGAGCCTGCTTATCAGATTTCGTCCTCCAATTCACAGCCCTTAACCCATGCTCTAGGCATAATACTTTTAGCTGCAATGCAGCTTCCATCCAAGGATTAGGGTTAATTCTCGAATGTCCCATAAAAGATCCTCCTCAAGGCCAAGGTCTACCTCGTTGGTGTCTAGAAGTTTAAAAGAACAGTTAAAATCACCGGCAACTAATAGGTTTCCCACTCCTTTATAATGATCGAGATAGGAATCTAAGAGGGCAACAATGTCAGAAGCTTTACCTCCAGGCATCCCTCTAGCATAAACATTAAGAATTAAAAGGTCCTTGAAATCCAGAATTTTAATTTTAATTAATAAGATATCGTTACTCTCAGTGACCAACTGCTGAACTTTATACCTATCATCCTGTCTCACACAGATGGTTAGTCCCCCCCATCGGTCTACCCTTTTGACCAGGAGTAGCAGGCTTAAAAAAATTTAAACAGCCTTGTCTAAACTCCGGGCCCACTGACCATGATTCTTGAAATATCAAAATATTGTTTTGTCCGATAAAGGACAGCCAGTCTGATGATATTATTTTATTCTTTAACCCGGCAATGTTCCAGGAAACCAAAGTAAATTTAAAGGACCAGGGCTGGATTTACTGCTTGGATGGAACCGGTTGTCACCAGGGACTACACAAAGATCAATTTCGCCCACCGGTGTGCCCGCTCCATCCAAGATAGTCTCAGTTGGACTATCGTATTCCCCAGGTCCATCTTCCCAATTATTTAAGCCCTCTGGTGGATCGATTATTATTAGAGGAGGACCCCCTGGGCTCTGGATATTCAATATGATTTCGTATTTGCCTGAGTCCTTGGTAATGGATTCCCTAGAAGTATTGGAACCAAGTTTAGGATACAGTCAAACATTATCCTCCAGCGAGCTAAGTACCTCGTACCTGTTGGAGGTCAGGACTGCACAATTATGAGGGCCTGGCGGGTGCAAGGGTATCCTCTGTATTGCCCCTCTGGGATTTCTAACTGATTGATAAAAGTGACCCAGCGGGAAAACATTAATAGCCTTTGTACTGACCCTAAAGGAGACTGCCCGTGCCAGAATACACCGGACCATGCTCGGAGACCTGAAGCTTAGAACTACACAGTCTCCATCCAGGCCTTTATCAGAATGACCTACCCAAGCAACCCTTCTAACCATCTTAAATTCGGGTAAGAGATGATTCCCAAGCCCTGTCCTAGTATTCAGAAAGTGGAGGGCCTTGTTCTTGTGAAGACCAATGTTCCTCTTCTTGGAATTGAATGCTTGGGAAATTGGCCAGTACTATGGTGTAGGGTGTTGCCTCAGGTGGAAGGTGGAGAAAAACATAACCCCACCTTGACCCTGTAGTCTCCCCACTGGGCCCTTTGGTCCTTCCTTGCGAATCAATGGGGCAAAGGGTGATGGTAAGAGTGGTATTGTAACTTGCGCGGGAGTGATGGGCAAGAGGCGTGTCTTTGTTACAGAGGGCTTTAATGTGGAAAACAGGTAATCTTTACAAGTCCTTCGGGTAGGGACAGTTTGACGGGGTGAGCGGCTTCGAAAGGTTCGTCTACTTCGGGGTTTGTCCTTCTCGCTTCTCCGAACTCTTTCTGGACTCCGTCGGGTCGAGGCTCCGTCGATGCCCATCTTGCCTCTCGATAGAAACAAACACAGCAAGTCGTGAGGAAGGTGCTCGATATGTACAAGTGCTCAGGGAAAAAGTAGTGAGGAAGCACAAACCCGTGTCACACTCTCTAGATGTCCGGCCGGTGAAGGGGGGGGGGGCGGTGCTCAGGGAAAGGGATACCGGGATAAGGGAATGCCCAGGACTACTCGTAGAAGTGATTCAGAAAAGGGGGTGGTGATGAACAGAGTGTCTGAATTAAGCAGACCACTCTTACCCAGTCCAAAGATCAGGGCTTGATCCATCACCGTTATTTAGCTCACTGCCCCATCCCAGCTCAGAACCTGGCTATATGCAAATTAGTCTGTCCCTGGCCCAGTGCATCATGGGAACAGGGCAGACCAAACTACCAAGCC